>NC_069658.1:87345357-88027142 GCF_027244095.1 Hemicordylus capensis | reverse complement strand
CGAAAAACAGTCATGTTGTTTTTCTTGCATCAGCAAGATGATAAAAAGTGTTCAAGCACACATTTATTTGTGACCTCAGTTTTTCCACAAACCAACCGTTTTTTCCATCAGATGCATGCAGTCAACAGAAAAGGTGGTAAAATATATATAACATGGGTGGACCAACATAAGCAAGCTAGCAAAAGCAACAGCTAAACAAACAGTACTATACCATGCAACCTAATTGTCATAGGATTAAATGTCACACGGATGCAGTACACAAAACTGAAAATGAATATAATGGTGGGGGGGGGGAGATTTGAAATGTTATTTTTGTAGTAAGTTGTCCATAGCCTTTAATTAATCTCTGGTAAATGTGATCAAATTTGGTAACCAATTCAGATACTGATCCTTCTGTTTCAGTTGCCCATTCGAGTTCTGATAATTATCACAACTGGGCTGATTTACATACTGGAAGGCCTGTCCATGAAGTCTAGAAATCGAGCTCTATAGAGGAAGTAATTCTGTCTTAGCACATTCATTGATACAGCATAATTCTGTCTCAACATTCATAGTTACAATCATTTCTTGGTGAAATTTTTTTAGCTACCATACTTGTACAAATTGCCACTAGGGAACAGCAGATGCAGCTTGGGATACATTAGATGGCCTTAGAGAGCTGCATCAAATACCTGAACCAGCCCTCTAAAACCAGGAGCTGACATCCTGACTAAATTTACTCGAGGAAGTCCCACTCACATTAGAAGAACATGCTAGGTATGTCTAACTTGTCTTTTTTATTTCAATGGGACTTTGACTAAATTTAGTCAGGATGTCAGCCAGTGACTCTACTGCTTTTGAAGCACATGGTAGTATCATGCTTATTACCTGGGCTAATTCATAAATATCTCAGGCATAGAGGCTATTTTTTCTGCTGCACAGCAATAGTGAATATCAGACACATGCAGTCTTCCCACTGTGCATACCTGCCTTTAACGGGAATCAAGACATAAGGACTTTTGAACTTATGCAAAATAGATTCCATTCACACAGTCTACCACAAAAGGGCTGAATAGATCTTGCAAGCAATGTAAGCATTTACACATGTATTCTCTGCTTAAGTGTAATAATGCAGAGATGTGGACTTTCTAGAAAAATCTGAATTGGAAATTCTTCAGGAAAAATTTCCTAGGCAAAATTTCCCCCTTATTTGCAACAATTTGTTTTCCTCAGAAAAAATTCTGGTCAGAGACCAGATAAAGATGATTCTGATTCTATTATACAAAATTTCCTGATGCCTAATTAGATTGGTATGTTTCCCAGACTATGTTTTCTAGATTATGGGAAACATCTATATTGGGCGGCAGTGATACAGGAAGATTCTGAAAGGCATCATCTCATACTGCATGGGAAGAGGCAATGGTAAACCCCTCCTGTATCCTACCAAAGAAAACCACAGGGCTCTGCGGGCACCAGGAGTTGAAATTGACTTGACAGCACAGTTTACCTTTAATTAGACCGGGATCAGATTTTGCATGTTATGTGACCTATTTATATCACAAAGACTGGCGATACAGAACATCAGGGAGCTGATGTTCACAGGCAGAAACATACATCCATACCCCCAGAAGATGGTGCAGTACCATGTGAGAGGACAGTTCGGTGTTCCTTCTGCCTTAAATGGACACACATACAACACAGTGCTTATTTCCAAATATCCAAGCCCACTCAAACCCAAGCCCTCTTCACTGTGGGTTACTGCTACTCCTCTCTGGTGAATTGCAAGCTCCTTCAATTCATTTGACAGCAGCAGAGATATTATAGCAGCCTCAGTTTTAAATTCTTGCAAGAGCTGTCAGTCAAGAAGTGTTGCATAGCAATTACTATAGCCAGGAGCAGCATTCAAATGTAAATTAAGCACACTAAAACATCAGACCAATTTTATATTCTCTACCAGAAGGCACCACAAATTTACTAGTTGGGTCACCAGTGGTGACTTTCTGTCTCTCAAGTTCTCCATGAATTGCAGAAAACATGAGGAGAGGGATAGCTGTTCTCATTTCACACTGGCTTTATGAAAAATAGAGTAAAGCAAGAGACCCGCAATGCTTCTGAAAAAGGATCACATAAAAGGAAAAGCAGAACTGAGCCCATTTCCTGCATCCTGTGGCATAAGCAGAGGATGCAGGGGAAAGAACCAGTGGCAACCATGAATGGTGGCTGGTTAGTAAGCCAGGCCACAGTTTGTGGATCCTATCCATCAGATTGTGTTAACTGACCCGAGAAGACAATTAGCTGTAGATGCTGTAGGTCTGCCACAATTGTAAGTGCTTCGCCATTCACCACAAAAACAACATGGTACAAGGGAAAAGTAGGGAAGTAATAAGTAACGACAGATAGCATCCTTCTGTAAGTGCATTTGGAATGATGTGATATATCACTTTCTTCAAGATATATCAGTAAAGCAGCAACCTCCGGTCACATTTCCAAGTCTGATAGAAATAACTTCTAAAAAAGGGAGACCATAACTCCTCAAGATGCCAATGTAAATCTCATTTACAATTCTAATACAAATAAGCTTAATAGAGTTGTGAAGATGTCACATTATTGATCTTGTTTCCAAAGGATTAAATGAAGCAATCCTTGGCTTTGGATTCAAACAAATCAGGCTATAGGAGAATGAAGCGGTCGTCGTGGAAAACAAATTTTAAAATGAAGCCCAACACTATCAGTGTAGGTGATAACAAGCAGCTCCTTTTGCAATTAGTTGCTCTTTTATGAGGCAGAGGTTAATTGATTTATCTCCACAATCTGTTTTCCATTACATGTTCCCAGTGCCTATTAAGGCCTTTTATTCATGAGCACTTCATACATTCATATTCACTGTAACTCCGACACATAATATTATTTTTCAGCCCTTTATTACCAAATCATTTATTGCTAATAACTCTGTGGCAGAAGGGAAAGAGAAGTAATTCCTGCATTACTTAGCCTGCCTTTACCACACTGTTGAAGTCAATCAGTTTTCCCCCTTGTCATAAACAAGCAATACCATGACAAGTTGTTCAAGAAGCTCCTGTTGTCTTTCTGTCATGACAAGACACAGCCTTTGATCACATAATGCCAGTCCAAGTGAAGCAGGCTACAGTAGAGCTCTGACAAGCAATGTTGGGGTCAGAATTACTCAAATGCCACAAGACATATTGTTTTCTCTAGCTGTGGGCTGTTGCTATGAAATTACTTACGAGCTTTTGAATAAAAGAAAACTTGATTGTGCTGCATTTGTTGTACCACATCCGGAAGAGGTGTGGATACCCCAGGTTTCTCTTTTCTTTTCAAGACTGCCTAGCTAGTGGTGTTTATACCCTAATACATTCAATTGGATTTCCCTGCACATAACTGATGTCAGAGTAATACCCTAAGTTTATAGGCCTTATGGCTCTGATGAGAGGGGTAGATAACATTTTCAGTGAAGTATTGGTTTTCCAAACTGATCCCTCACTGGGTAAATACTGCAAGTATAGACCCACAACAAAATGTTGCAGTATATCCTTGGTGTGCATGTGTTATCTGAGCCTGTGCTTGATCATGGTCAAAGTTTTAGGCACTTCCCCCCTCAGAAGCAGAATGGAATACTCTTGTGAGAGTATTCTTAATATTGAGAAGTTTGTGGAGGGGTTAACAGGTAGTTTGCACAATGAAGAAAAGTGAGGTCCCCCAAAGATCTGTACTGAAACCAATCATATTTAGCTTGTCCATAAATGATCTGGAGTAAGGAGTGAGTGGTCACGTGCATAATGACATCAAATTATTCAGGATGATGAAAATACAAGCCAGCTTTGAAGAGTTCCAAGAAGATCTCTATAAACTGACTGAATAGGCAACAAAATGGCAAATGAGGTTCACTATAAGCAAGTGTAAAGTGATGCACATAGAAAAAAAAAATCCTAACTTGACTTAGTCACTGTTGATTCAGACTTCATCAGTGTATAACTAGGAAAAAGATATTGGGGTTTTAATGGATAGCTCATTCGAAACATCAGCTCAGTATAAACATCAGTGAAAGGGCAATTCTGTATGAAGGACAATTAGGAGAAATGGGATAGAAAATAAAATACCAGCATTCTTGATACAAATATACAGTGTGGGCACTTTTGGAATACTATGTACAGAGTGCTGGTCTTCCCATCTAAAAATCTTAAAACTTCATAGAACTTGAAAAGGTGCAGGAAGAAGCAGCAAATTTTTCAGGGTGAGACACATTTCCATTAAGGTAGAGCTAAAGCATTTAAGTTCTTTAGTTTAGAAGAAAATGGCACTGGGTAGACAGGACCATAATAGGATGCATAGAAAGCTATTCATAGTGTAGAGAAAACTGATAGAAATAAGGTTTTTTAAAAACAAAAAACTCGTTCTCATCTTGTATCTATTTTCAAAAGAGTGGGATATCCTTATCCTTATTGATCCATAACCGAAGCAACTGCAGGCAGGATGTGGTACCGGCAGACCCAGGGTAACCTGCAGATACATCAGATTCACAAAAATCTGAATAAAGAGGCCCAACCATGCAAAAACTGCCCCAATGTAACTTAATGGAGTGGAACATTTGCAGACTCAGAGGGTGGTTAACAGATAAACATGTGGGCTGAGCTAATGGAACTCAGTGGCGAGGAGGGCTTGAACAAAAAGAACAGGAAATTTGTTAAGAGTGACAAATACTCCTTCAAGACAGTCACAATCCCTTCTGCTTCTAAGGGGCAAAGGCATCTAAAACTTTCACCATGCTTAGGCACAGGCTCAAGAAACACATGCACACTAGTGTTTTGCAGTATATTTCATGATGGCCATATGGACCTTCTAGATTCAGAAGCAGGAAGCCAATGAAGAACATTCTCAGGGATGCAACTGCAAGGGAAGGCTGCTGCCTTCATGCCTTGGGAGGTGTGGGCTTCTCAGATAAGGGCTTCTCTCGAATAAATAAAAATAAATAAATAATCTGATTCCACGAGGAAAATCAGAACATTGGACTGGAGGAACATTTAGTCTGATCCAGCGTGAATCTTCTTATGCTAATTATGTATATTTATGTCCCTCTCAGCACATACAGAAGCTGCTCTATTCCATAGAGTCATTGTGCAAGAAAAGTAGTTACTTTGGGTATCAAACTAGTCTACATTGTTTTCCTTTCATCTGGTCCTCTTGGGACACTCAACATTGGATCTGCCAGCATTAATTAAATCAATTTAACACCAAACGACTTAGTGATTTCTGGACATACAACCCCGCCCAAATTATAGTGGCTGTCTAAGCTGCAAACCTGTGATAAAGCACCAGCATTGACTAATGACAGAAGCACTTCAAATAAAGTTATTTTCTCATATGAAAAGGTCATTGTCACTAAAGGCAATACAGTACATGTATCCACTGTCAACAGAGTAGCTTTTCAACTAAGGAGACAAGTTACCATTAAAACAAAAAACAAATAAGAACCTAGTCCTGGAAGCGTATGTTTACATGCTTAAATTTTAAATGACTAATACTACGGAACAGACTAGGAAGCTTATTAAGACTACTCAGTTGTGTAAGCATTTCATAGCTTGAGGCATTATCACACTTCAGCATTTATCTTTGACATATCCTTTTTGGGCAAGCAAAAACAGACATGTTAAAAAATTAATACAGACAAAATCAAAAAGTTGTAGAATACAGACAATATCAGAGGCACACTTATTAATACATCATGGGCAGCAGAAATTGAGGTGAATCTGACAAAAATGTGACTTACTAGGCATTTTGAACAACAGACATTATAGATATATTGGCAGTTATAAAACTGGTCATCCGCCTACAAGTCTCCATTAATTAAATGGGGACTGAAGAAGTAAAATGATCCAAGAATCAAGTTTATGACCTTACCCTAATATTACTGTTTTTATAGCAGTAAAGTATACCATATCTATACAGGGTGTTTTGCACAGCAACAATTAGAGGAAAAGTCCGGACCCAAGGAGTTCAGGACTTCACCATGGGGGATGGGCAATAGAGGGAGAGGAAAATATGTTTGTGGCTCAGTTAGACAAATGTAGGCTTTCACTAGGGAGTAAATATTAAGGGGTCAGGCAAAGTTTCACTTTGTGTGCCAAGACTTTTGTGTTCAGCTTTGTGTACCAAGGCTTCACAAAGATATCAGGTTTGGGGGGATGTGCACAAACTGGTTCAGAGGCCCTTTTATGGGCCTTTGGACTGGTTCAAATGACCGGCAATTTGGCTGATTAGAAGGTGGGGGGTATCTTTAAGGATGAGGCAGGGTGCTCTTACCCCTCCCGCTGCATTTTCCCGCTGGTGCTGTCTTTTAAAACGGTCTGGCGGAGTGGCAGCATACCTCCTTGCCATGCCAGTGCCTCCTCGGACCACTAGTGGCCAGTGTGCGCATGCACATCGCACACATGCACATGCACACCGGGCACTTCTGGTCACTTCTGATCTGAGGAGGTGGCAAGGAAGTATGCTGCCGCTCCGCCAGACTGTTTCAAAAGACAGTGCCAGCAGGGGAAACACAGTGGAAGGGGTAAGAGCACCCTCCCCCATCCTTAAAGATATCCTTCACCCTTCAAATCAGCAGGTGCCGGTTAAATCTGGATGAGCAATGTCACAGGATAGAGCAGGATGTAAGGGGGAATAAATAAAGGGGAGCAGAACTATGGAGGGCTTTGAAGGTGAGGACAGGGAGTTTGTGCTGGAAGCAGGAACAAACAGAATGTCAAAGGTGGGATTGAAGGATGGACATTACACAGACAGAGAAGGGAATGAATGATTTTGCTAGTGGAGTTCTGATCGGAGGCAAAAGTGCTGAGATGTGACCACAGAAAGAGAAGCCATTTTGTCCTTTGAGCTGAGATAAAGGCAGAACCTAAGACTGACTATTAACTAAACTATTAATATTTTCCACTCTACCAGCTGAACTGAGCACACTGAATGAGTGTGCTGGAAAACAATTAGGATGAGGCATGGCTACTGCATAATCAGTGCAGCACTATGGCTTCTGGATCGTTGCACTGGGTTCATGAGATAAACCAGGATGTGGCAAAGCTCAAGCTAACACTTCCGTTAGCAACAGAGGCAGTGCAGCATTTTTATACATGGCCTGAGGGAGGAGAGTGAGATGAGGGCACAACTGGAAATGACTCACCAACATGGCAAGCTGAAGATGCAGCTGCCACACAGCAATACACAGCTCCAATTTAAAAGCAAGCTTGTTATGTTTATTTTACAAGCAAGCTGTAAAAAAAAAAACCCTGCTAGGAAGCAGATTTAGGCTAGACATTAGGAGGAATCTCCTAATTGTAAGAGCTGGTCAACAGTGGAGCCATCTGCCTTTTGATGCGTTCTCCTTCTCCAGGGGTTTTCAAGCAGAGGCTGGATGGCCATTTGCAAGGAATGCAGCACCTTCCTGCGTTGAGCAGGGAGTCAGACAAGGTGGCTTTCAAAGTGCTTTCCAACACTAAATGCTATGGCTGAATAATTGCAACTGAATGGATGGGCTTTCGCCAACCCTCCATTCTCTGGTGTCCTTGAGCACTCAAATCATATTGTGACCTCTTGCCCCCTACTACATAGGCTGGCCAGGCCTCTCCTCTTACACATCCATGGTGGCCTCAGACTGGATGGGGCAGAAAGTTTTGCCACCTCCTAAATCCTCCTTTTCTTCATGCAGATGACTCAATTCAACTGTCTTCTAATGTGGAATAAGTGTCAGTCTACCTCCCAGTTATTCTTCTCGGCCTTTTCTCCTCACAGAAACATAGGAAGCTGCCATATACCAAGTCAGACTATTGGTCCATTTAGCTCAGTATTGTCTACACAGACTGGCAGCGGCTTCTCCGCCGTAGCACTGGCATTCATGTAGAGGCCTGAATGATGCACCTACTTCTGGTTTGAGGTTTCGTGAAATCTTTTTGAATGCCTATAACAGTGCTCTAGCAATGCCACTCATCAGACTTACACCACAAACAGTGGCAGCTATGCCTGTCCTGCCCCACTTCCTAGATCTTGGGTCCTTCCCCTGTATCTCTTATCAACTCATTGGTGATGGGTAAGTTGGGGATATCCAATGAATATAATGAACCTATGGATCTGTCTGGCCCCAGATTATGAGCAAAAACCAGAAGTCATCATGTCTTTCTTACACTGTGGAGACTCAGTGGGAGAAAGTTTAGGATTTCCTGCTCCAGTGTAACTCCAGTATAATAGGGTCACATATATGAAGCTGCTTTATATTGAGCAAGCACACTGGTCCATGTTGCTCAGGACTGTCTACAACAACAGCCAGTGTATCTCACAGAGCTGAGTCCTACCCAGAGATACTAGATTTTGAACCTGAGATAGGGATTAAGACTAGAGCAAATGATTTACCACTGAACTATGGCCCCATCCCAAACTGCAGTCTGATGAGTTACCAAAGGCTGGCGGCCAATCCTCAGGTTTCATTCTTATGCACACTGCCAGACATGTGTATTCTTCTCTCATCCTCAATTCAAGTTTGGGGGATGCAGAAAACAGGTTCCTGATGAGCATTATGGATCACACTCATTGATGCAGACATATTATGTTCAAAAGTATGTCTGCCCTCATAGGCTAGTATGGATCCCTGTATACAAAAAAATCACTTGGGAATAAGTTTTGTAATGGATTTAAATGCAAGATACTCAGGCCTATCCAAATGCTTTGACAGTAAAAAGTTTTAACTGGAAACCACCCAGAGGTTTTATATAAGGCAGTATATAAATATGATAAATTCTAACTACCTTCTAGAAATATCTAAATGAGCAAGAAATTGTACGAAGACCTCAAAGGTCCCTTCCAACTCTAACATTCTATGACTGATGTGAACACAATTCCAGCGATTGCTTTTCATTTCTAAATAACTCTAACAGGAACATTTTCATTAATTTCTTGAAGGTTTACTATGCCTTTGCATTTTTTTTAAAAAAGTAGATCTCCCTTAAAAGGAAGACAGCAACATTTTAAAATCAAGTCCCTCTGTCATGTACATGAAGATGACCATTCTCTAGCTACAATTAATACATTTTGTTGTGTGGAGAAATCAACAGTTTGGGCAAAATTCATCATACTAAAGCAGTCCCAATAAAACGAGATGTTGAAGTGTTGGGGACACTGGTAATTTAAAGCCAACTGGGGAAAAACACTGCATAATCAACATATTTAAACTGAAACAGAATATGAAACACTAGAATTAGAGTAGGGCCTAACACATCAATGAGTTTTATGGGGAGGATTGATGCATGCTGCTGAGCAATTTTCATTTTCTAAATTGCCTACATATTAAGCACAAATTACCATTTCCTTCTCCTTCCTGCAAGGTGCAGTATTAGGGGCCAATATGTTTTTCTACATATGCAAAAGCAGAAGCATCCTGCTTACATGTACTGCTAGCAGTGCAGCATTACAGAGGCATTACCACACCCTCTCTCCCAAGGAAAAAAACACACACACAACCAAGTATAGAAGCCTCCATTTGTCCTTGAGCCTAGGAAATAGTAGCACTGAACAACCTGTTCCAGGCACTACCTGCCTTCTTCTAATTTTCTCTCTCCTATCACAATCATCCAGAGCCAGAAAATTTTAAATTATTTACAACTGTTGATGGCTACCCATTTCCACCTGAGCAAGAAGCTCCCTCCTAAAATATTGTTATTTCAATTTTCTCAGCAGCAGTTCTTGTAAGTGCATCAATTTCCTCACCAAAATATCCCCCAAACCACACACACACCAGTACTATAGAAGGAACAGAGCAAATCTGGCATCTTGAGCCTTTGCAAATATGAGGGAGGGAAGAATAAGATGCATGGTGTTCTCCTCCTCCAACTTTAACTTCATAAGAAAAAGCCAAGGTGCTAATTTTGTTAGTATTCCAATTTGCCATTTTGGAGGAATAAATGGGTGATGAAAAACACTCTTAATTCTTTACTTGCTAGCTAGCCAATTGAAAGATTACTGTATGCACACCACCACCTTTCCCCCCCTTTAACCCTTACACAAGAAACAATTATTAGGAACTTGCTTTCTGTAGAAAATGGCAGAAGCACAGTCACTGGCCTAGGGGATGAGGAAAATTGCTCTAAGCAGTCCCATTGAAATTAAAAGGATAAGTTAGGCACTGCTTGATTTGTCCTTTTAATGTCAATGGGACTACTATGAGCAATTTTCCTTATCATGCCGGCTACTACATCTGATCCTCCATACCACTGCTAGACCTTCCCTGCTCCTGACAGCAATGCATTACTAGCTAGTTAAGCAACAGCACAAAGAGAGAAACATACAAATCAATCACCGCTTCCCCCTTTCGGATGCTTTCCCAGTTGCGGCGGAACCGCTGTTTGGGACTGCAGGTTCTTGCCAGGTTATTTCCCATTGGGCACCCTTCCTTTTCCCTTGGAAGGGAGGGCAACGCCATGTAGCAAAGAAGGCATTCAAAACCAGACTCTTCCCCCAGAATGTAGACAGAGGATTCTGATGCATTTACACAGGCAGGCCTTGAACTCCACCCGGCAGTGGCCACCCACGAGTGGACCAAGTCGCCCCCTCCCTCTGCCGCGCCATATTCCTTCAGGTGGTGATTTTGGGCAGCCACGAGACCCCTCCCCCACACCATTGCGGCGTCCCCACGCGCCTTGAGCTGGAAGGAGCCAGAGAGCGCGCGCCGTGCCATCAGTGGCTGCTTGCCGCTCCTGCTGCAGCCTTGGGGGAACCGGTAGCAGAGCGGGGGGTGGGCGAAGGTTTACCTGAGATCACCCCCCCCCCCAATAAGCCACAAGCCGCGACGCGAACCGGAGAGAGAAGAGAAGCCGCTCGCCTCTCCTCGCCGCCTGTCACTCACCTCCGCCCGCGGCAGCGTTTCTCTCCTTTGTCTGGCTTCCTCTTTGCTCTTTGCTGCACCGTCTTGTCGTTTTTCGATTCTGCTGCAAGGAGAGCGAGTCCCCTCCCCGAGGCTCAGGGGATGGCGAGGAGGAGGCTGCTTCTGAGCCTACGCGGGCTGAGAGGCGGGGGCGGGGGGAGACGACGCCGACCGACGCCCTCAGCCCCTTCCCTTCCCTCCCTGGACTGTGTGAAGCTCGCAGCAAGCTCGGCTCTGCGCCTCACCCTCAGTCTGCTTGAGTGGAGGAGCAGCCGCCTTCCACGCAAAGGGAACTGCCCCGGCGGCAGAGATGGATGCAGCAGCGGCTCCCCAGCGCAGGGTAGGGGCGGAACCTGTTAAGCCCAATGACACAGAGGAGCGAATGCCCCTAGAGACAGACGCATGGAGGGGCAGGGAATGCTAAAGCGCTGAAAGAGGACCGCGCATGAGCGGCCTTGGACCCCGCGGGGCGGGGGAGGGAAAGGTAGCACCAAAGGAGGGCGAAACGAAGGGAAGGCCAATCGGCTGCAGTGCCCGTGAGGCGGGGGTGCTGTCAAACGGCAGGAAGACGAGCAGGAGGCGATGCCATGGCACGTCCACACTGCAGATTTAGCGAGGAGGTTAAACTCGGCACCGCTTTCCCCAAAGGGCCTCTAGGAGGAGGTGTAGTTTCGAAAGAGATTCCTGCCAGGGAGCTCTCAATTCCCTCAGAATAAAGCTTGGCCTGACCCTCAGTCACCCCAGGTTTGCGGTGGGAAGCCACAACTGACATGACGATTAGGTAGATACCTCCAAATTGGTTGCTTGTGGAATGAGCGGCAGCTTACTACTTCATCAAATGCAATACTACTAGAGGCAGAACTGACTGGTTGTTTCAGATCAATATGTGAATGCAATCCCACCCCCTCCCCCCACTGCTTAAATAGGCCCTCCTTGCCCACTTAAGTTTGCACAAAGCTGCACGAATAGTAGATGCCACATCTGTTAGAATTCCTGCATCAAGATCTGTTCTGGACCTTAAGTAGCTACTTTCCTTGCCAACATTTTGATGAGCTTTCCTAGTATTTGTGTCTCCTCGCCCCACCCTCCATAGCATATAACACTTCCTGAACTTTAGAGCTGTGAAGTTTCTTCAGAGCTCCTTCTATGATCAGCCCCTTTATGCCTCCATTTCCTGTCACAGGAACATAGGAAGCAGCCTGATACTGTCAGACCATTGATTGATTGATTGATCTAGCTCAGTCTTGTCTGGCAGCGACTCTCCAAGGTGCAGGAGTCTCTCCCAGCTCTACCTGGAAATGCCAGAGAGTGAACCTGGGTCCTTCTGCATGCAAAACAGATGCTCTGCCACGAGCTATGGCCCCATCCCCTAAGGGTCTTGCAGCATTACCCATCCAAATGCAAATCAGTTGTCCCCTGCTTAGCAAATGGGTCAATTCATGCTTGCTACCACAAGACCAGCTCTCTTTCCCAGACCAGGCCTGTCATCTGCCCTTTAATTCACCAACTTGCTTACTCTTCCCTCAGGCTCCTCTCTTTCAGCTCATTCTCTACCCTGCACCCTTCCTTCAACCTCCTTGCCATTTTCCATACCTTCCCAACATCTCTGGATTTCCACCCAGGGGTGTAGCTATAAGTGAGCGGATGGGCTCAAAGAACCCAGGCCCCCAGCTCCCTCCCTCCCTATCTTCTTCATTATCTCCCTCACTCTGAGGGGCCGTTGGGGAGAGGGGCCCTCTCCCCTCCCTAGCTATGCTCCTGCTTCTACCTCATCATCAGTTTACATCCAGGAACCTATTTCCTGTTCTCAGTTCATCAGTGAGTGAGATTTTAATCCCAACCAAACTAATAAATTCCCTTCTATCACAGAAGTTGAACAGCAAACCGTTTAGTACCCCAATCAACTGAACACACCATGTCAGCAAACACCTTGGCTGAATAGTGTGTGAGCTTCCCCTGTCACAAGCACATTGCAAATTAGAATAAAATCCACATGAAGGTGAAACAGAAATACATCAAAAGAGATGTTTTTCAGGGGAAAGTGGATTCAGAGAAACAATCTATCTTTGGACAGGAGGAAGCCTCAATTTGGACTGGAAGAAAATCTGGATAGCAAGAAGTCTCAGAGATACCATCTAGCCCTGTTTTACCCTGGTTGGGCAACTAAAGTAGTTAGTGTATGTTAACCATGATGTTCTTATCCCATCTGTTTTGGAGAAACCATCACAGTTTTGTGCAAATGTTATGCATCACAAATCTGTGACAAATCCATCACACTTTGCAACAAGTCCTAGGAATCATATCATGAAATGTCACTGGAACTTCCCTTGATGCTCCTGCACTTCCCTCATCATAATCTGGCCTCTTTGTTCTCACTTTGATCTCCCTTCCCTGCTTCTTTTGATGTCATTGGCTGGCTGATCTGCACTGATGCCTACTTAGGATTGTGGATAGAGGAGTCACAGCCCGCTTTGCCATTGACTTAGCTGCTCTGATGTTATAGAAATGTGGGTATCCAAGGTCTAGATAGCTAAATGCTAAGTGGGGCTTATAAGAACCTAAAGTTGGAATATCACCTTCAGTGAGCAATATTTAGGTACATAAAAACTGTCTTAAACTGAGTGGATCATTGATCCATCTAGCTCAGTATTGTCAAATTCTCAATATTGTCAAATTCGGCAATGGCTTTCCAGGGTTCCAGCCAGGAGTTATCAGATGCCAGGAATTACACTTGAATTCTTCCGCATGCAAATTCTCTACCACTGAGCTACAGCCTCATTCCCCATGGCCTCGTCCCCCATTTAACATTCTTTAGCCACTCTGCTCATATTTTAACAATATGATGGTTACAAGTGTGCTGATAACTAACCACCTATAAGTGATTTCGAATCATGGTAATGACTCCATGGAAATTCATATTTCATCTATGGAACTTCCCAAGGCTCCATTCCTCAAGGGTATATTCTCAAGACATTTTCTTTCAATATGGATGCATTTATATGCAGTGTATACTACACTCTTGTTTTGTTAGTACAAATCCTTAGAGCAGAATTCCAAGCAGTGGTTTGAGTGCTGGACTAGGACCGGGGAGACCCGAGTTCAAATCCCCATTCAGCCATGAAACTAGCTGGGTGACTCTGGGCCAGTCACTTCTCTCTCAGGCTAGCCTACTTCACAGGGTTGTTGTGAAAGAGAAACTTAAGTATGTAGTACACCACTCTGGGCTCCTTGGAGGAAGAGCGGGATATAAATGTAAAATAATAATAATAATAATAATAATAATGGGACTTCTGACTACAAACAGACAAACATCTGCCACACAATACACCAGATATAACTGTAGTCGAGAAGAAAGAAAAACAAGTCAAAATAATCGACATAGCAATACCAGGGGATAGCAGAATGGAAGAAAAAGAAATAGAAAAAATCACCAAATACAAAGATCTACAAATTGAAATTGAAAGGCTGTGGCAGAAAAAGACCAAAATAATCCCAGTGGTAATTGGCGCCCTGGGTGCAGTTCCAAAAGACCTTGAAGAGCACCTCAACACCATAGGGGGTCACAGAAATCACCATCAGCCAATTACAAAAAGCAGCTTTACTGGGAACAGCCTATATTCTGCGACGATACCTATAACAACAGCAACAACATTGACAATAAAATTCTGGCATCCCAGGGAAGGACTCGATGTCTGGATAAAACAAACCAGTCAATAACACCTGTCTGACTGTGTAAAATAATAATAATAATAATAATAATAATAATAATAATAATAATAATAATAATAATAATATGAAGATCTGTTTGGTAGCTATTTCTTAAGACAGCCTGCCTCCTTTTACTTACTCAAAAAAAGTTATAGATGAAAAAGCAAGGCTTTCTACAGTCCCAGTTTCATAATGTAATGTTTTGCAGCATGTTTTCATAATCCTTTTAGTATCCATCAGCTAACTCAGTGCATAAAGAATCATAAATTTCTTAGAAGTCTGTGCCATACCTACTAGCCAAAAGAAACTGGAATGGGTTGCTTCATTACACTCCACAGTTAAAAGACCTTTTGGAAAATAACATTTAAATGCCCATATTGTCTTGATTCACTTCGTTAAGTGCTATTAAAATTTAACTAATCTAAATTATATGATAGAACTGTCCATCATCCCAAAAGAAAATGCACTGTTTTTCTCCATTACTATAGTGGGCAGAGATCTGGGGTGCTAGGGAAGGCAATATGTATAGCTCTTTATTCTCTCTCTTATTAAGGCATCTTTGGGAGAAAAGGGAGTAGATTCTTCTAGAAATTGAAATCTGCTTGGTTCCCACATTCCTGCCAAGCAAGTAGTCTGCTTCCAACCATTACAGATGGAAAGATTCATTAACACCTTCCTTCCTTTTCCACACATAAACCAAATTTGCTGTTCTACCTATAATTTTCTGGAGTTCATAACTTTCTTTTGTATATTTTATTCCCACCCCCCACTGTAATTGCATATTAGTCAACTGAACAATCTGTTTGATCTGTAGGAAAGTTTTGCAAACAGCTTCCACATGAGATGCTAAAAAGTGCCTTCATGCCTCTCTCCTACTCTTTGTGTGCCATATATTGTTGTTTATATTGAACCATCATCAGTGTCTATGGTGCTTTACAGAGTAACAACAAAATGGTTGTTGTTGATGAGGCACTTACAACAATCTGATTCATCACAATGGAGGCAACAGAGAGAGGGATGGTGGAGGTGAAGGAAAATGGGATGAATGTGCATTCAGTTAACAGTAAACTGGGGACAAATGTGCATTTGGTTCAGTTTGTTTCCTCATCTGTTGTCACCCTCCCAGTTGTAACCATATTTCAGTATACTGATCTGCTTTCACAGTTTTCTCTTGCATATTACAGTCTGCTAAGAGAAGGGCAAAGTAAATCTCACACTTTAAGTCACCTTTGGCATATTTGCACCTGTAATTTCACTGGAGGGGGGGAGCACGCATCACATTAAAAAAAAAACTTAATTGGCAAATGTGTATGCATGCATGCGAGTGTAGAAAAATAAATAAATAGTATCGTGTGAAACACGCCCCTAAAAGCACTTTTGCGCCCAACAGATGAGCACTCACGTGAGAATCACAAGCGCTTTTGACGTCCCCTATTCCCCAGAAACGTCCTGTTCCGACAGGAGCGGACGGGGCTCCTGGGGGAGTTTCCTGAGTCTAGTATGTATCGCCAGAGCGCGGGTGGCCCGGTTGCCACTGCAGGAAACCAGGCGAGCACAATTCTCTCGCAACTTTACGCTTGTCGGATGTGGGGGCTGAGGAGGAGCAGAAATGAATCTCGACTGCTATACTCAAGCTTCAAGCCCTTCTGACTCGCGCGGGAGGGAGCCTCTATCCCCAGATTCTCCCTTGGTGTGGAGATTTCAAACAACCGCCAGAACATGCGGGCTCCAGTGTGCGTAAACGCGTCAGAGAGAAGCGAAGCGCCCCCTGGCGTGCAAACTGGGAGAGAGAGTTCGTGCCGCTCGACGAGGGCTCCCCACTCCAGCAGCCGCTTGAAACAACTGCTCCCTTTGGGACTATTCTCCCAATCAGTAATAAGCACTAGAAATGCTTCTTCCACGCATAACCATACATTAAAAGGCTAATTAGGAGCAGTGTGTTGGAGGTAACTAATCCACTGTATGATTATGCACCTGATGAAGTGGACTGTAATAGTCCAGGAAAGCTTATACTATAATGAAATTGTTAGGTCTTGATGGTGCATGACTACTGCGGAAGTATTAATGATATGTATATGGACTTAGATGCTGCTTCTAAAGAAAACAAGGATCTTTGATCCTTCTGCTAAGAAGGATCAAAGGTATGGGGGGGCCCCCCATCCTTTCTCTAGTCCACCCCACCTAAACGTACTAGAAGATCCACACACATAGCAAAGTCTTCCCTTCAAATCCTCAAAGGAAGGAAGAGTAGACAGCTTTCCCAGGCAATATAAAGTACCCCTGGTGTTTACACAAAGCAGCTTCCTGATATTCAACTTGAGAGGGAGTCTCATGATATCTCTCCAACCCTTCTTGGTTTCCACATACATGCCCTGTATTATGCTATTCGATTTGGACCTCTTTTTTATAAATAATTTTTTACCTAAATTTTTACATTTATAAGCATTATGCTATTCGATTTGGACCTCTCCCAATCATATGGATATGTGCAACTCTGATGTGCAACTTTTTTCTTTCTTTTTAACAGTATCCGAGACAGGGTGAATTTGGGAAGCAGGATAGATGAATAGGGTTTGCCAACCAACTTGTACCAATGTGGCTCCTTTGCTTTTGAAAGCAGCGACAGAGAGAAACAGGATTCCCTCAGTTCTTCATCCATGGGCTAGAGATGACTTCATAGATACATCGTGTCTAAATGGCATACAAGTAGTAGTATGGTTGTAGTATGAGCCACCTAATGGCGCAGCGGGGAAGTAGAAAGAGGTTGCTGGTTTGAATCCCCGCTGATATGTTTCCCAGACACCTATATCAGGCAACAGTGATATAGGAAGATGCTGAAAGGCATCATCTCATACTGAGCAGGAGATGGCAATGGTAAACCCCTCCTGTATTCTACCAAAGAAAACTACAGGGCTCTGTGGTCGCCACTCACCAGGAGTCAACACCACACCGACTCAACAGCACAACAGTAATAGTAATAGTAGTAGCAGTAGCAGTAGCAGTAGCAGCAGCAGGCGGCAGCAGCAGCATGTGCTGGTGCTGGCAGATGAAATGTCATCTGAACTGGCCTATAGTTTAGCACAGGCATAGGTCAGCTTGGTTCTCTCCAGCTGTTGTTGAACAACAACTTCCAACATCCTCAGCCTCAATTTATTGTGGTGTTATTCAAGAGCAACTGGAGAATCAAGACTGCCTACCCCTGGTTGATAGTATTGAAGGAGTAGGCAGGGTAGGAGGCATGGGAAATATTTGCAGTAGTCCTATTTTGAAGCATGATATCTCTGTTGCCCTTGCTTACTTGTGTGGGGCGTGATGGTCTTTCTCCCCCAGTTGGGGTAGTGGAGTACAGTAGATGTTCCTGTTGGCTGTTTGGATGTTGTGTTCTAAGGCATTACTGCATAGGGGCCAGTAGCAGGATTTCAGAGAAGTAACAATTCAGACTTAATCTTCTCTTCCCTTTATTTATTTTTACATTTATATCCCACTCTTCCACCAAGGAACCCAGAGCAGTGTACATGATTATGTTTATCCCTTGAAGTTTTCCTAACATTGCTACTGCCACTACTAAGAATATTTAAATACCACTTTTCAACAGAAGTTCTCAAGGAAGTTTACATAGAAAAATAATAACTAAAGATGGCTAAAATTACCCATTTTTGGACCCTGTGCAGGTAATGCTATGCAGACACTGGGGATACTGGCATAACATTATGCCAGCAAATCCCAGGACATTATGCTGGTGTTGCCTTGCTGTCAGTGCAGCAGCATCAGTGCTGGGGACTTATGCCAAATCCTAAGGATAACGTCAGCATAGGAACATAGGAAACTGCCATATACTGAGTCAGACCATTGGTCTATCTAGCTCAGTATTGTCTTCACAGACTGGCAGCAGCTTCTCCAAGGTTGCAGGCAGGAATCTCTCTCAGCCCTATCTTGAAGGTGGGGGAAGGATCTTTCAATGGTAATATCACACAAGTATTAAAAAGAGAACACCCGGACTACTTGAGAGATTTGTTATTCACACTTAAAAAATGGAAGGTTGAACCGGATCTATTTAAAGGATCCTCCTCAGTTAAGCAGCTAAGGAAAACAATTTATGGAGAGATTCTAGAAGCGGGTTTTTTAAAACCTGATTTAGAATGTAAATGCTACAAACACCGCACCTCACAGTACTTGTTGCAACCCGATCACCCTATCACTCTCTTTAAGGAGAAAAAAGTCCCTTTCCATTGATGGGAAACAAGGTGGCGCTTATACCACCAAGTACTGCCACTTAATGCGGCTAAGCCATGGCTCCCAGAGGACGAGCAAGAGTGTCCTAGAATCACCTGCAAACAGAAAGCTAGTGAGCTAGGTAAAACATTCAGGGAAACCCACTCACATTTCTTAAAAGAGTGTGTGGTAGCCAAAAGAGTGTGGCAGGGAGTAAGGAAGCTGTTAGAGTGGCTTGATTTGGGAAAACAGACTTGGGAAGAACTAACCTTGGGTTTGAGCGATAGAACCTCTTTTCGAGGTCCCAGAAAGAAACCTTCAAGGAAATGGGACGGAACAGGTGCCGTCATACTAGGGAATTGGAACGTTCCCCTTCTCGTAATCAGGTTAGTAAACCTGTATGTCATTTATGCAATGCTCCTGCATAGGAATAGGGAGGGAAGACGCGACCAAGAGGTTCACGTGGATGAGACAGTAAATCTCTTCTGGAAATGTTTGTATGGTTATGTGCAAAAAGACAAGTGTATCTCTTCTAAACAGCAATGGGACAAATTATGGAAATAGACGTTGGACGTAACCCCCCCCCCCGCCGATTACCTGATGTGCCTTGTAATCCCTCATCCCCGAGTTACAGTACTGCCTGCATATACCTCATAACCTTGTGGGTTTCCAAATCCTTGTGTGTAAATCTTTGTAGATATATCATGTACAAACAACCACTTTGTATATAATTGTGCTTTGGAAACATACTGTATGCTTTGGTAGTTTGTTGGTTCAATAAAAAAAATTTTGTCCTATTAAAAAAAAAAAAATCTTGTCCTATCTTGAAGAAGCCAGGGAGGGAACTTGAAACCTTCTGCTCTTCCCAGAGCGGCTTCATCCCCTGAGGGGAATATCTTGCAGTGCTCACACGTCAAGTCTCCCATTCAGATGCAACCAGGGCAGACCCTGCATAGCTATGGGGACAAGTCATGCTTGCTACCACAAGACCAGCTCTCCTCCCTAGAATTGTGCCCATGGCAATTCTCCCCATTCACACCATATTTCTGTCACATATTACATCGATCTTTTCTACATGCAAATATGATCACATTTATCTGCTTTTTCACTGAATACCCTTTCTCTTTTGCATTCCGTTTAAGATCACATTATTTACTTTGAATTGTATTCATTCTCTAGCTCCTGCTCATCTTCCATCTTTGATGTCTAAATCTTTACTTCTTGGTTTCTGCATTCTTCTGGTTCTTGTTAAGCCTTGTAGGGTATTTTTGTTTTCTGTTCCATGTCCTCAGGCACTTGATATTGCCTAATTGATTATTTCCCCTTATTTCTAAATAAATAAATACATACATACATCTCACCTATTTAAGCTAGTCTAGGACTACATAGCTCTGGTTTGTACTTACTTGGCTTCCATTTCTTTTTAAAATTGTACTTATAGAGTGCTCAGTTTTCATGGATACTCAACAAATAATATGTACATCAAACATGCCCAGTTCTTCCAACCTTTCCTCATTAAACCAAGTGCCCCTCACCTTTGGTAATGTTTTTTATCTCTTCCAAATCCTTCTAATTTATGAGTGACCAAAACCAGCTGCAACACCTGAGGCTTCAGCCTTGTCAAAGAAAACAAAACTATTACCTCCTGTGACTTGGTAGAGGCAGTATCAAAGACCTTTATTCAAATGGGGAAAAATGCCTCTGAAGCTGGAAATTGCAGCCTACATTCCATATATGTTTTGTTCCTTATGCGTTGTTCCTTATCTTCAACTTGCCTCAGAAAAGGCTTTCCTCTTCAAGGCTTAAGTCTTTATGCCTTATTTTTTCACTCTTAGACCCATAATTTAATCAACCTAATTTAACTAGATATTAAATGTATAGACTCGCAAGCAAAATTCAATTTAGTTGATGGATATTTGGTATTGGATGCCGACTTGCAAATATATTTTGGCCATGGTGCAGACATGCTGTTATTCTGTTCCTTAATTATTTGATTGCCAATTGCATTGATGGTGACTCAGACATTGCTGGCATTTTTTATTTGCAGCCAATTTTCTAGTTTAATTTTGATGACTTTTATTCCCAGCTACCACAACTGATGGGTTCCCTTCTGAACAAAACAGCCAAACAACAGCAAAGAAACCAAACAAACCCCAATATATGGGAAAAGAACCATGCATATGCTGTGTATACAATATGATCCATGGTGGAGCTGAGATTTGCTCCCGTCATCTAGCACGTTAGTTGCCATTTCTGGAACATTTATAGAAATGGACAGTTTGTCAACAAACTTTTGTTGTCAATTTTGTTGTCAATTTTGTTGTCAAGCTGTCAATCCGCCCCCGCCCCCACCGCCCCCACTCCCCAGTACTGATTGTTGAGGCTCTTAGGTGCTTTATTCTTTTTGACAGAATCCAGTAAATAGAAAGATCTGTACCAACTCCAAAGTTTATTTCCAGTTGCCTAGCCCAGAACTTTAACTTGACATTACTTAGTTCTAGAAACATAGTGTTAGCATCTGATGAATCACTTCAGCCAACACAAGATAAAACACATGTTGTGCAGAATCTGATTTGTCATGGGAACAAAGTTCATTGTTGGGCTGTAACTCAATAACTTACAGCACTGTCAAAAAATAAACAGTAGGTTCTTATATTTAGACTATAAGAAACATGGTCTCCAAACATCCATGTTCTCTGTCTGACAACACCATGTTTTCTAAGATGGTGGTCCTGTTTTTTTAAAAACCTGTGGCTCTGCTCTCCTCATTGACATTCAGGTCCTTGACTTCCCATTGACATTCAGGTTCATGCCTTCACTCCAGTTAGTGTAACCTCTGCAGTGCTTTTGAGAAAAATTAAATCTGCTAAAAAAATTCCTCTTCTACTTAACTTTGAAAGGTTCTTTTCCCACTGTAATCGGAGCCCATCCAAGGATCATGGGTTGTATTCCCAGCATGCCTCAGGCACATACAGGAAGTTTCACACAGCAGGGTTCTTTCTGCTGCTGCATTGGTTTTACAACTTTCTGTCTTCTGGAAGGCCTTTCATGCTGACTTTTCTGCCATGGAAACCAAACCAAGGGTTCTAGGGAAAGTTCTAGAGCACACATTTGGTGGGGATTGACCAAGTATGTTAGGCCTCAAAATCTTCACGGGTAGAACTAGGGCTTAAAATTCAAAATTTGAAAAAATTCAGAGAGTATTTTAGGGTTCTTCTCAAGGAGAATCTGAAATTCAAAGAGTATTTCAGCATTTATCCCCAATGAGGAATTTTTTAAAAAATCCAATTGTTCCTCCACAATACTACCTGCACACCCAGCACTACTAATTACCTAAGCATTACAGGAGAACATTAGTAATGACGCATTTTCTCATTGAATACTTTCTGATAAGTTCCTAAGGAACTCCAGAACCCCCTGAAACACAGTTTGAAAACTGCTCAAATTTTTCATGGAATGACCAACAGCTTCTCCCCACCCAGTTAGATAATTCCACCACACTGAAGGGCCCTTGAGTGTCCACAGATTCCATAGACAACACCAGACATCAAGAGTCAGGTCTCATCCTTTATTGTGAACCGCCTGGAGCCTTTGGAGTCGCACAGTATTCTCTCTCTCTCTCTCTCTCTCTCTCTCTCTCTCTCTCTCTCTCTCTCTCTCTCTCTCTCTCTCTCTCTCTCTCATAATTAATAATACATAATTGGGGCTCTGCCTGTGACAGCAGTTACAGCCACTCTGTCTAGTGCCCAACAAGCTGGGGTATATTTCTTCATTGCCACCTCTTTTTCCTTCTTCAAAGAGACTGCTTTGGGCATGGCTCAGCACTATGAGCTTGGCTCCTGCTGCAACAGATATCCTGTCTCTTCCTCTTCCCAACTTTTCCCTGGGCTGGACCACCAAACACCTTAAGCTGACAGGGGGAAGGACTAGGACTGAGCCCCACCCACCAGGTTCAGGTGTGAAGTTGGCTGTGGCTGAGCAATATGGGTCTCCAGCCTCTACCTCCATCTTGCTGGATGTAGGTTTAGTATGTTATAGATGCTGTGCCAGTAGCTGCCCCCTGGAGAGGTCCTTCTCATCTGTGGGATCCCAGGTGCAAAATGTGCTGATATGATTTTGAAGAATGGCTAAGTAATGTCACTAGTATCATTCCACTGATTCCGCATAGGAGCCACAGACGGCCACTCCATTGCGCTGCTGTTGTCCTATAGGATGGGGTGGGGCATCTATTTATAGAAGAACAGTGGATTTAGAAACTTGCTTTGTAGTAAGAAAAATGCAGTCCAACTTACAGTATTTCTAAATGTGTTACAACAGATGAAACATACAGAAATACAATTAATTATGTTTTTAAAAATGTAAATTTTTTAATGCTTACATTTGAACAGTCTGAAATATAGTTTGTTATCAGAATGTTTAAAACAATTTGCATTTTTCACTTTATACTATTCATTAATTACTGATTATTATTATTTCATCTGTTTCAGCAGTTCAATGATACACAGTTAATTTGAAATCAGATTGAAACAACTGCACTCAGCTGAATATCTGAATATCTATTATTTATACTATTCATTAATTACTGATTATTATTATTTCATCTGTTTCAGCAGTTCAATGATACACATAGTTAATTTGAAATCAGATTGAAACAACAACTGCACTCAGCTGAATATCTGAGTTGGAAAGCAGACTGGAAACTCTCGATACCTAAGCACACTCACTTAGGATGCAACTACCTGCTCATCCAGGGTTTAGCCATTTTAGCTCCTGAAGTGACTCCAGCCAAATGCTGCCCCTGTTCTCCCCGGATTCGGCACCTGGGCACCTTGCTTCACCCTGCTACATGGTAAGGCCAGCAGCTGTGTTCAGTGGCCAAGGGCAGCTTCCCCACAAGGAAAGCTGAGACAACTGCCTTAGGATTTGGTAACTGGTGTGCATATGGCAGAAAGTGGAATTTTAATTAGCTACCTAAAACATGTTAAAATACATTAAACAAATCACTCTAACTCCCACACCTTCCAGATGATGTGAGTGCAGCAGCAAATTTAATTTAAAAAATTATCCACATGTTTTACAGTAGTCCCTTTATTGAATCAGTGAACGCAACCTGCAAATAATGGAATATACTCTATATATCACCAATATTGCTGCCAAGAGAGAAATAACGAAAAGGGTGTTAGAGAAATTAGCCACATGCAGCGAGTGGTTGAAGACTGTTCATTCAAAAAAGCAGCTTTCATTTCATTTTTCCTTTGCCCAAGGAAAAGTGAACTGCAAAATAGTATGCAACCTTATGCTGACAGGAGGCAAAAATAACTGTGGTTCAGTGGTACTACCTGTCATATATTTTCTATTTCTTGCTAGTGTTTATCTTCATCTGGCAACCCAATGCACCAAGGAGACATCTGCAAATCAACAATTTTACAACAGTGATGTTTTTATAGGACTAATATGGTTTGGGGTTTTTTTTGCAGCTCTAAAGCATATACTTCTTTCAAAGATATAATTCTCACGCAATGCAGAATATTTAAAAAGTGCAGGAGACATAAAAGGTAGGTAGTGAGGTTGTTCTCACGAGCAGCCTAACTCGGGCTAGGGACGCCCAGCCCAGGTTAGGCTGCACATGAGAAGGGTTGGGATTAGGCTCAATCCCGGCTGGGCAGTGCCGCCTAGCCCTGCTATTTACCCTGGCTGTTAGCTGAGGTTAGGGGAGGGAGCACTCCCTTACCCCTGGCTACTTGCTTGTGTGAGAGCATGGGCTGCTTCCAGTTTGGACACAGAGACAGGTGCCTAGAGCACCCGTCTCTAGGGAGAATCTCCCAATGCATCATGTGGTGCATTTTGGGTCAATGGAGGCCAGGAAAACGAGTCCCAGCCTCAGATCAATCCACCCTGCTCCACACTGCTCCCACTCATGTGGGAGTGTGGAGCACGCTCCCACCAACAAAACAATGATTTTCTGGGGGGAAGGCAAGGTTTGGGAAGTCTTCCCACCCGCCCGGCCTCTCATGTGAATAGCCCCATTGAGTGTATTATGTGAAAGAAGGATTGCCATTTAATATAAGCTTCAATATTAGGTTGAAAAGTTGGATGGACAGATGGAAAAACCATATTTCAACCAGGTGACAAGTATTCTTCTAGGGATGCCTCCTCCTAACTGGCATGTACCTCCTGTTGCCCCTTTGGGAACTCAGTTTCAGTTTCAACACACACCTTTCCAGCCCTCTGATGTTGTAGTCATTGGGCTGTTTGCCTTCTCTCCATTTGTTCTAATAGCAAGGATTTGGCCTGTGCTTTAACACAAAGCTGGTTTGTGTTAACCTGCAAAAAACACAAACTTGCACATGCCCACAGCGAGTCTACCACCTGATACATTTGCCACAGGCTGCTCGGGTTGAAAGCAAGCACAAAGTCGGCCTTCCCCACAGTTGTTGTATGGTTGAAATAGACGAGCGGTAGTTTCCCCATGGGCCACCCGCACCTCGCTCGGGTGCTCTGGGGGTTGGGTGCAGGGAAGCGCGGCTGCGAGGCACCCCGCCCCCCCGGGAGCCCCAATGCACTGCACAAGTGCATGGGGCGTTACTGGGAGCCCCCTCCCCCTGAGTGTGTCCACTGCGGCCCATGAAGCCCATTTTTGGGTGTGCTCATGCCCCAAATCTTGGTGAAGTGGTGGACTACCTAAGAGGGCCCGCTGCCATGCTGCCACCGGGATCTGCATGGCTCCCAGGGGTTCTCACACACCGCAGAAGCCGTGCCGGGTTCCCTTAGCATGGTTTCTGCTGCACATTTGAATAGCCTGGTTATTGATTCATGGTCTGAAACGAGTCCTGAAAAGATGAACTGTGTTCTTTTAAACATACTGTATATTTTATCCCATATCCAGAAAACGTCCAGTCTTGCATTTAAACATGTGATTAGTTTTAAGTATATAGTCACACTTGGGAACACTTATCAAGCTGTAGGGACCCAGAAAATGTGCTTCTCAGAATCTCCAAAAAGCAACAAGAGCAAGAAGTCTATTGTTTTGTCATTCTTGTCCAATGACCCTGGGGCTTTACCGTTTCCTTTGGTACAGTAATGTGGAAGGGAGGGTTCTATAAGGAAATTAAATGTCCACTTGGAAAAAACATGGATTGCTTTCAGCTATCATGTGCAACCAATCAAAAATTGAGGCATCATGTTTTTTTCATTGCAAAAGAAACACATGAATGCAATTTGATCAGCAGAGAGTTTGCTTGCATGATATTCTTCCAGATGCATTTCATCACAAACAAACAAATAAAGCTCTCAAGTGCTGGATTTTTCCAAGAAGAACATTTTGAACTGCTTAGGTGACAGAAGTAATTAAGTACAGTTGACTCACACTGCACATACTTCTTTAGGTTGTGTCCAGATCAGCACTGCTGTCCCTTGCTTTCTCATACTTCTCTCCTTGCATTTCCATTCAGACATCCCCTTCCTCTTCCCAAACTTGCATGATTCAGGTTTCTACTCTCTCAGTTTGAGTCAAGGGTGTAGCAAAGTTAAAATGGGCCCTGGGACAAAAAGTGAAGATAGGCCCCTGCAATCGCTCCACCCCTTTTCCAAAGAGGCATGAGTGGGAGAGCAAAGAGCAAGCTGTACCCAGCCCATGGGCCCCTCTCCCTCAAGGGCCCAGGGACATTTGCCCACCTCCCTCTGTTCAATTGTAGCAATGCCCCTGCTTACAGCTACACTTCCATGCCCTCCCCCATAAATTAGATACAATATGCCATAAAAATTGTGCCCCAAAGGAGGGGCAAAAAGGGATTGTGAAGTAGCTGGTGAGCAGGTTTCTGAAGCAGCCATGCCATGAGGCAGGGTGAGGCAGTTGCCTCAGGCATGGATATGAGGAGGGGTGCAGGGGGTGGCGAGCACTGTCCACCCACCACAGTAAGCACACCTACCTGCAAATGGCAGGGGAGTTGTCATATTTTTGCCCTAGGCCTCAAAATGTTTTGGACTACTCCTCAGCAACCAATTTATATTTCTGTTTAATCCAATGACAATCATTAGCTGAAGAAACTTACAGTGTCTAGGAGGTAAATGGGTCACAGGTGCACCAATTCAGCATGATAAATACATTTAAAATATGATAAATGCTAAGATAATGGTTGAAGTGGGGGACAGCCTGAGACTTCAATCCCTTCACAGGAATATATGCGTCTGTTTCTGAAAATAAGGGTTAGGAGCACAAATAGAATTGGAGGGTGGCAGATCATAGGATAGAAAAAGCATTGATGCTTTTGAACTCTGGTGCTGGAGAAGACTTTTGAGGATACCACGGACAGCAGGAAAGCTAACAAATGGATCATAGAACAAATCAATCCAGAATTTTCACTTGAGGCACAAATGACCAGGCTCAAACTATCATACTTTGGACACATTATGTGTAGACCCAGCTCCCTTGAGAAGTCCATAATGCTGGGAAAATGTGAAGGAAAGAGAAGGAAAGGACGGCCAGCAGCAAGGTTGGATTACAACAGCAATGAATGAACCTTAAAGGCCAAGTTGAAGACAGATCATCCTGGAGATAATCTGTGTGGTGGCTAAGAGTCAACACCAACTTGACAGCACTTAATCAATCAATCATTCAGCTCATAGGATGTGGCGTAGATTGCACCTCTTCCGGGTACAATGAATGTATAGCGACAGATTGTGCACAAAATTGCCAGGGTTATTATTGTACTATTTAGACTGGATAAAGACTAGTAACCACTTGCTGTAGACTATGAAAGAGACTGTTCTTTGTACTGTGTACTTGTTCTTTATGAACTGTGTACTAGTAGAAAGATAGTTGAGATTTTTTTTATTGTACACCTTGGACTTATTATTTCATGTTTACCACATTTCTTCTAACTGGAGAACAATGCAATAGAATTTACCAGAACCTGGAATAACGTGGAGAGCCTCATCAATCACAACTCATGTGGGTCACAGGAGTCAGATGGAAGGGGGTGAACATCTGACTCATAGAGAAGTGCACTAGGTTGAGGTAGATGATTCAGAGAGTGACTTCACGCATAATAGCAGCAAGTTACTATGGAAGAACCTCTGGTCCCCACTATGCTCCCACTACTGCTGCCGCTTCCATGACGTCTGAACCTGCCAATGTTGGGTGGAGAATGCTAGCAACCCACCTCAGCCTGACAGTCAGGACCAGACATTTAATGATTGTAATTTCATTAAATTCAGAAATCAACCCAAAAAGTTACAGATGATGATGATGATGATGATGATTACATTTATATCCCGCTCTTCCTCCAAGGAGCCCAGAGCGGTGTACTACATACTTAAATTTCCCTTTCACAACAACCCTGTGAAGTAGGCTAGGCTGAGAGAGAAGTGACTGGGCCAGAGTCACCCAGCAAGTCTCATGGCTGAATGGGGATTTGAACTTGAGTCTCCCTGGTCCTAGTCCAGCACTCTAAACACTACACCACGCTGGCTCTCTAACTGAAGTTTGCCCATTGAAATGAATAGAAAGACATTTTTAAACAATCAAAACTGAAATAAAGTGGCCTCCTGAATTGGGCACGGAACAAAGTAAATTGTTGACAGGAGCCAATAAAATGAATCAAGCCACCAAACGAAGCAGCAACATTAAAAATTAAAAACAAATAAAACTTTTGCACATCCACTGTTCAGTCTACATAACGAAAGATATTTCCATTGGTGTAGAACTGTGTACGGCTATATGTACAGTTAACTGTGTATAGTTAAAGAGTGGTCCTGGCCCTATACTGGTTGAGATCATGGGGGATGCAAGGTGAAGGGGCACTTTCAAAAGAGGATCAGTGAACAGAATGATGAATGTTGAACTCACTTCTTCTCCATGCCTGCTGATTATCTCCTGTAAATATTCCTCCTCTGTCCCACCCGCACCCCCTACATCAACTGACTTCACCTGGTTTTAGAGCCCAAGTTGGTAGGAAATTTTAAAGCTCCAGAGAGGATTCTCAGGAAAGAATTGATGGGCAGGGGATACATTTTACATCCCCTCTCACTTATGATTCTCCCCTGCAAATGTGTCCTAATCCTATGTTAGTATCACAAGGGGCAAAAGGAATTCGGGCACTACCCCCATAGTGTTTTTGACCCTAAGACTTGTTAGCCAAAGGAATAAAATCACAAGCAAAATCTCCTTTGATAAACTCTCTCCTGTATGAGCAAATTAGACTGGAAAGTCAAAAGTGAATAAGACCTCTTTTGTATGCATTATGTGTCTTCACTTGCCAGAAACTTTTATTATGTAAAAATACTTTCTCTGCCACATATAATTTGAAATGGTTTAATAAAAGGCCAACAAAGCTATTTTTAATGTTACAGTCATATGGTTTAATAGTATGAATGTATTCAGGACTGCCTTAGGGAAAGTAAACCCATATCCGGAAACACAGTGGCTAATCATTTGTGCCAGTTGCTGACTGAGCAGAGTTGGCTTGGAGAAGTTAAAGCTAATCAGCTAATCATATACATGCCTAAAGCTTCCAACATTTCTGTGTTAGTACTGCAGCATCTACATTATTATGTTAAAGGGTGAAGATTAATTGCAGCAGTTATTTAGGGAAATCCTTTGTTGTAACATGGAGACTAGACTAGGCCTTAATGTTGGGTTGCCACATTAATTCTTCCAGTGTATTACTGTGTGACTTGGGGCAAGCCATGTAACATTTCTGGGTATGTATCTCACTGAACATAAGAACAGCCCTGCTGGATCAGGCCCAAGGCCCATCTAGTCCAGCATCCTGTTTTGCACAGTGGGCCAACAGATGCTGCTGGAAGCCACAGGCAGGAGTTGAGGGCGTGCCCTCTCTCCTGCCATTATTCCCTTGCAATTGGTACTCAGAGGCATCCTGCCTTTGAGGCTGGAGATGGCCCACAGCCCTCCAACTAGTAGCCATTGATAGACCTCTCCTCCATGAAGTCATCCAAACCCCTCTTAAAGCCATCCAGGTTGTTGGCTGTCACCACATCCTGTGGCAGAGTGTTCCACAAGTGGATCACGCGTTGTGTGAAAAAGTACTTCCGTTTGTTGGTCCTAGACCTCCTGGCAATCAATTTCATGGAGTGAACCCTGGTTCTAGTGTTGTGTGAGAGGGAAAAGAATTTCTCTCTCTCCACTTTCTCCACACCATGCATGATTTTATAGACCTCTATCATGTCTCCCCGCAGTTGTCTTTTTGTAAACTAAAAAGCCCCAGGTGTTGTAGTCTTGCCTCATAAGAAAGGTGCTCTAGGCCCCTGATCATCTTGGTTGCCCTCTTCTGTACCTTCTCCAGTTCAACAATGTCCTTTTTAAGATGTGGTGACAAGAATTGTACGCAGTACTCCAAGTGTGGTTGCATCATAGTTTTGTATAAGGGCATTATAATATTAGCCGTTTTATTTTCAATCCCCTGCCTAATGATCCCTAGCATGGAATTGGCCTTTTTCACAGCTGCCGCACATTGAGTCGACACTTTCAACGAGCTGTCCACCACGACCCCAAGATCCCTCTCCTGGTCCGTCACCGACAGCTTGGATCCCATCAGCCTGTAGTTGAAGTTGGGGTTTTTCGTCCCAATGTGCATCACTTTACACTTGCTAACATTGAACCACATTTGCCATTTTGTCGCCCACTCCCTCAGTTTGGAAAGATCCTTTTGGAGCTGCTCACAATCCGCTTTGGATTTCACTACCTGGAAGAGTTTGGTATCATCTGCAAATTTGGCCACATCGCTGCTTACCCCTGCTTCTAGATCATTTATGAATAAATTAAAAAGCACCGGTCCCAGTACAGATCCCTGGGGGACCACACTTCTTACTTCCCTCCATTGTGAAAACTCTCCATTTATACCTACCCTCTGTTTCCTGTCTTTCAACCAGTTAGCAATCCACACATGTACTTGTCCCCTTATCCCATGACTGCTAAGTTTCCTCAGGAGTCTTTGATGAGGATCTTTGTCAAAAGCTTTTTGGAAGTTCAGTATACTATGTCAACTGGATCACCTTGCTCCACACACTCATTGACACTCTCAAAGAAGTCCAAAAGGTTGGTGAGGCAAGATTTACCTTTGCGGAAGCCATGCTGGCTCACTCCAAGCAGGGCCTGTTCTTCTAGGTGCTTTACAATTTTTATTCTTGAGGATGCTTTCCATCAATTTGCCTGGAATGGACGTTAGGCTAACTGGCCTGTAATTTTCCGGATCGCCCCTGGATCTCTTTTTGAAAATTGGTGTTACATTTGCTACTCTCCAGTCCTCTGGTACAGAGCCCAATTCCAGGGATAAGTTAAATATTTTAGCAAGGAGATCAGCAATTTCACATTTGAGTTCTTTGCGGACTCTTGGATGGATGCCATCCGGCCCTGGTGATTTGTGAGCTTTCAGTTTTTCCAGACAGTTTAGAACATCATCCCTTGTCACTTCTATCTGACTCAGCTCTCTAGCCTCCATCCCTAAAAAGCCTGGTTCAGGAACAGGTATATGCTCAGTATCCTCTGCCGTGAAGACAGACGCAAAGAACTCATTCAGCTTCTCAGCAACCTCCATATCCTCCTTAATAATCCCTTTCACTCCCTCATTGTCTAATGGTCCAACTGCCTCCCTGGCAGGTTTCCTGCTTCTGATGTACTTAAAGAAGTTTTTGTTGTTCCCCTTGATACTTTTGGCTAAGTGTTCCTCAAACTCTCTTTTTGCCTTCCTTATTATCCCCTTGCATTTCTTTTGCCAGAATTTGTGTTCCTTTCTGTTCTCTTCATTTGGACAGGCCTTCCAATTTCGGAAGGCAGTCTTCTTCCCTTTTATGGCTTCCTTGATGGTACCCATTAGCCATGCTGGCATCCTCCTCGACTTAGTGGTACCTTTCCTCCTTTTGGGTATACAATCTAACGGGGCTTCTAGTATTGTAGTTTTGAGTAAACTCCATGCACTTTGGAGCTAAGTGACTCTCCTGATTTTCCCTTTCAGCTTTCTTTTCACCATACTCCTCATTTTGTGGAAGTTTCCTCTTCTGAAATTCAGAATGTCCATTAGACGTTCTTGGTGATTCTCTTCCTGCATGTATGCTGAATTTGATGGCACTGTGGTCACTGTTCCCTAAAGGGTCGATGACACTGACATCACACAACAGGTCCTGGGTGTCACTCAGAATTAGGTCCAAGGTCGCCTTCTCTCTGGTTGGTTCCATGACCAACTGTTCTAGGGCACAGTCATTTAGCATATCTAGAAATCTGACCTCTTTGTCCTGACTTGAATGTGAATTTACCCAGTCTGTGTGTGGGTAATTGAAGTCACCCATAATTACAGCCCTGCCTCCCCTTGATGCCTCCCTGATTTCCTCCTGCAACTCCCAGTCACTGTCGGCATTTTGATCCGCAGGGCGATAGCACGTTCCCAGTAGCATGTTCCCTTTCCGGCCTTGTATGGTCACCCACAGGGTTTCTGTGGAGGACTCCAGTCCACCTAGGTTTTCTAGCTTGTTAGATTCTATCCCTTCTTTAACATACAGTGCTACCCCTCCTCCAAGGCGCCCCTCACTGTCCTTTCTATAGAGTTTATACCCAGGGATAACAGTGTCCCACTGGTTCTTACTGTTCCACCATGTTTCTGTTATGCCCACTATATCTATTTCTGCGTTAGCAACCAAGCACTCCAGCCCACACATCTTGGCTCAGAGGCTTCTGGCATTGGCATATAAGCACCTATATGCTGAATGTCTCCCCTGATGTATGCTATTCTTCTGACTCTTTGACCTGCTGGCACAGGCTCCTGTCTGCTCTTTATGTGGTTCTGCTCTGTCCCCTTCTGTTTTATCTGAATTCTTTGCACCCTCACACTTTAAAGGATGGCTTTTGCCAAATGGGATACTGCCCAGCTCCCATTGGCTGTTCCCCCGGTGTCATTTTAAAAGCTGCTCTGCAATCTTTTTGATTTTAAGCGCCAGCAGTCTGGTTCCATCTTGGTTCAAGTACTACCCGTCCCTTTTGTACAGGCCTTGCTTGCCCCAAAATGTGTCCCAGTGCCTAACAAATCTAATCCCTTCCTCACGGCACCAATGTCTCATCCACGCATTGAAACCCCTCAGCTCTGCCTGTCTCACTGTGCTTGCGCGTGGAACAGGCAGCATTTCTGAGAATGCTACCTTGGGAGTCCTGGACTTCAAAATGCTACCTATCAGCCTAAATTTGGCTTCCAGGACCTCCCGACTGCATTTCCCCACGTCGCTGGTGCCGACGTGCACCACGACAGCTGTCTCCTCCCCAGCACTAACTGGGAGCCTGTCTAGATGCTGCGTGATGTCTGTAAACTTTGCACCAGGCAGGGAAGTCACTGTGCAGTCAACATGCGGGTCACAAACCCATCTCTCTATCCCTCTAATAATCGAATCACTCACTAGAAGGAGGCCCCCACCCCCCAGAGGAGTATCCCCTGTGCGAGAGGATATGGGCTCATCATCCATGGAAGGGGTCCCTTCTAAAGGAGCATTTCCCTCTTTCTCAGACCGATGTCCTCCTTGCCCAAGACCTTCATTCTCCCTGACTGCAGAGGAGCTACCAGCCCTGGAGTGGGATGCCTCTATCACATCCCTGAGGGTCTCGTCCACATGCCTCTCTGTCTCCGTGAGCTTCTCCAGATCCGCCACCTTGGTCTCAATTGAACGGATTTGTTCCCTGAGATCCAGGAGCTCCTTGTACCGAGCACACACTCATGACTTCTGCCCATGGGACAAATAGTCATACATGTGGCACTCTGTGCAATACACTGAGAAGTGCCCCTTCCCCTGCTGACCTTCTATCTTCATACTGTTTTTGTTGGCTGTTTACAGTATTTAGAGAGTTTATTGTCCATTTATTAGATAGTTTATTAGAAGGAAAGGTCTCAGCTGTAATGGTCAGCTATTTAACTGTCCAAACAGTCTTTCCCAAGAATATGAGGGATACGAGGGAGGGATATGTACTTACGTTCTCTTCTCCACCAGGCTCCTTGTGATCCTTGTGATTGCAGGGGCTTGTTCCAGGCTCCCCTGCACACTTCCCGCTAAACTCCTGCAAAACTCCTACATCCTGTTTGATATCCCTGTTCGCTATCCCTTTGATGAGGAACTTTGTCAAAAGCTTTTTGGAAGTCCAGGTATACTATGTCAACTGGATCAACTTGATCCACACACTTCCTGACACTCTCAAAGAACTCCAAAAGGTTGGTGAGGCAAGATTTACCTTTGCGGATTAGGAATACAAGTGAGAGAATAAAGCTCACACTCTGGATTCTTAAAGTACAGTACATGCCTATGCTAGTATTAGATGTGGGTTGCAGCTCCTGCCTGCAAAGTTCTCCCAATGATAGACTACAGGCAGATGGCATCATTCCTTTCCATGCAAACATTACCCTCACCTCCCACTCATGATATAAGTCTTTATATGCCGGGTTGTGTAAATGGTCCATTGAACTGCACCTCTTGACAGACATTGACTAACCAAATGCTTCAGGCAACTGTACCTAAAACAACAAAGGGGCTTAGACAAATTATGGCAGGTCTATCAATGGCTACTAGTCTGGTGGCTAAAGGCCACCTCCAACTTCAGAGGCAAGATGCCTCTGAATACCAGTTGCAGGGGAGCAACAGCAAGAGAGAGGGCATGCTCTCACCTCTTGCCTGTGGGCTTCTGGTGGAACACGGTGTGAAACAGGATGATGGACCAGATGGGATTTGGACCTGATCCAGCAGGGCTGTTCTTATATTGTTTTAAAATATATTGTGGCATAAAATTTTGTGGGTTAGCCCTCATGTTGGACTTTCATGGACTAGAGCTCACTTTAGGCTGTTGCACAAGAATCTGTTAGTCTTTAAGGTGCCACAAGATTCTTCTTGTCTCACCCCCCTGGCAGACTAATACTGCTACCACTCTAGCAACTATGTCTCATATACTGCAGAGCAAGCCACCAGTCTAAGCGTCAGGCGCTCACTCATTCTGAGCCTCTTTAAATCCTGCTGGCCTGGCTTGCAAAGGTGGGGACTCAGTGACGCCTAAGAAGTGCATCATTGCACTTCTGTTGCCACTCCCATCATTCTTAAAGGGGCTTGAAAGCAGCAAGCACCTGTCACTAAGATTGGTAGCTCACTGAGCAGGATGTGACCTGATATTCTTACTATTCCTAATTTTTTAGCAATATTACCTGAGGTCCGACACCATGATCTTGATTTTTGGCCTGGTTCAGACAATCCATGGTTGGTTGGATTGGGAATATGAGTCAATGGAGCACCAAACCCATGAGCTCCATCCTCCCTTTTCCTCCTTACTTTGCACGTGTAGGCAGTGTTCCATCTAACACAGGGATCCTCAACGTTGGGCTCCCAGATGTTCTTGGACTTCAACTCCCATAATCCCCAGGCCCAGTGGCCTTTAGCTGGGGATTATGGGAGTTGAAGTCCAAGAACATCTGGGGGCCCAACGTTGAGGATCCCTGCTCTAACATGGATTCCCAGATGTTGTTGATAACAACTGCCAGAATCCCCAGATGCAATGGCCTTTGCTTGGGGATTATGAGAGGTCAACAACATCTGAATCCCTGTTAGAGGGAACATTGCCTACACGTGCAAAGTAAGGAGGAAAAGGGAGGATGGAGCACATGGGTTTGGTGCTCCGTTGACTCATATTCCCAATCCAACCAACCATGGATTGTTCACTATGATGTGAAAAGCACAGCTCCAGGTCTGGATGAAATGCAGAGCTGTTTAACAAGCCAGGATTCCTCTGTGACAGACAGCGATGAGCCCAACTTGAGAAGGATAAGGGAGGTGGAAAGTGGGAGTGCATGGGCCTCACACTCCTTTGGCTTGCATTTCTGAACTGATGAACCATGGTTTGTAGGATCATCTGAACTCAGCCTTTATGTTTTTTTCCCCTTTCCTATTTCCAACAGGAATATTGATGATGACAACAATGTTGATGATAAGCAACCATGTCAAAACATATCTAATTACATTGTCAAACTTTAAAAAAGATAAAATTCTCAACTAGCAACCATATATAGAAATCATTGCTCCAATGTTATTTTTTAAAATGAAAAAATATCATGCTTGTTACATTTGTGCCCACATGCTTCCTCTGTGTCAAAGAAGACTTCCTTGCTGCTTTGATGATGACTCATTTTACAATGGGTACAGCTTGGAATACAGCTTTTATGTGCCCATGAAAAGTGCTTCATTGGTGTGTGGGTGAGTATTTCATGTAAACAGAATAGCTGCTGTAATATTCAGAGTACATTTTTACAGATTTGTTTGTTAAAAGATCGAAGGCTGTGTTGTAGGCAGGTAGGACTTGTTCCATTAGCACAGGGAGTCATCGGTAGGCTGTTTCCTGCTTGCCTGATATGAAGGTGAAGGCAGTTTTGGGCTGCCTAGGTCGGTTGAGCACAGCTGAGGCCTTTGCCCTTCTTCCAGCACAGGGTAATTACGCCCACATCAACCAGAGTTGACCCCTTTTGTGTGACAAAAGGGGTCACACAAAAATAGGGGGAGGAAACAAAACATCCCCGATAAAGCAATTGATTATGAGGGAGAGCTCAACTCTCCATCAGTCCCTGCCTTGAATGCAGCCTTCCTTTTTCTTCAGGGGTGTTAGGAGATGCCAAAACTAGAACTGAAAACCCACAGATCTGTGGGCTGCTGCCCCATGTGGTGAGCAACTCACTAGGGAGACAGGCCAAAGTGTTCCATGGACAGTCACTGGTTACTAGGCTCAAGAAGGACTCTGCCCATCCAGGTCAATCATTGGCTTTCCTCAACCTGTAAGGACTATAAAGGCATTCAGGTCAGGCTGGGCAACAACATCTGTGGTGTCTGGCTTGTGAGTGACTTCTGTTTCCTGCCATTTGGCTCTCAGCCTGCAGCTGCTTACAGTCCAACACTCAAGAAGATGTGTGCTTGATCCACTTTCTTGGAATGGGCTGTGGTGACTGTGCTCCCTGAGGCGTGGAAGCCCTAGAAACAGGATGGAGGGGATTGCTCCAGGGTGGCTCCCACTGATTCCTCTTCCATTTGGTGGTTGTGTAGGCTCTGCTCTGCACTTCTTGCTGCTAGAATGAGAAGAATCTCAAGAGGAGGCTCTACTCTTCTCCTCTAGCTGTTCGTAAGCCACAAAGAATCCAGTCTCGCAGGGGCCAGTTTGCAGTGCCTTACAGTGAGGGAAATAAGTATTTGATCCCCTGCTGATTTTGTCCGTTTGCCCTCTGACACAGAAATGACCAGGCTATAATTGGAATGGTAGGTTTATTGTAGCTGTGAGAGACAGAATAACAACAAACAAACCCTCAAAAGCCCAGTGCCCAAAAGTCAGCGATGGATTTGCATTGTAGTGAGGGAAATAAGTATTCGATCCCCTATCAACCAGCAAGATTTCAGGCTCCCAGGTGTCTTTTCACTATATGCAGGTAACGAGCTGAGATGAGGAACACCCTCTGTAAGGGAGTGCTCCTAATCCCAGCTTGTTACAGTACCTGTATAAAAGACACCTGGCCATAGAAGCAAGCAATCACTCAGCTTCCAAACTCACCACCATGCCCAAGACCAAAGAGCTGTCGAAGGATGTCAGGGACAAGGTTGTAGACCTGCACAAGGCTGGATTGGGCTACAAGACTATCACCAAGCAGCTTGGTGAGAAGGTGACTACAGTTGGCACGATAACTCGCAAATGGAAGAAACACAAAATAACTGTCAATCTCCCTCGGTCTGGGGCTCCATGCAAGATCTCACCTCGTGGAGTTGCAATGATCATGAGAACGGTGACAAAGCAGCCCAGAACTACACGAGGGGAACTTGTCAATGATCTCAGGGCAGCTGGAACCATAGTCACCAAGAAAACAATTAGTAACACACTACGCCGTGAAGGACTGAAATCTTGCAGTGCCCGCAAGGTCACCCTGCTCAAGGCAGCACATGTACAGGCCTGTCTGCAGTTTGCCAATGCACATCTGAATGATCCAGAGGAGAACTGGGCGAAAGTGTTGTGGTCAGATGAGACCAAAATCGCGCTCTTTGGCATCAACTCAACTCACCATGTGTGGAGGAGGAGGAATGCTGCCTATGAGCCCAAGAACACCATCCCCACCGTCAGACATGGAGGTGGACACATTATGCTTTGGGGGTGTTTTTCTGCTAAGGGGACAGGACACCTTCACCGCATCGAAGGGACGATGGACAGGACCATGTACCATCAGATCTTGGGTGAGCACCTCCTTCCCTCAGCCAGGGCATTGAGAATGGGTTGTGGTATTCCAGCATGACAATGACCCAAAACACACAGCCAAGGCAACAAAGGAGTGGCTCAAGAAGAAGCACATGAAGGTCCTGGAGTGGCCCAGCCATTCTCCAGACCTTAATCCCATAGAAAATCTGTGGAGGGAGCTGAAGGTTTGGGTTGCCAAACATCAGCCTCGAAACCTTTCTGACTTGGAGAGGATCTGCAAAGAGGAGTGGGACAACATCCCTCCTGGGTTGTGTGCAAACCTGGTGGTCAACTACAAGAAATGTCTGACCTCTGTGATTGCCAACAAGGGTTTTGCCACCAAGTACTAAGACATCTTTTGTGAAGGGATCGAATACTTATTTCCCTCACTACAATGCAAATCCATCACTGACTTTTGGGCACTGGGCTTTTGAGGGTTTGTTTGTTGTTATTCCGTCTCTCACAGCTACAATAAACCTACCATTCCAATTATAGCCTGGTCATTTCTGTGTCAGGGGCAAACGGACAAAATCAGCAGGGGATCAAATACTTATTTCCCTCACTGTACCTCCTGTGCCAGCCCAGCCACATCCTGGCTCATCAACAAGCAGGAGAGATTAAAACGTCAAGGACCAAGGATGCTCTCTGGGTTGCAATGCAGGGTTTCCTGCTGACTTAGCTTGGCTATAGTCAGCTGACTCCTTGACTCTATACAGTGGTGCTCTTAGGATCGGACTTCAGAGACCATGTCCAGTCCTCAGCAGCAGGAGGGGGGCCTCCAAATGTCAAAGGGGTCCTCCACAGAAGCCTGCCGCCACTCTGCCCTTCCGCTGACCCGCTGCACTGATTTAAACCATTTTTGCTGCCATGCGTGCGGCCAGAGGGTGGGGGTGGTGAGCTGAGCAGGCTTCCCCTGTGGTGGTGGCAGCAGGCGCAGCGGCTGGTAGGCCTATCTGTCTGTGCCTTACTGAGCACCAGTGAGATACCTGTGCAGTGTGGGTATCGAGTGTCACAAGCCTGAGACACCCTAACCACCACCACCATGGGGGAGGCCTGCTGGGTTCAGCCCCCACCTCCCCAGCCAAGCACATGGAGATGAAAACTGCTTAGATCAGTGTGGCAGGGCAGTGGCAGCAGGCTTCTGGGGACATTTGTAGGCCCCCCAAATGCAGGTTTTCTTTTTTTCTGAACACATTTTCAAGGGGGGGGGGCTTACGGCGGGGGTGGCATCTTTGAAACCCTTCAGGTCCGGATTCCAAAATTACCTAGGTGTGCCACTGGCTCTATGAAACCCACACCTCGAGCAGGCCAGGCCAGCAGTCTAAGCAACCTGCATCTCGCTTTGACGGTTCCCAGTCTGGCCCTGCCTGATGACACTGTTAATGGAACTACTCCAGGGTGATTGGCGAAGATCCCTAAATGTGTTTGCTTGCCATGTTGAACAAGATACAGCCTGGTGTTATGGCTGGTGTCAGGTCAGTCGCCCAGAGAGTGGGTGACTCCATGGTTTGAATACCAAATGAAGCACACTGGTTCAAGAAACCAGAAGCAGTTACAGCCCAAAATGTGTCCTGAGGTGAAATACCGGCCATGCCTTCTTCCTGAGGAGAGAAATTCCAATGGATCTCTAAAGGATCCATTGTCTTTGTTTGCTGTGCTTGAATATAACACAATGGTCAGGAACAACCTGTATGTAAATGGTCTGAATGGACATGCAAGGACGGTATCTGTCAGGTCAGAAGGACCAGGTAAACCAATCAGTAGTTTTAATGAGCACATCTTCTGAGTTCCTATGGCCCATCAACCTCTTTTGCTAGGGAGGGTAGTATTTTTTACAGTGCCTTATCTACTTTCCTGCCGAGGTGATTAGCATTAGCTTGTTTGAGGCAACCACAGAGGAGGGGGAAGTAAAGGGTCAATCTTTGGACAGAGAGACCCTGAAGGGGAGTTAACTCCAAAGCTAATTCTGGCTCTACTTAGACATTCCCAACATAAAGAAAGGCATGAGGCTAATCCCCTTTCAATTTGCTTCGTAGCTGTGAACCTGGGGATGATCATCCCACTGCCTGTTAAGTGTCCTGTCCCAACAAATATACCAACAAATGGTGGGTCCATGATCCCCTGGGACTCTGAGCATGTTAAGAGTGAGAACTATAAGCCTGTAGTCCCAGACATGAGCAGAGAGGTTTCTGGGAGCCCACAGAATGGCAGTTCTGACAACACCTTCTGCTCCAATCATGCTTGACTGTAACTAGGTACATATACCTGCCCTTAACTGTGTTCTTCCTGCCTCTGTCCCACACCTGGACCTTCCTAAGTGGCTGGTCTCAGCAATGACATAGTTTTAACCTTTATTTTTATTTTATTTATTTGTTGTTAAATTTATATACCACCTTTCATTAAAAACAATCCCAAGGCGGTTTACAAAAGTTAAAAAACATACAATAAAAATGACAATAAAAATATTAAGCTAAACATATAAAACCAATCTAATTTAAAATCAATAAAGTACAAAGAGCATGACTGGCCATAATGGGTGAGCTTCTGGTTCAATCTTGTGGTGTTTTCTGAGTGAGCATGGGGGTTGGGGAGGTACTGGAGGTACACTCTTCTAACACACTGAGAGGAGCTTTTTGAGCATGCATGGTGGTATACTAAAAGTTAATGCACGGTCAGTTCCGTACATGACTGTCTCAGTGCACACTACTGCCATGTAAAAACCATTAAGATTGCCACGTATGTATGAGTCTTGTCAACACAGCCGTTGGAAGTGTCACATTCCTAAAGCTGGTATCTATCATTGTTTTGGGCTTGTCCTTTGATTATGCAGCTCTGGTTGAAAGTTTTGGATATTATAAAGGAGATAATGGGATGTTTTCACATATTACCTCAAAACAGTCCTGTTTGGTTTCGTGAAGGATAGTATTAGAGAGCAATTTAGTGTTTTGTTTATCTGTGGCAAGATTTTGTATTTCTTTTCATCTCTGCATCCACCCTTGTTAATTGACTGGCATAAACATATTTGGGGCATTGTGTTACTAACAAAATTAACTTACGTTAGAAGATCAGAAATGAATGAAAAAGCAGGCAAATTTGTACAGCAATGTTTTTAATTTTTTGGAATTCCATATTTAATGAAGATATACTCTCTGAATCTTGATTTTCTTTGTATTAACTAGGTTATATTTTTGTAACTTAATAACTTAATAACTTAAATATTTTAGAAATCCCACCATTGATAAACATGCATTGAAAAATTAGCTAAAGATGCATGTTCTTTCTTTCTCTCCATAATGAAGGAAGGTGTCCCTGGAATGCCGGCACTCCAGGTAAGTTGACTAGTTTATGATTGGACCAGCACTGATCAGAAGCCAAGCTCTTACAAAATTTGCGCTATTTTTAAACTGGATTTATACAGGGCTGGGCCCATGGGCTCACTCTATGTTTGAGTTAAACATAATTAATAGATGTTTCTTGCATCAAAAGAAATGTCAAATATCACAAATAAATCAAAATGAAATAACAAAAGCACAATGAAATCACCTGCATAGCAATTTCCACCCTCTTTTACATATCTGGCAATTACCACATGTTATTAGTGTGCTTTGATTGTGTACAATAGTGTTTGTTTTAATGTGATGCTGAATTATAACTTCTAAATTATTTTTATATTGTTTTTAGCACTGTGTTTTAAATGGTGCATGTTTTTATGTCTTTTTAAATTTGTTTTACACTGCCCAGAGCCTTTGGATGGGGTGGTTTATAAATGTAACAAAGAAACAACAAATGTATATTCCTGGATTAATATGTAACAGCTTAGTGCATTCAACTGCAGCAGCTTTTGCCCAAAAAGAAAAGAAAAGAAAAAGAAAGAAAGAAAAAGAAAAAAGTATCTATTAAGAATTCCTGCTGTGAACTGAGAAAAGATTAGAGCAGTTTGCTGTCCCCACAGGCAAATTCTTCCCCACCAATAGCAACAACCTTAAACATGCTACTGCTTGTCTGTGAAATGCTTTGTTGAATGACCAGAGGAGCTCTTGTTAAAGGGGTGGCAAGAGGAACATGTTTCTAAATCTTACAGCAGGAATGTCTTGTGTAAAAGAAAAAGATGGCATCAGTCCCATGGAAACAAAGATAGGAATCAAATCCCAAGCACAGAAAAAAAGAAGGCAGCCATTGGATACACATAAAATTAATTCTGGGATGAGGAATCATGTATAATACTAAGCACTTCAGGGAGATGACAGACATGGGAGAACTCCCACACAAGGTGAACATCAGAGCAGAAACAGTTTAGCACTCCACCCCCACACCCCTTCGGTTGAGGAGACTTGTCCTTAAAATAATGGGCAAAGGAATATTGTATGAAATTTTATGAAGTGGGATTTGGATTTCTTCCCCCTTTTCCACCCAAGCCATAATACATAGATTTTTAAAATAAAACTTGAAATACAACGTACACTTAACTAGTAAATCAGGGAAAGAAGGATATGAAATAATAATCACCATTATCTTCCTTTACTCCACAGCTTAGGGCTTATCTGCGCAAGGAAGAATACCTCTAATTTTGGTGCATGGTCACAAAAATGGGTATTCACCAAAATGCCCACTTGCCTTTTAACTTGCCTTCATTTAAAAAAAATGACGATCCTTCATTTTTCATTTAAAACAAAACATTAAAAATTTAATCACTGTATCACAAAAGAACACGTGTATATGAAAAATTCAGCACGATTTAATATCAAAAGGGACTCGGGAGATAACCACATCATGTTAAACACGTTTCACATAATATATATTGAGGCTGTTCACACGACTGGGTGGGTGGAGTGCAGTGTTCTCTCTAATATTTTTTATCTCTGTGCAGAATGAGTTTTGTTCTGGGGGGCAGTATCAAGGCAGTGGGTGTGAACATGCATTCAGAGTGGTGGCTTCCTGATTCAACCTGAGTGAAATCTAACATTAACTGAGTGGACATCAAAAAACTGGTGAGTGTGTGCACATGCACATGCCTTAGAAGGCACACTGGTGGGGTGATGGGCAGGTGGGCGGGCGGAAGGCTGGTTTAACTCACCTTCCCCCCAGGCAACTGCTCCAATGTTGCTGGGAGCACAGAATGTGCTCCCAAATGATCTGTGCTGCATGCCTTTCTTTTATTCAGAAAGTGAAAGTGACAGTAACAGTGAAAGAGACAACCCTGGAGCTCTGTCGCTAAGGTTTCCCCCGTCTGCCCTGGATGCCTCCTAGATTCCAGGGCTCCCACTCTGCAAGATATGCGCCCTGGAGTGCTCCTTGCTTCTTGCCCACACTTCATCAGTGTTACTTCTCTCCTCGCTCCAGACAGATTGTCCATGCCATGGGTCTCCCGGATCCTTCCCACGGTGCCCCCTCATTCAACTCTAGAGCTGATTACTTCTATGACGGAAGCACTGATTCACACAAGCCTTTTGGCATTCAGCAAGAATGAAGGGCAGAGCCATGCAGCACTCCCTCCCCCACCTATAGCATCTCATCAAGAGGCCCAGCAGCACAGCCCCAGGGCCTTGAATGGAAGTGCCCACCGCCTTTCAGGGTCTGGGAACTGTCTTATCTTTGGACAGCAACTCTCATCTCGAGAACATTAGCCAGCTGAGCACCCAAGATAGCCTACCCGAGCCAGTGAGCACTCAGGTCTTCCCTGCTGATCCCTCTGGACAGGACACAAGACAGCTGGCTTTTGTGAAGGAAGTGTTGGACCAGCTGAGTGCCTCACCAGCCCCACCCCCACCCCAGATCAGAAGGGCAGGTACTAGCAGATTCCCCCCTCCCTCCCCATCTCGGCAAGAGCCCCAGTCCCCCAGCTTGGCCATCGGAGATTTTCTGATTCCTATACAGAGTTCTCCCACCAAGAATTCAACTACCATCTCAACCCTGTGACATACCACAAAACAGCATAATATCAAGGTCCTGTCATGGAATGTGGCTAGGTGGTTCCATTTCAGAGACTCAGACTCCACCAACTTGCTCTCCCAGATCAATATAATCTTGGTGCAGGAACAGCGGATGACCTTACGCTTAATGGATACCACTTGTACAAAGCAGGGGCAGTTCCTGGGGCAGGCCAAGGGAAGGTTAAAGGTGGCCTGGGGATATTAGTCTCCACTACCCTGCATGCAACAACATCACCCCTTACCCCACTTAGCAATAGCAATAGCAATAGCACTTACATTTATATACCGCTCTATAGCTGGAGCTCTCTAAGCGGTTTACAATGATTTAGCATATTGCCCCCAACATTCTGGGTACTCATTTTACCGACCTCGGAAGGATGGAAGGATGAGTCAACCTTGAGCCCCTGGTCAGGATTGAACTTGCAACCTTCTGGTTACAGGGCGGCAGTTTTACCACTGCGCCACCAGGGGCTCCTATGACACCATGACACCAGGTGTCATGTCAAATGGTCCCCTCAGTTAGATCAAACAATAAAGGAGCTACTGGCCAAGGAAACTCTACAGAGCTACTGGCTAGACTTAAACAAACTGCTATGGCTATTCTAATTCACCTGGGGCCCAGCTCACTGCTGATAATCAATATGTACCTTCCGCCACAGCATTGAAAACCCAAAATCAGCATGACTGAACTTGAAGACTATACAGACGACTTTGTGCTGGTCAATCCTGATGCACTGGTGGTGTTGGAGGGCGACTTCAGTGTCATGTTTGAGCCTGATAACTACACCCTATTCTCCCAACACCAGCTTCCACCTCCCTGCTTGGAGTCCGAGGCCCCCACCACTGCCAGGATCATAGATCAAATTATGTGGGCCTCTGCCTAGCAAAATTGACTGCCAGGTTCAACCTCCATTTATTAAATAGCTCTTTCACAGAGGACCACCCAGGAGAATTACTTATTTATCTGGCTCCAAAAAAAGTACCATTGATTACATCGCTATCTCTGGGAACCTGCTACCCTTTGCCGAGAATTTTAAGTTAGTACCTCAGCTTGACAGATAGCAATCATTTCCCAATCTGCCTTAAATTATTGTTTCTTTTCCAGCAGATCCGCTTGGAGGCCCACTCCCTCTCCCCCAATCAGACCAGCAGGACAAGCCAGGTGTCATGCCAAATGGTCCCCTCAGTTAGATCAAACAATAAAGGAGCTACTGGCCAAGGAAACTCTACAGAGCTACTGGCTAGACCTGTCTTCAAAGAATCCCACTCCTGCCCCCCCTGACAACCTATGAAACCCTAGCGCATGAGCAAAAAAACCTAAGGCTGATCCTCCCTCCACCAGCTGCCTGTGTGTCCATCCAAACTTTGGTTTGACAAGGACTGTGTTGACACCAGGAAATCTCTTGTTTCCGCCTACCAAATCCACAAATCCAGCTCAGGAAACAATGCCGCAATGATCCTCCCAAACCTCCTCAACCTTAAGAGGCAATATAAACACCCATTGGCACAGAAGAAAAGAGAGGCAATGAAGGCCACTGGGTCATGGCTCATTCAAGCTGTCAGAGAAAAGGACTCAGCTATGTTTGAGTGCATCATGACCAACTCTACCAGCAGTGACTTGGCTCAGTTAGGCACCCATATCTCATCAGAGATCTAGGAAATGCAGTTTCAGAAGCTGTATGAAGATCTCACTGTGGAAGATGCCCCGCCACAGGTGTAGAGGACTTGCCTGGGTGGCCACTGGTGTCTACGGCTGAGATTGAGTCTCTCATTTCCCAAACCAAAGCGGGGAAGGCCCCTGGGGGTGACCTGATCCCTCCGGAGCTTATAAAAAACAATATAGAATCTTGGCCTCACTCTTTAATTACATTGACCCTCATGGCCGTATTCCCAAGGACTGGGGGCTGGCAATTATTGTCTCCATACTGAAAAAAAGGAAGAAAGGATGACCCCGCCAATTATAGGCCCGTAAGCTTGCTCAACACCATCAGCAAGCTCTATGCTAGACATCTGCATGGGAAACTTAAGGACTGGCTAGACCAAGAAAATCTGCTTGCAGAGGAGCAAGCCGGACTTAGGGAGGGTAGATCCACAACCAATCAGTGCTCCAGCACATCATTGAAAAATATTCTTCAGCAACTCAGTTTCCCTTTACGCTGCCTTCATTGGCTGATTTTGATTCCATTTCCCGAGTCAAGCTATGTGAGAAATTGGAAGCCTCCTCGATCAACCGATGTCTGCTCTGTCTGATCTGCATTCTTCATGCAGACTCTCAAGGTAAGGTGCAACCCACAGGGGAACCTCACGAACCCTGTCCCGACACAGAAGGGAGTCAAACAAGGATGCAGCCTGGCCCCGCTCCTTTTCAACTTTTTGACATGGTGAGATAACTTAGTAGCCCAGACTTTCACCCTCCCAAGCTGGCAGATAGAAGCATTTCCTCCCTGCTCTATGCTGATGATGATGCAATCCTCTTCTAGGATCCCTATAGGTCTCAGAAGAGTGCTGACGGCTCAAGCTCTGTACTGCAAGAACGATCAACTAGAAATCAACTATCAAAAAACTAAAGTTATGGCTTTCGCCAGAAGATCCAAGACCCAAGCAAGCAAAGAAACAAGGAATCTGTAATTAAAGCCTCTGCACGCACAGGAACAGAAACAGACATTTGAGCAATTCTGAGGCTATTCATCACTAATTCGCCACCCATGATTAACAGGAAGCAATACACTGGCAAAACACACATTCTGTTCTGTGGAACAGAAAAAGGATTGAGAAAGATAGGATTGGATGAGAAGTGATTGAGTACATACAGCTTCTGAAACAGTGAATTTAAGAACTGCAATTTTTAGCTATATTTCCAAAGAAGCCTGTCTTAAAGAATATGGTTTCATCAGTTTTAGTCTATCATAGGAACAAATGAAATGTTCCGCAAAACTGATTCACTGAGAAACCCAAGGTGGGTGCATTCTCTTGGTCCAGGAAGCAATTATAACCTCCTCCATTTCCTCTAGTTGTTTTTCTCTGTCAGTTGGTCTTACATCAGTCTTATCCAGGCTAAACAACAGCCAACTAGGCTGGATCCCAACTTTACCTCAGACAGACCCTGGGAAAAGATGAGTTGCCAGAAAAGATGAAGTAAGAATGGAGAATGTAGTCTTCCTGTTGAAGGCATGGAAGAACGTTTTCTGCTAAGCTGTGAAAATACATAGGTGTGGAGGAAAATGTCACACCCAGCAGTCCAAGTTGTTTTGCATTCCCCTGTGTTTATTGTAAGCTGAGCAGCATAACAGCAGCACATTAAATCATCGAGCTTGGGTGTTATGCTGCTTTCTGATTTTCCTTTGTAATGCCTGTCACTTATTTACTTCCTCCCCTTTACAAATGTGTCTATGTCAAGAGCAGAAGAGTCTCAATCATACCACTGAATCCAGGTTGTATTGCCAAACCAATGAACTGCAGGGCTGCCTCCTCCAAAGATATGGGCAATGACTCTCTACAACATCTGTATATAGCCAAGATATGTGCTCCTAAAGTTCTGCCTCACCACCAGATCTTTGTTTCATTTGTTTTCCGATCAGGCCAGCTCTAAGATATGCCATCCTGCTCCTTTTGAGCATATGAAAGGAAACAATTTCCATCCACTTTACTGCACCTAATAAGGAGGCTGAGGAAAACCAAACCACCAATACAAAACTGTGCATGATGAACTTCAGGAGTGTTGAAATGTTGTCTACATTTTCTAATAGACTGGACACTTCTAAATAGTAACCAGGGATAATCATTTGGTGGGGGCGGGCATGGCAGCAGAGAGTAATTTTATTTGGCCCCAGGCAGTCCTGCCACATTATTTTTTAATAAGATGAAACTTTGGCCAATAGTTTAACTTGTAAATAAAATAAATTGGTTTTCAAACCCTTTAAAGATGTATCTTTTGACCTCTGTATCTAATGCCCCAAGTATATTTGTGCACAAGTGCTCTATAACTGTAAAGCCCTTACCATGTGTGGTATTAACAGTGGCACAGCAACACAGAGGAAAGACCTGGGACAGCCTGGCTATCACCACATCCCATGGCAGAGAATTCCATAGATTAATTATGTGCTGTGTGAAAAAGTACTTCCTTTTGTCAGTCCTAAATTTCCCGGCCTTCAGTTTCAAAGGAAGAGCCCTGGTTCTAGTGTTGTGAGAGAGGAAGAAAAATTTCTCTCTGTCCACTCTCTACACCATGCATAATTTTATATACCTCGATCATGTCTCCCTGTAGTTGCATCTTTTCCAAATGAAAAAGCCCCAGATGCTGTAGCCTTGCCTCAAAAGGAAGTTGCTCTAGGCCCCTGATCATCTTGGTTGCCCCTTTCTACACTTTTTCCAATTCTACAATGTTCTTCTTAAGTCACAGTGACCAGAACTACACACGGTACTCCAAATGTGGCCACACCATAGATTTGTGTAAGTAGAGAGGGCAGTTCTTCTATAGATCAGTGCCTGGTGCTCCAACATCTCATTGAAAGATACTCTTCTAACAAATCTACCTCCTCTATGCTGCCTTCATAGACCTTAAGGCTGCATTTGACTCCATCTCCCAAGTCAAGCTTTGGGAAAAGCTTGAATCCTCCTCTATTGATTGATGCCTGCTGTATCTGATCCATGCCCTTCACACAGACACATCACTTAAGATGAGATGTAGCCCCCAAGGTCACCTTACGAACCCTATTTAAACCCAGAAGGGAGTTAAAGAAGAATGTGTCCTGGCCCTGCTATTGTTCAACTTTTATATCAATGCCATGGTGAGCTGTCTCAACAACCCAGACTTCTACCCCACCAAGTTGGCTGGAAGAACCCATCTTCATCCTACTGTATGCAGATGCTGCTGCTATCCTCTTGAGGACCCCTGTAGGTCTCAGAAGGGTGCTGGCAACACTATCTCAGCATTGCAAGAGTGACCAATTGGAAATAAATTATCAAGAACCCAAGGTCATGGCCTTCGCTAGAAGAAGATCCACGACTGGAATATTGATGGGCACAGAATTGAGCAGGTGGTCTGCTTTACGTAGCTGGGGGTGGTCCTTCATGCCTCTGGCTCAAGAAGGGCCCACTGTGAACACGTTGCCCTAGCAGCACAGAGGAGATCCTCTGCCGTCGTGAAGTTCCTACAGCCATTATGTACCTGCATCGCTCAAACTATGTAAAAGCCAAGTTGTTACTATATGGCGCCCACCCAGGATCTCCATCCAGTCTTGCAATACTGGAACGTGTTCAATCTAAATACCTGAGAGGGACCTTACAAGTGCCTTGCTGTGTCTCCAATGCCACTCTACGGCTGGAAACTGGCACGATAAAAGTGGAGGCGAAGGTTTGGATGACAGTTCTCAACCACTGGCTCAAACTAGCCCTTTGCCCACAGGGCCTGGCCCCGCTAACCTTGCAAAACAACTTCCAGTCCTCATGGAAACGGGCAGTCTCCAACAAAGTGGCACAGCTGGGCTTCTCTCCATCCATTTTGCTTACAATGGGCGGGGACAAGGCGAAAACAGCCATCAAACAGAGGATTCTGGACACTGAATGCCAGGCAGATTTAAGTAAGGCGACAGGCTTTCTGGCCCCGGACAGTCGTAGGTTTACCGTCTCCCCCTCTGCATATCTGGCACAATTGGAAGTAGCAAGCCACAGAAGGGCGTTCACCCTTGCCTGGTGTCATGCCCTTCCCTCCGCCCTTCTGGAAGGCAAATACAAGAAGATCCTATTCATGGAAAGGCTTTGTCCTTGTGACTCTGGGGAGGTGGAAACCATAGACCATGTGCTCCTGTCATGTCCCTTTTATAAAGACAGTTGGGACAGGCTCATTTCTCCCCTGCTTCTTAAATACCCCGGCCGCTCTAGTCATGTCTACACCAAGATGCTGCTCTCAGATGACAATCGGTCCTTCACGTACAAAGTTGCCAGGTTCTGTGGTGAAGTGTGCAAGATCCTCAGGGTCCTGATCACAAGTTAATATCTGGCAACAGATGTTTGACCTTTGAGCATGTTATTTGCTTGATTGTATAATAATTTTAATTTGCCTTTTACTTCACTGCTTCTATATTGCTTTTATGTAGCTTGTATATATTATTTTAACCATTTTATACTTTTAGTTGCCCTACTTTTAAGCTATTCATTTACTCTATTGATCTTCCTACAGGTTTTAAGCTTAGCCGGTAGCATTTTACTTCATTAATTCCATACAGTTTTTAAAGCTGTATTTTACTATTATAATCGTACTTAGCTTTTAGAGTTGTATTTCATTTAGCATGTGTTTTAGTATATTGTATCTATACCTTATCCTGTGCTGGTCTTTGACCGTAATAAAAATGATTGATTGGTTGATTTGTGTAAGGGCATTACAATATTAACATTATTTTCAATCCCTTTCCTAATGATTCCTGGTATGGAATTTGCCTTCTTCACAGTTGCTGTGCACTGAGTTGACACTTCCAATGAGCTGTCCACTATGACCTCAAGATCTCTCTCCTGGTCAGTCACTGACAGCTCAGCCCCCATCAATGTATATGTGAAGCTGGGGTTTTTCCAAGGTTGTTAGAATAAAAGAGGGCCATGTTTGCCACTCTCGTATCCTTGGAGGAAGGGTGGCATAAAAATCTAATAGACTGACACCTCTTCTATTGCATGTACAGCAGGGATTCTCAAACTTGGGTCCTCAGGTGTTATTGGACTTCAACTCCCATAATCCCCAGCCTCAGTGGCCTTTGGTTGGGGATTATGGGAGTTGAAGTCCAATAACACCCAAGGACCCAAGTTTGAGAATCACTGATGTACAGGAACCCCAGACCAAGTAACACCACAAGAAACTACTCTCATACTTGTGAGACTCAAGAGCTGAGATGAGAGAATGTTCATAGAATGAGAGAGTTTGTCTTGTTGCCCAAACTCCTGCACAGTGCAGGAAATCCAGAGCTATAGGTCCCTCAACAGATGGCTGTCCAGTACATGCTTGAAAACCTCCAGTGAGGAAGAGCTCACACCCATTAGGTTCCACTGTCAAACTGCTTTTACCATTTTCTCCTCATATTCAGCTAAAATCTATCCTCCTGTAACTTACACCTGTTTGATCTAGTCTTGCCCTCTGGGACAACAGAGAACAGGTCTTTGCCCTCTTCTACGTGGCAGCCCTCTAGTTATGCGAAATGTACTGTTATGTCACCCCCTCTGCTGGCTGTCTTCTCTTGTCCAAGCTAAACATACCCAGTGCCTTTAAACTTTCCTCATAGGAATTCTCATTCCATAAACCTATTCACACCCTGCAGTTGTAGGAGAGATGTGGAGAGAAGTGGGCCGCATGGAAATCAAGAAGCAACATGATGACAATGCTTTATTATGTGTTCTTTGGTTTGATCGTGTTTTCCTGTTCTCTGAATGTTAATGTTTTCTCCCTCATTCAGATTCTCATTTGTTTTGCATTATTGCTAATGCCACAGCTCTGTTTGCTTTGGTCAAATGCCTGCTTTTTGAAGCAATGACTCCAGAGGCTTACATATATTATCTCTTTAGCAGAAGGCTCCTTCAGCCTTACACTGGACCGTAACACACTTTAGGTACAAATCACTTTTCTTTTTGCATTTCCAAAATCAAGACTGGCAATCTTGTGGAATTTCTCTTTAAAAAAAACCTGAAAGTAGGATAAGATACTAGGCCGAACATCTGACCATTTATATAGGTAAAAAGAAAATTCCTTTGGGACACTTTCCATTGAAAAGCATTTCCTTCCCCAAATGTATTCTTGCCCAGTACAAGATGATCATATGATCACTGAACTGCTGGAGGTGGCATAGCACACAATTAACCTTTGAAGCTGTACAAAGCCAGTTACAACCTGAATATATTTCCCCTGCTTGTTGAATTATGCTGTATAAAGTGCACAGATGTCTCTATATACTCACATGTGTTTGTGTGAATGACTATACCTGTGTTCATTTTAAAAGTGAAACTGGATACAGGCCCTTCAAATGCATGGTAGAGATAAGAAGTGTACTTGTACCTGCATTCAACATGTGAATGACTGCACCTGTGTACACTGTACACTCGTGCAAGTGTTGATCATCACACATAAATGGCCCTTCTGTGACATGAGAGGATGCTGTTCAACCTGCTCCTGTCTAATGCTTGAATTTCAGGTACCATCTTTAAACCACAAGAGTTGACCTCAGACTACATATTGTCCAATGAGATGGAAATCAGGCACTATGGAACACACAAATTAGCTGCTTCAACAAAAACAAATCTATCCAAACCAGTAGTGCTTCTTGTTCCAAGATATGCAACGAATTAAAAGGCTATTGCTATTTAAAACAAAACAAAACAGTGTCTTGTTTAACCATTGTGCACATTTAGCATCACCAATTATGTCTATTAGTGAGTAAGGGACATCAAACCTCTTCATGACTGATGCAGGTTTGTTAGGATAAGAGGTGTGTAAAACTTAGAAAAATTGCCTTTTAATAGGTGCAGCCCAAGGGCAGCGAGCGGTGGTGGGGGGCACTTACTGAGGCTTAGAGATCCAGGTGGGTTGGCCTGGGCTACAAGTTCATTACCATGAGGAAAAAAATAAAAGATAAATTATAGGTGATGTATATGCAAATTTATTTCCCAGTATGTATAGGAAAATAAATATTTCCCTATACATACTGGGAAATAAATTTGCATGAAAAAATTTTTTTGCATGAAAACATGCGTGAAAATCTTGTGCAATATGCTGGAACCAAACAGGCAACATTATGAACAGTAAGCTGCCAGTCCAGCCTCTCCTCTAGAACAGTGAGTTTAGAGAAAACTGCCTGACTTGTGTGAGAGGCTGACAAATGTGCCACCCAAATAATATCCTCTCTCAAAAACAACAAGCCTTCCAAACTGTGCATTTCCCATTTGCCAGAACAGAATGAAGTGATGTTTTTATGCTAAGCAATAGGAAATCTTTTGGAAAGAGCTGTCTCACACAGGAAAATGCAAGGACTATTCTTCCTGCAAAGGTTGGTTGATCTTTTTCCTAGCTTTTCAGGGTCAACACTTTTTTCCCCTTTTTACAAAAGGAAGTATAAGGAACTGCCAGTACTAGACGTTAAAGTGTCATTTACTGACCTATATGATGCAAACAGCTGTGGTTAAGCTTTTAAAGGTCAACACCAGTCCAGCATTTTTCCAAACAGGCATAACAGTCTATCAAAATCATTCATATATATCTATATCTATATCTACCTCACATCACAATATTTGTCTGAATCAAGACAAAGGAAAGCCAAATTTGATTGTTCATTAATCAGGGTTTGGTAACCTGTTGTTTATAATTTATTAAGGACAACATTATGAATTTTCATTGGTCCCTCAATGCATAAAATGTTAAGACCTAGATGAAAAAACCTGTTTGGCAGCTGGTTTCATAGGATAAAACTGTTCAACTGTTATTGAAAACATAAGCAGAGGTGGCAATTATTCTAAGCAATCATTTCATGAATACATGGAGGTGAAGCCCATAGCCACCATCTCCCAATGATGAAATCATTCTACTTATAGCCAACCCTGGGGATTTACTTTTTTTAATCAAGCCAGGTCAAAAACTAATTGAATTGTTAAAAAGATGCACAGTAGGTCACACCATCTTAATTATACCAAATAGCACACAAAGCTTTACCTCCAAGGCATACATGGTACAATACAGACTCCAATTAAATAAATGGAGGAGTCCAAATTAGTTTCAAATACAGGAGTAATATATTTGCAATGAACCTCCCCCCCTTCCCCCAAAATATTTGTAACCATTTTTTAAAAACGTAAATTATGATTTGAGTAAAATGAGATAAATCCTGACAGAAGATAAATCTTTCCTGAATAAAGGAAACTACCTTCTGAAAATGTATACGCAATCCCATATCATTTCCCCAAAGCGACCATATGGCTTTGCAAGGTAAAATTTTGAAGGAGAACCATATTAAGGGTCAGATATCTACTTAGAAAGCTTAGGAAGCAATTCATAACAATATGTAACTGTAGCCATCTCATGTTACAGGAAAGATAAAGAAAAATCTAGACCCTAGTAAAATATATATTTATACACACACACACACACACACACACGGATTAATGAGAGCTGAAGGGAGAATGTGCATATACCAATTTTTGTGAACATGTACCAGAAAGATACTAGCAGCAACATAGGAAATTGTGTATGTTTGCCAGTCAAATATGCATAATCCTGAAATGATGCTGGAAGCACACATCAGCCAGCGGGCGTGAAATAGTATCCAAGTAGAGAATCTGCCCAGCATCTAAGCAACACATGAATTATCCAAGTAAAATACCCAGCACGGGATATTGCAAATGTATTCGCCAACAGGAAAAATCCCTCATTTATGTTGTTCATCTGTGCACATTCTCCAGTACTGTGGCTGACATCTTAAGTAATGAAGCGCTGGCACTTTGCACATGCTGCTGCCACTGCCTTCCAGCCTAAGGTAATCAGCAGCATAGAAGCACTTGCACTCCTCACAGAACACTGGTGCTTCATTGCTTAGAATGTTGGCCAATGTTTATGCATATGCTCCAGGCAACTTACATTACTCACAACATATGTATCTCTGTGTGTGTGCACGCATGCACCCACCCAACCTTTTTGTTTCCAGTTAATATAGTGGAAGCTGAATACAGTAACAGAACTATAGACTGAAGTAACATTTCCAGTCAGCTCACCACAAACTCTACAGACCTATTCATAATTTTTCTATAGCACATACTTTATCTAAGTGAGCCATACCATAGATGATGAGCACTGATACAAAAACCTCCAAGTTGTAATGCAGGAAATGCTTATGGAAGTCCTGTCCTTGACATACCAGAAATAGGAAACATAATGCATTTCTATGTTGAAATTCTCCTTGGATTAAGGAGAACTTATGTTCCCTTTTTTGCTAAGTAAAAAACTCCCTTCAAATGGCGACAGTAGAAGGGTGACCTCTGCCAAGAGCTGTCCCTGGCCTTTCCTTCAGGGCAAATTGGAAAAAGAAATACAGATTCATACTATGCTTCACGGGGAAATTTCTACCATTCTCTCAGTCCTCTGCCACTTTCCTAGACAACAACTCCAGATACTCAAAGATAATGGCTATGAAAAAGTGATGCATAGGGCATCAATATGAACCCCATCACCCATTGAGATCATCAGGAGAGGTCCATCTGCATTTGCCACCAGCTTGTCTGGTGGCTACTAAGGGACGGGCCTTCTCCGTTGCTGCCCCGAGGCTTTGGAATACGCTCCCTAGTGAAATAAGAGCCTCCCCATCTCTGACAATCTTTTAAAAGTATTTAAAGACGCATCTGTTCACCCAGGCTTTTAACTGATATTGTTTTGATTGTTTTTAATGTTGTTTTAGAATATTGTTTTAAAAGATTTTAAATTGGTTGTTTTTTTTAATTCCTTGTTTTTATTTTTAACTAATGTTTTAATGTTTTATCTTCTTGTAAACTGCCCAGATATGTTTTGGGCAGTATAAAAATAAGTAAGTAAGTAAAATAAATAAATAAATAAAATCTTCTATCATCTCACTGAATGTAGAATATCCCACAGTGCTGAATAGAATGAAGCATATGACAAACACTAAAACGTCTGGATTCAGGCCCTGGGAGTTACTCTTATTTCTGCATAGGAACAGATAATCTATCTTAGAAGGGTCCAAGGAAAACCACCTGCATCTAACCCATGTCAAAAGATACCAAAAACACAGCAAAATAAAATAAAATACTGAATTAATGCTTCCTTCACTGCAGCTCTTTTTGCGAGTACATATTCCCCCTCAAAAGAAAACTAAATATATGGAATTATTCCATTAAGGTGGCAATCCTATGCACACTTACATGAGAGTAAGCCCTGTGGCAGAGGACTGAACTGGTCTGCTAACTGGGCAAGGAGGCACCTTTTAAACATGGTGATTCTCTATATTTAGCAGGGGGAGTGTAACTAGCCCTATCCACCCCCAGCACAGTACTTCCAGTGGCTGTTACTGGTGTCTATCTTATGTTTCTTTTTAGATTGTGAGCCCTTTGGGGACAGGGAGCCATCTTATTTGTTGTTGTTGCCATTGAACTAATTGCAATTTAGTGAAATATTTGTGACTCAATTTCTGATTTTCAGTCTCCAGTAAAGGTTACTTCTGAAAAAACAAGGATAGCATTTAGTTCAATGAGAATGTTTTTCATTACTCTGAACTCATCTTAAAGCCTTTAATACAAAACAGCACCACCTGCTGTAGAGATCTGTAAGATTTTTAGACAGGTCTCTGCCCAACTGTCATTGTAGACAGATATTTAACACTAAATTGATATTTAGGAAAAGAATAGGTTCAGTAAACCATAACCACCTCATCATCTGAAGCCATTAACAATTATTAAAATAAAAAAAAATTAATAACCATTAATAAATGAAGTATTTCTATTTTGGCATATTCTATTTAAGCATGAGTGGGGCAGGTCTCCTTCCTGCACATTTCCTCAGCCTCTTCTGACTGGTTTACAGCCAGGTCACTAGCTAGCAGGCTTTCTTTTTAAGCAAACCAGCTGCAAGCCGGCTGGGAAAGGCTGAAGAAGCACATGGGAAGGATGCAGACTGACCGTAGCCCTGTCGTCGGCAAAAAGGCATGACTGGTGGTGTCTGGGCATCGCGCCTCAGGACTTCACACCACATCGAAAAGGCTGCCAACCCCTGGTTTAGAAGAAGCCTAACGCACAGTTTCTTTTAATGCTGATGGGGAAATGTCACCATTGAAGGAAGCAGTAATAACGTTCTGGATCTGCAATATGTATCCCCATGCAAGCAACCAACAGCCAAGCTGGACACAGATTAAGCATACATGAAGTGGCACAGACAGACATCACTCCTACACCCATCCACAGCCTCACTGTCAATAGCCAAAATGTATTCAACAAAATCAGGTAAAAGCTAGGGATGTGTACAGAACCAGGCGGGGGAAGTTTGAAGGTGTGTGGGGGGGTTGACTTTAAGGGTGGGGGAGGGTGCACTTACCCATTCCATCCGCTCCTTCCAGTGCTCCATTTGCAAAGGGACCATCGAGGCAGTAGCATACCACCCTGCCGCCCCGTTGCCACCTCAGTCCCTACGTCACTGGAAGTACCCAACGCGCCCATGCTTGCGATTGCAATGTGCACACGCACGGGTCAACACACACAGATGCGTCAGGTAATTCCAGTGATGTAGGGACTGAGGAGGTAACAGGGTGGCAGGGAGGTGTATGTTGCCACCCCGACAGTTGCTTTACAAACTGAGAGCTAGTGGGGAGGGGTAAACGGGGGGGGGGAGTGCACCCTCCCCTGCCCTTAAAGTCAAACCTCCCACCTCAGAACCGGTGGAACCACCAGTCATTCGGATCGATTCGGAGGCCCATAAAGGGCCTCCGAAACAGTTCTGTGCATCCCTAGTAAAAGCAGGACTTGGACACTTCCAAGTATAGCTGCTGCTTCAACCATGGAGTCCAGGTTGGACAGAGAGGAGTTATTTTATCAAGAATTCCTCCATTATGGAGGAACCCAGGACAGAGGTTCCTCCTTATGGAGGAACCCAGGACAGAAAACCCAGGCTACCACATCTAAAAAAGATCATTATAGAACTGGAAAAGGTGCAGAAGAGGGCAACCAAGATGATCAGGGGCCTAGAGCAGCTTTCTTATGAGGCAAGGCTACAACACCTGGGGCTATTTAGTTTAGAAAAAAGACGACTGTGGGGAGACATGATAGAGGTCTATAAAATCATGCATGGAGTGGAGAAAGTAGCTAGAGAGAAATTCTTCTACCGCTCATATAACACTAGAACCAGGGGTCATCCCATGAAATTGATTGCCATGAAATTTAGGACCAACAAATAGAAGTACTTTTTCACACAACGCATAATCAACTTGTGGAATTCTCTGCCACAAGATGTGGTGGATGGCTTTACCTCCAACAACCTGGATAGCTTTAAAAGGGGGTTGGATAACTTCATGGAGGAGATGTCTATCCACCTCCAGCCTCAAAGTCAGGATGCCTCGGAGTACCAGTTGCAGGCAAGTAACAGCAGGAGAGAGGGCATGCCCTCAACTTCTGCCTGTAGGCTTCCAGCAGCATCTGGTGGGCCACTATGTGAAACCTTGGGCCTGATCCAGCAGGGCTGTTCTTATGACAGAGGAGCGGCCAATTGATTTATTTAAGTTTTTGTATCATGCTTTACCCAAATTTCAGACTTGAGTATAACATCTTATAGCTTTAAAAAAAAATAGTTATAAGCTTTATATTTTGAAGGAAAGCATATCAATTTTTGAGGGGGGAAGCAATACAGTATAAGTTTTTAGTGCATATAGAAAATATTTTCAAATGAAGAGATTAAAATTATGTAAAAGCTTGAGAATTGCTTTGGCCTATCCAAAATATACTCTCCCAATCCAGAGAACAATCAGACTGAATTGATTTCTTATTTCCATCAATAACCGTCAGTATTTTTTGCATTTAGTGAAAACAAATACAAGAAGCAATTGGTTTTAAGGATTTTGTCAAGAGTGATATTACAGGAAATATATCATAATATGACAGTAAGAATCAACATAAAACTCCATTCCTCAAATTCATGACTTTTGCTTTGGGGTGTCACAGAAAGGAACATTGTCCAGCAGCAGCTCTTTCCTTGGTATGAGCACTGGAAAAGAAGAAGTTTACTTTGTAAGATTTTTAACCTATATGACCTTTTAAAGAGCAAGATCAATTGGCTTTCTATCAGCTTTAAGAATAAAGGAGGTTGCAGAACTGGAAGGAAATGCCTTATTTTCCTAAATGGAACTGGCTAAATTAGCAAACCAATTGGCAAAGGTTTTTAAATTTATTTTGTGCTCATTGGTAGGAACAGCTGGTATTCTTTACATACTTGGCACAGTAATGCAAGAGTTAGTAAGGCCTTTATATAGGATTCCATCATCTCTCAAAAAGCAAATCCTAATATTACTGAGCAAGCACCTTCAGCTCCTGTCTATGTGCTTCATACAATAGTTAGGTTTATGGCTTTACTTATCTGAGCTGTATAGATTTTCTTAAAAGGAACCAGAATGAAGTGCAGCCCCTTGGGTTTTGTTTGACTGTGCAGTTCCTCATTCATTCATCTTTATCTGGCATCTTAAGCATTCACTTGAGAGCTCCACTCCTCAAAGCTGTCAGATCAGTTTAAAGAGCCCTACCTAAAAGCTTAGATGCTAGGGCTGCAATCCTAGCATACATCCTCTCTGTAGTAGTACTAGCCTAAGGGTAGAAGGACCGAAAGTACAAGGCAAATGGCCAGCAATCTCTGTTAAGATTCAGATACACAGATCTAAAGAAGATTCAGATACACAGATCTCATTGAAAATAAGTTCTATATAAGTGATGGCTTATGCCCTCAATTTTCATATGGTGGATTGGGACCCATATAAGGAGGGCCCTGTGGGACCAGGATAAAGGTCCATCTAGTGCAGCATCCTGTTCTCTATTGGCCAACCACATGCCTCTGGGAAGTACAGAAAGGTAGGCAAACAGCCGTTCTCCATTGTTGCTTCCCAGTAACTGGTATTCAGGGCACCTTATTTCTAATCTGTAGGTAGGATATAGCAGCAGGAAACCTTGTGCATACCTAAGATTGGTCAGTTTGGGGCACTACCCATTTTTATTTTGTTTTTGTTTTTTCATACCCTACTGCAACTAAGCCAGAGTAGGTGTCCACAAAATAATTGTACATTCTTCCTTGTCCCCACCCCACACCGCCCCCACTCTCCTCCTGCTTCTCTGTTGTGTCTGTTTCCAGATTGTGAGCTCCCTGTGGCAGGGACCAGACCTCATCTGTTGTAAGATACCATATATTTAGGTGATGCTATAGACACAATAAAAATAGATGGCAAGAGAAGGAAGGAGGATGACGTACATGATAAAATTCCCATCTTGCATGTTGGAGCTAAAGGTCAACTCAGAGACATGAGTTTTGGGCAGTATAAAAATGTTAAGCTACTCAAAGCACAATACTGTATAGTACTGTATTATTACATTTGTATCCCATCTTTTCTCTGAGAATGACATATTTTGAGTTCCTATGGGGTCTCCAATAATGGGCTAGAGCTATTTAGCTTCAGAGAAGTTACCACATCAAGCACTTCCCAACCATTTTTTGTATTCACATGTGAGTTTGTTCATTTATATCTCATCTTCTCTTGAAGGGCTCAGAGCAATTATTTAGGCTCATGTTCTGAAGAGTAATTAATAATTACTACCCAGGGACTTCTTTATGGTGAGGAACAGAAATGTACTAAATAATAAATAATAGTAGGGGCGGGGGGAGATCTGGAATCTTGATTAATTATTGAAGATTGACACAAATATAGTTATGTGTGTTAACTTATATTAGCTATGTACAGATGCACTCATAACACATTCCAGGTACGTATATTGTGTTACAGTATTCAGCAATAAGCAGATGTGTCATATTTACTAGTGTTCCAAAGCAAGACTTCTTTACTTACACACTTGGTTGGTGTCTGTATGAACACCCTGAAGGACAGACGTTCGGAGAATAACTTCTACATCTGAACCTATTTTCATAAGCTGCTCAGAAAACAGAGTTAACCAACAACATAGAAATGATTTAATGGCACATCAATATTCTTGAAGATATTGTATTTAACATACTCTACAAATCTACAAGACATCTTACAACCCTATATCACCTCAATGAACCTGCCAAAGGACACCGCTTTCATTATTGAACTACTGAGAGGGACAGTGTGTTTAATTACATATCTCAATAGAAAGAATGTTAATTTCTCTGAACTGACAAGATGAATGCAGCGAGCTTCCCACATGGAAAGGTTCAACATTATGACACACAAAGATAACGCACCAAATACAAGAATAATACTGGGAAGACACCACAAAGTATATTTTGAGTATATAACTTTTGGGGGGACCTTTGCAGTACAAGGTGTGTCATTTTCTCTCTCAGTATGACCAAGGAATATACAATTTTCTTTCCTATGGGGTTGTTTCTATCTTCTGGTATGTATCAAAGTGTTTATTTCTCAGATGCTACAATTGATCACATCATCTGTATGTAGGAAGTGTTAACGTATTCATAGTTGTATAATGGATAGAAAAATCAAACACCACCAAACACACAATGCATGGAATGCACTTACAAAGCTACTGCCTGACTGGCAGAAAACCTCACAAATTTGTGAGGAAGTTTCACCACTGAGGCCTGCAGCAGAAATGAACTATTGGCTACACAATAATGTAGCAATTGGCATATTTTGGTTACAGGGTTTGTGTGTGTGCCCTCGTACTCATAAAAACTATACACATTTAGTGGATATGTTGAACTTCTAATCGAAATATCCATGCACAAATATGAAAAAAGCAAAACCAAGTCCGAGTCAGACCTCAGAGATATTTTTTATATTTGCGAGAACAAATTCACGAGCCTTGAAAATATTCTTTAGTCTCCTGTTTCCATTCTTTTATCATTTTTGCCATCCATTTTTTCAAACCTATATGGACTAGAAACTTACCTCACTGTTTGAAGCAATCAAAACAAGGATTACAATAGTTGCAAATGCATCCTAAGTGGTTGCATTTGAACCAGGTTGTTTACTCCAGGCTAGAAAGCAGAAACACAAATGCTGAAGCACTGGTTTAGATATTAGGTGACACACTGATTTGGACTGCTACAGGATCCTAATTGGTTCAGTCCCAATTCAGACTGCTACAGTTCAAATCCAAATAGTGATCTGCAGCAGCAGCCACTCCACTTACCAACCTGGAGAAGTGAGAATTTCTCTATTTTTAATTTTATTTTGTTCTCAGCAGCAAGGGAGCAGCAGCTGCAGTGGCTTCACTTTCAAGAAGATGCCTGGAAGAGGTGTTTTGTTTTTTTCCTTCCTTGCAACTCTGGGAAAATCTCAGATGCTCTTGGAAACTGTAGTGTTAGCAGGGGTTGTGACTATCACAATAGATAAATATTTATTTATCACTTTTAAACAAAAGTGCTCAAAATGGTTTATATGGATAAATAAATAAGACTAGCTTAACCCACACAGAGCATCTAGTACTTGATTGCTCCCCTCACCCCTGCCACAGCCTCCCTCACCTCAGGGATCTCTCCATCCTCACCTGAGACACACTCCTGCTCCTCCTCCACCATCCGGGTGCTTCCATCCCACTCACCCCTCTTGGTCACTCCTCCATCCATTTAACTCATCCCCCTCACCCCTCTTGGTTGCGGCTGCAGTGTTGTGGAGCCTACTGGCCAAGCTGCAGCCCCCTATCTCCAGAGACCTCCCCACAGGAGCAGCAGCAGCAGTTGACCGGGCCCTTCCTCGCGGCTGCTGCTCCTCCTTCCTCGCTGCATCTCCCTCCGGCCGTTGATGGGCCCGGGCCCGTCCCTTACCTGCCTGCCTCTGCCAATGGCCTTGGTAGCCCCAAACAGCAGCAGTGGTTGACTGTGCCCTTGCTGCTGCCGCTGCCACCTTGGCCACTCATTCCCCTCAGGCTGCTGACAGACTCGGGCCTATCCCTCATCCTTCCTTCTTTCTCTCTTCCCCTACCTTCTTTTTCTCTCTCCCCCACTCTTTCTTCCCCTCCCTTCTTTCTCCCTCCTTTCCTGAGTTAACAGATCTTGTTCATCTTGTTTCCTCATCCAATTCACACAACAGCAGCCTCCTTCTCCAGAAGGGGCTCTTTCCTCCCTCAGGACCCCTCTCTTTGCAGACCCCTGCCCACTATCCTTTTATATATAGATAGAATCCTCTCCTCTACAGCCAAGAACATCTTCCAACCAGTAACAGTTGCATTCCAACTGACCTTAACCATCACAGGCTCCTCCTCCCTATCTGCATATGGAATCCCCATTGCCCAATCACCACGGTGCTTCTGCTTGCAAACTCTCGCGAGAGGTGCCACACAGGGGTTTAGCTATGGAGACGCCTTAGAGAATTATATATAGAGATGGTTCCATGTTCCTAAAGGGCTCACAATCTAAAACAAAACTTAACAAGCATCAGCAACAACCACTGGAGGGATGCTGTTCTGGGGCTGGATAAGGATAGCTGCTCTCTCCCACTTAAAGTAAGAGGTCCACCACTTTAAAAGGTGCCTCTTTGCTCAATTAGCAGGGGTTAGTTCCTGGGAAGACTACAGTTCCCAATACCACCTACACTTTTCAGGGCTTCAAGGAAAGAAATCCAACCCCCCGCCCCCAACCCCTGTTCCAGGTATATTTCAGATAGCAAAGCTGTCACAACCATTGTCCTCTCACTGGAGAAAAATAAAGATCAAAATAGAGAAATCCTCACCTTTTATGCCCAGTAAGTACCAGGATTGGGAGACTGTTCAGCATTACCTTGGGCAATGAGTCCAATTTAGAGGGATTGCTTTAGAGGGGATGAATCAAGGTGAAATGCTCTAGCAAAGCACCAAACCAAATCAGGGGGCCCTTCAAAGCACCAGGGCAGCCTCCAAATCAAATCTTTGCCCTCTTGCACAGACCTATTAGACATACCAGTTATTGTAGGGATTCAGAGGAAGTTACAAGATAAGTAATGTGATCACTTCTATTGTGCCAGATTCTCCAAGTGGACTCTTTCACCAGAGATCTGTTCAGTGAAAGAGATCACCTTTCTTATTTTGTTTGTATTTGAAAGTATCTGCCCTAGTTTTCCATGCAAATGACTGAAAAGATTTAGGTTTATTTCATTCTCTCAACTGTCCCTTCAGCAATGTCATTCTGCATAAGCTCTCTTCTCTCTGAACTCAGACAATTGGTGTACATTTATGAATAGCAGCATTTATAAAGAATGAATTCTCTGAACAGGAAAGCTTTTCTGAAAGGGAACAACAAAAGGAGGCTTATTCAGTTGCTCTGTGCAGGTGGCAAAACAGAACACCTAGAGTTTATGTTCCAACAGAGTTCAGTTCCTGAATGTACAGAAGGAATAAGGCACCTAGAAATGTGTTTCACAACAATACAGTATTCCATTTAGACTATCTCCTTATGATAGTCCAAACGGAATACTGTACTGATTGCACTTTATTAGTCTTCCCAGTTATCCTGTGCTCTGTCAGCAAAAAGCAAGAGATATTAGATCAAGAATGGGACAAACAGAGAACAAGTGCTAACAGATTAGTAGCACTTTGAAGGTGGCTGAAATGGTCTCCACACTAACAGGGTTGATGCAAGGAAAAAACCAATATTGTCTCTGCCAAACAAAGTTTATCCATCTCTGCTAAGGGCAAAAGCACAAGTGGTGCCCTGTAGAAAAAGAGCTGCTTCTAATCTAACCCTTTATTATTGTTATGGAATGTCTTCCTCCTACGAAATGGATTTTTAAGGCTTTCCTTTCCTTTGCAAAAACATATATCATGTGTGTTCTCAGGCTAAGTCTATACTTCAGGGCAAGGGCCAAACTAGACAATATATTTTAACATGTCATCATCATCGACATGGTTTCCCCCAACCCCTCTTTTAATTAGGAGTGAAGTAAGGTTGATCCAGATTGAGATGGATCCAGATTGAGACAGTACAGGTGGAGGGGGGCTTGACCTTTTGCACTCCTGTTTTCTTGCCAAAAATCTGCAACCCTCCTCCAAAGCAGCTATTTGTTTGAAGATACCACTGCAGCTAATGCTGGTAAATAGCTCCTGGGGGGAGGGATTTTGGGCATGACAATGGCAGGGGTTCAAAGGATCAAAGCTCCCCTCCACCTGCACAGCAGTTCTAATTCACATCACACTGCGCTTCCCTTTCCCCCATGGCTATTTAGGGGCCAGACTGAGCAACACATAATGTCTAATTTGGCCTTTAGCCTTTGTTTAACCTCGTTTAACTGCCATGGCTGTCTCCTCACATGGGGACTGCAGGACCTGTAGTTTTATAAGCAATGATCCGAAGTCTCTGCTACGAGTTCCTAGCATCCTGCCAATTCCCACATTTCTTGAGGGAAGTGGCAGAGAGGATAAAATGATTCATCTAAGACTGCAGTGCAAACATGCCCTCAGTGGTATGAAGGAATTCACATGAAAGTACCTCAGCTATTCTTTCAGAAGATGTCTCATCTTTATTATTTTTGAATTCTTCATTTATCTTAAGTCTTGCAGCTGGATAAGGGGAGAGGGGGGAAAGGTTAATCGTCGCCTTTATGTTATCTTTAGCAAATAAGAAAAGAATTTGCTAAACTCAATCAAACCAAGAGAAGAATCTTTCAGGACTGACCTGCTTCCACTCAGTGAGACAACTCAAACAGCCAGTTCTACTGTCAGAGCCATATTTACATACACTCGGGCTAACAAATGACAGAGCTGTCTTCCCAAAACCTAGTTAGAATGCATCATAGTTACTCAAAATACTGGTCTTTCTACTAAGCAATTCTGCAGCTTTAACTTTAGTAACAATTCACGGTGGGGCAGATATAATGCCAAACTGGCTAGCGCTTTTTGACAGAGAAGACCTAGGCACTCCTCTTCTCTCTACAGTCCCAGTTTTCTGCCTCCAATTGCGGTTTGAGGCAAATCACATTTTGCAGGTTTGGATGAAATGGCAAATATGATTTGCCTCAAACGAGAGCTGGAGGCAGGCAATAGTCACATAGAAGACTGATATCACCAAATGCTCATTCTGTAATTCCAAACCATGATTTAGTGCTACATTTGAATGCTTCTTATATGATGAAATGTTGTCATGCAAATAATCATTGGTGCAAAAAGTAGCACAAGAATGTTAACAAAAAATGACAGCATAGATGTGGATACAAATAAATAGGTGGCATTACCAGTATAGAACCACACATTACAACAAGAACCAATTCAATTTAAATAATGTAGTATAAGTAATAGGGAACATAGACAGTCAAGTGAAATTCATAGGACATAAGTTAGTTATGACTAATGTCTCATTAATTTCAGTGGTGCTAAGTCACCATTAGCTAGTCTGGATGACATCCAGTATTTCAAGATGTGCAGACTATTTTGTTTCTAGCCCCCTCCATTCCAAATGGGAAATGCCAAGGACTAGTATCAAGTATTAGCTTTTTTTAAAACACACACACACAAATATAAAGATGTATGCTAGAATTTTACCCAAACTCTTCTAGTACTAGCTCCAGCTTTAAAAAGCAATTCAGGTAAGAACTAATCTGCCTACTTTCTATGTGGCCACCATCTTGGATCGGGGTGCATGATGTCTTCACGAACGATGCCATTAGAGTGTCCTTAAGTGGCACAATCAGGGGCGTAGCAAGGTTGGAGTGGGCCCAGAGACAAGATTTTAAAATGCCCTTCCCCCCTCAAAATCCAGGGCCTCCACACACCCCAGGCCCTCAAGGATTTAAGTGTGATATTTCAAAATAGGTATGCTGCCTGGAAATACATTTCACTGAATACACACACACTTCACAATATATAGTGATATACATTGAGTACTATATATTTGTGCTACTTTTAATGCCTAGAACACACTAGAAACACTAATTATTAAAATAGAACCCTCGCTGCAGATTAGCAAAGGAGACTTTCAACCATGCAGTGTGAGCCTATGTATGTTTTCTCAGAATTCTGAACAAATTCAGTAAAGTTTGATTGCAGGAGATTTTTCACAAGAGGCTTTTAAAGCCCTTTAATACACATCTCCTCTGGAATGGAGGTGCTGCATTCACATGTTGGTCAGATTTACCCTGAAGTCCCTGCAAGTTATTGGGGAGCAGTTCACACACAAGAAAAATAAAATAAAAGCACAACACATGCTTCACAATTCTCACAGACCTTCTGGGTTGCAAAATAACTTGAACATAAGTGCATTTATAAATGAATGAATGAATAAATAAAATAAATATAATATTGTTTGTTCCAGAAGTTTTTATAATTTTTTGCCATGAAACAAGCCACTTATAGGGCTTTTTAGATAGTTTTTTAAGCCAGCAAATTTTCCAAGCTGTTTTAAATTCAATATTCAGAGACTTCTCAGTCTCTCCCCCCGCCCCCTATCAAAACCCTATGACAAGCAGATCCCTATATATGGGTGTGTGTGTGTGTGACCACAAAAAGGAGTTAATATTCTACCTGGCAAATGCTGGGCTGGGCAGAGGGTCTGCTGCAGAGAGCTTTGGGGGCCACTCTTGCTTGCTTGGGGCCTCCCTGCAAGCCTACTCCAGTTCAGGCTTCACTGAGGCCTACATGGAGGCCTCCCTGGAAGCCCCGCCCACCCACCGATCAGCTGAGAGGCGGGGAGAAAAGGAGCTCTTTAGAGAAATTTTATTTATTAGGACAAATTTATACTGTTTTCCCATAAAGTTCAAAGTGGTTTACATTAAAGGGAAAACATAGAAGCAAAAAAACAAACACATGCTGAGTATGTGCACCAGCCCCATTAGAGGCATGAAACAACATTCTGAACCAGTTTAATTATCTGAATTGTGTTCAAGAGAAATGCTGTGCACAATGCATTAACTTCCAGCCTGGAACTTATGGAAGTCTGGACCAGTGTGACAAGAGCAGACCTGTCCGTGACAGGAAAAAGCCTCATGAACAACTGCAGATTTCACTCCTGTTAACAACTTCCAACATGCTTCTCCAGAAGCAAGGCCAGGTCTAAGTGCACCCCCAGATTTTTCACCTGGTTTGATAAGGTCATATGAAGCCCATCAACCACAGGTAGCCCTATGCTCTCCAGATGTTGGAGATGAAGTTCCAGTGCATCGACCTTTTGCACCAACTGTCCTAATGACCACTAGGGGCATTGAGAGTAGAGACAGTCAGTCAGGGTCTCCCTATCTGTCCCTACTCTATGACCCCTGAACTGACTTTGCAGCACTTCCTGTGCTGAGTCACAATCCTTCCTTTCCTCCTAGAGAGCAGATGGAAACATCTCTCTCTCCTTACCTATCCACTATGTAGTCCTTTAGATTAGATATAGGTCTTTCCTATCCAAGTGTATTTAACCAATAAATATTTAGTATTTAGTTCTACAAGGATTTCCATGTGTTTTCTCTAAACAGCTGCAATATCCAAACCATCTTCTGCTACCTACTCTGTAACTGGAGTGTGTGCTCATTCCTTAGTGCTCTGCTGTTTTACCTATTGTGGGTAAAAATCAACAACCTCTAACACCAGATCCTAGTCATTTCCTACTAGCTTCACCTCCATGTTGTCTGGATCTAGTTTCAATCTATTTCCCCTCATCCTTAACTGTTCTTCCTCACAGCTCCAAATACTAGTTCAGAACCAAGACAGCCATTTCTAGGTGATTAATTAAAAGATATATTGTTATCATTAATACTATCAATCCCTGCTAACAGCAAAGAGGCACCTTTTAACGTGGTGATTACTTAGCAGGGGGAGAGTAACTGGCCCTATCCACCCCCAGCACAGTACCTCCAGTGACTGTTGCTGGTGTCTATCTTATGTTTCTTTTTAGATTGTGAGCCCTTTGGGGACAGGGATCCATCTTATTTATTATTTCTCTGTGTAAACCGCCATTTTCGGAAGAGTGGTATAGAAATCAAATAAATAAATAAAAATAATAATTAATTAATATACCATCAGCATATTTACCACTCCCAGCCCAAAAGCGATGGATGATCTCTGACACTTCATATGGCTCAGGTCATTATGATATTGGGGGCAAGTTTTCATGTATAAGCTTATATATGTATAAGAACTTAAGATCTTCTAGATCCCATTCTAAACTCTGTCCTGTGGAGAGGTCAGGTTCACCTTGCAAGGAAAGGGGCCTTCTCAGGAGCAGAACTGTTCTGGAATTCTCTTCTAGCCTCCTCCCCGCTGACTTTTCTAAGACTACTTAAAACCTTCCTTTTTTTTTTTTTAATGTTATCAATCTCTGGTTTGTTGTTCATGTGACTGAGACTGCATGAATCTTTTTGTCTGACTGATGTTTATAGTCTAATATTGCCATCTGACATTGTTTTTAAAATTTGTGTGAATAGCAGCATATACGTTTTTAAATCAAAACAAAATACTCCTATACTATTGCTATGACTTTTTGTGCCCTAAACTATTCTATTAATACAGAAGCAATTATTCCTATTCCTACTGTGCATGTAAGTTTTTAATTTGCTTCTCCATTTTATTTCCTTTATTTATGAGCCCCTGGTGGTACAGTGGTAAAACTGCCGCCCTGTAACCAGAAGGTTACAAGTTCGATCCTGACCAGGGGCTCAAGGTTGACTCAGCTTTCCATCTTTCCAAGGTTAAAGCAATTATATGTATTCAAAGGATTTTTCTCAACCAAAAGGAAAGAAATATTCTGGCCAATCTTAAGCTTGCACAAATGCATTTGGATAAGACAGAACTTGTAAAAAGAAGAAGGGGGGGGCAGCTTTATTTTTCTAGCAAAGGTGTAGCAAACTGATCAAGAACACATGAATATTTACCTTCTAGAGCTCTGAGGTCATTTTTGAAAACTTGTTGCCTTGTCCTGTGTAAAGATTTGAAAAGCTTCAAGACCTATAAATGCAACAGAACATTAAAAGTTTTATTTTGCTGTTAGCAAAAAATTCTTTCATTTCTATTTTATAAAACACAGTATCCCAGATCTTAATCCAACTTAAAACAGAAAAAAGCTAGAAAAGAACTTTCAGCTTTTTCAGCATGAAAGAACTGGGCTGCTGCACTTCCTATCAAGCTTCACTATATGACCCTAAACTAAGGAGTGCTGCTTTCCAAAACCCACAGCTAGTAGGACAACCTACACATCCAGTCAGTATATTAAGTATTCTAAAAGAATTCAGCACCAGAAATTCACATGTAAGAATCTGTAAGAAGATTCTTATCTTATCTTAGAGAGCGCTTTCTTCTACATGAACCCCACTGCACATTAAGGTCATTTGAGGAGGTCCATCTCCAGTTACCACCGGTTCATCTGGTAGCGACTCAGAGGCGGGCCTTCTCTGTAGCTGCCCCTGGGCTGTGGAATGCACTCCTGGAAGAAATCCTTAATCTGAATTCTTTATTGACCTTCAAGAGAGCCCTTAAAACCTATCTGTTTGGCCTGGCCTTCTAGAGTTTTTAATTAGTTTTAATTGTTTTAATGCTGTAACCTGCTTTTCAGGTTTTTTAATTGTTTTTTATGATGTTTTAACTGTCAACTGATGCTTTATATTGTTTATATTTCTGTTTTAACTGTTATTGGTTTTAATGGTTTTGTTTTTAATTGTACACCGCCCTGAGCCATTTTGGAAGGGAGGTATAAAAATTGAATAAATAAAATAAATAAATAATAAATAAGTAAAGGACGAGTAATAGCGTTGCTATTAAACACTGTTCTAATTTTGTATTTTGTTAAATATGTTGAGTTTATAATGTTCCATTTTAATTGATAAAAGTTAAACTTACATGGGTAAACAAACATGTTGTTGTGCTGTGCATGCAGGAGTTTGGACTACAAGACCTCAAGAGCCCCTTCTGACTACTTTGTTTAAAAAAAAGGTGGCTGAAGAGCTCTGTTACTCTACTGAGAAGCATTTTAATTTATATATATATATATTTATATATATATATATATATTTTAAAAAGAGACTTGCTAGGGTATTCCGCTTTCAGGTTGGCAGGATGCAAGGCACATTTGGTTGTGTGTAAAGTTGAAAACATTAGTAACTCTTGTTAAAAGCCAACATTGTCAACTGATAATATTACAAGTAATGTAATTTTAGGCTGCTTTTGTTTCTCTGGGAAGAAATGGGGAAGAAGGCACCCCTGAACAGGAGTTACCACTTACCAGCTAAGAAAAAACCCAATCTCCACATGAAGCAAAGGACATAAAGAATAAATGTTATAGATTATTTATAGTTATATGGTGGTCATCCATCTTACTGGACATAATGCATTTTCAAAAGCTGCACAAAGCAGAAATGCAACAGGATAAACAAATGTGAGTGCATGTGTTTCTCTCATCAAAACACCCACTTGTTAGGAATAACTGAATTTGCTGAATCTCTGCTCGCCCCATAGCTATTAAAAGCACACAATCTTTATTTTAAAATGCTGGCAGTCTTAACAGCTCAATTTATATCTAATGGTTCAGGGTGAACAACAAACTTTATTTCACCTCATTTTTTTCAACAAAAACATCTGCTTCCATATTAAAGACACATTGGTTTGCCACAAGTCTCCCTATGGAATTCATGGCTCAGATGGAAGCAAACCACAATTTCTAAAGATCCAAACTTAGCACTCATAGGAAAACCGGAAGCTGCCGGTCTACTCAGTCAGACCATTGGTCCATCTAGCTCAGTATTGTCTGCACAGACTAGCAGCAGCTTCTCCAGGGTTACGGGCAGAAGTATCTCAGCCCTGTCTGGAGATGCTGGGAGGGAACTTGGATCCTTCTGCATGCAAATATGGAGATGCTCTTCCCATAGCAGCCCCATCCCCTATGGGGACCATCTTACGGTGTTCACATGTAGTCTCAATTACAATCAAATGCAAACCAGGGTAGACCCTGCTTAGCAAAAGGGGCAATTCATGCTTGCTTCAACAAGACCAGCTCTCTTCCAACCATTCTTGTGAGGGATTCCTCTGTGTGAACACCCAATCCACATCAGGAAAGCAAAAATAAGATCTTTCCTCATTCAGATTTTGATTGTCATTAGTTTTGTTATCCCTGCTTAACACTCATAATTAAAATAACTGCAATGCCTCACATATTGACTGATGATGCCGGGAGTAGCATTCTCTTCATTCTTTGTGCAAGTGGTGCCATGGTTCCTTTAAAGGGTCCACATTTCCCTGGTCTCTCTTGTTCTATTTGAGCCTACCTGCCCTTGGGTCCTGGAAGATAGGAATATCAATATTTGGGTTCCACATTTAAAAAAAAAATAAAATCAAGCGGAACTTGGAGAACGATTTTCTACACAATTAGCCACTTAGTTACCAAAGATTATTCAGTCTCTTGGAGAAGGTATTGGCCTCGTCACAAAACGTGTAGAGCAGCACAACAACCCATCATCTATTACTAACACTAATACAGCAAAGCAAAGTATATCCCCTGCTAACTGGGCAAAGAGGCACCTTTTACCATGGTGATTCTCTTTATTTAGCAGGGGGAGAGTAACTGGCCCTATCCACCTCCAGCTCAGTACCTCCAGTGACTGTTGCTGGTGTGTATCTTGTGTTTTTTAGAATGTGAGCCCTTTGGGGACAGGGAGCCATCTTATTTATTTATTATTTCTCTGTGTAAACCGCCCTGAGCCATTTTTGGAAGGGTGGTATAGAAATTGAATTATTATTAATAATAAAATAATAATAATAATATCTTCATTCTGTGCTCATTCTGAAAGCCAAGTATGAATTGTTTCAGCTAACTGACTTTTAGAAATAAAGGCAGCCCAATTATTTGTATGTTATAAGCGTATATGTGTGTTATAAGGTATGTCATTCCCACATAAGTGCATACAGGATAAAGCCTTAAACTTACAGCGACCTTAGAACTGACCCTGTCAGCAAAGCAAGAGGTTGTGGCCATCATAAATGGGATTTGAGTGAATTACCCCCGTACATGTCTGCACTGCCTTCAACGCTCCCCCTCCCAGACTTCTACAACGCAGCTTGGCTGAGCCAATGCTTTACTTAGAGTTACTGAGGTCCTGAGAGTCAAGCCGTATCCTCCGATTCCCACCCCCAGGGCCAGCTGGCAACCCAAATCCTCTACAGACAGTGTTGCTGCTGACAACTACCATGTCTAGCTTTCTCTCTCCGCGCACAAGATCAGCCTATTACCTCCAGACTCTTCATCATAGCAGGTTGCAGTATCTCTCCTTGTTATTATAACTATAGCAGCAGAACCTGGAAGAAGAAGCGAAACCACGCCCACTATTGCACGCCCCGGTTCCACCCGAGCAATAGAAACGCTCTTCTGTTGACAACAAATCAGAAACTCCTGCCCCTTCCGCCTCCTGCAGAGCATAGAGATGACGATACAAAGACGTTCTTATGTTCCTGCGACCATAGAGACTAGAGTATCCAAAGAAGAACTAGATTTCAAAGACTTACACGCACAGAAAACATTCGTGCTCGGTGTAGAAACCCTTTTCTTCTTCTTCCCAGAAGCATAGGGAAGAGCTGTTCAAAATACAATGGACACATTCTCAGGCCTTACTTTGTATAAAAATATATAGTTTTCTCGAATGTTTAAACATTTTAAAATGCAGCACATTTGCAAGCAAGTCAGCGGAACACCTGACTTGCATGTGATTGAGTGCTGCTGGACTTGGGCTGCGAAGTGGTTTAAGAGGTAATTCAAGTAGATTGACTTTTGCTGCAATTTCGGGAGCGTGTTTGTGTGATTAAACTTGAAATCCAAGATAATCTGCCAATTGCAATATTCACAGGGACTAATGCTGGGAAAAGTTGAAGAGAAGAGAATGACCAGCAGCAAGGTGGATGGACTTGATTACGACAGCAATGAATGCACCACTGAGAGACCTTGAAGGCCAAATTGAAAACAGATCATCCTGGAGAAAATCTATGTGGCCGCTAAGAGTCCACACCAACTTGCTACAGTTACTAGAGCAGATAAAGCAGTTGCTAAAGCATCAGAACCCATATAAACATTATTCAGAGTGCAGAATCTCACCCTCCCAATGTGTTTCGGTGACCTTTTGGAACTTTAGTTGATTTATATATTATGAGGACAAGATGAGTGTGATGGCTTAGGGGACAATTTACAGAACTCAACCTGTATCAATGCATTCTAATAGCCACTCAAAAGAGCAAGTGTTTGTATGTACAAAAAGTAAAGGTAAAGTGTGCCATCAAGTCGGTGTCAACTCCTGGCTTTTGTAGAGTACAGGAGAGGTTTACCATTGCCTCCCACGCAGTATGAAATGCTGCCTTTCAGCATCTTCCTATATCGCTGCTGCCCGATATAGTCTGGGAAACACACCAGCAGGTATTCAAACCACCAGGTATTCAAATAATGTACAAACATTATTATTATTATTACATTTATATCCCGCTCTTCCTCCAAGGAGCCCAGAGCGGTGTACTACATACTTGAGTTTCTCTTTCACAACAACCTTGTGAAGTAGGTTAGGCTGAGAGAGGTGACTGGCCCAGAGTCACCCAGCTAGTTTCATGGCTTAATGGGGATTTGAACTTGGGTCTCCTCAGTCCTAGTCCAGCACTCTAACCACTACACCACACTGGCTCTGCATAACCTCAGTTTATCCCACTGCATTCCTAATGAGAGATTTGTATAGTTTACTCTGGCTTGAAGTTATTGGGTCTCAACCCATCCCTATATTCCAGTGGCCATTCACAGTTTATTCACACAGCATGCAAACCCTGCAGGAAATTGAACAGGATCCAGGCTGTCCTAATGCATTTCATAACACTTACTCTGTACATCTGTGTTGGCTCATTTGTGTGTAGCATTAGCACAGCAGTGATTGACTGATAATGCTAAGTGTGAATTGGCCAATGTGCATAGCATGTGCATTTAAATGTGATGGGGCATCTATGGAACATGTACACAGATAAGTATTTTTTTCTGTTGCCAACATCACATCTATTTCAGCCCTTAGTTTTAGCTTTACACATGGAACTAAGTGAACATGATTTTTTCAGGGTTAAATCTCATTTTGAAAATAGCTAATCTCTGACTCACATTGTCCTGCCTTCAGCAGATGGCCATCCAGTGTAGATCCCAGGGTAGAAGGCAAAAGCAAAGATTGTACAGCTTCTATCCACTCCTCTTATTACTATGAATTGCTTTAAAAACAAATAAAAGTGTGTGTACATCCATATTTTAAGTAATTTAATATTTACAATTGCAACCTTGGATATGTATGTAAAATGCATATTGTATGCTCATATTTTAATCCTTTCAATTGCAATCGTGTGCATATTTACTTGAAGGAAGTTAAGTCCTATTATTTTCAGTCGTTTGTGCGGCCCAATCACGTGCATATTTAGTTAGATCCAAGCCCAGTGAGATCAATGAATTAGTGCACATAAGATCGCAACCTCGCAGCACGATCCTGAGATCAACGGGCCATACTCCTTAGCGAGTGTGTTTAGCACTACAGACGAATCCTATGTCTATTTACTCTTACATAAATCCACTGAGTTCCCAGGCAAGCATGCGTAAGACTGCAGCTGCGCAATGTCAGTCTATCCATAGACACCTTCAGTACTCCTACAGAGTTTAATGGGTCGTATTCCCTAGCCTAGCAGGTTCGCGTACAGGGTCGCAAGTCACAACCCAATCCTGCGCTTACACGGAAATAAGAGTTCTAAGTATAATGGTTCTTCTTCCCAACCCAAGTAACTGAACATCGAATTGCAGCCTGCAGGACGACCGACGAAGCTATCCAGGTGGCGGGGCCTTTTTTGGCCGCCCGCCGCTTGGAGTTGCCAGGGGCAGCCCAGCTGCTGTGAGGCGGCGGCGGCCGGCTGCGGTTGCGAGCTACCGCCGCAGCCCGGGCTGGGAGGAGGCGGGAAGCGCTGCTGGCAGGGGTGCGTGGGCAACATGCGGTAACGGCAGCTGGGGGGCTCTTTTTGGCTGCCCGCCGCCTGGTGTTGGCTCCGTGGGAGGGGGGGAGGAACAGAAGCGGGGAGCACAAGAGAGCGCGGGGCTGGAGGAAGCGGGAGAGAGGAGAGACCTGGGCAGGAGGGGGAAACAGCCGGACCGAAAGCGCACAGATGCTCTGTGCAGGTCCGCTAGTATCTATCAGTCTGCACGACAGACGAAGAGTAAAAACACTGCAGTACTGCTTTCACGTCTGCCTTGCTGCTACTTTTGCTCCTCTTTGAGCCGGTCACTCATCCTCCGCTTCCCCGGGCCACGAATGGCAAAGCGCACTGGCCACCTTATTCTCTCCATGCCTAATACTCTAAATAAAACTGGTTGGGAAACGGAGAGAAAGGCGGGAAGAGACCGATGGATAGGAGAGAAAGCCAATCGGGCGGATAGTTGCAATCAGAAAGAGGGCGGGGTGTTCCCTGACGTAAGGAGGCGGGTATTGGCTGAACGTGGAGGGAGGTGGCGCGCGCTGCGGAACGCGGCGGCCCTGGAGAAGGCGACATGGCTGACGAGATCCGCAAAGCTCAAGCGGCTCAGCCGGGCGGAGATACCATTTTCGGGAAAATTATTCGCAAAGAGATCCCGGCCAAGATCATCTTCGAGGACGATAAGGTGGGCGGGCAGGCAGGCAGGCCCATGGTGGTATAATTAATAATAATAAAAAATATTATTAACATTATTATTATTAAACATTATTAATAATAATACTTATAGGGCAAGGAGGGTCTCGCTGCCCCTGACCAAAGGTCCGTCTATCCCATCTGACAGCCCCAGCTAGCCAGATGTCTCAGGGGAGCAGGGTCACTCCCTTGCGAATGGCATTGAGAGGTATGGTGCTTCTGCACCTGCAGGCTCTATATAGCCGTCGTGGCTAATCGCTTATAAAATGATAGATTTCTTGTTTATAAATCCTTAAGGATTTATCCTTTTTAAAAAAAGCTTTTTGAAACATTTGTCACATCCTAAACCATCAAAGGTAGGAGCCATTACTTCTGCCTCCTTTTGATAATTACTCATCCGCCCCCACCCCCGACCTCCAGTAATTATTTCTAATTCCTTCACAAAGGGAAACCGAAGGAGACAAGAGCTGTATTGGTGGCGAAGTTGGTACTTGGGGTTTGTTGCAGGGTTTTATCTCTGGGCTTATAGCCCTATTCAGATATGTTGTATGTGCATACAGATGTCTATACATATTTTTGTGTGAATGCCTGTGTACAAGGTCACTTTAAAAGTGCTCCTGGGCACAGGGCCCCTCAAGTGCAGGGTACAAAGTTTATCACTCTACGTGCATTGAATATAATGAGCCAGTTTTGCTTGTGTGTCATCTGCCTGGCCACCACATGTAATGAGGGACTTGCTTGTGCCATGACTGCACATTCTTCCTCTCTCCTTGTGCATGGGGTTCCTCTGCCTAATCAAATAGGGGGTAGTTCATCTGGACTGCTCTTCTACATGCACTAAAAACTTTAGTTTAAATTGGGGCTACTATGCACTGGGAGATAAGCGCTGATTTCCTTATTGCATGTAGTGGACTGGCTGGCTGGAGTATTATCTGAACTGGCCCAGTGTTTGATTGACTTGCATGAGTACAGCTCTGTACATGCATACGCTGTACACAAGAGCTCCACTCACTCATTAAAAGCCAAGTACTGTTCATGGTTGTAGTGTCAAAAGCAGGAAGGAAGTACCATATTGGCGCTGTCACTCATGGTTGACAGTTTAACCCAGTAAAGGCTTGGTAAAGTAAAGCCCAGTAAAGGCTTAACCCAGTGAACTCTTACTGGTGGTGACTTTCCAAGATCTTCGGCAGGAATCTGACTTTACCCCTGTCACTTCTAAATGGAAATGTTGGGTTTGAAAATATAAAATCCCCATACAAAGCAGAGCTCAGTTCAGATGTTATACATATGAGGGAGGCTCTAGCACCTCAGAGGTCCACAAAGGCGCAGTTTGGATGACATGTTTGCTGATCACGCAGATGGCCGCTGTGCATGTGCAGAGGCAGGGCTGGACTAAACTTTTTGCAAAAAGGTTTTTGCCGCTATTTTACCTTAAACAAAAAAGGTTTGCCTTTTGTTTAATAAGGTAAATGGGGGGTGGGACTCCATCCTTGCTGCAGCCACCACTTCCCACAGAGAGGGGTGGCAAAATTTGAGGAGGGGAAAAATTTGCTGCTCCTCAAATTTTACCGCCGTAGGCCAATCCCTACTCTGCCTCTGCATTAATCCACCAGTGTGCAGAGGCAATGTGCATACCAGCGTCGTGTGAGAGCAGCTGGAGAGTGTGCCACCAGCGTGTAGTTATAGCTGAGGGTGGGGGGAGTGCCGCCGATACAGGAAGTGGTGATGTGCAGAGGAGGAGGAGGTATGCACCTGCTCTTGGTTTTAAAGGTGCCAGGGATGTGTTGCGAATCATGCTGTGAATTGCGAGTGATGCACATCCCTACCCAACACCCTCTTAGCATGTCCCTTTATCGCCGGGTGGGGGAGGGGTCCGTTCATCAGATGAACTGATGATACAGGAATGTGCTGGAAGTTCTGCAGAATATGTCATAATGGGTGCACCCAAACCAGCCCAAATAGCATTCCTCTTTGCATTCAGCATTTATCCCTTTAGACTAATACCGTAGGTAGGAATGGGATGCTTTCAAGTGTACTCTTGGGGTCGCTGTCCACAAGTACACTATCCACACTTTGTATAGCAGGGCTATATAACTGACAGTCCAGCTGTTGGACTACAACTCCCATCATCCCTCAGCATTGACTACTTTGGCTAGAAATGATGGAGTTGTAATCCAACAGTAACAAGTTATGCAACCCTACTGTATAATGTCTGAGAGGGAATGTTGCTGAACTGTGGCTCCTCTCCAAGCATGCATGCAATATGTAAAAATAAAATAGGAGTATATCTTGAAATCTCCTAAAGAATAATCTTTGTGATCAGAAAATTGTGTTTACTGTGCTAGACAGTTTGAAAGGTTTTCCTATTATTTGGAAAACTGTAGAGTTCTGATTTAATAGTAGTCAGTAGAGTAATGTTATCTTTCTTTCTAACAGCTGTAATGGTAATAAATAACCTAGAGTGAAAAACTAGAAACCAGATCTCAACTTAGCCTTTAGATCTCAGCATAACTATGTTGCTAAATCTGTTCTAATCAAAATTTGAACCTTTATGGGTGTTGAGAGTTCTTGCAGCTACCTATATTGGGAGGTCACCCCCTACCCCCTACCCACCACCCCACCCCCACCCACCACCACATAGAGTCTTGGTGTAATGTGGAATAGATAGAGTAGTCTGGAGTTTAGGTGTGTTTAGTTAAATTCACTTTTAGCTTGGATGGTGTTTGTTTCTTTAGATAGTGAAAATTAAACTGCTATTTTGTTTCTGATTTCATTCTAATATAACGAGCTTACAAACAATTGAAATGTTTTGGAGCTGTCTTGGTGTAATAGTTATTTAAAATGTGAGGCTGGTTTGAGAAGACATAATGAGAACAGTAGATTGTGCTCTGTTAAGAATACAAACCATGGCTTGAGCGATCAGATATACAGCATAGAAAACCAAGTCTGCTTTTGGTTCCCATCTAGGCAGGACTAAGCTCTGTAAGTTCGCTCTTGTCTTTGGTGTAGCAGTCTTTTGAGGCCAAGCAATTCCTGACGGTGGATTGATGGCCTTAATTCTGATTTATCAGTGGTCAGTGAACTAAAAGGGCTGGTTCAGACGATACTTCATCCACTGGCCACAGCACACATAAGGAAGTATGAATGCATACTCTCAGTGTGACTTTACTTAATCATGGGTGCTAGCCTGAACAGCCCAAATGGTTACTTTAAACTGCCATGCCTTTTGCCTTGCAGAGGAAAGAAAATTGTATTTTTAAAATATTTTAATTGGGCACCATTTCAAATCAGGTTACAAATGAATAAATTGGGACTCTTCATAGAACTGAATGTTTAAAATGAGATTTAAAAAAAAAATCTATCTTGTGCAGTAAGCCCATATAATATTGAGTAAAGCTTTGGTAATTGCTAACCAAATTTTAAAAGACAGATACTCCTGCCTCAAGAAGAGATTTCTCTATAGCGTGAGCCCCAGGAAATCATTTTCTAATACCTGTGGTGACTTTCTAATGTATGGTTTATTTTTGTTTTTGTAAAAGAGCATTTGCAAAAAACTGACTTTCCTCCCACCCCCACCCCCACCCCCACAGTGCCTTGCGTTCCATGACATTTCTCCACAAGCACCAACACACTTCCTAGTGGTCCCCAAGAAGCCTATTGCACAGTTATCTCAAGTGGAAGATTCTGATGAAGCTGTAAGTATCACAAAAAGTATGTGTGTATGTATTTAAATGGCTGTTCAGCTTTTCAGTAAAAGCAGTAGTAAATTCTGTGGTTCCCTCACCTCCTACATGCAGTCTAAACAAGTTCTTATGGTATGCCTCAAATTTTTCTTGACCTATAAAGAAGCTGCCTCTATGCTATACACTCTGGGTATGGACTTGGAGTGGGTGCCTCTATGCTTTATTTAGTCTGACTTGAGAGAGAACTTACTGCTTTCAGGATAGTCCAAGACACATTGGAACTTAATGAACTTTTACAAGTGTGTATGACTATGGGAACTGTGGAATGAAATCAAAGAAGTTGTTAAGGACGACTGTGAAAAGAGACTGCCAAAGACCAAGAAACAGAAGAAAGCAAAATGGATGTCAGAACAGATGGTGGAAATTGTCAAGAAGAGGAGAGAGGCCAACGTCACAAAAGATAAAGACCTCAGAAATGAACTTAATAGGGAATTTTAGAAAGCTGTTGGAAGAGACAAAGAACACTACTATAATGACATCTATAAAGACCCTGAGGATGGAACTAGACATGGGAAAACAAGGAAAGTTTTGCAAAAGATCTCTGAACTCAGAAGGAGGTTCCAACCTCGAATTGGGATGTTAAGGGATGCCAAAGGATAGATAGTAACTGATTCAGAGAAGATCAAACAGAGGTGGAAGGAGTATACCGAAAATCTGTACAGCAGGGACATCAACATCCAAGATACTCTAGAAGATATTCCCTACTTGCAAGAACCTCTAGTACAGGCAGATGAAATTAGATCAGCACTCCAGTCATTACCAAGTCAGAAGGCTACAGGAATTGATGGAATAGCTAGCTACAGAAATATGGCCGGAAACAGAAGAAGAAATAGTCAAGGCTCTAACCAAACTATGCCAGCAAATTTGGAGAATGACACAATGGTCAACAGATTGGAAGAGCTCAGTCTACATACCCATGGAGACTTAACTGATTGCACAAAGCATCACACAATATCCTTAATTCCACATGCCAGCAAAATAATGCTCAGGATCATCCAACGCAGATTAGAGCCCGACTTGGAAAGGGAAATACTGGATGTTCAAACTGGTTTCAAAAAAGGCCAAGGAACAAGAGATATTATTACTAATGCACGCTGGACAATTGAGAAAGCCAAAGAATACGAAAAAGAAGTCAGTGGGGCACTTCACATGATTACTGTGAAGTGCCTCAATGAGGTCTGTGGGGAGAGTGGGCTATGCTCACTCTCCCCGCAGATGATCATGCCCAGAGCCCTGGGCAGCTGGATTGGCCATCCACATGACTATTGGCTCCGTCATGGAGCTGGTGGGGGCAGTGGGGATCGGGGCTCCTGGAAGTCCCAGGATGCCCCACGTGAGTGCGGGGGGCATTCTGGGGGGACCCCTGTGCCTGGGAGGCTGCTTGCAGCCTCCTGGTCGGGGGTCTACTCGTGTGTTGTTGCGCGCCACGGCAGCACATGAGCAATAAAATGAGGTTAACGGAGCGCTCGCTCTGTTGAGCTCATTTAAGGGGAGGGTGAATTAGGCAGGCTAGCTGCCTGGGAACCACCGGGTTCGTCCATGAGCCCAGTGGTTCCCATGATTGGTAGAAAGCAGGATAGACTCCCTTGGCCTGCTTTCTACCAATTGTGGGAAAAGCTTCAATATGTGCTTCATTGACTACAGAAAAGCCTTTGATTGCATCAAGTTGTGGAATATCCTTAGGAAAATGGGTGTCCCAGAACATCTCATTGTTCTCATGAGAAACCTATACACAGGACACGAAGCCACAGTCCAGACAGAACATGGTGAAACAGACTGGTTGCAGATTGGCAAAGGTGTAAGACAAGGTTGTATACTTTCTCGTTATTTATTCAACTTATATGCTGAACATATACTGAGAGAAGCTGGATTGGAAGATGATGAGCGTGTTTTTCAAGTTGGAGGAAGAAACATCAATAAGGTGCGCTATACTGATGACACTACTGTTCACAGGTGGCTGAGAATGTAGATGATCTGCAAGCTCTAGTAATAAAAGTCAAGGAGCACAGTGAAAAAATGGGCCTACGACTAAATGCAAAGAAGACTAAACTAATGACAACAGGTACAGCAACCAGCCTCAGAACTGATCATGAAGACATTGAAATGGTGAATAGCTTCTGCTTTTTTTGGATTGACCATCAACAGTAAAGGATCCAGCAGTCAAGAAATATGCCAAGTGCAGACTAGCACTTGGTAGGCTTGCAATGAAGGCCTTGGAAAGGATATTTAGAAGCCATGACATTTCAATGCCTACAAAGATTAGAATCATTCAGACAATGTTTTTTCCCCGTGACACTCTATGGATGCGAAAGCTGGACTCTGAAGAAGCAGGATAGAAAAAGTATTGATGCTTTTGAACTTTGGTGCTGGAGAAGACTTTTGAGGATACCATGGACAGCCAGGGAAACAAACAAATGTATAATAAAACGTATCAATCCAGAACTTTCACTCAAGACACAAATGACCAGGCTCAAACTATCATACTTTGGGCACATTATGCAAAGACCCAGCTCCCTTGAGAAGTCCATAATGCTGGGAAATGTTTAAGGAAAGAGAAGAAGAGGACAACCAGCAGCAAGGTGGATGGGCTTGATTATGACAGCAATGAATGCACCACTGAGAGACCTTAAAGGCCAAGTTGAAGACAGATCATCTTGGAGAGAATCTATCTATGTGATCACTAAGAGTCGACACCAACTTGATGGCTCTTAATCAAATGATTACATTATACAGTGCAGCCCTGGATGCTTTTCTTGTTGCAATTACTTTGGATCATATTGCAGGCAGAGGTGTAATCTAGACTATAACGACGTTGCTGTAGTTATATAATTTCTTTGTTCATGTAAAATTAACTCTGGAAAGTTTTATGTAGATTACCTTATGAGATCATTTCAAATGTTACATTAGAAATGATCTTTAGATTCACATTGACACACTTGGAAGACTTCACTGAACCAACATTATAAAGTTGTAAAGAATCACAACGAATTCACCAATATGACCTCCATGATAACATCATTTTCTTCACCACGTTGATTTAAATATGTAGGCTAAGAGACTTGATTCTCTGTTCACCATGTGACCACTATTGCAAACATCAGTATTGATGTTACTAGCGTGAGTATGGCTAATACAAATAGAAGAAAATAACTTAAATAATTTGTTGATGTTTGGATTTGTGTGCATATATTAGGCAGCAAATTCTAAAATTGATCGTGCGATGTATATTGCAACTGGGGTAAATGTGAGTCTATACCATTCCATTATAAAGCTAATGTTGATATTGAAGTTTGTGATATTTATTCAGTTGAAGCTGGCAATTGTGGCGGTTCTGTGTAACTATGGACATTAATTCAGTGCTTAAAGTAATTAAAAAAAAAAAAGACAAGGCTACAACATGATGTGAAGATCCATACTAACAAAACAAATTGGCTAATGTGAATTGACAGTCGCCCTGTGAGGCAGTTATCTGTCTCTGGAGCAACCACATGACTACCTAGTTCCCCCTCTTCCCCCCACCCCTCATGTATTGGCACACTTTTGAGAAATACTTTGTTTGGATCACTAATAAAATAATTCTCTGCTTGCCTAAAAGCAGGGACAGAAGTTATTTATGATGTTGATACAACATTCTTGTTTTTGAATCAGAACTGTAACTGTTAAAGTTTGTTTCAGTAACCAGCGTTACTGATTTTGAAATTGATGCAAATATGTCATAAGTATGAAATTTGATTTTGAATGGTTATTAGAATATGAGAGCCCTGTTAAAATGTATAGTATCTGGTTTGCAAATAAAAGTATTTATAAGGGGGGATACTTTATTATACTGTAAAGGTGGGGATATTATACTTTAAAAATGCGGGAGATATTTTATTATACTTGTCCAAAATTAACATGGGATGAGAAATGGAGAAGTTATATACAAATTGCCCTAGTAATAACATCAAAGGTTAGAGCAATTAAAGCCCATATTCCAGCAGCAATAATAGAAATGGGTTAAGACGCAACATACAAGTCTCTAGTGTTTGGATAGTATCTACTATGCTAGCTCTTTACTAATTACCAAAAACTAACAGAATTGTTAAACAAAAACCAAAATGGATGTAATAGTGGCCAACATCTAGACTCACCCTGCATTGACACTGCATTGATTTCAAGGCTATCTTACCCTCTCCTTCTGCAGCTGCTTGTGCTTCTTAAACCATGTCCCTGAGAGTTGGGAGATTCCCAGGGACATAATTGGGATGCACAGGTGCCTTCAGAAGAGAGTGAGGAACAGCTGTTCTAGCGTGACAGAAAACCCTGGCTCTTGCTGCAGGGTTAGTCTTTATGTCAGGCACTGACTTTTGAAATACCTTGTAACAAATGAAAATGCTTAGATGTAGAGATTTAACAAGGGGTCAGGAGCTATTGAGCACTTGTATGGAGCTCTGTGAGAGCTTAAATAGGAGAGGGTCTTTGAAAAATCAGGCCCAGAATGTAGAAGCACACAACTACTGAACAGGCCATTAGCATGGATTGCTTTTTCATATTTGGGGAGGTAAAGGGCTGTGGGCTGGTTGGACATTCTCAAGTTCAATGTGGAAACATGAAGACATGGGCCTGATAACTGAAACTGCAGGGGAGGGCTTAAGTTCGTCAATCTAAATCTGGGGAAGAGCTCAAGAGCCTACCTTGGGCACTATTTGAGAAGTGATGGATTGGACGTGCTAGTTGCTTGCATATACTGCTGTATTTCTGCTTCTCATAAGTGTCCCAATCTGCTTGGAAGAGAATAGAGAATCTGAAACTATCATTGACTAAAATTACCTTACGCATATGTATGCACCTTTCAGACTGCATTTATTTTTGCTTTGGCTACCCCTAAGAGCTTATACGTTTTCCTTGATGTCTTCGGATGTTTGCTACGTGCTCCTTCATTTGTTCTGTTTTGTTCTTTTCCAGCTTCTTGGACACTTAATGATTGTGGGCAAGAAATGTGCAGCTGAATTGGACCTGAGCAGGGGATACCGAATGGTAGTGAATGAAGGGCCAGATGGCGGCCAGTCTGTCTACCACGTACACCTCCATGTTCTTGGTGGCCGTCAGCTGGGTTGGCCTCCAGGTTAAGAACTAGGTGGAGAAAAAGAATTGCCCTCAAACCATGTCTCGAGTAGTCAACAAATGTAAAAAATAAAATAAAATCCAACCACTATCGATCATTTCAGCCACTTAACCTTTCTGGTGGAGCACAATAAAAGTTTGTGCAAGCATTGTTCAATAAAGTTACAAGAATGTTGGATTGCCTATTGTGGTCTTCTTTTAATTTATCTAATTATTCATTCACTGAATTGTAATGTTCTTACATTCATGTTATTTATTTATTTATTTTATTTTTCCATTTCTACCCTGCTCTTTCTCCATGGAGCCCAGAGTGGTGTACATGGTTATGTTTATCCTCATAACAACTCTATGAGGTAGGTTAGGCTGAGAGAGAAGTGACTGGCCCAGTGAGTTTCATGACTGAATGGGGATTTGCACTCAGGTCTCTCTGGTCCTAGTCCAACACTCTAACCACTACACCACACTGGTTTATAATGGATTTTACATTGTGCATAAGGTTCCAGGTGGTTTCTCATTTAGGCACAAATGGGAAATCACTTGCTTAGCTTCAGCCAGCCTGCTGCATATGTCTTTAGATCAGAGCTGCACAACTTGGACCCTCCTGCAGATGTTGGACTACAGCTCCCATAACCCCTGACTATTGGCCACTGTGACTGGGGATTCTGGGAGTTGTAGATCAAAAACAGCAGGAGGGCTGAAGTTGTGCAGTTCTGCTTTAGACCACAGCCCTGACCTCTGTACATAGGGACATAGGAAGCTGTCTTCTACTGAGTCACACAATTGGTCCATTTAGCTCAGTATTGTTTACACTGACTGGCAGAGTAATCTCCAAGGTTTCAGACAGGAGCCTTTCTCAGCCCTGCCTGAGGATGACAGGATTGAACCTTGGACCTTCTGGGTGCAAAGCAGATACTCTACCACTGAGCCATCATCCCATCCCTTAGGCCTTTTTAGCCTACTTTCCAGTAGGCTTATGAGATGACCCGGCATTCTGTGTGTGTGTCCGTGTGTCTCCCCCTGCCTATCAACTTTGCAATGCCTGGACCATTATGAACCAAATCGGGTACAGTTGTAGGGACACATAGGGATACCCCAAAAGTGTAGTTTGTGGTGATGTCATCCACCCCGATCCAAGATGGCAGACATGTAAACTTTAGAGTCGCAAGTGGGCTAACTTCTGAACTGTCTAACCGATTTGAACTAAATTAGGTTTAGTTGTAGTGAGAGACACACAGGGACTCCTCATTGGCATAGTTTGTGATGATGTCACCCACCATCATTCAAGATGGCAGATGTGTAAATGTTTGTGGCGCAAATGAGCTAACTTATTAATCGCTTAACCGATTTGAACCAAATTTGCTATAGCTGTAGGGGCACATGGGGAAACCTCAATGCCGTAGTTTGTGATGATGTCAACCACCCTGATCCAAGATGGTGTGTGTGTGAATTTTTGAGGCACAAATGCACTAACGAGGACTGTCTAACTGATTTGGAACAAATTTGGTACGGTTGTAGTGAGTGATACACAGGGACACCTCAATGATGTAGTTTGTAATGATGTCATCCACCCCAGTCCAAGATGGTGGATGCGTGAACATTTGAGGTGCAAGAGATCTAGCTTGTGGACCTCAATTTGAACAAAATTTAGTCTAGTTGTAGAGATGGAGGAAAGTAGGCTGATTAGTTCTTTCTAGAACAACATTTTCTTTTTGCATTTATGTAGCATCCTTGATGTGCTATAATATTTCTCCTTCACACTAGCCTTATGAATTGATTTGTTAGCTCCTTGTTTGTAAAAATGGGGATTATACGACTTGCTCAATGCAGTCACTGAGGTCATGCACATGACCTTTCTCAGAGCCAGGGAGGGACAGCAGGGAGGCAGGATCACTCCTGCCTTCCCCCACAGGATCCAGGCTGAAGCCCTGCTCACCGAACCACACTCGGATGAGTGCCTCTGCAGCGAGCAGTGTGGCAGCAGGGAGGCTGGGGGAAGGATGCCCAGCCTCAGGATATCCCACAATGCATCACGTGATGAGTGCAGTGCATTGGGGGATTCCTCCCTGAGTCAGACGCTCTAGGCGCTCGACTCTGTGCTTGGGCTACGTGCAGCCCGAGCACACACACAACCCTGTACCTGGAGTAAATTCCAGTCTTACGGGGCAGACAGCGCCAGGATCAGCGTCAATCCTGGCACTTCACACAGGCAGCCAAACCAGGCAGGGCCGCCCAAGCCTGGGTTTGGCTACTCACAAACAGCCTCACTGAATATAATGAAAGAAATGGAACTTGAATCCTAACCTTAAACTGGAGTTTTCACTTTTCCTGAAGACACCAGGATTTCATTGCTAGAGGAGTTTGTGTGTGAGCTAGACACACTTCACTAGCATTTTCCCCCTTAGCTTACAGAAATGTTTCAGAATGGCTCCAGAATATTTGTTTGGTTGAAGCACTCTTGGCAGGTGGGGGGAAGAAGCCAAGGAAATCTGACAAAACACAACCTCGGACAAAGGCCTTGCAACTTGATTCCCTAACCAAATCAGAAGGCAGTTTCAGTTTAATCTTATCGACTCTTATGCAATTGGCTTGACTGTTAGCAACTAGGAATTTTATAATCCTCTAATGTATTTGTATGGCTAATAAATACATATTTTCTTTACCCCATTGCTTACCCAGATTCACTGTTGTTGTATCATCCCCTTTGAGAATTGACAACCTCCATACCCATTAGTATTATTAAAATAATGCTGAATTTGTATAGTGTTTTTGAATATTGGACGTATTCTATCTTGTTATCCTTATCACAGTCCTATATGATACGTATGATCCTCATGTTGCTGATGGGAGGCAGAGCAATTGTGGCATGCCTAAAGCCACCTCTTGAATACACAGAAGAAAATTCAAATCCAGAGGTTCTTGATTCATAGCAGAGTCTTCTAGCTACTGTGCTATTCCAACTCTTGAAAAAGGACTGCCAAATGCTTGAGTTCCTGCTGGTGGAAGCCTGAATCCCCTTGCAGTGTTGATTGCTGCTATACCAGGCCTTGGTAGGAGAATCTAGCTGCATTAGAAGCAGTGTCCCCACTCTCCCCCGCCCCCATTTCTGTGTGGAATGAGTTTTGTTCAGGGCGCTTTCCAGTTAGCTGCTCAAAAGCAGCAAAATGCTTTTGTTCAGGCAAATCGCATTTGAAACGTAAACAACAGGGGGAGCAGTCTTGCGGAAACTAAGAACAAAAAAAACCAGGAACCGTTTTATGCCGGATACATGATAACATACCACTATATCGCAGCAATTAAATTCATAACAAGGCATTGGGAATGTAAACGGCACCCTGCTGTCAGTGTAGGGACTGTGGTGTCACAACACAGGAAGTGTTCAAGCAGACTTCCTAGATCTGCTGTGACTCTGTTGCAGGGTGTAATCTGGAAAGCACCCTGGGTGGTATCAAGGCAGCGTGTGCACACATACATTCAGAATAGGGCCTTCCTGGTGGGATCTAAAAGCTGAGTGGTCATCAGAAAACTTGTGAGTCAGTGCACACATGCACACCTTAGATGGAACACTGATTGGAAGGTGGGAAGAGAGCCATTTCCAGGTGAAGCACTGGCTCTCACACACTCATAGTTTGAGAGCAGTGTTTCTAGACAGTCTCAAGCTATGCATAACCTGACCTTGCAGTCAGAGGTAAAAGACTGTGAGGCTATTCTCACGATGGGGGGAAACCGGGCTAAGGAAGCCCAGCCTGTTTTTCCCCCATCGTGAGAACCAGCGGGCTCGTGGGCAAACCCAGTGGTTCTCTGGCAGCTAGCCCACCAAAGTAGCCCTCCCCGTAGCCCAGGTTAGCGGAGTGAGCTCTCCACTAACCCGCGTTTTCTGATCGTGCTCCGCCACTGCGTGGCTCCGCGCCATGGCGGCACATGAGGAGACCCCCGCTGGGAGGCTGCAAGCAGCCTCCTGGGCTCGGGGGTCTCTCCAAGATGCCCCACACGGTTGTGTGGGGCATCCTGGAACTTCTGGGGGCCACCCGCTCCCCACAGCCTCCGCTGGCTCCGTGATGGAGCCAGCAGTTGTGTGGGCAGCTGATCTAGCCGCCCAGCTACGAGTGGCTGCTCATCTGTGGAGAATCTCCCCGCAGAATCCTCTCAGGTGCTTCACAGTGATTGTGTGAAGCGCCTCTGTATTGCTTTCAGTTTGTGACTCCTGAAGATGTGGACAAGCTGTTTCAGATTGTGCATCCTTCCACCTGTTCTCTTGACCCTTGCCCAACTTGGCTTATTTTATGTAACAATAGATTAGCAGAGAGGGGTCTAGTAAACATCATAAATGCTTCTCTGAAGGAGGGCAGAATGCTTCCTCTTAAGGAGGCTATCATTAGACCACACTTGTATAATCCTATATTGGACCCCTCAGAGTTAGGTAACTATAGGCCTGTCTTATCTCCCATGGTTGGACAAGGTGATCGAGAGGGTGGTGGCCTCTCAGCTCCAGATAGTCCTGGAGGAAATTGATTATCTAGACCCATTTCAAACTGGCTTTTGGGCAGGTTATGGGGTTCAGACTGCCTTGGTCAGCCTGAAGAATTATCCACAATTCGGTATTGACAGAGAGAGTGTTACTCTGCTGATTCTTTTGGATCTCTCAGTGGCTTTCAATACCATCAACCATGATATCCTTCTGGGTCGCCTGAGGGAGGTGGGATTAGGTGGCAATGTTTTACAGTGGTTCTGTTCCTACCTCTCGATAGATTCTAGATGGTGTCATCTGGAGACTGTTGCTCTGCAAAGTGAGAGTTACTGTATAGAGTTCCACAAGGCTCCATACTGTCTCCAGTGCTCTTTACTATCTACATTAAACCTCTGGGAAAGATCATCAGGAGATTTGGTGCAGGGTGTTACCAATATGCTGATATTACACCCAAATCTATTTCTCCCTATCAACTTCATCAGGAAATGGCATGGCCTGGAGGCTGTAATGGGCTCCTTTGTCATGAACCCTGCAGTCTATTGAGATAATCTGGGGAGATTGGGTTAGGATTGCCGCCTGCTAGTCTGGTAGCAACTCTGGGCTGCCCCAGGGTTTTGGAATATGCTCCCTGTCAAAATAAGAGTTTCTCCATCTCTGATTGCCTTTAAAAAGACCCTTAAGACACCTGTTTACTCAGGCTTTTAATTGAAACTAATTTTAAGCTGTTTTTACCTGTGACATTGTTTTGGTTTACTCTATGAATTGTTTTTAATTGTTTTTATTCTGTCAAAGTGTTTTGCTTGTTTTATTTTATATTGTAATCTTGGATTATGTACACTGCCTAGAGAGAGAGATCAGGCAGTATAAAAATATGATAAATATATAAAAGCAGAGAATGGTACCAAACAAAATTAGAGCATTGAAATGGTCAGCTACATTCTTTATGACTACAACTTCTTTACTTTTATGTCTGCAAGCAATGGAGAAACCAAACTTTACAGCCTTGAAATGGCCAGTTACCTTCCTACTTTGACTTTCGTTGCCTTCCCCCAACACCACCACTATAAAACAGGGCTTGATTCTTGAAACAGACGAATCCCCCTCCCCAAACCTGGAACCATGGTAGATAGCTGAATTTAGATTATAACTAAATTCAAGCACAAACTTGCCTTTCTTCAATCTGGTCTATTTTTAGTTTATTGGCACAGACCATTTCAGCTCCCACTTCTGCTGAAAGCCCAAATAAATATATTTAACAAAATTCATTGTTTTTGAATATTTGATTCCCTATCAGAGATTAGCATTGTGTTCTAGCCAAGAATGCTAAAACTTTTAACATGCAAAAGTGTGTGCCTGGAATGTGCCACAAGTAGGAGAATCAAAGGCCACTCCTATAGGGCCTCATGTGACAACTTACTATATTATTGCTATTAATTAATTAATTTTTTGTAGTTATGTTCATGACAGTGCAAAAAGCCCCAAACTTGTCCCTGCTCTGAAGGGTCCCATAACCTGTGTTAGAAAAATATCAGTGCATTTCATAATGTACTGAAAAGCATGCACAAGTAAAGGGCATTTGTGGTAAAAGCTGCATCTTCAGTGTGATTGTCAAGGAAGAATGTGTGCAGTACATAAGAACAAAACTGCAAAGTTTGTCTTTTGCACAATGAATGCTCAGAGTTGAAAGGTTTTTATCTGTGAAGCCTACACTGGGAGCTCATTCACACAATTAAAAACTGTTCTACCTGGGTCTGGGAGCTGTGCGTGCTCCCAATTTTCGGTTGTGCAAGGTAAGATGAAAATCTGGGTAGAAGTGATTGTGTGGAAGCAAGGTAGGAGGAGAAGCTGCCCAGGTTTTCCTCCTACTTGGCTTCCACACAATCACTTCTACCCAGGTTTTCCTCTTACTTTGTTTCCACACAACTGAAAATTGGGGGCATACACAGCTCCCAAACACAGTTTTTGATTGTCTGAATGACCTCAGGGTTTGAGAATCACTCCCTCATATACTATGACCACCCAGCTCTGGTACTGTCATCCAGAAAGAGAGGGGTTGCTTCTTCCTCAACAGATATTGCCACGCTCACTTGAACTTGTGTATTCTATGCCCAGGGGCACCTACACCTTGAAGCGGAATGGGGAGGAGGATTTACATGGAATCATGTGTGCAAGATGAACAACACGGATCCTAGTGCTAACATGGAATGCCACTGTCTCAGTACTCCAAAGGAGCAGACAGACTTTGAGACAAGAGCTTTTGAGGAAAGCTTTTTACAGAGCACACGCACAATGCAAAAATCAGATTTTGGGTAGTATTTCATATGGGAGTGAAGATGGCTCCCATGACAGAACAGGAGAGGGAGGGAGTGCAGAGGTTCAGATGGTCTTGTGACCTAGATATGCACCATCCCTGAGTGGCTGAAGAGGTTAGAGAAGCAGCAGAAGGTTCTTCATAGGGTTGCTCTGGTGGAGAGAACATTCACCTGGCAGAAGTGGCTGCTTCCCTCATGGTATATGGACCTTTTTGGCACATCACTGACCCAAGGCTGAACTGGAGAGTGGCATTTAAGGCCAATACCATAACACCTGGGGAGGATGCACTGGATGCAGAGGAAGAGGAGGGGGTCCTAGCATCTGTCCTACCATCTCAGCAACAGCAGCACCATCAGTCTGATAATGGTCAGGCTGAGTGGGATCATTGTAGTCATGTGATTTGAGTGCAGCTGTGAGGTAGGCACCAGTCCCCTGAATACAGTTTCTAGATTTTTCTTTCTGGGGTGTAGGCCATCTTCAACACTCTAGACCAGGCCTACTAAACTTTGCACCCCCTGCCCCCAGTTTTTGGACTACAACTCCCATAATCCTCAGCCACAGTGGTCAATAGCCAGGGATTATGGGAGTTGTAGGCCACCATCTGCAGGAGGCCCAAAGTTGAGCTCTAAGTCTGTCTCACTAGGCCTCTGAATCTGGTTTACAGGAACCAAATGCCAGTCAAAACACACTTTTCTTCTCTCTTTACCTTGGGTCTCTCAGCATATCTAAGTCAAACACCAGCATGTCTGCTTTCTTTCCCTGGATTGTGTGCTAGTTGCTCCTCCACCCTTCTCACTCAGCCACCTCCGTCTTGCTAGCTCCTCTGCCATGCCAAATCCGTTGCCAAAGCCTGCATTCATTCAGGCCCACCCTTCCTACTCAAGTCATTCCTGCATCAGTGTGCCAGTCTGCTGACGAAGCCTGCCTCTGCCCCAGTTTGCCTGCCCTCTTCTCCACTGCCATGCCAGACTTTGGTGCTAAGCTTGGGTCCAAAGTCTGCCCACCAGCACCTGAGTCTGGTTCCCTGATCCATTGCTGGCATACTGTTGGATAAAACTGGGGCAGACACCTAAGTGTAAAACCGCTGCTCTTTCTTAAGATTGATGGCACCAAGTTCCGGCCCACTGCTCAGTTCTCTGTTCTGGCACACATTGCTGTTCCTTATGACTGGCACTCAATTTCTGGCCCTAAATCTGTCTTCTCCTCCACTGTGGAAAACTCTGCAGCTTCTTAAGACTGGCTGGCACCCAGCTCCAGCCTGCTCCTGCTCAGTTCTTCCATCCTGGCACTCTGCCTGCTGCACTTTCCCAGGTTGACCACATGAGGGCACAGCAAGACTATCGCTTGCAACTCTGAGGTATGCAAGGTCTCCTTGCTTCTTAAAAGCTATAGTCAGATTCAGATTGAGTTTATTACAGCCCAAGACCAGAAAACAAACAGAAACAGAGACAAGTGTGTGTGTGTGTGTGTGTGAAATGCAGAGTTGCTGAAAAACCAATACAGCTTATAGCTTACATCATATCCACTTACAATATTACGGATACACTAAATCAATACACAGAGACCAACACTTCCCCAGGGAATCAAACTGCAGATTTAACCATCTGACTTCTAATGGAGCAGGCCCTGGATGGAGCAAAAATTTGCAACAGGTAAGAGTAATGTCCATGTTGGAGTCTGAAAGAAGGAGAGAGTTATAAAATTTATCTGACTTGCCTGGAAATCTCCTTAAAATTGGGGTTATAAAAAGAAAACAAATGTCTCTGTAAAACTGGCAGTATAAAATATCACTTGGTCCACAGTTTCAACCTCTCCCATCTCGCAGGGACAAATCTGACCTGCATAAAGAATTTGGAGGTATCTCTCCTCCAGTACAGCTGATGGCAGCGCATTAAGCCGGGCTACAGTATAAGCTCTCTGGTACTTCTGTGTTACAAGATTGTAAATATATTTTGCTGGGGAGAAATCTTTACCAAGGTTTCAACAGGAGGCCCAACTCCTGTCCCTTTGCACGTCCACATCCCAAACGTGTTGTTGTCTGGTCTCCTTTGCCTTAGAATAGTGTCGGGGAGGAGTCTTTGGAGATCAGGGAACAAGACTTTGCCTCGAAGGTCGGGGAGGAGGCGTTGCAGTCATCTTTCGAGACTCTCCCCATTTCCAGGTGCCCGGTCAGGCAATCTCAGAATTTCAAGTGTTTGTCCTTGCGGGTGGGCCTCCGAGATAGGCTGGGGATTCTGCTGGTGTACCGACCACCCCGCTGCACTTCAGTCTCCCTACCTGAGCTGGCGGGGGTGGTCTCGGAGGTGGCCTTGGGTTCCCCCAGGCTTATTGTTTTGGGGGATTTCAATGTCCACGCTGAGGCCCCCCTAGTGGGTGCGGCTCAGGATTTCATGGCCTCCATGGCAACCATGGGCCTGTCTCAATTGGTATCGGGCCCTACCCACGTGGCGGGACACACTCTGGATCTGGTTTTTGCAGACTGGGAAATAAATGATCTGGAGGTGGGGGAATTTGAGACCACTCCCTTGTCATGGACAGATCATCATCTAGTGGGGTTTAGTTTGACTGCTCCGTCTGCCCTCTGCAGGGGTGGTGGGCCAATTAGGATGGTCCGCCCCCGGAGGCTTATGGATCCACTTGGATTCCAGACGGCCCTCGGGGAGTTTCCAGTGTCCAGAGCTGGTGACCCTGTCGAGGCCCTGGTTGATCTCTGGAATGGAGAGATGGCCTGGGCTGTTGACACAGTTGCTCCTAATTACCCTCTCCGGCTTGGTGGAGCCCAATCTGCTCCTTGGTTTTCCTCGGAGCTTAGGGCGATGAAGCAACTCGGGCGACAGCTGGAACGACGCTGGAGGAAGAGTCGTCACAAATCTGACCGAACATGGGCTAGAGCCCATTTTAGGGACTACTCCGTGGCGGGGGCGGCAGTGAAGAAATGCTTTTTCTCTACCTCCATTGTGTCTGCTCAGTGCAGACAAACAGAGCTGTTTCGTGTGGTAAAATCTTTGCTCCACACATCCCCCCAGACAATGGGGGAGGTGTCATCTACAGCTCTTTGTGATCAGTTTGCCTGTCACTTTGCAGATAAAGTCGCTCGCATCCGTGCTGACCTGGACTCCAGAATTTTGGCAGTTCCGGTAGACGTGCCTTTGGTACCATCTGGTCCCGTTGTGTTGGATTCTTTTCAGCTGGTGCGGCCTGAGGATGTGGACAAGATCCTGGGCAGTGTGCGGGCAACTTGGTGTGCTCTTGACCCTTGCCCTTTATGGCTAATAAAAGCTGCCAGGGAGGGGACAGGCAGATGGCTGGAGGTGATCATTAATGCTTCATTAAGGGAGGGCAGGATGCCACCGTGCCTCAAGGAGGTGGTGGTAAGACCACTATTTAAAAAGCCCTCCCTTGATCCCTCCAACCTGGATAATTATAGACCTGTGTCTAACCTTCCCTTTTTGGGCAAGGTGATGGAGCGTGTGGTGGCGTCCCAGCTGCAGAGGGTCTTGGATGATACGGATTATCTAGACCCTTTTCAATCTGGCTTCCGCCCCGGGTATGGGACTGAGACTGCCTTGGTCGCTCTAGTGGATGACCTACGCCGGGAAATAGACAGGGGGAGTGCGTCCCTGTTGGTTCTGCTGGACCTCTCGGCGGCGTTCGATACCATCGACCATGGTATCCTTCTGGGCCGCCTCTCGAGTATGGGAATCGGAGGCACTGCGTTGCAGTGGTTCCGGTCCTTTCTTGGGGGGAGGGTCCAGAAGGTGGTGCTGGGGGACTACTGCTCGGCCCCGTGGCCGTTGGCCTGTGGGGTCCCGCAGGGTCCGGTCTTGTCCTCCATGCTGTTTAACATCTACATGAAGCCGCTGGGAGAGGTCATCCGGGGATTTGGACTGAGTTATCAGCAATATGCGGATGACACTCAGCTCTATCTCTCCTTGTCATCTGATCCTAGGGAGACGGTGGATGTCCTGAATCGGGGGCTGGAGGCCGTGATGGGTTGGATGTGGGCTAACAAACTGAAATTGAATCCGGATAAGACGGAGGTACTGTCGGTCAGTAGGAGAGCCAATCGGGATGAGGAGATTTTACTGGTTCTGGATGGGGCTGCACTCCTCTTGAAGGAGCAAGTACATAGCTTGGGGGTACTACTGGACCCGGCTCTGCTTTTGGAAGTTCAGGTGGAGGCGGTGGCCAGGTGTGCCTTTGCACGGCTTCAGCTAGTGCACCAGCTGCGTCCCTTTCTCGAGAAGGCAGATCTGGCTACGGTTACCCATGCCTTAGTCACGTCGCGGCTGGATTACTGTAACGCGCTCTACGTGGGGCTGCCCTTGAAGAATATCCGGAAACTGCAGCTAGTGCAAAACGCGGCAGTGAGGGTTTTATCCGGAGCTGCCCGTTGGGAACACATCACCCCCATTTTGAAAGAGCTGCACTGGCTGCTGGTTCGTTTCTGGGTCCAATTCAAGGTGCTGGTTTTGACCTTTAAAGCCCTTAACGGTTTGGGCCCGGGGTATTTGAGGGACTGCCTGCTCCCAAGGGTTGCTGCCCGCTTGATGAGGACATCTGAGGGGGCCCTGCTCCGGATGCCGACAAGGCGAGAGGCCCGGCTGTCATGCACTCGGGACAGGGCCTTCTCTGTTGCTGCTCCTAGACTCTGGAATGCTCTCCCAGTGGCCATTCGTTCCTCGGACTCCATCACGGCTTTTAGAAAGCTTGTAAAGACTTGGCTTTTTACCCAGGCTTTTACATAATCATTTTTACTGCTGCTTCTGTGTGTTTTTATCTGTTGTATTGTTTTTATGCCTGTTTTTATATGTTTTTATACTTTTTAGCTTGATGTTTTTATTGTCTTTTTTTTAGCTTGATGTTTTTATTGTCTTTTTATTGTATGTTTTTAACTTTTGTAAACCGCCTTGGGGTTGTCTTTTAACGAAAGGTGGTATATAAATGCAAAAACAAACAAACAAAAAACAAACAAACAAACAAACAAATAAATAAATAGCCCAGAGACAGCAAGGCTGGGGGAGAGAGTCCATAACTCTGGAGTATCTCCTCTAAAAATGGTTTTAATTGCTTTTAAAATTGTTTTTATATTGTTTTTAGCACTGTGTTTTGAATTGTGTGTTTTTCTGTCTTTTTAAAGTTGTTTTACACCGTCAGAGCCTTTGGATGGGTCGGTTTATGAATGAATAAATAAATAAAAACTCTTATCCAACCTGATAAAATATATAGTGAAATGTTAACTTGATTGGATAGGTTTTTATTTTATTTTATTTTTTTTTTTTGACATTTTGTATTTTACATACATCTTTCCATTTCCCGCTCTGCCTCCACCCCACCCGCCCCGCCCCGCCCCAACCCCGAGCCCAGCGTTCCCTCCCCTAGCCAGGTTTTGCTCACTGCACTGGGTGCAGGGAGGTGGGAAAAGAAAGGAGAGATAGAGGGAAAAGAGAGAGGAGAAGAGGGGGAGCAGGAGGGGAGGGAGAGAAGAAGAGAAGGAGATAAACACCGTTGCACCAATAGATAGCAATAGCAATAGCACTTACATTTATATACCGCTCTATAGCCAGAGCTCTCTAAGCGGTTTACAATGATTTTAGCATATTGCCCCCAACATTCTGGGTACTCATTTTACCGACCTCGGAAGGATGGAAGGCTGAGTCAACCTTGAGCCCCTGGTCAGGATCGAACTTGTAACCTTCTGGTTACAGGGCGGCAGTTTTACCACTGTACCACCAGGGGCTCTGTGGGTAAATCAGGTTGTTTGGGGTTTGCTTGTTTGTTTTTAATTATTCTAAGAATAGTTCAATAAAGTTGTCCCAAATTTCTGACCATTTATGCAGTTTATTTACATTTATGAGGGCCCATTTTTCGTGTGCCACTAACTCATGCAAGTCCTGCACTCACTCCTCACTCCTAGGAGGAGTGGGAGATTTCCATTGCCACAGTATTAATCTCTTGGCTACCAATAAAAAGAGACAAAATTGAAGGCATGGGAGAAGTTAGCCTTCACGCTGAGGGACATATGGCACATTACAGCAAATGAGGTCCCCGTGTTTTCACATTTTTTCTGTAAAAGAAATAAAACGTGTTTTCAACTTTTCAGATTCAGAAACATGCATGCACTTTAGATATTCCAGAAAAGATATTGCACTGAAAAAGAGAAGTGAAGAGTTCATCTTTTCTCTAATGAAGTGGCCCTTTAGGAATGACTGGCACTTTTTGAAGAGGGAAGGTTGAGAAGAACAAACTGTGGCAACTCCTCCCCTGAAAACACAGTGGAGGCAATCGGCAGCTATTGTATACCTTTCAAGCAAAAGTCACTCCCTACTGGTGGCCCTCTCTGTTCTTTGCTCATCTCGTGCTTCTTTGTCTGTCTTCTCAATATTTCTATACTCTTCAGCCACACTGTGACAACATAAAGAAAAGCTGGCAGGCCTCAGGCCCAGGAAGCTTTTGCTTCACAGTCTCCCTGCCTATTTGCCACTAAGAAGTACCATTATCTTTTCAAACACATTCTTGCCTCTGCAGAAATATGCAAAAGTACCTTTCTCTGTTTTCTGCTGGAATTGTTTAAAATTGTGCTTCTGTCTTTCCAAAGTTGGTTGTCTACACCATCCTCACACAGTGTCTGTTTGTGCTCAATTTATTTACTGACTTCTTGTGTTGTTTTTTTAAAAGTCAGTAGATCTAAACAGATGGGGCCCTGTCACTACACAGCTTCCAATCTAAGTTGCCCTGGAGTCCTCTGAAATAAACAGGCACAGAATGCATATTGACTGTTGGAGTACTGATTGGAGCACGATGATAGTGACAAATACACTTCAGCCAGTGTAAAGGATGCCAGTGGAATTAATCTGCAGTGCAGGTACGTGAAAACAGAGACACATCTAGCCCTACATTCTGGAGCAGTCAGCACAGGGCCGGTTCCCACAAACTATTCCCAGTTGTGTGCTCACATTTCATTTGTATGTGTGATCCAGGTGATCATCATGAGTTCTGCACTAGATCTCTCAAGGACAGAACAAGGTCCTTGACAATCCTATAATATAAGAAAAAGAACCGTTTCTCTGCCACTATTGCATCCTCGAGTACCCGTCCAGCAGAGCTTTTCTGAGTGGTAGATGGCCGAGTGACATCAGGCTAGAGAGAGAATGGTATTGTGCCCTCGGAGACCTGCTGTGATAAACTTGCAAGGCACTTTGAGGATAAAATCATTCATGGAATTTGAGGCCGCATCTCAGGATGGTCTGTTGGAGGTGTCCAGAGAACTGTCTGGTTCAATTACTATGGATCAGTTTCAACTGTTGCAGTCTGAGGATGTAGACAGGCTGCTTGTAGGGGCCCGGCCAACCACGGGTCTCCTGGATCCTTGCCCATCATGGGTGATAAGAGCTAGTCAAACGGCTATAGCTGGGTGGGCCATGGAGTGGGGAGGGGACTGTTCCACTGGTTCTTAGAGAGGTGGTGTTGTGGCCCTCCTTAAGAGATTGTCCCTAGACCCGGAAGTATTGAATAACTATCACCCAGTTGCTAATATTCCTTTCTTTGGCAAGGTACTGGAGAAGGTGGTGGCGACTCAGCTTCAGGCATGCTTGGAGGAAGCTGATTATTTGGATGCATTCCAGTCCAGCTTCAGGCCTGGTCACGGCACCGGAACGGCCTTGGTCACCCTGGTTGATGACCTTTACTGGGAGAGGGACAAGGGCTGTGCTACCTTGCTGGTTCTCCTCGATCTCTCAGTGGCTTTTGATACCATTGACCATGATATCCATTTGGAAAGGCATCGGGAGTTGGGGGTTGGAGGCACTGCATTGCAGTGGTTTTGCTCCTATCTCCAGGGTCAATATCAAAGAGTTGTCATGGGGGGATTTTGTTCAGCTCCCTGGGAACTCCCTGGGAACTCCCTGTGGGGTTCCTCAGGGGTCGATCTTATACCTTATGCTTTTTAACATCTATATGAAGCTACTGGGTAGGTCATCAGGAGGTTTGGAGTGAGGTGCCACCAGTATGTTGATGATGCCCAGCTCTATCTCTCTATTCAATCTCAATCAGGAGAGGCAGTTGAGGTGCTTGACCATTGCTTGGAGGTGGTAATGGGCTGGATGTGGACCAATAAATTGAAACTGAATCCAGATAAGTTGGAGGTGCTGGGTGTCAGGCGTCTCAAGTCCATGAAGTGGGGAGATAGCCTATTCTTGAGGGGATGGTAGTACCCCGGAAGGAACAGGTGTGTAGCTTGTGGGTACTCCTAGATTCGTCACTGTCACTGGAGGCCCAGGTGGCAGTGGTGGCCAGGAGTGCCTATTTCCAACTCAGGCTTGTCCGCCAGCTACAGCCCTTTCTGAACAGAGAGAGCCTGGCCTCAGTGATCCATACTCTGGTAACCTCCAGTCTGGACTATTATAATGCACTCTATGTGGGGCTGCCCCTGGAGTTGGTTCAGAGGCTGTAACTAGTGCAGATGAATGCAGCAGCAAGACTGCTGATGGGCACTTCTGGCCAGATGCACATCACGCCAGTCTTAAAGGAACTGCACTGGTTGCCAATTAGCCACCAAGCCCAATTCAAGGTTTTAACACTGACTTATAAAGCCCTGAACAACCTGGGCCCCAAATACCTGAAGCAACGCTTTCTCCCATATAGACCTACCCGTCAGTTAAGATCTGTAGGAGAGGCCCTCTTGGTAGTGTACCATTGTCAGCAGTTAAAGGGGAAGGGGCAAGTGAGAAGGCTTTCTTTGTGGTGGCCTCTAGGTTGTGGAATGCCCTCCCCTCTGAGGTGCGCCAAGCTCCGACATCGTGCACATTCAAGAGAATGGTTAAGACACACCGCTTTACCCTGGCCTTTGACTAGTAATATAGTGGTTCTTCCCGTCTCAGGCACTGTATTTTTCTTACTGTATTTTTGATTTTATGATGTTGTATTTTAATTATGTTTTATATTGGTTTCATTGTAACCTGCTCTGAGACCTTTGGGTATAGGGCGGGCTTGAAATGTTAAATTAAGAATAAGTTAATAATAATGATGATAATAAATTAATAATGATGATGATGATGATGATGATTCAGGCTTTGCTGACTCTCCAGCTGTTATTGGATTAGAAGTCTTTTTGTAGCTAAGGATGATGGGAGTTGTAGTCCAAAAACAGCTGGAGAGCCTTGGAGTGGCTACCCCTGCTATCAAGTGTCTTGAGTATATTGAACATTAATTCTGACAACTACAACAAGCAAGCCAAAAACAATCCAAACTACTTAAAATAATAATAATAATATACATAACAGTTACATACTCGTGTGAGCAAGCATAATGATTTCTACCATTGCAGCAGCAAGATAAAGTGCTACTGTGACTGGAGTTATGATAATTTGTTACTTATGATATCCGTAATCACCTGGTTAACATTGTTTGCCCTAAGGACTGCTTGCATTAAACAGGGCATTGTGAATTGCTTTTAACTTGCTTGCTGTGATTATCTAAGTTAGTGCCCAATATGTTCAAGAGATATTACAGTGTTGCCAAAGACCTTGTGCTGTCCTTGGAAGATCTGGCACAAAACCTATCCGGATACATCTACTTAATTGGATCATTCAGAATTACGTTTCCTACCAACAATCAATGTCAGTAGATGTTTCTACAGCTGGGTGCTAGCCAGTATGCAATTAAGTGTCCTTAAGGACATATTCACATGGCTTCAGTTTTGGGGACTGGACAGGGCGGTAACAAAGGGTTAGTCGAGTCAAGGATTGCCCATGTCCGCCCCCCTCCCGAAGATTTGTACTGCTTGTGCTTGACTCATGGTCATCATAAATAAATAAAAAAATACTTACATATATAGACCACCCTTGGTTCAAGACCCCAGGACAGTGCAGAACATGTAAAAATACAGTTTTAAACTTACAAACAACAACAAACAACAACTATTTATATACCACTTTTCAACAAGAGTTTCCAAAGAGGTTTACCTAGAGAAATATAAATGAATGAATGAATGAATGAATGAATGAATAAATAAGAACTTAAACACCAAAACCTTAAGCCCTATTCACCTGCTGTAGAGCCTGTACTCAGGTTTACTTTTAAAATGAACGCATGTACAATCATTCACACGTGTGTACAGACATCTTAAGTTCCCTAGCCAAAAGCCTGGATTTAAAAATAATAAATAAATAAATAAATAAATAAATAAATAATAAAAATCAACCTTCAATAATTTCCAGTATGCCAGGAGGGACAACACAAATAAAATCTCCTCTGGAAGAGAGTTGTACAGTCTGGGCTAATCACAGAAAATTTATTCAACCACAAGCTTTCCCCCCCCTTGAGAACAGCAATGCTTGGTCTAGCAAGCAGGACTATCCTTGATTATCAGTAGGGTGGATGATTGTGCTAGTGTCACAAGCACTTATTGGATGCCGCACATGACGTCTTTGCATTGTTCATCGATCCATTCCATTTTGTACCCTACCCCAGTTAAAACAACTTGTTCTAGTAAGAACTAATTTGCCTACTTTCCTTTCAATCCTTTCAATATAATCTTAATTGATAATTACCATCCACACAAGTTAGCCAGCTTGCCCCTCAAATGTTCATGCATCTGCCATTGTGAATTGGGGTGGATGACATCATTACAAACTATGCGATTGAGGTGCCCCTATCTGGTTCAAATCCGTTTGATAGTCCACAAGTTAGCCCATTTTTGCCTCAAATATTCACACATCCACCATCTTGAATCGGGGTGGATGACATAATCACAAATTATGCCACTGAGGTGTCCCCATGTGTCCCTACAGCTGTAGTAAATTTGGTTCAAACTGTTTAGGCAGTTCACAAGTTAGCCCACTTGCAGCTCAAACGTTTACACATCTGCCATCTTGAATGGGGTGGATGATATCATCACAAACTACACCATTGAGGTGTCACTCACTACAGCAAGTTAGCCCATGAACACATCAAATGTATACGTGTCTGCTACCTTGAATTGGGTGGATGACATCACCACGAACTACGCTGTTGAGGTATCCTATGTGTCCCTACAACTGTACCCAATTTGGTTCATATAGGTCCAGCCATTGAGAAGTTGATGGGACACACACACACACACACAGACACAGAGAGCTGGGTGGTCTCATAAGTTTACTTTCCTCAAGGAGCGTAAGCTAAAAACACTTCCAATTTAAAACATCTTTTCAGAGGTTGTTTACTTCTTGTGTTTAGTACTTGATGAACAACTTTGGAATTTTTTTTTTAAACTCTCCTTGCTCCAAAGGACACCCCAGAAGCAAGACTATCTTGCCTTCTTCAGTTCTGTGAAGGTGTGGATATTGCTGTCTTTTGTTTAGCATGAGTACAGCACTAGTCAATGAAAGTATCTCCACACCCATGCCGCCTTGTGAAATAATGTTTGGTTTGGCAATGCTCCAAAGTGAACTGGCTCAGGTTAGCGGCTGATATCCAGACTAAGTTACTCAATAGTACCACTCAAGAGTTACTCTAAAGGATCACTTCATTTCAGTAGGACTACTTAGGAGTAATTTAGTCTGGATGTCAGCCAGTCATTTTTATGAGCTTTCAATGTTCCCAAGTGGTAGAAAAGAAGGCACATAATTTGAAGAGAGCAAGCATAATTGACTGTGTGCTTTCCATCTACTATTCCAGCTGTAAGACCACCCAGTGCCTAACCAACATCTAAACTCTGGAGTTTTGCTAAGCATCCACTGAAAATGAATGTTCTTTAGTTTTAAGTAATGTTTGCAGTTCTGTGAGAAAAGAGTGCATTTTGAAGTAAGCTCAGCTGCGTAGTGAGTGAAATGGGTTGTAACCTCTCCTCCTGCTTCAGATTGCCAAAATGAAAATTGCAGGTTAAACAATTCCCATATTTATCTTTCTGGTGCAAATTTTGAGCAATTTTTCCAAGCTACTGGGCAAAGACAATCTTTCTTTCAAAATCTGCCACACTATACCATCTATATCTATGCAATACATGCATTTTGTGAATCTAATTTTTAAAGGTCTGTGCATCCTTCTGAGTAACAGGAAGGTCACTAGGACTAAAGGAAGAAGTCCCACAAACTCTTGAAGGAAGATTTCTTCTGAATCACATGCTTTATTACACACACAAAACCCAAACAATTTTAATCTTCAGAATAATAATAATAAATAATACAGCTCGTTGACTGCAGCCCCAAAATGACTTGCTCTGGAGTGATACAGCAAAAGTGAAGAAGACAACTCGGAGTGTTCCAGACTGCTCAAATGTGCTGCTGCAGCATAATGAATGTTATGCCCGGTGTGTTTGTCCTTCCAGTTTGGAGAGAACCTGCTGTACCAGGGAGGTGGCTTTGGGCAAACTGGGTCTGAATCTCCTGTTCTCCCCCACTCCTCTTTGGGGAGGAGAGCTGCTCAGTAGTGAGCATGAATTGCCCCCTTTGCTAAGCAGGGTCCATCTGGGTTTACATTTGGATGGGTGACTATTTGTGAGTGCTGTGAGATATTCCCTTAGAGGATGGGGCCGTAACTCATTGGTAGAGCATCTGCATGCATGCAGAAGGTCCCGGGTTTGATTCCTGGCATCTCTCCAGGAAGGGCTGGGAGAGACTCCTGCCTGAAACTTGGAGAGCCACTGCCACTGTAGGCAATACAGAGCTAGGTGGACCAATGAGGGGAGAGCTGGTCTTGTGGTAGCAAGCATGACTTTGTCCCCCTAGCTAAGCAGGGTCCACCCTAGTTGCAGGGTCCACCCTAGTTGCACCCTAGTTGCTAAGCAGGGTCCACCCTAGTTGGAGACCACATGTGAGCACTGCAAGATATTTCCCTCAGGGGATGGAGAAGAGCAGAAGGTTTCAAGTTACCTCCCTGGCATCTCCAAGATAGGGCTGAGAAACATTCCTGCCTGCAACCTTAGAGAAGCCGCTGCCAGTCTGTGTAGACAATACTGTGCTAGAAAGATCAATGGTATGACTCAATATACGACAGCTTCCTAATGATCTCATTCAGTATAAGGAAGCTCCTATGTTCCCACCAAGAGTGAGGTTGCATTGGGTAAGTCATGTTGCCTCAGCTCCAGTCCCTCATCTGTAAATTGTGAGTAAATAGAAGCCTCCTTATAAAGGCCTGATCAACAACTCTCATTACTGGAGGGCTACTTTGAGAAGGGACTGGAGGGGAGAGAGTGAGAGAAATTGCCAACACTGACTGAAACAACCCTGGAGGACCCACCCATTCCTGCAATAGTTTTCACAATACAAAACTATTGAAATCTCCAGGTTTGTTTTCAGTAATGGTAAAGTGCACCTTTAAGTTGATTTCGACTGCTGGCACAGAGCCCTGTGGTTTTCTTTGGTAGAATACAGGAGGGGTTTACCATTGCCTCCTCCCGCACAATATGAGATTATGCCTTTCAGCATCTTCCTATATCTCTGCTGCCCGACATAGGTGTTTCCCATAGTCTGGGAAATGTACCAGGGGGGATTTGAACTGGCAACCTTCTACTTATTAGTCAAGAATTTCCCTGCTGAGCCAAAGGTGACTGCACCACTTAAGGTGAAATTGACCTATTTCTGTGGATTCCTGGCCAATTGTGGAGGGTTAGCAACCTTTTCTGTAAGTGATATATAATATTAGTAGAGTGTCATTCCAATTTGTTCTGTTGTGCCAGCACTATAATCAAATGCACCATAGTGCAGATCTATTATGCTGTATAATGCTGAAAGGAGAACTGGCAGGAGAGAGGCAGGACTAAGGCAGGTTAATCTGAACATAAAGGTATTTGGTAACCCCAATAGTAAGGATGTGCACAGACTGGGTCTGGGTGGATTTGGGGGGGCCTTTAAGGAGCAGGGAGGGTGCTCATTCCCCTGGCCATGTTTCCCTCACTGGTGCTGTTGTGAAAACTGTTGGTGTGGGGCGGTAGCATACCTCCTTGCCGCCCCAGTCAGCATTGGACTGGAAGTGGCTGGTGCATGTGCACACATCACACATGTAGCGGCCATTTCTGGTCCAATGCTGACCGGGACAGCAAGGAGGTATGCTGCTGCCCTGCGCCAGGGATTTTCATCACAGTGCTGGCGGGGAATATGTGGTGGAGGGGTGGGTAAGAACACCCTCCCTGCTCCTTAAAGGTAACCCCACCCACCACCGAACCAGCTAAATGCCGGTTCATCTGAACTGGTTTGTGCACATCTCTACCCAATAGGTCTTCTGGTTAACAGCACAATCCTATGCATGTTTACTCAGCAGGAAATTTCTGAGCAACTGGATTTTTTTCTCATGTAAAAGAGCACGAGAATGCAGCCTGGATTCTTTTGTGACTCCCACAAATTTCAATCACATTCTTGTGAAGAAAGTTCTATTAAAATCAATGGAAGTTGCTTCCATGCAACATCTTTAGTGGGTGGCCTATTGGGAGTTCTGAATCCCTATGAAATTAACAGCCTGCTATTAGTTCTCACTCCTGCTTTTTCTTTGTGTTTTAAATATCTTGAATAGATAAGTGTTGCTCTTTTGGTCTCAGAGAATAAGACACATACTAGGAAGTTCTTCACACAAGGTATAATTAAGTGGCATCGTGTCAATAAGTATTATCTTCTAATTCTAGGGTTCCCAACCTGTGGTACTCCAGGTGTTACTGAACTACAACTTCCATCATCCCCAGCTAAAATGTATCATCCCCAGTCAATTTATTGGAGTTGGAGATCAGCAACATCTGGAATACCACAGGTTAGGAGCCACTGTTCTAATGGACCAAGTTCTGTGCATAAAACAGAAACCAAGTTATTTCTTTATGAATTGTGATCTGCCTTTCTCCAAGAAGATGGGTAAAGTATCTATGGGATACACACATAGAACACAACACTAAGGAAAATGAATGCTAACAAGCTCCCCAATGTCATCAAGTGAAGAATGCCTGCCTGAACAAAGGAACTGCTGTCTCCCACTTGAATCTGCCTGCCATCTTCCTCAGTGGCTCTCCTTTGGGTTCCTCTGCTTTTGGAGGACAGTTGGGTGGCTACCAGAGAGAGATCCTTTTCAGCAGCGGCACTCAAATTATGGACCTGTTTTCCTAGTGTGGTCTCAGTTGTCTTTTAGGTGCCAGGTGAGTCCACCTTGTTCTCCTAATGCCTTTAATTACTTTATCTTCAGTTACCTGGTTTTTTGCAAGGGTGGCTGATGTGAGGCTCTCCACCTGTTGTTAAACTATAATTCAACAACAGACTCAGGTTGGTCATCCCTGATCTACTGCTTTTATACTGGCGTTAACTGTTAGTTTTATTGGCTTGTGTTTAATTGTTTAATCATCTGCTTTTATTCTACTGGTTTTATTGTTGGCTGTGTTAGATTCGATTGTATTTTTTCATGTTTATATTGCATTCTTCCTTGGAGCTATTTAGCGAAAGGCGGAATAAACACACTCACAATTTAAAAAACCCCACACAAATAGAGAAATATCCCCTTGCCTTTGAAATTGCTGATAGGCTCAGCTCAAGAAATCATGTGACTACTTTGGCTGCAATGATATTTTTCTTTTGACCATTCCTACAGCATCAACCCTATTTTGTTCCCTGACAGGTTTCATCTGATGGGCAGATGGAATGTGGTAAAGCATATTTTAGACTGTGAGATGGATGAGGTTGTCTTGAAAAAGAGCATAGTTGGTATTAACTAACAGAAAGTACTTTAGTTCACCATGCTCGCCTTATGTTCCAGGAAAAAGAACTTGGTCCAGAAACATGCTCTGGTTACAAACCAGCTGTTCAAAGAGAGTGTGTCCCCATCTGTTGCAAGTAAATGCTCCTTCCCTAGAGCATGTAGGCTCTTAACCAGAACATAATATCTCTGTCTTGTTAAACTTCAGGTTGTCAGCCCTTATATAGTCTTATGGCCCTCACTCAAAACTGGACCTGAACATGAAAATAGAGCTACAAGCATATTGATGATAGATACATATCTCAGATTTTCCACTGATTTCTTCCCACAGTCTTAAGTAAACGTTAAACAGAACTGCTGTTCCAATATGGAATTTTGTTGTGTAAGATAATTTACAAAAAGGTAAGTAGCAATAACCCCAAATAACCATAACTGTGCTGTAAGGAAGGATTTGTGCTGCCTAGAAGTGGTCTGCTTTATCCCCAATGAATACTGCAGGTGGCCCATAGAGATAAGGTGGTCAGTGGTGTCAAGAACCACTGAAAATTCAAGAACAAGCTCTGATCAATGATTGCAATTAGGGATGTGCGAATCGGTTCAGATCCGAACCGGTTCGGGTCCGAACCGGTTCCGGTTCGGAGGTTCGGGTCGAACCGAACCACCCCCGGTTCGGTTCGAATCCGAACCGAACTGGGGGTGGTTCATTTCGAACCGGTTCGGACCGGTTCGGATCGGTTCGGAAAGCTGAAAATTGGTCAGATGGTAGCTGGCACCCAGGGGTACCTGTCATCCAAACCCCAAAGCAATCGGACACTCGTACGATTTTTAATGAATTATTGAAAAATATTTTTATTTTTTTCTCATAGGATATAATGGGACCCGAACCAGGCCATTATTTCTTATTGTGGAGCACTCATGGGTGCCAACAACCATGCAAACCCTGAAGCAATCAGACACCCCTATGATTTTTTATGAATATTTGAAAATTTTTAAATTATTTTTCTCATTGAGTATAATGGGACCCGAACCAGTCCATATACCCTGTTGTGGAGGACTTAGGAACACAAAAGTAGGGTGGGTGGTAGACAGGCATGGGTGCCTACCACCCAAAAAATCTCAAGGCAATTGGACACTCCTCTGATTATTGGTGAATTGTTAAGTATTTTTGAATTCCTCATAGAGAATAATTAGGATTGCAGCAAATGTATAGCTTCACGTCGGGGGGAAAGGGGTGTCGTAGAGTGCAGTGTGGTGGGTGGTAGTTCCTAGGGTGGGCAAGGAATCTATCAGAATTATTTGAAAGGAATTGGGCAAAGAGGTGATTTTTAAGTGATTTTTGAAGTTTACGCGTCTTTAAGGTTTTTCCTCATAATAAGTTATAATGGAGCTTTCAGCAGCCCTATAAGTGCACATGGGGGTGCTGGGGTGGCCCAGAGCAAGTGGTGGTATAGTGCACATAGGGTGCCAACCACCCCCATGGGTTTCTAACCCATGGGGTACAGAGATCTCTGGTAGGGCCACCCCCATGGGTACAGGGTTCTCTTGTTTCTGAGGTATTGAGTAGGGGTGTGCAATTCGGGATTTTGGGTGATTCGGCTCGGACCCGAACCGAATCACCCCTGTTCTGTTTTGTGCCCGAATCTGGGTCACCCGAATCACCCTTGATTGGGTTCGGATTCGGATTTAATCCGAATCCGAATCGATTTGGGGGGTAAAAAGGGGCCCAGAGGCAAAATTTTAGGGTGGGGTGGTAGTGCCCAATGGGTAGAGTCTATCACCCCAATTTCAGGAGGATTGGGCAAAATTCTGATTTTTGGTGAATTTTTAAAGTTTTAGTGACTTTGGGGCAGTTCGGGGGAATAGCATGGGATCTGGGCAAAAGGAGTGGGGTGGGGTGATAGTGCCTAATGGGTGCAGGCTACCACCCCAATTTCAGGGGGATTGGGCCAAGGGCTGATTTTTGGTAAATTTCTGAAAATTTCATGTCTTTGGGGCATATTGGGGCATATTGGGGCAGAAAGTGGGGCCTGGGGCAGAATAATGGGGTGGGGTGGTAGTGCCTAATGGGTGGAGGCTACCACCCCAATTTCAGGGGGTTTGGACAAAGGGCTGATTTTTTGAGAATTTTTGAAGTTTTAGTGACTTTGGGGCAGTTTGGGGGCAGAAAGTGGATCTGTCCCAAAATAGTGGGGTGGGGTGGTAGTGCCTCATGTGTGGAGGCTACCACCCCCATTTCAGGGGGATTGGGCAGAGGGCTGATTTTTTGAGAATTTTTGAAGTTTGGGTGTCTTTGGGGCAGATTGGGGGCAGAAAGTGGATCTGCCCCAAAGGAGTGGGGTGGGCTGGTAGATAGTGCCTAATGGCTGGAGGCTACCACCCATCCCCAATTTAAGAGTGATTGGGCAGAGGGGTGAATTATGGTGAATTTATTTGTATGAGGTTTGTCTTCATAAGGTGAAGTGTGCTAAATTGATTACTTCCTCATATTATTCATAGTAAAGGAAAGTGTGAAAAAGTGAAAGTGGGGTCATGAGAGTTGTTTAATTGAAAAAAAATCTCATTTGCTATGATAGAATGAGAATTCACACCTCAGAAAAAACTTCTGAGGTGTGAATTCTCATTCTATCATAGCAAATGAGATTTTTTTCAATTAAACAACTCTCATGACCCCACTTTCACTTTTTCACACTTACTATGAATATGAGGAAGTAATCAATTTAGCACACTTCACCTTATGAAGACAAACCTCATACAAATAAATTCACCATAATTCACCCCTCTGCCCAATCACTCTTAAATTGGGGATGGGTGGTAGCCTCCACCCATTAGGCACTATCTACCAGCCCACCCCACTCCTTTGGGGCAGATCCACTTTCTGCCCCCAATCTGCCCCAAAGACACCCAAACTTCAAAAATTCTCAAAATATCAGCCCTCTGCCCAATCCCCCTGAAATGGGGGTGGTAGCCTCCACCCATGAGGCACTACCACCCCACCCCACTATTTTGGGGCAGATCCACTTTCTGCCCCCAAACTGCCCCAAAGTCACTAAAACTTCAAAAATTCTCAAAATATCAGGCCTTTGTCCAAACCCCCTGAAATTGGGGTGGTAGCCTCCACCCATTAGGCACTACCACCCCACCCCACTATTCTGCCCCAGGCCCCACTTTCTGCCCCAATATGCCCCAAAGACATGAAATTTTCAGAAATTTACCAAAAATCAGCCCTTGGCCCAATCCCCCTGAAATTGGGGTGGTAGTCTGCACCCATTAGGCACTACCACCCCACCCCACTCCTTTTGCCCAGATCCCATGCTATGCCCCCGAACTGCCCCAAAGTCACTAAAACTTTAAAAATTCACCAAAAATCAACCGTGAACCGAATCACCCGAATTTTTCATGCCCGAAATTCGGGTAATTCGGCTCATGCCCGAAAAATATCGGGGGACATCGGGGGTGATTCGGTTCAGCCCCGAATCACCCAAAATTGTTCATTTCGGGCACAGATCGTTCTGTGCCCGAAATTTTTTGCACATCCCTAGTATTGAGTGTGGATTCTATGATAGCAAATGAGATTTTCAATGAGACACCATCAATCCACTCTAATATGCTATCATAGAATCCACACTCCGCCTCCTGCTTCTTCTCTGTGTGTGTGCTTAGTGTGCTGCTCCACTGCTGGCAGGCAGCAGCAGCAGTGGCCTTTTTGTTAGATCAGAGAGTTGGTGTGTTGTCTCTCTGAGTGTCATCTTGCTTGGGTAGGTGGTAGGTACTAGGTGTTAAGTGTTAGGGCGCCCAGAGAGAGGGGCAAAAAGGCTGGGGTGGCAATTGATGGGTGCCCCTAGCATTGTTGGTGGATTTCTTGAAAAGAAGAGAAAAAATCCCATTGGCTAGATTGGGGTTTTTTGGGGGGGCAGCCCCGGACCCGCCTCTGTGGGGTGGCAGCACCCCCAAAGTGGGTCTGGGGCCATGGCAAAAATGGCCTCAGTCCCTCCCGGCAATCCCCGGAGAGATAGGAGTGATGGGTTTTTTATTAGGATTTCCTAAGGCATTAAATGAATAACTGTCTCTCTATGTGGCTTTTTATCACCTTTCACCCAGTGACACACATTCTATTCTTTCCAATTAGATATTATTTAATGCCTTAGAAAATCTTAATAAAAAAAACCATCACTCCTATCTCTCCGGGGATTGCTGGGAAGGACTGAGGCCATTTTTGCCATGGCCCCGGACCCACTTTGGTGGTGATGCTGCCCCACAGAGCCGGGTCTGGGGCAGCCCCAAACCCCCATTCTAGTCAATGGGAATTTTTTTTTCAAAAATTCACCAATAATACTAGGAGCAACCAATTGCCTTGGGATTGTTGGGGTGGAGGACACCCATTGGTGGCTACCACCCACCCCAGCTTTTTGCCCCTAAGTGCTCCACATAGGGAGTTATGGGCAAAAATTGAAATTTTTTTAAAAAATTGTAAAAAATCAGAGGAAGGTCCTAACCCTAACCGACTTGAAATTTGGGTGGCAGGTAGAACACAAGGTCCCCTTTCAAACCAGCTATTTTTTGAGAACTGAACCGGGGGGGTGGTTCGGCAAAACCAAAACCGAACCACCCTGGTCCGGTTCGGACCCGGTTCGGATCCGAACCGAACCGGGAGAACCGGTTTTATGCACATCCCTAATTGCAATATAAAGCTATTCATTCATTCAAGAACAAGCAAGTACTGATATTTATTTCCAATGCATTTATTTGGTCAATAGACCTTTCCTATTCTTATTAAACAATTTATATCCCTTTCCTCCTAAAAACAGGCACAAGGTGGCTCACATTATAACATAATTAAACAATAAAACAATATGACCATACTTATAAAAACAGTTCTAAAAACATATAGAAGTTTCACTGATCTAGCAAGATAGGAAGCAAATCCAGGTGAAAGAAAAAGGTCTTCAACCTCCATTTAAAACAGCAATAGAGGGAGCCATTATGCTTTCAGAATACTCTCAGTTCAAAAAACCCCAGCCTGACTGAAATAGATTAGGGATGGTGGTGGAATCAACATCAAGTAGAATGGAGTTAAAACAATATAACTGATAAACTTGCCCAAACTGTAAATCTGTGATTGGTCAATTGTCACCATAATTCGAGACGGCGGACGAGTGAATGTTTTAGGTGCAAGTGGGAACCTATTTGGACCAAATTTGGTGCAGTTGTAGGGACACACAGGGACTCCTCAAAGGCATAGTTTTTTATGATGTCATCCACCTCAATTCAAGATGGTGGATGTGTGACCATTTTTGAGCTGTATGTGGTTTAACTTGTAAACTGCCTAACTGATTTGGACCAAATTTATTCCAGTTGTAGGAAAAGTGAAAGGAAAGTAGGCAGATTACTTCTTATCAGAACAACTTGTTTAGAGTACAGGAATATGCTCTAAATCTAGGTTGCTCTCTACATGTCTTCCTGGCTACTCCATATGACCAACTCTAACTAAGCTATTTACAGCTGAAACTTTGAATGAGCTCCATTAGTTAAAGGGTACTCTTATCACATACTAAGAAATCATTAGGAATACATGGTATTATTATTATTGTTTACACAGTCAGACAGGTGTTATTGATTGGTTTGTTTTATCCAGACATCGAGTCCTTCCCAAGGAACTGGGATGGCTGAACAATAATAATAATAATTATTATTATTATTATTAATTATTATTATTATTTCTTGTTTACACAGTCAGACAGGTGTTATTGACTGGTTTCTTTTATCTAGACATCGAGTCTTTCACAAGGACCTGGGATGGCTGGATTTTATTATCAATATTGTTGTTGTTGTTATTATAGATATAATCGTAGAATATAGGCTGTTCCCAGTAAAGTTGCTTTTTGTAATTGGCCGATGGTGATTTCTGTGGCCCCTGTGGTGTTGAGGTGCTCTTCAAGGTGTTTTTGGAATTGCACCTAGGGCACCAATTACTAGTGGGATTATTTTGGTCTTCTTCTGCCACAGCCTTTCAGTTTCAATTTGTAGATGTTTGTAGTTTGTGATTTTTTTCTATTTCTTTTTCTTCTATTCTGCTATCCCCTGGTATTGCTATGTCAATTATTTTAACTTGTTTTTCTTTCTTCTCAACTACAGTTATATCTGGTGTATTGTGTGGCAGATTTGTCTGTTTGTAGTCGGAAGTCCCATAATATTTTTACATCTTCATTTTCTACAACTTTTTCAATTTTACGGTCCCACCAAAAATGGCTACAGGTAGCTTGTATTTTTTGCAGGTGTTCCAGTGTATCATCCCTGCTACCTTGTCATGCCTTTGTTTGTAGTCAGTCTGTGCGATCTTTTTACAAAAGCTGATTAGGTGGTCCACGGTTTCATCTGCTTCTTTACAAAGGTGGCACTTGCTGTTTGTTGCTGATTTTTTGACTTTTGCTCTTATTGCATTTGTTCTTAGTGCCTGTTCTTGCGCAGCCAGTATTAAACCCTCTGTTTCTTTCTTCAAGTTGCCATTCTTAAGCCATTGCCAGGTCTTGGTGATGTCTGATTTTCCACTTATATTGTGCAAATATTGGCCATGCAGGGGCTTATTTTTCCATTTTTCTGCTCAGTTCTTGATTGGTTCTTTCTTGTAGGCCTGCTTTGTTTCATTGGTGTTGAATAGTTTCTCATTATTGACCATTTGAAGTGCATCTTCTTCACTGTCCTTGATATATTCTTCAAGGCCTCTTTTCTCTTCCTCTACTGTTTGATGGACTTGCAGCATTCCTCTTCCACCTGAGCTGCGAGGGAGGTAGAGCCTATCTACATCACTGCGGGGGTGCAGAGCATCATTGATGGTCATTATTTTCCTGGTCTTACAATCTAGCGTCTCTAGCTCTGCCTGGGTCCAGTCTATTATTCCTGCAGTGTATCTGATGCCCAGGTGTTTATGGCTTGTATGGTGTTCCCGTCATTGAGTTTGGACTTCAGGATTTTTCTAACTCTCCTGATGTATTCACTTCCAAATTTTCTTTTAACTTCTGTGTGTGAGATGTTATCCGCCTGGAGAATGCCCAAGTATTTGGAATGTTCTTTCTCTTCCAGGTTCTTGATGTTGCTTCTGTTGGAAGTGAAGGACTATACGCTGTCTCTTGTCTCTATGACAGTGGAGGACAGACTAGTGAGTCAGAGGGCTAGAGGGTCAAGACATTGGTCATCCCTTCTCTACTGCTCTGACACTATCCCTTTGGAATGTAGATTGAGAATGCCCAAGTACTTGTAATGTTCTTTCTCTTCCAGGTTCTTGATGTTGCTTCCATTGGGCAGTTCTATTCCTTCTGTTTTTGTTATTTTCCCTCTGTTCATTATTAATGCAGCACAATTGTCTAGTCCAAACTCCATTGCTATATCACTACTGAATATATGGATAGTGTTTAGCAGTGATTCGATTTCTGATTGGGACTTTCCATACAGCTTCAGATCGTACATGTAGAGCAGATGGTTTATCTTACTTGATGTTTTAGATGTTTGGTATCCGAGGCCTGTTTTGTTTAGTATTTGTGAAAGTGGAGTCATGGCGATTACAAACAGAGGGGATAGTTAGTCCCCTTGGAAAATACCTCTTCAAATGCTAACCTGTCCAAGTGTCTTGCCATTGATTGTTAACTGTGTACTCCACATGCTCATTGCATTTTTTATAAATATCTGAATGTTTTTGATGACACCAGTTGTTTCTAAACATTTTAGTATCCATGTGTGAGGCAATGAGTCGAAGGCTTTCTTGTAGTCAATCCATGCAACACTTAGATTGGTTTTTCTTCTCTTGAAATTTTCTAAAATCATTTTGTCAATCAGCAGCTGGTCTTTTGTGCCTCTGGTGTTCGGGCAATTTCCTTTCTGTTCAGCTGGAAGCTGCTTATTAGTTAATAAGTGTTGCATTACTTCATCTGCTATTATTCCAGTAAATAATTTGGTTGACAGGCAGGTTATCGGTCTATAATTACTTGGAACTGCACCTTTTGCTGGTTCTTTCATTATGAGATTAATAATAATAATAATAATAATAATAATAAATAAATTTGATTTCTATGCCACCATTCCAAAAATGGTTTGGGGCGGTTTACACAGAGAAATAATAAATAAATAAATAAATAAATAAATAAATAAATAAATAAATAAATAGTATTCCTGTCCCCAAAGGGCTCACAATCTAAAAAGAAACATAAGATAGACCCCCAGCAACAGTCACTGGAGGTACTGTGCTTGGGGTAGCAACAGTTCCAACCTTACATTTTGTTTTCTTTCTGATTATCTTTAAAGTTTTTATTCTAATATGAAAAAATGAAAAGGCTTCTGATTTTAAAGATTGCTTTGGGTTGAAATTATTGTTGAAGTATTGTTGAATACTTTTATGCATTCAGGATAGAGATGTTAATGGTATTATGAAGAGAATTCAATTATCCTCAGCAGTGTTCCCTCTAATCGTTTTTATCTGTGTGCAGAATGAGTTTTGATCAGGGTGGCAGTATCAAGGCAGTGTGTGCACACGTGCATTCAGAGCGAGGCCTTCCTGATTCAACCTCAGTGGGATCTAAAATGACCTAAGCAGAAATAAAAAAGCTTGTGAGCATGTGCAAATGTGTGTAACTTAGAGGGAACACTGATCCATAGATGTGCCACTGTAATATCCCTCAGATTTGAGCTGTTACATTTGTATGGTAAGTATAGAGCACAGATTTAGTGAATAATAGCACATGGTTGGTACTGATATTATTTACAGCACACTCCATAAAGGTCAGGTGTTGAAAATAAAGCTCTCTTAAGTGAAGCTAACTACAGCTGCACTGACACATCTTCTTTTGCTGACAGTGAAATGAACAGAGGAAAAACTCCTCCTGAGATCTAGAAAGAAGAGAGGTAATTATCTCAGACTTAAATGTCTCTGCTCTGTTTCTAAAGTGAGAGCTAAAGCATTCCTTGTAAGGAACATTGTTAAAAGGTTATCGTCACTTTTCATTATGTAGTTTTCATTGCAAAACTCCAGCACAACATTAGTTACTGCAAATGAAGCACTTCTGTGCAGATGAAAAACACTCACATTTTACAGACTGACTGTTTCAAAGGAAGTGGGACTATTTTGGAGACTATTACTTGAGGATTTTAATATGCAGGTGGCCCTCATTATCTGCAGTCTTGAGGATCACGGTTTCACGTATCGGAGGCTGGATCTAAGCAACCCAGTTTCTTTACCTGTGGTTTTTAAAACAGGCAAAATTTACCTATTCATGGTTCCTGGGGGAACAGAAATGACTTCAGATGTCATTTTGCAGCACGGAGCCATTTTGTAACTCTTTAAAAAATTCTGAGATTTTTGGCAAACATTTGCAGAGGATTTTGGGGTTTTGGAGAGGGCTTGGTGGAGAGCTGGAGGCCTGGAGAGCAAGGTAATGTGGTTTATTCCTTTTATTTCTGCCTTCTGGGTCCTTTTTAGCCTACTTTCCTATAGGCCTATGAGATAACCTGGCATTCTGTGTGTGTATCCGTGTGTCCACCGCTATCAACTTTGCTACTCCTTGACCAATATGAACCAAATTGGGTACAGTTGTAGGGACACATAGGGACACCTCAACAGCATAGTTTGTGATGATGTAATCTACCCCAATCCAAGATGGCAGATGCATACACTTTTGTGGTGCAAGTGGACTAACTTGTGAATCGCTAATTTGAACCAAATTTTCTACAGCTGTAGGGAAACATAGGGATGCCCTAATGGTATGGTGTGTGGTGATGTAATCCACTCCAGTTCAATATGGCGGCTGCATGACCATCTGAAGTGCAAGCGGGCTAATTTGTGGACTGTCTAACCAATTTAAATCAAATTGCGTACAGTTGCAGTGAGTGACATACAGGGACACCTCAACAGCATAGTTACTGTTGATGCCATCCCCCCAATCCAAAATGGCATACACATACACTTTGGAGGCACATGAGCTAACGTGTGAACTGCTTAACTGATTTGAACCAAATTTGCTACAGCTGTAGAGACACATAGGGACACCTCAAAGGCATAGATTGTGACAATGTCATACAACTCAATTCAAGATTGTGGAAACATAAACATTTTAGGTGCAAGTGCACTAACTTGTGGACAGTCTAACTGATTTGAATCAAATTTGCTACCGCCGTATGGACACATAGAGATGTCCCAATGGTGTAGTTTGTGGTGATGTCATCCACCTTGATTGAAGATGGTGGACGTGTGAACTTTTGAGGCGCAAGTGCACTAACTTGTGCACTGTCAAGCACCATTTGAACCAAATTTGATACAGTTGCAAAGAGTGACACGCACCTCAATGGTATAGTTTGTAATAATGCCAACCACCCTGATCCAAGATGTTGGATATATGAACATTTGTGGTGCAAGAGATCTAACTTGTGAACCTCAATTTGAACCAAATTTAGTCCAATTGTAGAGACAGTGAAAGGAAAGTAGGCTGATTAGTTCTTACTAGAACAACTTGTTTAGCTTTGAGAACCTAACCTCTGGATTCCTACAGAGGTAGGTTTTTGTTCTTAGCGGTTTCCATATTTGTGCCCACAGGCGAGAACCGAACCCCCTGTGAATACGGAGGGCCACCTGTATCTTGTATGGTGTCTCCTCTGATACCGTTTAAGACTGGGCCTTTTGTGGTGCAATGGGGGACCAGGACACCCAAATGCAGAGAAAGTCTGAAAATAAGACATGACAAAGTCAAATTTGGAATTGACAGGAGGAATTGGCATAGGAAGTGTGACTCCGTTGGTCCTTTTGAATCTCTCGGCAGCTTTTGATACTATTGACCATAGTATCCTTCTGGAACATCTGAGAGTGTTGGGGTGGGAGGCATCATCTTACAGTGGTTGTGCTCCTACTTCTCAGACAGATTCCAGATGGTGTCAATTGGAGACTGTTGCTCTTCGAAATCTGAGCTTATGTGTGGCAACCCTCAGGGCTCCATATTGTCTCCAGTGCTCTTTAACATCTACATGAAACCACTTGGAGAGATCATCAGGTGATTTGGAGCGGGGTATTATAGTATGCTGATCACACCCAGATCTACTTCTCCATATCATTGTCACCAGGAGATGGCAAAACCTCTCTAAATGTCTGCCTGGAAGCAGTAATGGGCTGGGTGAGGGAGAATAAACTCAGATAAGAAAGACGGAGGTATTTATTGTGGGGGTCAGAACTCCAGAAATGATTTTGATCTGCCTGTTCTAGATGGGGTCACACTTCCCCAAAAGGAACAGGTACATAGACTAGGAGTGCTTCTGGATCCACACCTCTCCCTGGTAGCTCAGGTTGAGGCAGTGGCCAGAGGGGCTTTCTATTAACTTCAGCTGATACACCAGCTGAGCACGTTTCTTGAGATGAACAACCTCAAAGCAGTGGTATATATGTTGGTAACCTCCAGACTTAACTTCTGCAATGTGTTCTGTGTGGTGCTGCCTTTGTATGTAGTCCAGAAACTGCAGTTGGTTCAGAATGCGATGACCAGGTTGGTCTCTGGGTCATCTCAGAGAGACTATATCACCCTTTGTTGATAGAACTACACTGGCTGCCAATAGGTTTCTGGTCCAAATATAAAGTGCTGGTTATAACCTATAAAGTCCTAAATGCCTTAGGCCCTGGGTCTTTACGAGAACATCTTCTTCATTATGAGCCTTACTGCCCATTGAGGTCGTCTGGAGAGGTCCGTCTCCAGTTGCCGCCAGCTCGGCCACATGGGGACGGGCCTTCTTGATTGCTGCCTCAAGACTGTGGAATGCACTCCCTACTGAAATCCTATCTTCTCCATCTCTTGCAATTTTTAAAAAGCACTTGAAAACCCACCGCTTCACCCAAGCTTTTCCAGGTTTTTAAAATTCTAAGTTTTAATCTTTTAGAGTGTCTAAACTGTTTTAAGATCTTTTTGTATGTTTTAACTTGTTTTATGTTATTGTTAACTGCCCAGAGTCAAAAGTTTGGGGCAGTGTACAGATTTGATAAATAAATAAAATAAATAATATATATATGTACATAAATTTAGCAGTGAGCCTAAATTCATGAATGTACTCAGTGCAGTTGCAAATGCTTACTGTATACCCTCCAGTTCAGCATCAGGCTGAAAGGAATTTTGTTCTTTTTTTAATGAGAGGTTGCATTTGTACAGTGCTTGATTGACCAGTTCTTGTGTCAATAATAAACCAATTCCCTCGCCTTTCTCTGAAAAAGGCTCTGCAGAGCACTGATTGGCTGTCCATTCTGCAATTGGAAAGCCACCTCCCATCTGCTCAATTTTAAGGTGAAAAAAGAGTCACGAAATAATGCCTTAATGCACTCAACAACCGAGTAATTAAATAACTATAGCAGGCACTTGAAGAAAACAAAGAACCAGTCTCAAACAAAACATTTTGCCTGGTGCCCCCTACTTTCACACTTTAATCCGCTTTCATTTTGGAGCCAGGTATGTATGTCCACATAGGAGTGAAGATGCAAATGAAGAGAGAAAGAGAAAGAAGATGCAAATGAAGAGAGAGGTGCTGTAAACTTGTTTATTTAAGCCCAACGTGTATCCACCAAAGCCTTCTTCAGGGGCAAACTAGGACACATAATAACAGAGAATAATTATCATCTTCTGATAATACTTTTCCGTCAAATTTGGTGTATGGTTCAGGTTCATAGACAAAATATTTTTCATTTGGAGAGGTAGTACTGCAGAATTGTGTTCTTTTTTTGAATGGGTTAATTGTAGGGAGCTCAATATTCAATTTGACACTCAGTCTGATAATGTATAAATTAGTTTTTTTTGATTTATTGATCAAAAAGGTGGATGGTAGTTTACAGACTACTTTATACAGAAAACCTACAGATAGGAACACCTATTTGTGATTTGATAGCTCCCATTCCAAACTACTCAGGAAAAATGTACCATTTGGACAATTTTTAAGGGTTACACAGAATTGTTCCACTATTCAATCACTTGTTAGAGAATCCACAATAGTTAGACAATCATTTCTGGATGGCAGTTATTGAGGAGACAGTTGTTGAATGTAATTTACAGGAAGTGATGGGGATTGCTAGGGAGCAGCTTTTATGCGTACATAAGAGGGATTCCTCCAGTGCCATTCATTGCAGTTTAACATTTAATCATATTACCAACCATTTACAAAAGAAAATCAAGAAATACTGGCCCATTTTACGTGATATTCCTGGTTGTCAGAATAAGCACAAGAGAACAAAAAATCTGAAGGACATATTGGTGAGGAGGAAGGAAGAGAAAGTTTAGATATTTCACCAGGTTCCTCAAAACCTCAGGGTCATTGTCCTTGAGGCCATTGTGTGTATATTGCTTGCTTGCTTGCTTATTTATTTATTTAAATTTATACCCTGCCCAAACTTATGTCTCTGGTGACATAAAAATCTTTAACCAAATATATACATATCTGGTTAAAGATTTTGCAAATCATTTTAATCAAAAATGTTACAAACAGCATTCTTTTAGGAACTGCAGTACAGCAGGAGTGATATATGTTAACCAGTGCCCATGTAAGATAATGTATATTGGGAAAAACTTTGAGACCTTTAAAGAAGCAGATTGGAGAACATCTGAGTAATATTAAATAGGCTAAGATGGGTGGCCCTTTTGTGGCCCACTTATTGGAATGCAAGCACTCTTACAAGGATTTCTGTTTGGGGGCTGTTGAAAAGATTAATTTTGGCCATGACAGAATTTTACTTAGGAGGGAGGCTTGGTGGATTCTTGAATTAAAAACCTTGATTCCAGGTGGTTTAAATGAGGAGTTAGATCTTGGGGTGATGCTTAAGTGAGGATTATTCTCCTTTAAGTTCTTATTCTCCTTTAAGTTAAGTCCTTTAAGGAGTTGGTTAGGCAATGTAGCACAGCTGGGTCTTTTTCTAAGGGCATAAATTTGCAGTTGAGTGGAGAAATTTGATAAGCTCACAGCAGGAAGATAGCAGCAAATGTGCTCCACTAGCTTTGGCTGGTCTAAGATGTAAGTATTTGCATGTTGTTTTTCAGCATTATTTTTGGTTAAGTACTGCAAAAGAAAACCACAGGGCTCTGTGGGTGCCAGAAGTCAAAATCAACTTGATGACACACGTCACCTTCACCTTTACTGCTTTTGCAAATCTGAGCTTCTATTTTAAATTATTTTTCAGATTGTTACCTGTTTTTGAAGAAGTTTTTGTGTGACAGAATTACATTGGATAATATGTAAGTGTACAATGATGACAGTTTTCATAACAGGTTGTTCCAATGTTATTGTTCTTTAAGTGTTTTATGATTGTATATTTTAACATTCTCTGTTATTATGTATCCTAGTTTGCCCCTGAAGAAGGCTTTGGCTGATACATTGGGCTTAAATAAACAAGCTTACAGCACTGTAGGACTTTTGTATCTTCATTTGCATCTGTATTTAGTGCTGCTTGTTTCTCTTCATCTATATACATATAGGAGTGAAGACAGGAAAAATCAGCTTACTTTACTGCAACTCCATTGCTCCTGCTTCTATGTTTGTCTGGACTACCTTACACATGACACCAAACACATCTTTCAAAGATGCACTTAATGCAGAAATGGATCAGAATTGGTCCTTTCATTTTGAAAAATAAGCTGAATGGGATACTACTCATTATGCTACCTGAAGTGCAACATAATGAGAAGTATTTAGCTTTGGTACTATTTTTGCTCTCAAATTGCGCCCTCAGTGGAAAATTACCCCAAAGCAGGAATTTGCAGGAGATTACCACTCTGGGGGTAGGGGTGTGCAAACATGTTCGATGTTGAGTCATTTCAAGGTTGAACCAAACCACCCTCTTGTTTGGTCCAATGCCGGACTGAACACCCCTTGAATGTTGAGGGTTCACAGACTGTTTTTTTTAATTTTTTTTTTAAACTTTCCCCCCATTAGGGTAGGCCATCGAGATGGCAGGTGTGTGTGTGTCCATGGGGGTTCCCCCTCCCCCCTCCTTTGGCCTCTGTTATCACCCCCACTGGCCAGTCTGGTCAGTTCTTCGGACCTCCGTATTTCAGTGCAGTGGCCATTTTAGATGCCGCTGTGCATGCACAAATGGCCTCTGCAAGGCCTGGCATGACCCAGGGCCTCACAGAGGCCATTTGCGCATGTTTGGCAGCATCCAAAATGGCCACCGAGCCAAAAGGAAAAGGTAAAAAAACAACAACTGTGAACCCCACAAAACTGAACCAAGGAGGTTTGAGCGGGTGCCGGACTGAACCGGGTCAGCCGGTTCCATGCACATCCTTACCCGGGGTGTGTGGGATTTCCAGGGGCAATAATTGCACTGGCAGTCTACACTACAAAAATCAATTCCAGCCCATTTAGTTTATTTTTAAAGGTCAAAGAACCTCTTCCATTTCACTTACTCATTAAGCAAATCTTCTAAAGTTAATTCCTGATATCCTGAATAATAAAAATAATAAAGCACCAGTGCATCTTAAAAGTTCAACTAACGCAGCTTCATTGCTGACTCAGCAATGGGGGCAAATTTTGATGACTTCCTATTCCCTGAGAAGCATTCTGTGACACCCAAACAAATATCTTTGAGGGTTGTGCAGCCCTCAGGGACATATTTTTGGGTGACACAGAAGGCTCTTAAACCTTGATGAGAACCTTGCCTTCCTCACAGGTGTAGCCACAATTGAGAGACTGGGTTTAAAGAACTTGGGCCACTGCCCTTCAGGGGCCATGCCTTGTGGCCCCAACATGCCCCTGCATCGGATGTCAGATATGGGGGGGGCTAGTTTAGCTCCTGAGCGGGGCTGTGCAGCCCCATTTAGGACTTAGATGGCCATCACTGCATTAGCAGCACTGGCCTTGAACTATCTCCTGAACAGGGCCATGCAGCCCTGTTCTGAAGTTAGATGGTCAATGCTGTGTTCACAGCGTGGCAGGGAGTTGGCTGCACTGGGAATGCAGCGCTGGCCTGGATATAAATCCCAAAAGGGGCCACACAGCCCCGTTCGGGAGCCAGACCACACCCCCTGCATCTGACGTCAGATGCAGGGGTGTGGCTAACCACGATGTAGGGGGCAGGGTGAGCGGGGCAGCAGTGGCTGGACACGGGACACCACTGGCCTAGCTCCACTACTGCTTCCACAATGAAATGCATTCCTGCCAGTAGAGCTGTGGACTAAAATGAAAATACCCATGTTGATATTGAATGTCATGAGTTTCTCACTCAGAAAATGAAGGTAAGAAACAAGCAATCAGACATTGGTTATATATATTCAAAACCTGGTCCTAAACTTTGAACCTGGCTTAACAGCTATTTGCACTCAGACACCACCTCTCTTTGGTGATCCCATCGTTGACTCTTAAAATGGTAGATAGTTTGGCCTTTGTTCTAGAATGTCCCTCAGTGTGGTGGAATTGGCTGTCCTTACATATGTCTCTGTTCCTCCATTTTTAATAACCATCTGGAAACATTCTTTAATTTCCAGATGCTTTCTGAGACTCCATTTGCAATGGTACTTTTCTCTTATGCTATCAATCCTGTGATATTCTAGTATGAATAATTTCCAGTTTCTCAGTTATGAAATAAACAGCAAATCTTTATGTAAGTATTTACATAGTTAAAGAGTCCATGTTATACTTAGAAAGAAATACTAGGTCTGCACTGTTTGCCAGTTCAACTCTGAGGGGTTGCCAAGTCACTTGGCAATAATCTTTAAAGTAGAAATGTGCAGATCAATTCGACCTAGAATCAATTTGACTCAAATCAGGTGATTTGAGGTTGACTAGAATAATCTCTGATTCGACTTTGAATAAAAGACTTGGGGAACTTTTTATTCACCCAAGCAGAGGAACCACTGACCTTTGTCTTGTCTGGATTGAGTCTCAGCTTGTTCACTCTCATCCAGTTCATTACTGCACCCAGGCACTGGTTCAGGACAATACTGCCTCACCTGTGTCTGATGAAAAAGAAAGATACAACTGAGTATCATCTGCATAATGATGACACCTCAGGCCAAATCTCTGCATGACCACTCCCAGTGGTTTCATGTAGATATTAATCAGCATAGGAGAAAGAATATAACCCTGCAGAACCCCAAAGCATAACTGCCAAGTAGCTAAGGAGTAATTCCCCAGCACCACCTTTTGGAAACGGGCCTTGAGATAGGAGCAGAACCACCTCCAAGCAGTGTCTCCCACACCCAACTCAGCCAACCTATCCAAAGGATACTATGGTCAATAGTACTGAAAGCTACTGTGCAGGGGCGGAGCCACCATTGTGCAAACGGGTTCAAAGAAACTGGGACACCAATGGAAAAGGCCGCCGAAAAGCACCAGTGCACATAACATTATAAACACGGGGAGTGGCTTGGGCTCCAGAGAGCCCTGAGCGAGCTCCCCCATGCCCATGCTCCAGAGAGTCCAAGCGAGTTCTTCCCCTGTCCATTTCAGGCAGCATTTCTGTCTGACACTCTTTATTTCCATTTTTCTCTCTCCAGAGAGGAAGAGAAAGAGAAATAAATGGTGTCAGACAGCAAGCACTGCCTGAAATGGATGGAAGAGAGCTTGCTTGGGCTATCCTGAGCCGCGGCCCCATGCATGTGATGTCATGCACATGAGACATCACTAGAGGGGCTGCCAGGTAGGGCTGGACACAGGCCGCCATTCGGCTGGCTCTGTGCCTGCTACTAAGAAAGACAAGAGAATTAACAGGGTTGCACTCTCCCCTCCCCTTCTCTTCAGAGGTCATCCCACAGGGTGACCAAAGCAATTTCTGTTCCAAAGCTGGGCTTGAATCCAGATTGAAATCAATCTAGATCTAGATAGTCTGTTTCCTCCATGAGTGTCTGGAGCTGGTCAGCCACTACTAGCTCATTTCAGGTCATCTGAACTATTAATTCTGGTGGGTCCAAAATGCATTTACCAAGTCCTTATAGCCACTTTGTGAAGGACCTATAGGTGCAAGATGGAATTCTATTCAAAGGTACTAGATTTGTAGTTTCTGACACTCTAAAGGCAGAAATAGGTACATGAAGGACACATGGGCATGGAAAAATACAAACACCATGTTAGAAGTGTCCTATATTGGACCAACATGAACTCTGGAATATATAAATTTATACAAAATTGTGGAACATGTCAAAAATAGTCTATCAACAAAAGCAGCCCATGATGCTCCCACCAGTTAGTGAACCATGGTCCCAGGTAGGCATTGATCTGTTTTTTCATGCAGGACAAAACTATCTGTTTGTTCTGGATTATTATTCTAATTTTCCTGAAATTGCTCTGCTATCCAACATGACTGCCTACCATGTTATTTCCTGTCTAACTTTGCAAGGCATGGCCTTCCTGCTGTTGTCACGTAAGTTAATGCACCTCAGTTTGCCTGTTGTGACTTTACAGCATTTGCTAAGATGTATGATTTCAAGCATATTACTTCCAGTCCCAAATATCTACAATCTAATGGGCTCGTGGTGAATGGTGTCAAGATCATTAAAAAGCTTTTTATGAAAGCAGAGTATTCAAACACAGACCCTTGTCTGGCTCTATTGATTATAGAGCTACACCTTTGAAAATGTAATTATCTTCTTCTCAACTGTTGTTTGGAAGAAAAGTAAGAACCAGATTGTCTGCCTTCCTCGACATGGATTATAAACCCAAAGATGTTGTAAATGCACGGAAAACTCAAGAAAAAGTCAAATATAAATTCTATTATGATAAAGGCTCATGTGATCTTCCAGAGACAAAACATGGGCACAGCAGGCATTGGTCACTTGAGATGTAGCTGCTCGGTTTTACAAGATGGTGACTGAAGATGAAAAAACCTATAGGAGAAATAGGGATCTGTAGCTGATTGCTACACAGGAGGAGAAACCAGACATAACTGCAGACACTGCAGCCAGTAACAATCTGCATCATGCAAATGATATGAACCAATTTGAACAAAGGCAAGCCAAAACTGAAAGGTAGCCCACACTTGGTAGATCCACAAGGCTGAGAAAACCAACCCAGAGACTGATAGTATCTTCTGTCCCTTCAACCATCTGTTGTGTAGTTTTCTGTGAAATAATTTAGGGGCAGAACATAGCCAGATGGCAATCTAGTAAAGCAAGATCTTCCAAAAGGAGTATTGAAGGTGCACAATTGTTTGCTGCTTTTTTCCAGGGGCACCTGCCAGGACCCAGCAGATGCATCTAAAGAAGAAGAAAAAATGTTGTACCTGACAATTGATCAAAAATCTCCTCTCTTGTGGGTATTGGAAAATGTTCCCTTTTAACATATATCTATTAAGTTCTTTAGGATCCAGACATAATCTTAAAGACCCATCCTTTTTTTCTACAATGACTAGAGAATTAACCCATTCTGTGGGCTCCTCTACTTTTCTATTATATCTGGTTTAATCTGTCTATCTAATTCCTGCTTTAACTTGTCTCTCAGAGACAAAGGAACATTCCTGTGTGCATGAATGACAGGATAATAAAGCTATAATAAAGTCAGCTCAGTTTTGTTGTCCACTGAGAGCTTTCTTATGCCCACAAAGACATCTTGAAAGTGATCCTCCGTGTTCATGAAGTCTTGGTCTGCCACACTATGTAACCTTTTAATTAGACAAAAAGTTTTAAGTCTCAAGATAAGTATCGCATGTCCTAAACACACTACAAAGCATAGCTTCACTATGTTACCCTTTACCATTACATCTAGTTCACAGACTCCCAGAGTGGGAAGAAGCTCCCCACTGTAAGTCTTAGGTTGAATCTGTTTGTATTCCATATGACTTTGCTTTCTCTCTTGGCCTCTCTGAGTAATCTCAGATATCACATTCACTTGAGCACCTGTATCCAGCTTGTATGTAACAAAAGTCCCATTGGTGTTTAGAGAAATTGTCCAATCACTAGAAGCTGTTGTGTCTTGCAAACTTCCCACATAAAAGGTCTGCACTGTGCTAATGTTGAAGTCTTCTCTGTGCTAAACAGCACTGATGCTTTCTCTGTCTTGTAGAAAACTGATATTACCCCTGCTAACCTGGCAAAGAGGCACCTTTTAATCTGATGATTCTCTTTATTTAGCAGGCGGAGAGTAACTGGCCCTATCCACCCCCAGCACAGTACTTCCAGTGACTGCTGCTGGTGTCTATCTTATGTTTCTTTTTAGATTGTGAGCCCTTTGGGGATAGGGAGCCATTTTGTTTATCTTATTTATTTGTTGTTTCTCTGTATGAACCACCCTGCGCCATTTTTGGAAAGGCAGTATAGAAATAGAATAAATAAATACTTTTTTCCCCTAGACACCGTTTGTGCTTGTTGGCAGACTTTTGAAATGTGAGTATACCTTTTGCAAATATGACGTCTGTCCAAAGGCAGGGCATTGCCTGAACTAGTGCTTGCCTCCACAGCATAAACAGTCATTTACATAGCCTTTTGCAGATTCATTCTGACACATTCTAGTACAGTTTAAACCAGAAGCTTCCATTCTGTTGTGTTGCATGTTCTTTTTGCTGTCAGGCTGTCTAAGAAAGTCTACCTTTGCACTGTTTTGGTTTCCCTCCAAAATTTGCAGTCTGGCCTGTGTTAGCTCTTCAGCCTGGCAAATGCTGATTGCCAAGTTTAAATAGGAGTCCTCAAGCAATCTTTTTTCTCAAGCTTGGATCCTGAATACTAACAACAATTCAATCTCAAATCAGTGAATCTGCAAGCTCTCCAAGATTACATGAGTGACATAGAAGTTTAAGATCTGTGTTAAAAGATTCAAATGTCTCCCTTCCTTCTGTAATCACATATGAAACGGATCTCTCTCAAATGTTTCATTTCGTTTAGGGGTTCAGTACTCCTGAAATTTTTGTAACACAGCTGTTGTTCATTTAGGTGGAAACTAAATAAATCTAAGGTCCCAGCAATATTCAAAAAGATAGCTACCTTTTGCTCATCCTTCTTCTGAGCAGCTCCACTTCCCTTCAGAAAAGGTGTCAAATTCTTGTTTGAATTTTACCCAGTTGTCTGCTGCATTCCTGGAAAGAGTGAGGGATGCTGAAGATTAGGGATATGCAAACAGGTTTGACTGTTTAGGGTTGAACTGAAACCCTCCCCCATTCAGTTCAACCCTCGACCGAACCCCGCCTGGGGGTCTGGGTGGTGGTGTTTGAGGGGGTTACTGGCTGGGTCTGGTTTGGGTCCAGTTTGGACTTGAACCGAACCAGACCAGCCAGTTCTGTGCACACATCTACTGAAGTTCTGAGCTGGTCCATCTTTCTTTGTTGTGTGTCTTGGTGTCTACTGTACACATAGGAGCAGAGCCACCATTGGGCGAATGGGTTCAAAGAACCCAGGCCACCTCCAATCAGGGGCTGTGCCTTGTGGCCCTGATACACCCCCACATCTGACATCAGATGTGGGGGGGCACTGTTTTGCTCCTAAACAGGGCCGTGTGGCCCCATTTAGGCCCGAATTTCCCAATGCAATATGGGCTGATCTGCCTTCCAAATGGGGCCACATGGCCCCATTTGGGAGGGAGACCACACTCCCTCATCTGACATCAGATGTGAGGGTGTGGCTAACTGGGCCCCTCCCTCTGACATCAGATATGGGGGCAGGGCCAGGGGCCGCAGCCAAACATGGGCCACCACCAGCCTCGCTCCGCACCTGTGTACACATATTCCAGCTGGCAATCAACCAGCCACTCCTGATACCATGTGATATTCTAGTATGAATAAGATAAGAGCTCATAGAAATTAATAAGAGCTTATTTTTACTAAATAAATCAAACTAAGAGCTTCCCCATCTCTGATTGCCTTTTTTTTAAGCCCCAAAGAAACAACATCTGTTTTCTCAAACTTTTAATTAAAACTGTTCAATTGTTTTAATCTCTGAAATTGTTTCATTGTTTTATTCTGTGAAAGTGTTATATGGCGGTATAGAAATAAACAAATTAACTAACTAACTTTCAGTTTCTCAGTTATGAATTTTTCCAGCTAATCAATTCAGGGAGTCTGTGATTAGATTCAACCTCCAATTGAATCATAGATTTTGATTTGTGCACACCTCTGTTCCCTTTGTTTGAGCCTTGTGTTAAGGTCTGTGTTTTATGCCTGTGCTTCTACATCGATCCACATTTATCTCCCTTCTGGGAGATCTTGTTCCTGCATTTTTGCTTGGTCTTCAGAGTTTTCACCAAGTCTGTCATGTTTGTGCTCTTAGCTTCAGTTAGATAGCATTCTATTCGCTAAACTCCTTCTGTAGCCTTAAAGCTCCCAAGGAAAGAGGGAGGAGGTGTCTATGCTCCCCTTCCCTCTCCCCACTTCATAAGAATTGTATGTAGAAAAAGCACATGTAGGCAAAATAGGTCTCTGCTGCTTCCTAGCAACTGGTATTCAGATCCATATTTCTCAGGATCTGGATGTAGGATATAGCCATTGTGACTAGGAGTTTAGCTGGTGGAAAAAGAAAAACATACGTTAATACAAGCTCCACTTGTACTGAAATATGGCTGACCTGGTTCCTGACTGCAGACACATGAGAAAGAACAGTTAAATGTTCATGATACAGAACTGTAATCTAATTGGTGGTGGCGGCGGCAGCTGCGGGTGGGGGGGAGACAGAATGTGAGGTGGATTTGGTCAAGCATGGTTAAAGGGAATATTTCATTTACAGGAGGGTTGGTAAATAAAATCTGAACTGCATACCTGTATTAATTCTTAAGTAAAGATTTCAGAAATCAGAGCTATTTCATAAATAATGGTAGTATTGGCCTCTGCTTTAAAAGCATTAAAGAAATGGCTTCTTTATAGCTCATATATATATTTATGCCGGGCAAAATATCAGACCAGGAAAAATGTTTGTCGAATTCCTTTTCTGCTTTAACTAAAAGAGGATCTAATTTATCTCTGGCTCAGAGCCAAATTACACATTACTTTAATCCCACTATTAACAGACAGACTTGAAGCAGGCAGTGGATAGGAAGTGGTCCTTTTAAGCCCCCAAACAGTTTTATTCAGTGTTGAATAATAGCATCCAGTGGAGAGGTCTCCACTTCCTTCCTTGGAATTTGATTGGCCTGAATGGCTTTTTGATTTTGCGACATTTAGACAACCAGCTTAATAGTTTTCAGTGTTGGGATAGTTTCAGTGGTTTCAGGGTTGGTGGAGAGTAATTGGATGTGTAATTCAACTTCCTAAATAACTGTTTTAATTATTTTAATGTTTTAATTGTTGGTTGTGTTTTTAAATTTTGGAATATTATGTAAAATGCCCGGGGATGCGCATGTTGGGCAGTATAAAAATACGCTGAATAAATCAAGTATAGATGCTGACTGAACATCAGGTTAAAATCCAGGCACTTTCCTCCTTGCTACATAGACTGAAAGACCTTTTGATCTCATTGCATTTAGACAACCAGCTATTAATTTCAGTACTGGAACATGGGATGTTTATTCCACATTAGTTATTCAGTTTGGGGTAGAAGTAACTCAACTTCCTGCACTAAACTACTATTAAGGAAAGACTGATGCTGGAGTTGAGCAGGCTTCCCAGAACACGGCTTTTAAAAAGAGATTTCTGATACCACTGATTTTGCAAAATAATAAGTGTTCCTAATATAATAATGCTGAGCTACCAAGATCTCAATATTTGAAAAATGTGTGCTGTTGGTGGTCTGGCACTTTTTAAAATTGAGATAAGAGAGCTTCATCCTTCACAGTTCAAAAGTACCATGGCTTGTCCAGCACAGCCATAATATTTTTATATTCACCATATTCTATACAACAATTTCCCATATAATGATCATAAAGAGAAAAACCTATAACCTCTCTCCCCTCTGTTGCTCCTGCTGATTATGCACTACTTGAACTACACTATTTATTTTCCAGACTCATTTTGATACTGCACCTGGGGCTTTTATTTTAAGTATTGGCATCATGTTATTGCGTTAAGAGCAATCAGCCACTGAACTTCTAAAATATTGATTTATTATGTGTCCAACAAGTCAGTTTTCGAATGGGAAGGAAAATTAAAATTCTTTGTCAAAGACAACAATAGTGCCCTTTGGGAAATATCTATGAAGGATTTTCATCTGAAGGAAATGTTTTGTATTTAATTATTGGCTTGCAGGTCAGTCCTCAGACTTGCTGTGCCAGCAAATAAGTACTTCGGTTGGGCTGCATTGATTGCTGAGCAACTGCAGTGCCCTGGCCAAGCCCAAATGCCTGCCTTCCAAGCGTGGAAGCAGAGTGTTAGAGATCTCACAGAGAGCTGCTCAGTGTCCTTCTAGGAATTCACCACTGGGTGTCGCATAAGACGTCCTTTAAGCAAAACACATTTTTGTGAGGGGAAGCAAGAACAAAAGCTGTTTTATCTTAGGGTGCTGACAGGAATATATTATGAAGAGGCTCACAGTGTTGTGTCAGTGTTCTGAGGTCTCTTTTAAATACGTGTAACATATTAACAAATGCCAGCACTTCTAAATGCAGTTTTTCCAGCCACATTACACCCAGTTTTTTAGGACAAAGTCGAGAAGTTCCAGCAACCACTGAAGAAGAAGAAAAAGTTCAATTAATTTTCTTATGCTGGAATTTCTCAACGTTGTGCTAGATTCAGACTGAACTGGGTGTGTTTCTGAAAAAGCTGGCTCCTTATGATTAAATTTGGGCAAATCCCTAATTCACACAGTCCCATTAGTTGTATGAGCTGTTGTTGTTGTTGTTGTTGTTATTATTTTACATTTTATATCCCGCTCTTCATCCAAGGAGCTCAGAGCAGTGTACTACATACTTGAGTTTCTCCTCAGAACTACCCTGTGATGTAGGTTAGGCTGAAAGAGAAGTGACTGGCCTAGAGTCACCCAGCAAGATTCATGGCTGAATGGGGATTTCAACTCTGGTCTCCCATCCTAGTCCAGCACTCTAGCCACTACACCAAGCTGACTTATGCTTGCTCATGAACTAAACAACTAAGTGGATGGGGCCAAGGTTGTGTCTTTCCAAGGTGGTGGTTTACTATCCCACTGGCTTGGGATTACACCAGGCAGTTCCCATGCTGCTAAGTATTTGTGAGAAAGTAGGCTTTGATATTTTTTAAAAATATACTAGAGTGTACATGGTGAGAGATGGACTGCATTTTACTGTCTACATAATTTGTTTATATGTAACTTATATGTACAATATTTTTTCCCTAAGCAAAATTAAGTCTGTGATTTTTAAAAGTTACATTTTTTTTAAAGGATGTTAATAATCGTTGCTTCTCTGGCCAATAAAATCAGAATGTTAACAGTTAGTGATATGTACTTCCCTTTTTTCCTGATAGCAATATGCAGTTGTCAGATGCGGTTTTGTATTTATTTTAAACAACTTCTTGATACTAAGAAAGGATGATAACAATGAAATTGATAGTGATGAAGATGAGTGATGATTTAGACCTGATCACTATTTTGGAAAGCAGAGGTGTCAGTGAGACCACTTGAGTGTCATTTTCCATCTCTTCCTGCTCTGGTGACACATTGCCATGCTTTTGTGTGTTGTCTTAGAAAAAACTCTAACAGGAGTCGTTCACTGTCACAGAATATTTTGCATGTGAACAAATTTCACTTTCTGCTTCAGTTACATTTTGATATCTTGTCATCGGAATAATTATGTGATTCATCCTGTCTGTGTGTGTGTGTGTCCATGCACTAAAGATGCCCACACTTATTACTGGATTAACAAGCCACCCATCAGTTATATTTCAATTCTGATGAAATGTTGCAATTTCCTTCACTAAGCAGCATGAGGAGGTTCTCTAAATGATGATTGCACTTTGTCCTCCTTCTCGTTGACATCCTTTCTTCACTGTTCTCCATAGCAACGGCAAAGACAGCATGGCAACATCAAAATCTATGCTGCAAAGGGCACACATGATTGTTCCCAAACTTTTGTGTAAAAGGAACAAGCAATTAACTAAAAATAAAGGGGGAGGAAGCACTATGTGGGTTTTTGTGTACAGTAAGCAGGAGCTTAAATTTAAGCTCATGCTTGAACCTCACTGCTTAGCAATGAGCCAGTTGAAGTCTCTTGTTCTGGAAGAAGACAGTTTCTTGAAATAAAAATGTCTTTAAGTGAATGTTCAGCAAATTTCATGAATATTCTTTCTGTAGCTATCCAAAGTACTCCCCTGTGTGCGTTGGAAATTTTCTGTTAACAAATTGGTTGCAGAACTTTGCCCTGATCTTTAATTTACTTGTGTACATGTCTTTAGTTGTAAGACTGCTGCTACTTTTATTGGCTAAACTCCTCTGCTTTACCTCAAGATGGGCACGAACCAGTTTGATGTCTCCTTAGGGAAGTGCTGAACTGATTCAACGGGGTGGTAGCAGTTCTCTTTAAAAGCAGGTCCTTGCTTGCTCCTGCACCATGTTCATGTGAACCTTGCACGCAGGTTGCAGGAAGCAGCACCACAGCCACATGGGGCATGAGTGCCACGCCCGGAAAAGTGGACCTAATTACCTGCTTTTTAAGGGAACCTCTCCTAACCCAACCCATGACTGCCCGAGCCCATTTGGGCTCATCCCTAGCTTTAATAGCACACAAAAATTAAGCAAGTGAAACTTTTCCCCGTATAGGGATCAATTGTAATATAAAGGAGAATGTAAATATTTGTATAGAATGGAGTGGGCTGATGCAGTAAATTTTATAACTGAAATTGTCCACAAACCATGGGGTGTGTAAGAGACACCTATGAACAATACTATAGGAGTACTATATTCCTATAGGGATGAGAACCATACCCTTTTACTAACTCATTTCCAACCACAATGTAGTCTGTCAACAAAAGCAGCTTAAAGTGCCTGACTTTGCATCTTGAAGGACCAAAATAATATTTCACATAGAATTAGATGGCAATAATTGACTAAGACCCAAAGAATCTACTTTCCAGGATCTGACCAGGCAATAAATAATTAAAAATGCAGCTCATAACTCCAAGTTTCAGGGCATCTCAAACCACTGGATGTATATATTCCAGAGCACTGAAAGGAATGCTGTGACTACAGCTGTGCACCTAGGTAATTTTGCAGCCTGGACCTAAAGGCCTTTGGAGCGCCCCCCCGCAAGTTAAGCATCATCCCCCTACACACACACACACACACACACACACACACACACACACACACACACCCCAGAGGTGTAGCCACCATTGTATGAATGGGTTCAAAGAACCCAGGCCGCCAATGAAAATGGCCGCTGAAGCCCGATGCCATGCACAAAGGGGGCGTGGCCCGGGCTCCCTCCAGAGAGGGAGAGAAAGGGGAAAACGGGCAGCTGGTGCTGCCTGAAATGACAAGCTGAGAGCTTGCTCGAGCTCTCTGCCACCTGGGCATGGGAGGGAGGAGTTAGCTCTGGGCTCCTCAGGACTCCTCTGGGGCTCCCCAGCGCAGGTCACAATTGCACTTGGCTGCTCACGCAGCGTGGGCCAGCAGCAACGGCACGGTGACCACACCACCCAGGACAGACTAAAGAAGATTTGGGGACCCCCCGGGGATGTGGAGACCCTGGATTTTGTCTCCGAAGTAAGAGCGCCTCTTTGTGACTACACCAAACCTCTGAAGAATCCATCTTCAAGGATTTTGCTATTGCTCCTACTCAGATTGGGAGGAATCCCATCTCCCCCTCTCTTCCTCCAGTGCATCTCTCCCACTCTTTTCAATGCCTATCCCATCTCATCTCTCTTGCCCCACTCTTTGCCTGCCTTTCCTGTGTATGCATGCTTTCTCTCTCTGTCTTGCTTGCTCTACGTGTTGCATTTATTTCGGCACAAAATTAACTGTGAAATGTCCCTTTAAGTACAGGTGAAACTTGGAAAATTAGAATATCGTGCAAAAGTCCATTAATTTCAGTAATGCTAATTAAAAGGTGAAACTGATATATGAGACAGACACATTACATGCAAAGCGAGATAAGTCAAGTCTTAATTTGTTATAATTGTGATGATCATGGCGTACAGCTCATGAAAACCCCAAATCCACAATCTCAGAAAATTAGAATATTACATGGAACCAAGAAGACAAGGATTGTAGAATAGAACAATATCGGACCTCTGAAAAGTATACAGTGTACTGTGCTTGATTGGCCAGCAAACTCGCCTGACCTGACCCCATAGAGAATCTATGGGGCATTGCCAAGAGAAGGATGAGAGACATGAGACCAAACAATGCAGAAGAGCTGAAGGCCGCTAATGAAGCATCCTGGTCTTCCATAATACCTCATCAGTGCCACAGGCTGATAGCATCCATGCCACGCCGCATTGAGGCAGTAATTGCTGCAAAAGGGGCCCAAACCAAATACTGAATACATATGCATGCTTATACTTTTCAGAGGTCCGATATTGTTCTATTCTGCAATCCTTGTCTTCTTGGTTCCATGTAATATTCTAATTTTCTGGGATTGTGGATTTGGGGTTTTCATGAGCTGTACGCCATGATCATCACAATTATAACAAATTAAGGCTTGACTTATCTCGCTTTGCATGTAATGCGTCTGTCTCATATATCAGTTTCACCTTTTAATTTGCATTACTGAAATTAATGGGCTTTTGCACGATATTCTAATTTTCCGAGTTTCACCTGTATAGCCAAACCTCCAGACTCTCCTCATCTCTCATTCCTTATATTGTCCAGGCCTGGGTTAGAAGCCCTGCCAGGGAGCTGTATAGAACTATGTAAATAAATCTCTTAAATTTTCGCCACCTGACTGTGGTGAAACTTCATATGAATATGTATGAAGCAGATTTTTACTGAGTCTATTGGTCCATCTACATTCCATGAACACTGGAATGTTCACCAGAGGAAATGAGGGGGCATAACTGCTGTCCATGGGGCATTAGAAGTAGCATCGAACGGAAGGCACGGGAATAGCAATTACCTCTGCACAGCTTCACTTCCTCCCTGTGTTTGGGTTTATGGGGCTCGGGCGAACCATGAAGGAGTATCCTCGAGCCAGCTGCCTCCCAGCCCTTAAGCATGGCTTCTAGGGCTGCTCATCCCTCCTGCTCCTTCTCATCCAGGCTTCAGGGGCTATGTCTACCTGAGACATCATTTGTATTGCCAGGCCTTTGGCCAGTGTGGGATTGCACTCTTCATGCTGTTCACATGTTATATTCAATGCACATACAAGCTGTGTATACTGTATGTGTGTACAGTTTTGTACGCATGTGCAGTTATTCACAGGTATTCAAGGCATGTACAGTTGTACATTTCATATTTGTTTCCAACCTTTGAGGTGGCCTGTGTCGGGCTTTAAATTTAGAACAAACACATGTGGAAATTTACCCAAAAACATGTACATGTGTGCATGTACAACATGTGTCTGAATAGGGTTGCTGTCACTGAGACAACTGAGCAAGCATTGCTCATTGTGCCACTCGGTTGTAGATCAGCTGTTCTTGTATCTTCAGCTGCCAGTCCAGCTGGTCAAACCACTCTTCCCTCCTGCTCTGGTGGAACTGCAGCCAAGTCAGGCTGCTCAGCCAAGTTGGTCTCCGGGTCATGTCAAAGAGACCATTTTATTATCACCTTAAAAGAACTACATGGGCTACCAGTACAGTTCTGGGCAAAATACAAAGTGCTGGTTATGACCTGTAAAGCCTTAAACAGCTTAGGCCCAGGGTATTTAAGAGAACATCTTCTTCCTTATAAGCCACACTGCCTATTGAGATCATCTGGGGAGGTCTGTCTGCAGTTGCCACCAGCTTGTCTTGAGGTTACTCAGGGATGGGCCTCCTCTGTTGCTGCCCGGAGACTCTGGAATGCACTCCCTCTTGAAATATTAAGAGCCTCCCCATTTCTGCCTGCTTTTAAAAGACTCTTAAAATGCATTTGTTCATCCAAGCTTTTTATTAGACCTTGTAGCACTGTGGATTAGTTTTTAAACTGTTTTTAATGTTTTAATTGCTGTTTTATTTTATTTTATTTTATATTTTACATATTTTTATACCACCCAAAACCTACATTTCTGAGCGTAATTATGGGGTATTTGTTATAAACTGCCCAGAGAATTGAGTTTGGGGCAGTATACAAATATACTAAATAAATAAATAAGCCCATACACTATCATATTGACCAACACTCTTCTATGCGCTCATGCTGTTATCTTTGCCTCACTCGTGCTGAACCTCTGCTCTCTCCCATGTGTGCTTGCTTCCTGTCTCTGGCTCTCTTCCCACATGTTCCCAGGCCATAAGCACAATATAAGAGTGTGACAGCTATATGTAACTGTGGGCATTTGAACTCTTTCTTTCTGTTTGTCAGTATTTTTGCTTGAATTTTGGCTGTGTCAAAATATAAAGCATATCCACATACTCCCTTGGGATGCAATAAAACATACAGCTTGAAATTACATTTTGTGTGCTAGGGTTTTTTGTGGGGGTTTTGTTTGTTTGTTTGTTTTTTGGACTAGCAGAGTACTGAAGAAACCTAAATAATAGTTTGTTGCCCAGAGAGTAGGAGAGAGACACATTTTAACAGGCAAAATAAAACCTCTCTGTGAACATTATAGCTACAAGCTAGACCAAGAACAACAGACACCAGGTTGAAAGTTCTGGTGGCAAATTATTGGTGCTGGAAGAGAGATAGAAGTTCATCAACACAACTATGCACAAGTATTTGCAGCAGAGATCTTGTCAAGAATGACCTGTTGTGACCAACGTTAGAGCAAGGACTCCTTTCTTTGCTAACTTTTATTTTTTCAACAAGCTTTGCCTCAGGCTCAATTAACAAGTACACACCAGGGATATACTGCAACATTTTGTTGTGGGTCCATACTTGTTATACTTATTGGGCATCTGGACTAATAATATTAGTTAAGGTGTATATCAAGGCTGTCATCTTCACTCCTTAAAGGAATGTGATGATTAAAAATAGTCATTTTGTAATTTTTCCTACTTTTATCTATATACTATAACCAAATGCTATGCTATGGGCAGTTAACCAAAGTATTTGTTATTGAGATTTGTAATGTGTTGGTAATGTTTTTTGGCAAAAGCTATTTGGTCCCCAACAAATCTCTGTTATGGGACACTTGCTGCTCTCATGCCCATTTATTATGAACAAAATAACTAGAATAACAGCACCAAGTAATCAGAATGTTTACCCACTATAGACAGTTGCTAGCAGAAATAAAGAAAATTAGTGGGTGACATTGAAACTAACAATGTGCATGCTGAATAACATTTTACATGAGCAACAGAGTGGTGATTTTGAATGATCCTCTTTCCCTCTGCAAACCCTCCTGAATATATCAATTGCAGCCACACAGTACCTGGCGACGCATTATGTGATGGCAAGCTTAGAGTCAGAGACTAGCAAGGAGCTGTAGAATTGGCTCGGATGACCTGGATACTTGCTTAGCAATGGAAGGATGAGGGAGGTGCTAATGTCTCTATAGTCACTCTGCAAATGGGGTCCTCCTATAACGGCCTTCTAGCACTGCTGAAGGGAGGCAATGACAGCGAGCCAAACTGAACACCCTTCTCTGCTTTGGAACCTCCAGTTGGCTGAGGTATGCTGCTGGAGAAGCAGAATATCTAAGCCCATCACTGATATGAAATTTCATTAGGACACTGCTGAGATCGGTCTGGCGCTCAATGTCTATAATGCACTGCTTGATGGACCTCCTGGATATATGTCCCTGAGGGCTGCAGAACCCTAAGGGACTTTTTTTTAGGCACAGGGAAGGGGATCTGTGAAAAATTGTCACTCCTTTGTTGCACATGCAAACAGTTTTCTTCATGTGCCTATGTTGGTTTAGATGTCAGCCAGAATGCATAACTCTTCTCCTTTGGACCTTTCCCCCTGCTTTGTGATGTAAGTTGGATTTTAACTTGTGGCATAGCTTTCCCTTGTTGTAGCAGCAACCCAGGTACAGGCCAACAAAGTGTTTTCCTCAGGTGAGCCAACTACTCAGGCTAAACCAAAGAATAGTAACTGAAAGAAGAAAGAGAAAACATATGCCTGATTTCCAGAACCTCAGGATAATTACTGTCCCACTGCTATTAGCCCAAACTGCATTAATTGGCATGACTGAAATGTATGTCACCTTATTCCCCACTGGGCAGCAGACAGCTCTATTTTAAATTGCAGTGCAGGACAATAAAAATCAGTGGTGAAGTGACAGTAGGCAATAAATAGTGGCTGGATCCAACAGGTACCATAACTAAATGTCATGAATGCCGAATGCTGACTACAAACAACTAATAAATACTGTATGACACACAGAACTGCATTGAATAGAACTGGAAGGAACGCTACCAGGCTCAAGAAGTTCAGTCTGTTAAGATGAGGGGTTTGTTAGTCCCATGTTGGACTTTAGTCTGAGGGCCAAACCAGATCCTTTTCTGGTAGATCTCTGTGTTAGCAGTCAGTTGGTTACCCAGTCCTGAAATCCTACAAACCAGGATGGGGCAAAGAACTTTAAAACATAGGCAATGGCAATCAGGAGGTAGAGGTGAACGCTCCCTCAACCTGCACTTGCCCTCCAGACATCACCTTTTTTTGGAGGGGGAGGGCTGCTTATTCCTTGGTGGGGCTTTGTGACTGCTGAGAAAAATAACCCCCACCAAGAGGAAAAAATTAGCTAAACATGGTTTCGCGAGAGGAGGGTACTAGCAAGGGAACAGGGATGACACCCTGGTAGTGGGCGTTCCCATCAAAATATTTCCTGCTCCCCTTTGATTTCCCCCATACTTCAGATTAGAACTTTACAGCAAAGGGTCAGATAATATAGTATATTCTGGTCCTATAGTTTGAATTAATCATTTTAAATGGTCTCTGTAGTTTAATGTAGCTTCATTCACACACTTCTCTGCCCCATAACAAGCAGCAGAAGCCAGTGCAGCCAGGTGGATGGGAGACTCCTTCAGCCTTCCAGGAGCCAGGCTAACCATTTAGCTTCTTTCCTGGCCAGGAACTGGGCTGGGTGAGACCATGTGCAGTGGGGTGCAGGGTCATCTCCATTGCACATTTCAGGTGGCTTGGTATGGACCTCTCTCCCCACCTCAGTTTTTCCTGCCACATGGTCTTGGACTGGAAGAGAAAACCAGCTTGGAAAGAAGAATGGAATTTGACCTACAGTCATAAAAAAAGACACTGAGCCGGGAATCGCTATCAGTGAGACCCAGTTTTGGAAGGGAAGTGGGGAGAGTGGGCTAAGCCCACTCTCTCCACAGACGATCCTGGCAGGAGCCCTGGGCAGCTGGATCGGCCACCCACAAGATTGCTGGCTCCGTGATGGAGCCGGTGGGGGCTGGGGGGAGCGGGAGCCGATTGGCCCCCAGAAGCTCCAGCATGCCCTGTGCAAGCAGGGGGCATGCTGGCAAGACACAGGGCATGCTGGCAAGAAAAGGGAAGCTTTTCACCTCCCCTCTGGGGGTCTCCTCGTGAGTAGCCATAGTGCAGAGCCATGCTGCGGCTACTCATGATTTAAAAAAACTGGGTTTGCGGAGCACTCGTTCCACAAACCCGGTTTTAGGGGCTGGCTGCTTAGGCAGGTTAACTGCCTGGGAGCCACCGGGCTTGCCTGCGAGCCTGGTAGCTCCCATGATCAGGCAAAATCGGGCTAGGCTCCCCTAGCCCAATTTTGCCTGATCGTGGGAATAGCCCCAGTGTTTTCTAAGAGGAATCTGACCCATTTTCTGAATAAGTTTGAAAATGTGAAGCAAACTTGCTTCATGAAGAAGGTAAATAAACAAATAGCATTAATTACCTTACATTTGTAAGTATTAATGTATAGCAAAATCCTTGCTCCCCTCATAACATTCTTTGGCACTTTTTTCCTGCCCTAAACTAGTTGTTCTAGAGTTGCTTCTGCAAGGGAAGGGTTAGCCTATCTTTTGCTATGTTACTCTGTAAAATAACATGCACACTGATGACATTATAAACATTACATAAGTAAACAAGCCAGAAATGGAATTAGTGTTGTCAGATGGCAACTTTTACCCCCAATTCCCAGCTATTTTGAACCCCTCCAACTATTTCCATGTTGGAGGGGGTGTTCGGAGTTCCAGGGCCACCTGCTGCCAGTGCCGCACAGCCAGTCAGCCATTTCTTTTTTCAGTCGTGACAGCAGCCGCCCACCACTACAACCCCCCCACCATCCACCACACACACAAAAACGGGGGGGGGGGGTGACAGCAGATGCTGCTGCTGCATGGCTGTGGCTGCCAACCAATCAAAGGCTCTCTCACACATGCAGGGAGCCATGCTCCTCTCTCACCTGACCTGAAAACCAGCATCTCGGTGGTGCACTTGCACAGTGTATTGCACACACTGAGACTTGCAGTAAGCCAGTGAGCGCCAGCCAGCAAACAGACCCCCTGTCCCCCTGGCACCACTAGAAGCGCTCCCGTTGCTCTGTGGCATCACAACCCATCTGTCGATGATGAGAATTATGGTCAGAGGAAGCAGCACTGAAAGGAGCTTCAAACTGAGCTAGGAGGAGTGGCATTTAGGCAGCCAGCCAGCCTCAGCTTCAGCTTCAGAGCTGTTTCGAGCTGGAGTGTGCACCCTCCCTCAAAGGCCTTGCACTAGTCAAAACAGAACTAGCAAATGTAGCAGAGCATACTCAGTTAACAACCCATCCCATGCTTAAGTCAAGGTTGGTGAATAAGTCTGGTCCCGCCCCCGACCATTAATTCATGTTATATTAACATTAATTCATGTTAGAGACTTAAATAAGTCTCTGCTGGTGAAGACATTAGATCAATGAACTACTGGACTGTTTTCCTTGTAACAGAATTACTTTGGAATGAAGCAGTAAAGCCAGCACCATTGTGTAGTTAGTGTTGGGCTAGGATGATTGGGGAGACCCAAGTTCAAATCCCCATTCAGCCATGACACTCATGCAATATATAAATATAAAATAAGTAAATATTTGGGGAAAAGGAATTGATACACCAATGTGTCCTCCATGAATTCCTCCTAGCTTATCCTAAAACCATCAAGGCTGGTAACCATCATCCTGTGGTAGAGAATCCCATAAATTAGTTCTGTGTTCTGCCTGGTGAGTTGTATTGATTCTCAAAACATCCTATTTTTAGCAAAGTATGCATATATCACACTAATTAGCATATGCAAATTCTATGCAAAGTAGAGACTATTTAGAGACTTTTAAAGTGAATAATGCAAGCTATTTCCACTTTTTTGCTAATGGATTTTGGCTATTCTCACCATCTGGACCTGGCAACCCTAGATGGAATATTAGACAAGATGATATTATGGATGTAAGTAAATATTTTTCTCTGATAGACACTAGTTTGGAAAACCACATCTAAGGATGAGTTTACCCTGCTAGCTTCCATTGTCACATGGTAAGCCAGCACAGATAACTGTTTTTTATTGCCCTTTAATGGAGCTTTCATTTACCCATGTTGATAAGAGATTCAGTGCTCTGGTTTCCAGAAATCTATATAATGTAAGTATGCTTCTATCATTAATCTGTTCAGTTGGCTGTAGATTTTACAGTTTGATAATGGTAAATTTGACTCATAACTTGCAGGTTTGATAATGGCCAAGTTTGACTCATAATCAGAACAGAAGCATGAAGCTAGTTGTTAAAATTAATTGCCTAATGATTCAAACAATTGTTAATGAATACTAGACAATTCATATGCTTGGGAAAAGGATATTTACAAGACTGTTCCAATGATATTTGATTTTCTAAATGGTCCATTACATTTGCTAGAAAGGAAACATTGTGAAGTTTATCTTTCTATTCTTAGATGGAGTCCTTCAGAGAATGGTAATGATCTATATTTGCATCTAATATAGATCACTTATAAAGAAGACATACCTGCACTAAAACAGATTAGAGAGAACAAGAAAGGGCATGGAATAGGGATGTGCGGACCGGTCCGGTCCGGGGGTTTGGGGTTGAATCGAAACACACACACCCGGTTCCGTTGGATTGGAACTGGACCGCTGGGTCCGGTCTGAAAAAAAAATAAAGTTGATTTTAAGTACCTTTAGCCCCTTCAGGGGGCTTGCTGAGGCCATGGGGGGGGGGGTTTCTGTGTGGGTTCCCTCCCCCCCGCCAGCCTTCCTCATCACCGCTGAGGCCGGGTAACTGATCATTTTTGGCCCTTTCGGGCCTCCGTATGAGCACATGGCTGCCAAAATGGTGGATGCGCACTCATACAGAGGCACGAAAGGGCCGAAAATGATCAGTTACCCGGCTGCAGTGGGCAATGAGGAAGGCCGGCAGGGGGAGAGGGAACTCGCGCGGCCTCAGCAAGCCCCCTGAAGGGGCTAATGGTACTTATAAGCAACTTTATTTTTTAAAAAAATTGCGGACTGGTCCGGGACCAGACGGGGGGGGCGGGCTTGATTGGGGGCCAGACCAAACTGGGCCAGATGGTTCCATGCACACCCCTAGCATGGAATACTGATATCATACCTATGATGTCGCCAACTGAGTTAAGTTTGGAACATGCTGGCTTCCATACTGCACAGTGCCCTGCTGATGGAAGAATGGGTTGTGCAGGTAGGCTCTGTTTGACTACAAACCCCAACCTCATTGCTCTTGAGATTGCAACCTCACTGCTCACAGAGCCTCCATGGCTTCTAGGAATTATTCCCACTGGGAATAGTTGGGAGCAGAGTTGCTACAGCAGTGATGCAATGCTTAGGAGCCCCACAGAGGCTCTGAGAGCTCAGTAGCAGTGAAGAAGCAGTTTGGAATTGCATGGAGCCAGTGTGCGCGCCCCACTCTTCCACTGGGCCCTGCGTGGTATGTTAGCCACTGTGTATACTTCAAGGAAATTGTGATCTTTTAATCTCATGCTCATGAACTCATCTGACCTAACTATTATAACATTCATGAGGTGTGTTTGATCTAATATTACATTCACCAGAGATTCTATGAGCATTTTTACAATAAATACTTAAACTGATTTTTTATGTTTTTGCAGCTTTGTGACTGACACAAACACTTGCATGTTAAAAAGTTAACATATTGTACTTTTAGAAATATCACCACATTATTTTCGAGTATGGGAGAAGCTAGGAAGCCAGCAGGAGAGCCTGGATGCTGCTTTTCATTCTGGTTAAAATGGAACGTAGATGCTGAAAGTGACAATTTTTTTGTTTAAATACATCTGTTCATAGGAACCAAAAGCACACATCTACTAGACCATTAGAATTAATAGCCACTTTTCTACAAACTGCCATTTGAATTACAGTGAATATCATCCATATTCACAAGATAGTTACAAAACCTCATGTTTGGTACAAACATATCCAGAGATGAAAGTTTGGGCAGTATATAGGTTTGATGAATGAATGAATGAATGAATGAATGAATAATCTGAATGTTACTTCTGAAAGCACCTCATGTATTTAATTTTCTTGATAGCATGTAGCCTGGTAATCTATTTGATACATTTTAAGAAATGTATTCTTAAATTGATTCTTTATCTGATATGTATGATGGATTTTGGTATCCACTACTTTTTATTCATGAGTACTAATAATCTGAATGATAAGAAGTTGTGAGGGTCTGGGGCTTGCTATAAGAGCCTGTCAGTGGATGAGATCAGCTTAGATAGCCTTCCTGGCTAATTGTAGAATCCATAAGCAAAACAGGGAATTTTAGTTTAAATTGAGACTATTCACATTTCACGTGCAAAACTGGGCAAAGGGAGCCCAACCTGGTTTTGCACGTGCATGTGAAGTGCCAGGATCAGAGCCTCCTGTGAAAATGAGTTTAAGGGAGCAAGCTCTCCCTTTACCTCATTTTACTGATGTTAGACAAGGGAAAGGGGATAATGTCCCCATAATGCACTGCACACTCGTGCAGGGGGTGAAGAGATGTGAGGCAATGCTACCTAACACCCTGATGGAGCACCCGGCAGCAGCTGGTGAACATCTGGGCGGGCGACGCGATCCATCTGCCCAGAGGCAAGGACCTGCTTGTCTGCGGGGGATGCAAGCCTTTCGCAGCTTCTTCCCAGGGCTCAGAGGCTCATTCTGTATCTGTGCCTTGATAATCTAAATATGTGTGTTCTGGTGAGTCGTGTGTGTGTGTGTGTGAGAGAGAGAGAGAACACAAACTTAGACATGATGTAGACTAGGGGGGAGCTGACTCACCGGCCACCTGATATTTAGCCTACATAATGCAAAAGAAACTCTTTACCGGGCTTGTGGATAAACACTGCTACACATGACTACATGTCATTTATCAGGTGAAAAGGTTTCCCCTCTCTGATGAATATGCTATCTTTTTGCTGCTGCAGATAAGGTATAGCTTTGCCACAAGGAGACCTGACATTAATCAACCTTTTAATGAGCTCTGAATGGGAACTAATTTGGCCAGACTATCTGCAAACAACCAGCTTGGAAACCTCATCATTAGCAGGAGGTTATGCTGCTTAACAGGTGCTTGTTTGCATAATGCAAGAGCTTGTGTCCTCCCCTTCTCCTTGTCTTCCCAGAAGAAAAAAACCCTGTTTGATTATTCACTCAAATCTGACCATCTCTCCTGTCTCCAGATATAAGCAGGGCAGATTCTTGATTTTCAATGTCCATTCTTCATTCATAGACACTTCCAGTGTTTCCTCTAAGGTGTGCGCATGTGTGCATGCTCACACATTTTTTGAGGTCTGCTCAGTTAATTTTAGATCCCACTCAGGTTGAATCAGGAAGGCCCTACTCTGAATGCATATGCACACACACTGCCTTAATACTGCTGCCCAGAACAAACTCATTTCGCACACAGATTAAAAAAATTATTGAGAACACTGGATGCTTCTTTTCAAAACAACTTTTTTCAGAACGTATTGCTGTACTTCCAGAAGCATGAGATGGATCTCTGTAAGGACGGATGGACAGTCATTTGGATAGGTAAACATCTTCCCTGATCTTCCTCAACCTTGATCTGCCTCTGTTTTCAGTATGTTTTGACAGATCAGGAAATGTAGTTTTCTTTGAATTTTGAATTTTTGAAAGCAGGACAGACATTTCTAGAGTATAAAAATAAATAAACCCAACCATACCCACATGCATCATAGGGACGGCACTAAATGCAACTATATTGGCTTATAACATACTGTGTTTGAATTTGAGACCCAGTGGATTATCTCCTGATTCTGTAGTCCTTTGGTGTTCTTATATGTCGTAGGTCCACCCAGTTCAAACACCTTACCTTGAGTCATCATGGAGACAGGGCAGTCTGTTCTGATCCTGCTTTAGTTTAATTTTTAATTTGTTGAATTAAAAATTCTGTGCAGGTAGGGCTTATCTCAGAGCATATGTGCTGCTGATTTCACTTCCTCCAGATATGAACCAAATGTATGAGTTAGTGCATTTATGCTCAACTTTGCATGCAACCCTGGATTGATTGATTGATTGATTGATTGATTCTTTGTTTCTTTCTTGTTAGAAATGTAAACTACTCGTGATATGGATCTGCTTGTTCCACAAATGAATGGAACATCTGAGCTTCATAGTCAGCAGCAGTGGATTTTATTGAACTACCAGCATGTGCTCTAGAATCTTCTTCAGATTCTGGAAACCTGGTTCCACTGGCAAACATGCCATTTGGGCAGATTCCAGTAGTTCTAGCAGGTTCACTAACATCCTGAATCTTGCTGAGAGCCCCCGTGCACTGATATGGTGTCATTACATTGTCCTGCCACATTCCACAGAAGTCCTTTGTGCATGCACATAGTAACCCACAATATTGCTGCAGCTTTCCAAAGCATAGCAGATACCTGCTTAATTCTAGTGAGTATGTGGTCAGCTGCAGCAGTATTCCCATCGGCAGATAAAAACAGATTATGAAACCTATCCAGTTTGTACTTTTGAATCTGCAAAAGCTGGGACCCACAACATTCTGAGGCTGTTCACATGAGCAGCCCTACCCAGGCTTGCTCAGGTAGGGCTGCTTAGGTGGAGCACTGGGATCAAGCCCAATCCTGGTACTTCTCCGCTGGGTAGCCTGAGTCCACCCCCGCAAGGCTATTACCCTGATAGAAGGGTACAAGTGTGCCCTTCTTCTTGGGATCCTGGTTGTGTTTCTGTTTGGGCTGCCTTGCAGGGAACTCCCCAATGCACCATGCTCCTCATGTGGTGCATTGTGGGATTTCTGGGGGCTGGGCTGCATTTCCCATTAGAATAAAAGAACAGCCCTGCTGGATCGGGCCCAAGGCCCATCTAGTCCAACATCCTGTTTCACACAGTGGCCCACCAGGTGCCACTGGAAGCCTACAGCAGGAGTTGAGGGCCCCAGCTTCCAGAATGCCACGCCACCCGCCACAGTGGCAATCATGTGTGCAATGGAGCGGTGTAGCATGAGAATTGCCAAGATCATGAGGGGGAGGTTAGGTATTATCCTGCCTCCCCTCCAGCCCTCCCTAGACATGAGGGATTTGGGTTATGTAAATGACCTTATTGTGTAAGTAAGAAATATTACTACCCAACCATCCATGGTTGGAGTAACTGGAACTAGTGATGAGCCTGGACTGTTCCGGAGGCCATTCTACAGGCCTCTGGACCGGTCCGGACATGGGCAGTTCGGGGTTAGGGTGATTGGGCTGGGGGGTTCCTTTAAGAGCAGGGGGAGGGTTTACTTACCCCTCCCGCCACTCTCCTCCTCCGGTGCCCATAGTTCTTTTAATAATTGGGGCGGCAGGATACCTCCCTGCCGCCCCTTCTTATGTTTTGCTGCTGCTGCTGCCGGCTATGCTGCAAAAGGCTTCAATAAGCGCCGACGTGCTTGACATCTCCTCCGACATGCGCGCGCTACAGGCTTATCCCTTATGTCTATTAAAAGAGCTACGGGCGCCGGAGGAGGAAAGCGGCAGGAGGGGTAAGTAAACCCTCCTCCTACTCTTAAAGGAACCCCCCAGCCCAGTGCCGGACTGCAGTTCTGCGGTTCCGTGCACACCCCTAATTGGAACCCAGTGAATGTGTCTTCTGAAAAAGTACTAAGCGTAGGTGAGGAACTTCCTTTGGTCTTGTTTTAGAGGAAAAACCTCTTTTCATCTCTCTGGCAGGCAAACTCCACATAGGAAGTATGAAAAGTCCCCTTATCTTCTTACCTCTTATCAACAAACCTAAGCAACAGATTCTGCCCAAGTGCACATTGCTTAAGTAAGCAGGCATCAGATTTCATATCGATGCAATAAATAATAAAGCCAGTGGAGAGCTGGAAACAGGAGGATGCTTGATTTGGCCTGTGGAACTAAAACTCCCTGATTTGGTTGAGAGATCCAATAAACTAAAAGTTGTGGGTGCCAGATTACTTTCAGAAGGTTTTTTTTAAAAAAAAAATATTGTTTTGCTCCATGTCTTTTGGTGGCCAGCCCAGCAATGATGCCATCTTGTGGGAAGTGTGTGGTTGTTATGTCAAAGGGGTGGACTTAACAGTTGCCATATGTTGCATAGAAGCTACTGAATTAATGTTTATTCATCACATTGTCTTAGCAAACCGTGACAGAGTCACGTGGTTGGGGATATGTTCTTATTGGCATGATCAACAGCATTTCCTTCTGAGACAATACATGAGTTTCATGTTACAGAAAAGGCATTTGTTCTCCCCAGCCTTGCTTACAGCACTTTAGGAAGGAGAACAAAATCACCTGTGTGGGCTCATGCAGAGTCCAACGCCAATTCTGAAGACAGTCCAGTGAACAATACCACTCTGGCGCAACATTTTTCATGACGTTCTTCTCTGCAGTTCTTTTAGTGACTTCTTGATGTGAAACAGAGCTGCCATCTGGCGCTTTGGAACTTGCACTTTGCCACAGGCATAACAGCATGTATGTGAGCAATGACTGTAACATTTTGTGAGCAACAATAAAATGCCATTATACTGTGGCAAGAAAATAACTGACCCAGCTTGCTTTGGGCCCTGATTAACTTAGGAGAAATGTACTTAGCAAAAAGGAACATTTAACAAAAGAGGCTAAAAGCCTATGGGAGAAAAAAACCCCTCTATTAGTGGAAGAAATAGTGGCGGACATACTGTGTAACAGGACATCAGCCTATTAATACTGCATGCATGCAAGTTATGATTAATACAATAATTTCCAATGGACTTCATTTGTATAAATTTTGTATTTGCATCATGTGTGCATACAATGTTACTAGGCTGATATACCACTGTGCAATATGTCAGCCATTTTTTCAGTGTCTGAAGCCTATCGAAGCTATAGACATCTGTAACTTCAGAGGTTCCATGAGCTGGCAAGGAACTGTGGCACAAGATGGTGAACATTCATATATTCTTCATATGTGTGAGTAATATATGTGAGTCCATCACCTGATTATGCCCACCATTGCTGCTGAAGGTGAGCTGATGCAATTGAAAATATAAAGCTTGTGTTGACATATGGTGATAGGATTTTGATTTTCTGTCCATGGTGTTAAATCTCTGATGATTCATTCACACATGCAAGTCATTTCTTGAATATTGCAATAATGTTTGTACCAGACTTCCTTGTCAACCTAGCAGGTAGACAGAGATTGACTTTAAATACATGATTATCACAGTGATGAGGAATAGCACCACAATGCTCAAATAATGTTTTCACGAAATGGCTTTTAAAAATTATGATTTTGTAGGCTACAGTCTCTTTTGATCCACTCAGGGAAAATCAGGTGTACTCTTAGATGCTTTGCCCTTTGGAGTGATTATTTCAAATACGTCAGATTTTGTATTATATTCAGATCAATGGGATAAATATTGCACTACTGGCTTCCACAGCATATATTCTCAGGAAACCCCCATATTTACCTGAATAGAAGGTGATTCTGAATTTAAGATGATCCCCTTAAAAACAGAGGAAAAAGCCTAGTATTGGATTCAGGTAAATACCGTATATGTGAACAATATACTTTAACTACCAAAGATGTGGGGAGATTCAGCATATTAAATATAGATGATAAAATATATGAATATACAGTGTTTCTATGCCATCATGTATCTGTGCAAATGTAGCAAACAGATATCTGGGGATGGAAATTACCTGAATGAAGTAGTGGATCTCCACTTCATAGTCTGCATAGTGTTCCAAAACTCCCCCCCCCCACTCCACACACCAGCCCAACTCCCCCCCACACACGCACCAGCCCTATCAACCGCAGGGTTTTGTCAAATGTTTTTTCTTGTGAGCAAGTTATCTTGTAGGCTACTTTGTAGGTGGAAAGAGGATTAGGTTATTATGAATGGAAGATGAAACATTTCATGACAAAATCTAATATAGTGACCAAATGCTACATTACATGTGGTTGCATATTTCTTCCCTCATCAGTAGTTCTTTTTAAAATGAAAAACATCATCAGAGGCTGTGATTGGAAATGGAAGCTTAATAGTGGGAAAGGGAAGGATTGTATAAACATTTCTCTTCCTTCCATTTGGCCACTCAAAATCACCCACCCAAACTTCTGCCCCAACCATAGGAAAAAAGATATGGAATCCATCTATCATTTCTCCTGAAGGGAGAAAAGAAGCTGGGGGAGTTTATTCTGATCTGACCAGTAGTAGAAGAAGGGCTTAAACATCCCCTTATTCTTTATCCTACTCCTGATCCTGAATTGTTGAACTGAAGTAAAAATAACTGGGCGGGGGGGGGGAAGCATGCAGCTGCATGTAGCCTATTACAGGATAATGAAACAATCCCTTTAACTAGTGCAATGCATCTATCTCTTGTTACAACAGTGGAGAAAGATGTATTCAGAAATGCTAGGAATCTATCTATGAATAATACTTACCGGGTTTGACTGGACGGGTGCTCTGCCTGAGACTCTGACTTGAGATTAACTGCTTTTCATTAAAAAGTCTTGTCATGTTATGTATATTCGTTAGCCTTTTCAGACAGAAAAGGCTAAAGGCAGTATAAAAATGCTGGGATAGCTGTGCATGCAGTCAACAGAAGACTGGAAACATGAAACTCTTTCTTTTATATCACAGAACAACCAGATTTCTGTTCTCTGCTCCCATAGCTATAGGAGGCTGTAATATTCAACCTGCATAGCGACATTCTGATTTTAGACTTGCTTGTTACTACCACTGAATGCGGGGGTGGGGCGGTTGTGTGGTAAGGTTTGCTCATCTCTTACAAAGCAGAAAATGCAAGGGATGAGAAGGGGCATGCCTCTGGGTCTTGTGCATCCTGGAAAATTTATTTATTTTATTTATTTAGTACACTTGTATACTCCCCCCCCCCCAAAAGGCTCTGGGCGGTTCACAATCTAAACACCATTAAAACAATAACATGTTTAAAACAATTTAAAGATACAATAGAAAAAGGGCATGGTTTTGCCTATTTAAAATGGCTCACTTCCTCTCAAGCATTGTTTGTAGCAGCCAGGGTGATAGCCAGACAGACAGCACCCTGCTGTAGAAGAGGCCTTTTAGAGTGTGAGTTTTAGAAGAACACCCGTTGGGGATAGGGCACCTTCTTCTTTTTCTATGTAAACCACTTTGCAAAGTTGTAGTTGAAAAGCAGTATAATAGGTAGTAGTAGTAGTAGTATTGTACTACTAGCAGCAGCAGCACTAGAGTGGCAGTGATATTTTGGAATAGAGACCAGGGTGCATCTCTGATAAGAGGGACTTCATGACCATAGCAGAGTGAGCTCTATGATGCACACACTGCTTATGGTAAGGCTTCAGTACCACCCGTTTGATAACACGCAAGATGGCAAAGAATGATCATTACAATGCTTTCACAGTATTCCTACATTTATAACTGTAGGTGTCCAATCCAACCGATAGGTGGCACCATATATCAAGAGATGTTCAGAATGTTGAAAATCCAAAATAGGAGAATAGTTTATTGGGAACACATAGGAACACATTGCAAAGTAGTGAGCAAGCTTTTGACTTCTCCAGACTGCTTCACCAAGCTGAATGTTTAGCAAAACCGGCGGGGGGGTGGGGGGGGTGGTGAACAAAGTTGGGCATAATGGGAGAGAAATTCCAGATCTGCAGTTTGTAACGGTTTTGAGATGGACTGCAGAAGATTTTGTGCAGACTTAATTAGATTGGCCTCTGCTAGGCAGATCTGAGTTTGTACCAGCTGTAGGAAGAGTTCTGGAGAACTCTAAAGCTGGTTCAATATTTTGTAATGTTTTCGTTGGTCCTAACATAAAGGGATTGTCCTACTTTGGATTCCACCCCCTGCTCCCTTAAGGGAGCAGCATGGCTACCTATGATTTTCACAATGTCTATTGCTCTTATTTTAGCTTGATGTGGTGCAGTGACAAAAGACCTCTCCACATGGGGAGTGGTGACAGATGAATACCTGGCTGTATGAAGTCAATCATCACAGGAAGCAGCTTAACCCTAATCCAGAGTCATGATTTTTTTACACATGAGTAGGACTTCCTCCTCCTGAGTAGTTACATTGGCTGCCCCCCAACTTTTTCAGGCCACAGAATCCACAATAATTTAAAATTTCACTCTAGGGAGTGCAGCGGTGACCCCCACATCCCATGTATGACGCCCTGTGTGATTACACGACTCATGGCAAATGTGAGCTGTTATTACCCTTTTCTGGCTTTGTTCTGCTGGCTTAAATCCCTACTTCTATGAGGTCAGATGCTTCTGAATGCTTTACTTGTTCCAGGTCTAACATTGTGGGAGGGGCTGGCTTCATCTATCCTAACTCGGGAGCACAGAACTATGCAGCACTTCAGATTGGTTTTGATCCACTCTCATCATCGTCATCATCATCATGGGAAACAAAACTGAAGTTTCCAAAGAGAAACTGGGTGTTTTCCCTCATCCCAATTGACTTATAATGGGCGTGGGATAGAAACCATCCCACCAGTGTTCCCTCTAACAGGGATTCCCACATTCTGTTGACTACAATTCCCAGAATCCCCAGCTGTAATGGCTTTTGCATGGAGATAATGGGAGTTGTAGTCAACAACATCTGGGTATCACTGTTAGAGGGCACACTGCATCCCACCATAAGGATTCCATTCATTTCTAGGGTGATTTTTCTCCCAATTGATTTAATATTATTTATTTATTTATTTATTTATTTTATTTCTATACTGCCCTTTCAAAAATGGCTCAGGGCAGTTTACACAGAGAAATAAAGAGGCGGAAAAAGCATCTTAAGGGAGCCTAGCCCGCTTTTTGCCGATTGGGCTGCAATGGGAGCTGTGCGGCTTCTGGCAGCAATCCTCGGTAATTCCCCCTCCCCTTAGCCAGGGTTAACAGAGTGAGCGCTCCATTAACCTCAGCATTTTGATTGTGTATTTCTGCAGCGCGGCACTGCGCTGTGGCAACACATGAGGAGACCCTGACCAGGAGGCTGCAAGCAGCCGCCCCGATTCAGGGGTCTCTCCAGGATGCCCCGTGCGCTCGTGCAGGGCATCCTGGAACTTCTGGGGGCCGCGTGGCCCCTGATCCCTGCAGCCCCCACCAGCTCCGTGACAGAGCCGGCAGTTGTGTGGGCAGCCGATCCAAATGCCCAGGGCTGTCTGGGGATCATCTGCACGGAGAGCGAGCTAAGCCCGCTCTCCCCGCAAACCCTCTTAAGGTGGGTCTCACTGATCGTGAGACTCGCCTCAATAAATAAGTAAGATGGCTCCTTGTCTCCAAAGGGCTCACAGTCTAAAAAGAAACATAAGATGGACACCAGCAACAGTCACTGGAGATACTGTGCGGGGGTGGATAAGGCCAGTTACTCTCCCTCTGCTAAATAAAGAGAATCACCACGTTAAAAGGTGCCTCTTTGCCAAGTTAGCAGGGGTAAACCAAGTTAGCAGGTGTAAATGGGAATGGAATCAAAATCACCCCACCATAGAAAGTCCATTGATTTTGGGTTAATTTCTTCCCTGTGTGATATTTGTTATTAGTAACATAATAAAAGTGGTGAGAGGGCATACTTGTGGATATATCATGTACCAGAGGGCAGGTAAGACAAGAAGAGCATAGCTGGCAGTGGTTTGTTTGTTCGCAGCTGGAGGTAGAAATCCACCCCAAAATCTAGATCAGGGTTATAGTAGCTTCCACAATGCCACTCATTCTTTGGACAGAGCTGACACACTCAGAAATCTGATATCTCTAGGACTGGGTACATTAACATCAGGGTACATATATAATGGTTTGCTAGTGAATAAATGCTGAGGGGTATTGTATATCTCACCACTGTATATTATGTACTGTATATAATCTAAACACTGTTCACATAATAAATCCAGTAGTTTCCTGCACATTGAATCCAATGGTTTCTATCCAATAACAATCCTGAAATGCAATAATGAATTTTAACCATGAACAGAATATGAATGTTCTGTGAAGAAATCCTAAGATTTCCTGGGACATCAGGAACATAGGAAGCTGCCATGTACAGGTGAAACTCGAAAAATTATAATATTGTGCAAAAGTTCATTAATTTCAGTAATGCAAATTAAAAGGTGAAACTGATATATGAGATAGGCACATTACATGCAAAGCGAGATAAGTCAAGCCTTAATTTGTTATAATTGTGATGATCATGGCGTACAGCTCACGAGAACCCCAAATCCACAATCCCAGAAAATTAGAATATTACATGAAACCAATAAAACAAGGATTGTAAATAGAACAATATTGGACCTCTGAAAAGTATAAGCATGTATATGTATTCAGTACTTGGTTTGGGCCCCTTTTGCAGCAATTACTGCCTCAATGCAGCGTGGCATGGATGCTATCAGCCTGTGGCACTGCTGAGGTGTTATGGAAGACCAGGATGCTTCAATAGCGGCCTTCAGCTCTTCTGCATTGTTTGGTCTCATGTCTCTCATCCTTCTCTTGGCAATGCCCCATAGATTCTCTATGGGGTTCAGGTCAGGCGAGTTTGCTGGCCAATCAAGCACAGTAATCCCATGGTCATTGAACCAGGTTTTGGTACTTTTGGCAGTGTGGGCTGGTGCCAAGTCCTGCTGGAAAATGAAGTCAGCATCCCCATACAGCTCGTCTGCGGAAGGAAGCATGAAGTGCTCCAAAATCTCCTGATAGACGGCTGCGTTGACCCTGGACTTAATGAAGCACAGTGGACCAACACCAGCAGATGACATGGCACCCCAAATCAACACAGACTGTGGAAACTTCACACTGGACTTCAAGCATCTTGCATTGTGTGCCTCTCCATTCTTCCTCCAGACTCTGGGTCCTTGGTTTCCAAATGAGATGCAAAAGTTGCTCTCATCAGAAAAGAGGACTTTGGACCACTGAGCAACAGACCAGTTCTTTTTTTCTTGAGCCCAGGTAAGACGCTTCTGACGTTGTTTGTTCTTCAGGAGTGGCTTGACAAGAGGGATATGACATTTGAAGCCCATGTCCAGGATCCGTCTGTGTGTGGTGGCTCTTGATGCACTAACTCCAGCCTCAGTCCACTCCTTGTGAAAGTCCCCAACACTTTTGAATGGCCTTTTCCTGACAATCCTCTCCAGGCTGCGGTCATCCCTGCTGCTTGTGCACCTTTTTCTTCCACGCTTTCCCCTTCCACATAACTTTCTATTAATGTGCTTTGATACAGCACTTTGGGAACATCCAACTTCTTTTGCAATTACCTTTTGAGGCTTTCCCTCCTTATGGAGGGTGTCAATGATGGTTTTCTGCACAACTGTCAAGTCAGCAGTCTTTCCCATGATTGTGATTCCTAATGAACCAGACTGAGAGACCATGTAAAGGCTCAGGAACCCTTTGCAGGTGTTATGCATCGATTAGCTGATTGGAGTGGGACACCTGGAGCCTAGACTGTTGAACCTTTTCACAATATTCTAATTTTCTGGGATTGTGGATTTGGGGTTCTCATGAGCTGTACGCCATGATCATCACAATTATAACAAATTAAGGCTTGACTTATCTCGCTTTGCATGTAATGCGTCTATCTCATATATCAGTTTCACCTTTTAATTTGCATTACTGAAATTAATGAACTTTTGCACAATATTCTAATTTTTTGAGTTTCACCTGTACTGAGTCAGACCGCTGGTCTATCAAGCTCAGTATTTTCTTCACAGACTGGCAGCGGCTTCCACAGTCTGACTTTTAAAAGGGCATATGTTTTCCTTTCCCCATGTAGCCCTGGGAATGGTGCAGATGCTCCTGGGATTTGTAGTCTTTCCTGATGATGCACCCATTGTTGCCTAATTAAAAAATAGATGTGTGTAGTAGAGAACATTTTTAGTGACAGAAACCAACACTCCGGAGAATATTTGTATGGATTTCAGTTATTTATAATGTTTCATACCGTGAGCTTTTGGCATCTGTTTAATATCATTTCTTCTCTGCTCAGTATGTAGCAGCTCCAATTTTAAAAATTGGAAAATTTCAAATTTTAATTTTAAAAAGTTGTGTTGTTTTTTTTAAAAGGCCACTATGCATGTGCAAAAATAGCCTCTGCAAGGCACTGGGCCATGCCAGGCCTTGCAGAGGCCATTTGCGCATGTGCAGCAGTGGGCAAAATGGCCACTGCGCCAACTTATGGAGGCCCGAACAGGCCAGAAAATGCAGTAAAATAGGCCATGATGGTCATTACTGAGGCCAGTGGGGGAAGGGGTAGCCTTCACGGACCCCACCCCCCACAGCCTAGAGGAAGACCCCTAAAGGGGCTAGAGGTAATAAATAATTTTTTTTAAAAAAAATGCGAACCCCCTGAACCATTGGGGTGTGTGTGTGTTCAGTCCGAGGTTGGATCAAACTGGGGTGTGTGTGTTCGGTTCAACCTTGAACAGGTTCGGGGTCGAACCTGTTTGCACATCCCTAACTGGCAGCATCAGCTCTCAGCTGCAATGTTTCATAGTGACCACCAGGGGTTAGGGTCATGAATAAAAGTGCTGGACTCCTCCCCTCTTTGTTCTTCCAGTGTTAGGCTCCATTTTGTCTCTCCAGAGGTGGCTGTTTGTTTTGGTCTCTCTCTTCAGCCATGAGCTACAGCTGAAATTATGCTGCAGGCTTTTTCACATTTGTATGTAACCTTTTCTTTAAATAAATCCTTGTAGTTCTTCAATTAATCCTTAAATAAATCCTTGTAGTTCTTGAATACTGTCTCAAGACCTCTTGCTTTGCTGTTTTCTCACCAATCTGGTTTTGCTTTGCTATTTGCTGACTGAACTGCCATCCTTACCCTATAGAGTCTTCCAGAAGTCTTCTTTCCTGGGCAGATGTAGGGACTCTCTGGCAGTATTCTTGACTGTCGCAGCATCTTCAAAGAACAGTGCAGATGCAAAGCTTTTATAGCCTTTGCTCCATATTTTTGCCCTCTTTTGGGAAGGGAATCTTTACCCCCTGGGTGGCTTCTCTTTCCCCAGCAACACCTAATTTATATTCCTAAGAAAGGTTTGGGTAGATTTGGGATTGGTATATTATGGGAGCTATACCTTCTCCTTACATCGTGAGAACAATTTCCTTTACCTTACTTTCCCAGACAGTTCCTTTTCACAAAATGTCTCCTTTCTTAAGTGGCTGAAAGCTGGTTCAGACACTCACAAGCAGACTGATGAGCAACACAAGATTATATTAGGACTTGGATGCATGTTAGTGTGGTGGTGTGTATGTATGAGTGTGATAACTGAAGGATGCTGTAGTTATCTTGTTTTTAATCCACCTAATTTCCACAGTGAGGATATTGGCCTCTCAATGGAATATTTTATCTAAGGCTTCTATCTTGTTTTGAGTTTCTGAGTTAACTTTAAAGATTTTCTAGTATGGACAAGAGGCATTCATGCAGCCCGATCATATGTAGGTTGACTCAGGAGTAAGTCCAGCTGAGTTCAGTGGTATTTATTCCAGGTAAGTGTGTGTAGAACTGCAGTCTTAGTGTCCCTTGTGAAAGCATCTTTAGATGTACTGCCTGTCTGAATATCAATGCCAAATGCCAGCAGTGAAAACGCTTAGTTTAGGAAACTTTAATTTGCTCACCAGCATGATTTCCTGTTCAGGCATAAAGTAATCCACACTAATAATTGCCTAACTCCAGTGTTTCATTAAGAACTGGACAATGTTAACTCTCCTTTTTTAATCACTCAGACCTCATTTCCATATTTTCACTTCCCTCGGTCCCCTTCATTTAGTCACACAGGTTCAAACTGGTGCAGCTATAATTAAGGGTTGGCTATTAGCCATTCTGATTAAGGGAACCTTAATGTGCCCATTATGGATACTGTTTTGAAAGCATTCAAGCTTATTTGCTTAAGACTAAAAGTTGGCCTTTCTGTGCCTTTTTGTTTTTGTTTTTTTAACAAAATGCAATTTCAGCTGCTACTTGGATTACATAGAGGAGAAGCCCTCCACAGTCCATTACATGTTGGAGAGAAGCATAATATTTTTTTAAAGCTATTTAGGAGAATGTACAAACTAGTAGGAAACAACTCAGATAAAAGGGGAGGGATGAACAACTATCCCAGCCCATGGACTGAGATTTGAGTTAATTTGAAGGACAGGTAGGTTTGCAACCCTAAGCAAAGTCCAGTTATTAGGTGGTAGAAGGTTGTGTTCTTCCAGTTCTTGGATCTCTTATCTGGACAGCTAAACTGAAATTTCACTGCTTTTCTGTCATGTAATATTTCAAAAATTCTGGAGGTCTTGCTGAAATTCACAATGGCATTGCTTATCTTCACATTCATTCAGGAAAATTTCAATATTTATTTTATTTTATTTTATTTTATTTTATTTTATTTATTTTATTTATATACCGCCCTTCCAAAATGGCTCAGGGCGGTTTACAATTAAAACAAGCCACTAAAACAATAAAAAGCTAAAACAAATTAAAAACAATATAGCAATTAACAATTTAAAAACATTTTAAAACAGCAATTAAACAGTTTACAGTAATTAAAAGCCCCAAAATCGGGTTAAAATTTTAAAAACCCTGGAAAGCCAGGCCATACAAATACGTTTTAAGGGCTCTCCTGAAGGCTAATAGAGAATTCAAATTACGGATTTCCACAGGGAGCGCATTCCACAGCCCCGGAGCAGCCATAGAGAAGGCCCGCCTCCGAGTCGCCACCAGACGAGCTGGTGGTAACTGGAGACGGACCTCCTCAGATGACCTTAATGTGCGGTGGGGATCACGCAGAAGAAGGTGCTCTCTAAGGTAACTCGTAATATATTATATTATATATTATATAATATATATTAATTATATATTACTAGAATTATATATTACTAGGTAACTAGTAATATATATTACTAAGGTAATATATATTTTTTCATAATTTCAACATGTTTTGGTACAAAACATCCTCCTGGAATCTTGGTCAGTGGCACCTTTTGTTCCCCAGCTATAGCCCTGTTCAGACATCATGTTTTACGTACATCTCGTAGACCCGACATCCACAGCTCCATGTATCTGTGGTTGGGTAATTGACACCCAACCTTAGCATATATGGCAAAAAATGGTTTTTTAAAGGGTTAATTTAATGTATTTGCACAGCCATTTCTGTATGATAGAAAATGTATTCTGATTTCTCAAAGTTGTTGAGGAAGTTGGCAATTCTTTTCTTTTCCTTTTATTTATTTTGGGATATTTATCCTGCCTCTCCATTACAAAGAGTGCTCAAGGCAGCTCAAGATTCAAAACCAATCAATATTGAGATTTAAAACTTCTTATAACAAAACAGTAAAAATGGTAGCACTGGCTACCATTATGTTTCCAAGTGAAATACAAGGTGCTGTTACCTATAAAGTGCTTAACAGCTTGAGTCCAGAGTATTAAGAGAGCACCTTCTCTGTCATGAACCTTGTTGTCTATTAAGATCATCTGTAGATGTCTGGTTACAGTTGCCACTGGCTTGTTTGGTGGCAACTCAGGACCGGGCCTTCTCCATGAATGCCTCGAGGCATTGGAATTTGCTCCCTGTTAAAATAAGAGCATCTCCGTCTCTGATAGCATTTAGGAAGACCCTCAATACACACCTGTTTTCTCAGGCTTTTAAATGTAATTAATTTTAAACTGTTTAATTGTTTTTCCCCCCGTGAAACAATAGTTTTAACATTTTATTCTGTGAATTGGATTTGTTTTTTACTTTGTTTTATATCTGTTTTTTGTTTTTTTTTAAATTTAGAGATACACATGTCAGGTGGTATATAAATAAAATTGATGAATAAATGAATGAATGAACAAATAAATAGAAACAGAATAAAAATATGCTCACATTAAATAACTAAGGGGAGAATAACACTCTATGCCAAATTCTTGCTTAAATAAACAAACAAAAATCTTTAGATGATGGTGAAAGCCGTCAAGGAAGGGGCAAGATGAGCCCCTTGGGCCACAGGGATTTAAGTTCTGGGCACTGCTACAGAGGGTTTTTTGGGTTTTTTTTTTAACCTCATTCCCACCAATGGCTCCTTGGTCAATTCTGATACCTGCAAAAGAGTCTCCTCAGCTAAACCTCCTGAACAAACTGGAGTGATAATTAAAATGTTGGAATCTTTTAAAAACAGCAGTGCTTATTGGCTGATGTACTTATTGACTAAACCAGTTTTCTTATCAGTCAATACTGCATTGTTGAACCAATGCAGTACTAGTGTGGAGGTCAGCCCCTGTTTACCTATTTAGATTGGATTAATTATCTAATCAATCAAGTATTTAATGCTTTATTAGTCTGAGCATTTCTTTAGACTGTAGGGGTGTTGTTCCTTTATGTATTGCATATGCTCAGTGAAAACAGGAATGATTGTTTCAGTATTACTGGTTCATGTAACAAGACACTGAAGCTCTTCTCACAATCAGTGAGAAGAGCTTCTGGCGGGTCTGTGGGGATAGCGGACTTAGCCGGCTCTCTCCACAGATGAGCAGCCTCCAAGCCCTGGGCAGCTGGATCGGCCACCCACACAATTGTTGGCTCCGTCATAGAGCCAAGGAAGCTGCAGGGATTGGGGGCCACCTGGCCCCTGGAAGTTCCAGGATGCCCCATGAGAGTGCATGGGGCATTCTGGAGAGACCCCTGAGGCCAGGAGGCTGGCTGCAGGCTCCCTGTTGGGAGTCTACTCATGTGTTGCTGCATGCTGCGGCAGCACACAAGCAAAAAAATGAGGTTAACGTCGTGCTTGCTCCATTAACCTGAATTTAAGGGGCGAGGGAATTAGGCAGGCTAGCCACCTTGGAACCACCAGGCTTGCCCGCGAGCCTGGTTGTTCCAACGATCAGTAGAAAGCGGGCTAGGTTCCCTTAGCCCGCTTCCTACTGATCATGGGGATAGCTTCACTGTAAGACATTTTGTAGTTTGTTGCTTTTCAGATACTTGCAAGACAATGAGGCCATTCACACAATCATATGGGGGTGATTTGGGGATGGGGTGGGAAAGGGTTCCTACCACATTCTTGACAGATGAACACAACCTCTGTTTGCTCCTCAAACCCTGCACCCAGATGAACACAGTGGCCGCAGTTTCCAGCATGGAAATAAGAAGCTGGGTCCTCCAAGGATCAAAGGAGGTATCCCAAAATGCATTGTGTTCCCAGTAGAAAGGCAGCCTTCATTGCACCATCAGCTCTCCTCTGCTTGACTCCTCTAGCTGCAGCACTCTCTGACAAACATGGCTGCAGGCTGTGGGGACTAGGGATGTGCACGAACCGTTCGGAGGCCCTTTTACAGGCCTCCAAACAGGTCTGAACACGGGGCCAGTTTGATGATCGAAGGCCCCGGGGGTGGCAATTTAAGGGTGGGGGGAGGGTGCACTTACCCCTCCCACTGCTTTCCCCCCCAGCGTCATTTTTTCATAAAAACCTTCAGGGCGGCAGCATACCTCCCTGTCACCCCGTTGCCCTCCTCAGCCTGAAGTGGCTGGAAGTACTGGGTGCACGCATGCAATGGGAGTACGTGCACCCTGTACTTCTGGCCACTTCCCTCCAAGGAGGGCAATGGGGCAGCGGGGAGGTACGCTGCTGCTCTGAAGGTTTTTACGAAAAAATGACGCCAGTGGGGGGAAAGCGGCAGGAGGGGTAAGTGCACCCTCCCCCCCTTAAAGCGCCACCCCTGCTGCTTCTGAACCACCCAGCTGTGATTCCATGCACATCCCTAGTGGGGACTGCTGGAAATGGTGACTTCACCCAAATGATCAAGCTCAGAGGTAGGACAGATGCTACTTTCATCCTGCCTCAGTAAACATCAAGGCACAAAAGTTGGGCTACCCAGGTTTGAATGAACTTGAAAGGTAGGATTACCAAGGTTTCTAATAGCTGGGTATACAGTCTCCTACCCTCTAATTCATGGGTGTGTGAATGGGCTCAGTGTCTTCTCTCTCTGTGTGTGTGTTTATTTTAAAAAGTAATTTCATACTACCAGGCAGGTTCTCCCCTACACATTCCAATCACAGCTAATTCTCTGAGGATTGTAGAGGCGAATTATTGTAGTGTATAGAAGAGGGCACCACATCTGCTACAGTATGTGGTGATGACCACCAGCTTGTATAGCTTTAAAAGGTGTTTAGATGAATTCATGGAGGATAGATCTATCAATGGTTGCTAGTCCTGCTGGCTATAGGCTTCTTCCAAGTTCAGAGATAGGATGCCTCTGAATACGAGATACAGGGGAGCAAGAGCAGGAGAGTTGTTGCATGCCTTCATCTTCTGCTTTTGGGCTTCTGGTGGACCGCTTTGCGAAACAGGATGTTGAACTATATAGGCCTTGGGCCTGCTCCATCCAGGCTCTTATGTTCTTATGGCAGGCAGAACCATATGGGAGGAGGCAATCCTTAAAGTATCCTGGCAACACATGCAAACACATTTTAGAATATTCCCAGAAAATCCACATGGTGAATATTCTATTTGTACAGTGAATAGCTTAGTCATCCCCATAGCTATGATTGGGCTGTGACTGGACTGAAAACCTGGTAGCATGCAATTACTTTCCCAGATCAGGTATCACAGGGGTTTTTTTTTCTTATACCAGTGTAGACCTGTGATTAACTGCCTCTGATTAGCCCCTTTCATATGTTTGAAGGGGGAGGTTCCACACTGCCTTTCAGTGGTGCCATTAAGACTGGACTTTCAAGCACAAGTCCAGAGTCCCCCATAGCCCCCCACCCCATTCCTAGTGTGTGTAGGAGACTCGGCTTGTCTTGGAGCGCAGAGAGTGCTTGAGAAAATTCTCACCCCTAGCCACAGAGCTGACTTCTTCTTTCTTCCCCTTCCTGCTTCTTGCTGGAGAATCTGTTTAGGCTGAAAAGCAGCAGCCAGTGATTCAGTGATTGAGCCATAGGTCAAAGGTTGTGCTGGGTTCTTGCTCTGAAGTCAGTCTAAATGACAACTCCTAGGCTCCCTTTTGGTGCCTTGAAGGGCTGGGCTCCCAAAAGGCTGCTGCAGAACCTTCTTATATCTGTGGCTGCAACCTGCAAGATACAGGTTAGGGCAAATGTCAGGTGGTCATTGCTGAATGTGATAGAAGATTCAGGCTAAATCACTACTTTGAGTTGCCTGGCCTTGAGTATAGCTGGCCAGACAATCCGCTCTTCAGATTCTTGATTGGATTCAGTAAATGCTTCAGAAGTCTTTAAAATGACTATATAGGTCCAATGTCACAAATAGTGATATTTGATTAAAAATCACAAATGGCCTGGGATCCAAAGAGATGTATATTGTATAGTTTAAATAGATATTTAGTTTCTTGGTAAAGGGATTCAAGTGCCCCTCCAACAAGTGGCTCACCCCATTGCTGGACCCACATGGTAATCTGAAAGAAAAGTACTTTTCACATGTTTTTCTTAATGGCCTACTTACTGCGCAGCCCACCATCTGCCTAAGTGAGATGCCCCTGCACTGCAGCATTCTATTCAAAAGCACTCTGCCACTGCTTGCAAACACACAGAGCCTCCATGGTGCCTAAGGGCAGTGTCATCGCTGGAGAGACATGGTTTCCATTGGGAATCATGGCAGCTTCATCACTGGAGTGATTACACTGTCCTTAGGCACCATGTGGTCTATGTGGGGCTGCTTTTGTATGTAGTCTGGAAACTGCAGTTGTTATAAAATGCAGCAGCCAGGTTGGTCTCTGGGTCATCTGGAAGAGACCATATTACTCCTATATTAAAAGAACTACACTGGCTACCAATATGTTTCCACGCGAAATACAAGGTACTGCTTATAACCTATAACCAAACAGCTTAGGCCCAGGGTATTTAAGAGAACATCTTCTTCACTATGAGCCCCATCACCCATTGAGATCATCTGGGGAGGTCTGTCTGCAGTTGCCACCAGCTTGTCTGGAGGTTACTCAGGGATGGGCCTTCTCTGTTGCTGCCTGGAGACTCTGGAATCCACTTCCTGCTGAAATAAGAGCCTCCCCATCTCTGATAACTTTTTAGAACTCTTTAAATGTATCTTTAAAGCTTTAAAAAGCTTCACCCAAGCTTTTTAACTAGACTTGTGGTTCTAAATTGTATTAAAGTTTTAATTTCTGTTTTAATTTGTTTTATGTTGCTGTAAATTGCCCAGAGACAGAAGTTTGGGGCAGTGTACAAATATAATAAACCAACCAAAGAAAACATGCAAACAAACACATAAACAATGATAAAATAGAGTATATATTTCATAGCAATAAAGCAGAAATATTATTCCCCTCTGACTTATAAAACCCACCAATTAACACTATTAATGAAATCCATAACTGAATATTTCCTTGTATTCTACAAAGAGGATGAGGTTCAAATTCAATTTACTGCACAACAGGTATTTATCTGAACACAAATGCATGCAACTAGCATTTCTTTTTAAATCCAAGAATCTGTAAGCTGTTTGCAAATGACAAATAAATTTACTAGGAAGATAAATATTTACTTACACTATACACTATACAACCACCACCACCACCACAAGGCAGACATCTAAAACAATCCTATAGCATTAATAGCAATGACCTTGAGCATTATCTTCCTGCTTCAGCACTTTTTGTCAATTATATCCATAAGCCTAGACTTGGAATCTGGATTCCTAGAGGAAAACAATTCCATTTGAGAAGAGTTCTGCCTCTTTATGTGACTTGGTGGTGGTGGTGGTGGAACATAGGAAGCTGCCATATACCGAGTCAGTATTGTCTATTCCATATTGTCTATACAGACTGGCAGCAGCTTCTCCAAGGTTGCAGGCAGGAATCTCTCTCAGCCCTAGAAGACAGGGAGGGAATGTGAAACCTTCTGGTCTTCCCAGAGCGGCTCCATCCCCTAAGGGGAATATCTTACCTGCTCACACTTCTAGTCTCCCTTTCATATGTAACCAGGGCAGACCCTGCTTATCTAAGAGGACAAGTCATGCTTGCTACCACAAGACCAGCTCTCTTGTGATGGTGGCAGTGGCAGCCCCCCGAAGGAACCAGCAGGCCCAGTAGTACCACCACCACTGAAATGGTCCCAGACCGCATGGTGTGGGACCATTTTGAGCCATAGTGACCAACACCATGCTGTCTGCACCCACTGTAAAGCACAGGTCAGTAGAAAGAAGGACACCAAGCATATTATGAAGTCAGAGATGCTGCTGAACCTGTGGTGGCATCACCCTGGTGTGCCCTCAATTTAATGGCAGCAAGGCACCTGCTCCTGCTCCCAATCAGAGGAACTTACCTGCATGATGGGTGCAGTCAGTGGGCAAGTGTTCTGGTCACCCAGAGGCTCATCTCACCACCCAGGCCATTGCCAAGGTGATCGCTTTGTATGACCAGCCATTCCAGGTGACGAAGAATGCCGATTTCTGCTGGCAGCTCCCACTGTTTGCCCCCAACTACAAGATCCCCTCATGCACCACTTTCAGCAGAGGGTGGTGCCCTCCCTGTACCTGTTGTGCAGGGAGGCCATGTTGTGTGCTGCAGCACCTTACACCAGCATGCTCTTCACCGCATATCTGTGGAGCAGTTGCAGTGGGAGGCATGCTGCTTTTCCTGTCCCTCGTGGTGCACTGGTGGGGGCAGGAGAGTGAGGGGACATCTGCTGGTGGTGGTGTGGCCAGCCCCTCCCATGCAGCAAAGCACAGGTGGACTTTGCTGACTGTGAAGGTGCTGGACACTAACCACACAGCAGAGGAGGTATTGGTGGCCGTGGATCACCAGGTGGAGGGATGGCTGTCTGGCCATCCAAACCAGGTTCATGGTGACTTATAATGCTGTGAACATAACAAGGGAAGCCAAGCAGATTCATTTTGTGTTCATCCACTGTGTGGCTCACACTCTGAACCTGGTTGTGTAGGATGCATTTGGCCCTTATGGGGCTGTAGCCAGGCCAGACATCTTCACTGATGGGTGTCAGCCTGCTGCTTCCACAGATGCTCTTGTGGACAGGTGACACAAGATAGCAGCTTTCTTCCACCAGAATGAAAAGGGTAGGTGGATGCTCAAGGGGAGGTAGCTTGAGCTGGACCTAACAGAGTACTTGATCCCTCTGGTTATTCTGACCCAGTGGAACTCCACCTTTCTCTTGCTCCAGCGCCAGTAGAAGCAACAACCAGCCATCCACAGCCTGGCAAGGCAGAGTGGCTTGAAAGTGTGCGACCTATCCAACCAGGACTAATTTTTGAGGTTGTCTTGGCACTCGAGCCATTCTTTGTTGCCATGAATGGCTTGTGTGCCAAGACAGCAATTCTGTGTCAGGCTTTGCCCACTGCTCTTCTCAAGAAGGCGATGGGTGACTCCAGTCCATGCTGACCACTGAGGAAGCAATTGTCTTGGCAGGTTGGCTGAAGACTGGAATGGTAGATTGGCTCAGGACACCCTTGGCTGCACTGGCAACACATGCTTTGTCCTGCCTATGTGATTCAGGGATGAAGGGCAATGAGGTCACCCCTGACCAGCTGCCCAGGTGGAGGGATCTCCTGGTTGAAAAGGTTAGCCAAGCAGAGGTGAGGAGGCTGGGGCACAACAAGGAAGAGGGTGCTGGAGCATGTACTGCTAGTGTGAAGTCCATCCATAGCAGCAGCAGCAGCACTGCCACTTCCTAGTCCAGCAGCATGGTGACCTTGGCAGGGCCAAGTAAGCCAGCCGTTCCACCTCCATGCTTCACCTGGTGGCTCATGGAGGGGTTGCTTGGGCTGACCGGACTTGGTGACAGTTGCCGGACAGTTCCTCTTGTTCCCACCAACCAGCCTCCAGAGCGAGAGGGTGTTCTCCGTGGCTGCAGACTTCCAGAAGGCCAACCTCTGCCTCTGCCTGCTGGGCTAACTAGAGCTGGCCATGGAGGGTGAATGACTCATGGTCACCCCCAACCCACTGCAAAACCACTGGCAGCTCTCCCCAACTTGGCCAACCCCAAACCCAAATGTATCACAGTCTGCCTGTTCGTGCTGCTGACACATGCAGACAGACACGCATGCCGCCACCACCATGGCCAATTATGAGATGATGTAATGGTGCCCTGACCCATGAGTCAGGCTATCAGCCAGGGCCCAGCACCAATCTGAAACCATGGTGTTATCCAGACACAGGCAGGCAGGCAGGCAGGCAGGCAGGGATGTATGCTGGAGAAGAAGAGAAGAAAGAAGAGTTCTTCTCATGGTAAGAGTATAAGCTATGTTTCTTATCAGACCACTGGTCCATCAGGCCACGTCTGCTCTGACCTCCTGTCTCTCTGTGGCAGGAAGGAAGGAAGGCCGGCAGGTTTGATTCTGTGGTTTTCTCAGCACTGAGTATAATATGTGATGCTATTGCTGCTATAACTATCTGGTTTTGCTGGATCTCAGATTGACAAAGGCAGAACTTGGGTGCCTAAAACTGTGGTGGTTTGTTTTGTTTGTGAGATAGTGTTGTGGTGGGAAATGGGCAGTGGCAGCTCAGCTCTGTGTATAATATTTTCTTGGTGATTGCTGTGATGAGCTCCATGTCTGGCCTTGAGACAAACTTTTGCTTCACACACTGCTCTGGTCTTCTCTGCAATCTGCATTGCAAGGTGTAGCCAGTCAAAATGCGACTGGAGTTGCTCTAGTTGTGCTTAGGGAAATTCTTGCTGCAGCTCTTGCAATGCTAGGAAGTAAGGATTCCTAATTGTGTGTGAGAGAGCAACTTGTGCTAATGATGTTACTGCAGCACAGGCACTGTGGCTGGCAGTGGATTCTGGGTTAGTGATTCTTTTTTGAGCATTCTTGGAATGTGTTTGAAATGTGTGTTCTGTGTCAGGAGGGACAGAGATTCCCTTTTACTGCTTGCATTGTTTTTCAAGGTAGGGTTGCAAAACTGTTCATTTTTGCTCATTTCAATTTTATTACAGTCATTGACCAGAAAAGAGAACATAAACAATACATATAACAATGTCAATATAACAAATATAAATAAAATAAAGGAATAAAATTATAATTAATAATTAACAATGGTAAAATATCCAACTAAGGAATATTCATAACCTCCAACCCTCCATATACTGAGTCAGACCATTGGTCTATCTAGCTCAATATTGTCTTCACAGACTGGCAGCGGCTTCTCCAAGGTTGCAGGCAGGAATCTCTCTCAGGCCTATCTTGGAGAAGCCAGGGAGGGAACTTGAAACCTTCTGCTCTTCCCAGAGCGGCTTCATCCCTTGTTTCAGTAGCTATGGGTTCAGCTTGTTGAAATTCAGTGAGCAACAGGTGTGAAAAAGGCAAATTCCTTGCTAGGGATCATTAGGAAGGGGATTGAAAATAAAAATGGCAACATTATAATGCCTTTATAGAAATCTATGGTGTGGCCACATTTGGAGTACTGCATAAAGTTCTGGTCACCATTATCTTAAGAAGGCTATTGTAGAACTGGAAAAGGTGCAGAAGAGGGCAACCAAGATGATCAGGGGCCTGGAGCAGTTTGCTTAAGAGGCAAGGCTACAGCATCTGGGGCTCCTTAGTTTGCAAAAGAAGCGACTAAGGAGAGACAAGACAGAGGTGTATAAAATTATGCACAAGGTAGAGGGAGTGGATAGAGAGACATTTTTCTCGTCTCACAACACTAGAACCAGGGGTCATCCCATGAAATTGAAGGTCGGGATATTTAGGACTGACAAAAGGAAGTACTTTTTCACACAGCATGTAACTAGTCTATAGAATTATTTGCCACAGGATGTGGTGATGGACACCAGCCTGGACTGCTTTAAAAGGGACTTAGACAAATTCATGGAGGGCAGGTCTATCCATGGCTACTAGCCTGGTGGCTATATGCCTCCTCCAGCCTCAGAGGTACAATGCCTTTCAATACCAGTTGCAGGGGAGCAATAGCAAGCAAGAGGGCATGTCTTCACCTCTTGCCTGTCGGGTTCCCAGAGGCATCTTGTCCAGGCATCCTGTGACACAGGATGCTGGACTAGACAGGCCTTGGGATTGATCTAATAGGACTGTTCTTATGTTCTTATTGGCAATCCTTAAGCTACCTTATTCCCATTGACTTCAGGGAAGTGATTGCAGAGAAAGCTGTTCAAAGACTGCAGGTTAATAAGCAAATTGTCTTTGGCCTGGTTCACACACTTATTTGAATCTAAGTTTAATGTGGGTTACTGACGTTAGCATGATTGTGTGAACTTGTGCCAGGACAGGAACCTCAGATTAATCTTGGGTAATAAACCACCTTGCTGTTGGTTCACACAATCATGGTAATGTCAGTAACTCACATTAAACCGAAATTTGAACAAGTGTGTGAACCAGGTCTAGTTTTAACTGATAAACTGATCTTATAAATTTGTGATGCTGTACCTGCCTGTAGCATTGATGCAATGTCCCTACACATGGTGTTTGCATTATATCATATATAGCGATGTTGTCATGGCAGAGTGGTAGGAATGGCAGTCTTATTTTCCATGCAGCAAGTATTAAGGTGGGACCATTAGATAGTAAGTTACAGGCTATTATTAACAGCACTGAAATGTACAGCTTTCACATGGTATTTTGTGTCAGCTAAGACTTTATAAATACAAACTCCTCTTTACTGTGGGAGTTTTAGTCAGTTCAATCAGAAATGTAAAAAAAGCCATTCCACATCTTCCCATGACTACATCCTATTGTTCTTTCTCTACAAGAGGTGAATCATGATCAAACATTATCATTTAATGTACTATATTTCCTTTCTTCACGAGCCTTTTCAAAAGGAGAAAACTATAAGGGGAAAAAGAGACATCTATGCAACTAGTTAGGAAGTATATTAACTTGTACATGATCTGTAACAAATCATCAACAAACCATCAGGAAAGAATACAGATATAAAATTAAAGGCCTGGGGGAAAATAAACGGTTGCACCAACAATATATTAAAAATGAGTTGACATTTGGATCATGTTATTAGTATGTTATCTAAAATGCTGAGGAGATTTCCCTTACTGCCCAGGTTTCTAAGGTTCTTTCTCTTTTCAGGGCTTAACATTATGTGTAGTCAGGTATTAAGGATAAAATGTAAACTCAAATGTATAACAATGAGAGATAAAAAGCAGATCCAGGGAATGTAGAGATTGCAGCTGCATAGCATTTGTAGACATGCTGCTTCCCTGATTAGAGGGATGTCCTGAGGGGAACACTACAATATGTTATGGGACAGCTAACCAACCAACCAACCAAATAAAAGTCATTGTCGTCATTGTCCTCCTATTATTATTATTATTATTTCTTGTTTACACAGTCAGACAGGTGTTATTGACTGGTTTGTTTTATCCAGACATCGAGTCCTTCCCAAGGACCTGGGATGGCTGAATTTTATTATCAATACTGTTGGTTATTATAGATATCGTCGCAAAATATAGGCTGTTCCCAGTAAAGCTGCTTTTTGTAATTGGCTGATGGTGATTTCTGTGGCCCCTATGGTGTTGAGGTGCTCTTCAAGGTCTTTTGGGACTGCACCCAGGGCGCCAATTACCACTGGGATTATTTTGGTCTTTTTCTGCCACAGCCTTTCAATTTCCATTTGTAGATCTTTGTATTTGGTGATTTTTTCTATTTCTTTTTCTTCTATTCTGCTATCCCCTGGTATTGCTATGTCGATTATTTTGACTTGTTTTTCTTTCTTCTCGACTACAGTTATATCTGGTGTACTGTGTGGCAGATGTTTGTCTGTTTGTAGTCGGAAGTCCCATAATATTTTTACATCTTCATTTTCTTCAACTTTTTCAATTTTATGGTCCCACCAATTCTTGGCTACAGGTAGCTTGTATTTTTTGCAGATGTTCCAGTGTATCATCCCTGCTACCTTGTCATGCCTTTGTTTGTAGTCAGTCTGTGCAATCTTCTTACAACAGCTGATCAGGTGCTCCACTGTTTCATCTGCTTCTTTACAAAGGCGGCACTTGCTGTTTGTTGTGGATTTTTCTACTTTTGCTCTTATTGCATTTGTTCTTAGTGCCTGTTCTTGTGCAGCCAGTATTAAATCCTCTGTTTCTTTCTTCAACTTGCCATTCTTAAGCCATTGCCAGGTCTTGGTGATGTCTGATTTTCCACTTATATTGTGCAAATATTGACCATGCAGGGGCTTATTTCTCCATCTTTCTGCTCGGTTCTTGACTCGGTCTTTCTTGTAGGCCTGCTTTCTTTCATTGGTGTTGAATAGTTTCTCGTTCTTGACCATTTTAAGTGCATCTTCTTCACTGTCCTTGATATATTCTTCAAGGCCTCTTTTCTCCGCCTCTACTGTTTGATGGACTTGCAGCAATCCTCTTCCACCTGAGCTGCGAGGGAGGTAGAGCCTATCTACATCACTGCGGGGGTGCAGAGCATGATTGATGGTCATGATTTTCCTGGTCTTATGATCTAGCGTCTCTAGCTCTGCCTGGGTCCAGTCTATTATTCCTGCAGTGTATCTGATAACAGGTATAGCCCCGGTGTTTATGGCTTGTATGGTGTTCCCACCATTGAGTTTGGACTTGAGGATTTTTCTAACTCTCCTGATGTATTCACTTCCAATTTTTCTTTTAACTTCAGTGTGTGCGATGTTATCAGCCTGGAGAATGCCCAAGTATTTGTAATGTTTTTTCTCTTCCAGGTTCTTGATGTTGCTTCCATTGGGCAGTTCTATTCCTTCTGTTTTTGTTATTTTTCCTCTTTTCATTATTAATGCAGCACACTTGTCTAGTCCAAACTCCATTGCTATATCGCTACTGAATATACGGACAGTGTTTAGCAGTGATTCGATTTCTGACTGGGACTTTCCATACAACTTCAGATCATCCATGTACAGTAGATGGTTGATTTTACTGGATGTTTTAGATGTTTGGTATCCGAGGCCTGTTTTGTTTAGTATTTGTGAAAGTGGGGTCATGGCGATTACAAACAATAGAGGGGATAGTGAGTCCCCTTGGAAAATGCCTCTTCTAATGCTAACCTGTCCAAGTGCCTCGCCATTGATTGTTAACTGTGTACTCCACATGCTCATTGCTTTTTAAATAAATATCTGAATGTTTTTGCTGACACCAGTTGTTTCTAAACATTTTAGTATCCATGTGTGAGGCAATGAATCGAAGGCTTTCTTGTAGTCAATCCATGCAACACTTAGATTGGTTTTTCTTCTCTTGCAGTTTTCTAAAATCATTTTGTCAATCAGCAGCTGGTCTTTTGTGCCTCTGGTGTTTGGGCAATTTCCTTTCTGTTCAACTGGGAGCTGTTTGTTAGTTAATAAGTGTTGCATCACTTCATCTGCTATTATTCCAGTTAATAATTTGAACATGGTTGGCAGGCAGGTTATCGGTCTATACTTACTTGGAACTGCACCTTTTTCTGGGTCTTTCATGATGAGATGGGTTTTCCTAGTAGTTAGTAGGGATGTGCAAAAAATTTCGGGCACAGAACAATCTGTGCCCGAAATGAGCAATTTTGGGTGATTTGGGGCTGAACCAAATCACCCCCGATGTCCCCCAATATTTTTTGGGCCCAAGCCAAATCACCCAAATTTCGGGCATGAAAAATTCAGGTGATTCGGTTCATGGTTGATTTGGGGGGATTTTTTGAAGTTTTAGGGACTTTGGGGCAGTTTGGGGGCATAGCATGGGATCTGGGGAAAAAAAGTGGGGTGGGGTGGTAGTGCCTAATGGGTGCAGGCTACCACCCCAATTTCAGGGGGATTGGGCAAAGGGCTGATTTTTGGGGAATTTCTGAAATTTTCATGTCTTTGGGGCAGATTGGGGCAGATTGGGGCATAAAGTGGGGACTGGGGCAGAATAGTGGGGTGGGGTGGTAGGGCCTAATGGGTGGAGGCTACTACCCCAATTTCTGGGGGATTGGAGAAAGGGCTGGTTTTTTGAGAATTTTTGAAGTTTTAGTGACTTTGGGGCAGTTTGGGGGCAGAAAGTGGATCTGCCCCAAAAAAGTGGGGTCACGTGGTAGTGCCTAATGGGTAGAGGCTACCACCCCAATTTCAGGGGGATTGGGCAGAGGCCTGATCTTTTGGGAATATTTGAAATTTTGGTGTCTTTGGGGCAGATTGGGGGCAGAAAGTGGATCTGCCCCAAAGGAGTGGGGTGGGCTGGTAGATAGTGCCTAATGGGTGGAGGCTACCACCCGTCCCCAATTTCAGAGTGATTGGGCAGAGGGGTGAATTTTGGTGAATTCTGAGGTTTGTCTTCATAAGGTGAAGTGTGCTAAATTGATTACTTCCTCATATTCATAGTAAGTGTGAAAAAGTGAAAGTGGGGTCATGAGAGTTGTCTAATTGAAAAAAATCTCATTTGCTATGATAGAATGAGAATTCACACCTCAGAAGTTTTTTCTGAGGTGTGAATTCTCATTCTATCATAGCAAATGAGATTTTTTTCAATTAGACAACTCTCATGACCCCACTTTCACTTTTTCACACTCTCAGTTACTATGAATATGAGGAAGTAATCAATTTAGCACACTTCACCTTATGAAGACAAACCTCAGAATTCACCAAAATTCACCCCTCTGCCCAATCACTCTGAAATTGGGGATGGGTGGTAGCCTCCACCCATTAGGCACTATCTACCAGCCCACCCCACTCCTTTGGGGCAGATCCACTTTCTGCCCCCAATCTGCCCCAAAGACACCCAAACTTCAAATATTCCCAAAAAATCAGGCCTCTGCCCAATCCCCCTGAAATTGGGGTGGTAGCCTCCACCCATTAGGCACTACCACCCCACCCCATTTTTTTGGCACAGATATACTTTCTGCCCCCAAACTGCCCCAAAGTCACTAAAACTTCAAAAATTCTCAAAAAATCAGCCCTTTGCCCAATCCCCCAGAAATTGGGGTGGTAGCCTTAACCCATTAGGCACTACCACGCCACCCCACTCTTTTTGCCCAGATCCCATGCTATGCCCCCAAACTGCCCCAAAGTCACTAAAATTTCAAAAATTCCCCAAAAATCATCCCTTTCCCCAATTCCCCTGAAATTGGGGTGGTAGACTCCACCCATTGGGAACTACCACCCCACCCCAAAATTTTGCCCCTGGGCCCCTTTTTTACCCTCTGAATCAATTTGGATTTGGATTCAGATTAAATCCGAATCCAAACCGAATCAAGGGTGATTCGGGTGGCCCATATTCGGCCACAAAACAGAACAGGGGTGATTCAGTTCGGGTCCCGAACCGAATCACTGAATTCCCGAATTGCGCACCCCTAGTTGTTAGCCATTGTTCAATATCACCGCCTTTCATAATGTGATTGAACTGTTTTGATAGTTGTTTATGAAGGCTTGTTAGGTGTTTAAGCCAAAAGCCATGCAGTTCATCGTCACCTGGAGCAGTCCAATTTTTAATTTTCTTTGCTCTTTCACTTATTAATTCTGGTGTTATTATTAGATCTTGCATTTGTTGGTTACATTTTTTGACCTCTTTCATCCAGCCTGCTTTTTTATTATAATCTATTGGATTGTCCCATAATTTTCCCTAGAATTGCACTGTTTCTTCTTTATTTGGTGTTTCTAGGTTTCTTGCAGTTTCTCCTTCTATGCTTTGGTAGAAACGTCTCTGATTCGACCGGAATTGGAGATTCTGCCTGTGTTGTGTAATTCTGGCTTCATATCTGTAATGTAAATGTAAACAAATAAATATCTGCTAATCTTCTTTGACACTGCTGTTATTTGCTGCTTTATTATTTCCAGGACTTCTCTAATTTTTCTTGAATCTAGGTGGTATTTTTGGATCAGATACTGTTTGGTGTTTTCATTCTTCAGCTTCTTCTCTTTCATATCTTTCAATTTACTAGCATCTGATCTAAGCCTGGAGATTTTATTTTCTAATCTAATCTTCCATTTAGGTGATGTACTGCTTTCTTTTTTTACAGGTCCACTGATCTTATATCTGAGCTCTTGTGTTGTTATTGTTGCTGCACTGTACATTAGTTGGTTTGTTTCTTGCAAATTCTTGGTTGTTATTTCTGCAAGTGCAGCATTGACTCCTTGCATTTCTTTTGCCAGAGTTTGTTCCTTACTGTTCTTTTCATTTGGGCAGTACTTCCATTTTCTGAAGGAAGTCTTCTTTCCTTTTATAGCTTCCCTGACTCTACTTGTTAGCCACGCTGGCGTCCTCCTGAACTTGGTGTTACTTTTCCTCCTTCTTGGTATACATTTCAACTATGCTTATAGTACTGCGGTTTTAAATAAGTTCCATGCTTTCTGGAGTGATTTGATCCTCCTGACTTTCCCTTTCAGCTTCCTTCTTATCATTCCCCTCATTTTTCAGATGTTTCCTCTTCGGAAGTCGAATGCATCTGTGTTGGACTTCCTCGACAATTCTCCACTCACATATATGCTGAATTGGATCACACTATGGTCACTGCTACCCAATGTTTCCACAACTCTGACATCTCACACCAGGTCCTGGGCACAGCTCAGGATTAAATCCAAAGTTGCCATCTCTCCCATTGGTTCAGTGACAAACTCTTCTAAGGCACAGTCATTTAGCTCATCTAGAAATTTGTCCTCTCTGAATGTGAATTTACCCAGTCTGTGTGTGGGTAGTTGAAATCACCCATTATTACTGCCCTGTCTCTCTTTGACGCCTCTCTTATTTGTTTCTCCAACTCCAGGTCAGTCTCAGCACTTTGATCCGGAGGGCGATAACATGTCCCTAGTAACACATTTCCTTTCAGGAAATGTTACCATAATGATTCTGTGGAGGACTCAGGTCCACCTAGGTTTTCTAGCCTATTGGAATTTACCCCTTCTTTGTTACACAGTGTCACTCCTCCCCCAGTCCTCCCCTCCCTGTCCTTTCTATAGAGTTTATATCAAGGAATAACCATGTCCCACTGGTTCTCACCATTCCACTAGTTTTCCGTTACACCCACTATATCTATGTTTCCATTAGTAACCAAGTACTCCAGCTCACCCATCTTGGCTGGAGGCCAAGATAGGACATCTTCAAGATAGGGCTGAGAGAGACTCCTGCCTGCAATCTTGGAGAAGCCACTGCCAGTCTTTGTAGACAATACTGAGTGAAATGGACCAATGGTCTGACTTGGTATATGGCACCTGCCTATGTTCCTAGTTTCCCCACAAAGCAAGCAGCATCCTACTCTGAACCTGCTAACACTCCCTTTTTTGGGGGGGGGGTCCCCCAGCCAGATTCAGAACTCGAACTTCTATCTTCCCTGCTGGCTGCATTGCCTACTCAGTTCTATGCAAGCTTACTTGAAAATAAGTCCCAGTAAGTTCAGTGGAGATTGCTCCCATGTAAATGTTTATACAATTGAAGTCTGCATTTTCCCAGATGTTTTCTCTAGACCCCACCCAAGGATATGAAGTGCCTTAGCTCATTTAAAAGCCTGTTTTAGTGATTAAAAGTCATCAAGCAACCATCTCCAACAAAGTTTGACAAACATAATATCTGATCTTAAGTAGAGATGTGCAAGTTTCTTTTTTGTTTCATGATTCCATTCATTTTCATTATTAAAAGCTTGATCCGTTTTGTCATTTCTTCATTAGAATCATTTCCGTTTCATGATGAATGACATATGTTTTTCTTATTCTATTCATTCTGATTCAGTGGAAGAACCACTGAAGCAGCTGCACTTCTGAGGCTTTCCATCTTGATTTCCATCCAATCAGCATGGAATTTCCAGGCATTCTGCTGCTCCTCCTCCAAGAGGTAAGACCTACAAAATTTCAAGCAGAAAATGGGTCTAATTTTACAATCAATTACAAATGAAATATAGATATATAGCATAGCCCAATTATTATCCAAACTGTATCCTTTGTCCAAATCCCAGATGCATTTGCTACTGTGCATTGGGTAAAAGAAAGTAGGGATTTTTAAAGCTCCAGTAAGCAATCCAATTGAGGTTCCCAGCCTCAGAATCAAGACGTTGTGCAGCCGTTTGCTTATGGCAAGATCATGGTGAGGTTTTTGAGACTAAAGAATATTTCTTCCCAGATGCCTTAAGAGTTCATTGAAAATGGCAATGAATCTTGGAGAAAGGTGTTTTTTGTGTTTTTTGTTTTAAAAGAGGCTTCAAAAAGCACACATGGGCTAAGGAGGGAGAGCATATATTGCGACATGGTGAAATTGGCTGCAGAGCTTGCAATAATAGCCCTAGACATTACATTGTACAGGTGATACATGTATATGTTGTGTGAATTCACATATGTGAATTATACAACCGATCATTTCAAAAGTGAACTTAGAGTCCCCCAGAAATACAGGATACAGATACGAAGTGTATTGTTGTATGAGTGTTGAGCATATGTGCACTGAACATAACATGTGAATAGGGCTAATATTTCTTGTGTATGTGCTAAACTGGACAGGTAAATTCAGGCTGTACAACTATTTTCTTTTGAGTTTGGGAGAATTGCTAGGCTTGCCTAGCCTCCCTAGAACCTTAAGATCTCTCTGGATTTTTTTTTTTTAAAATTCTGTGTGACCAACAGTTCAGTTCAGGGTTTAGACCACAAATGGAATTAAATTTAAAACTACTCTATGCATGTGTGGGGAGGAAAGGCTCATTTGATCAAACACTGAAGAGCTTAACTTTCAGTTTCTGCCATTTTGCTCCCCCCCTTCCTGTAACCTCAAGAAAATGAAAAATGAAAGGGAAATGAGTGAAATGAATAAATAATATGCCATTTGTCATTTTTCTCTCTGGATTTGTTTTGTCCCTGGTAAAAAATAAATGAACCCCATTAATTTTGTTTCCCCCACATTTGTTAGAAAACAAATGCACACCCCAACTCATATGCAAGAGACCAAATATATGAAAAATTGTCCCTGAACAGCTGCTAGTATTTAAAACATAAGTAACTATCATCGCCACTACATTATTAAATAATATATAAACTAATCATTTAGGTAACTTTAAAAAGCTTAGCTAACATTATCAGAGGCGCTCCTACCCCTGGTAAGTCCAGGGCCTCCTCACCCCCGGTGCCCCCCAAACCCTCTTTAGTTTGTCTTAGGGAGTGTGGCCACCACACCACACCGCCAGCTGGTGCTGAGCCGTGCAGCAGAGCATGACTGGGACTTGTGCCCGGTGGCCGAGCGTGACCCCTGCTAAGAAAGACAGCGGGGAGGGGGGAAAGAAATAAGTTGCTTATTGAAATGTTTCTGCTAAAGCATATTTGCATAAACATACCCTTTTAATATTCTTACATTCTTGTGAGTTCAGTTGACTTTGTGCCCTTAAGAACCCACATGTTAAACATACTGTGTGTGTCATCGTGTGTGTGTATGTAGGGGGATGATGCTTAACTTGCTCTGTGTGTGTGTGTGTGTGTGTGTGTGTGTGTGGGCGGGGGGCTTCAAAGGCCTTTAGGTCCAGCCTCCAAAATTACCTAGGTGCACGTCTGAACATTATCCATTGTTAGTGATGACTTTCTCTTGTTACATTCATTTTAAAAATATTATCATTCTGTTTTAATCTTAAAAACAGACTCAGCTGACAGCCTGATAATACCATAATAAAGGCTGGTGCCAGACCATTTTGCACTCTAGGCAAGGCTAAGTACTCCCCCCACCCCCACCCCCAAAATTTCAACTTCGATTTTCAAAAACAGATGTTTTGTAGAAAAAAATGAAAAGCACAAAACTTGAAACTGCTAAAAAAAATTTTCAATTGCAAGAATAGGTAATACGTCAATTTTTGATTATCTTTCTCAAATACAAAAGAAAATATGTTGGCACACCAATCATTTTGAACTAGAAGGGCACTCGGTAAAGCACATACCTCTGCCAAGGGCAACACAACCCTTAACACCACATCAAAATCTCACTTTGTGTGCCTTTTCCTTTGCAAATTTTGACACCAATTCAATCAGACAAATTGCTGATGCCTCTTCATGTTCAATTGATATAGTTGCCAAGCCAACTAGTCTCTTTTGTGACATTGTTGAGCGTATGTAAGTTTTTATAAGTTTGAGCTTTGAGTAACTACGTTCACCACTTGCCACTGATACTGGAGGTGTGAGAAGGATCCTTAGAGCACCAGAAACATTAGGCACATTATCCAGGAGTTTTTGTTGTAGTATGAAGAGAAGTACTCCTTGTGGCGACATAGACTTTGGAAGTCTTTGAGCTATTGCTATAAGTTGACTGCCTGTTGTCCTCTAATCTTTATTCTAGTCCTCACTAGAAAAATGAAATAAAAATATATGAGACCACTGTGATAGAAATTGAATTAAGTTTAAGAGTATTGTTAGTGTTGAAAACAAACTGGTTTTTTCCTCATATTTCTACTCATTATTCTGGTTTCTCACACTCTTAACACAGTGACACTCTACACTCTGCACCCCTTTGATGTCTGCACCCTAGGCAGCTGCCTAGTTGGCCTAATGCTAGCACCAGCCCTGACCATAATACAGTTTCACACTTGAAGGAAGTCTAGAAATGATATATAGGCTAATCAGCAAGTGAATAGTAGCTATGGAAATAGAATCCAGAAGATTTTGCCTTCTGTGTTTAGCTCTCTGGATTACATTTTCTACAGAAGGCAGTTTTTGCTCTCTAGAGGCGTTTTGGAAGGATGTTGAAGGACTGGAAAGATAGCAATGCCCTGAAGACAGCATCTGAGATCAGTATGAAATAGGGATGTGCATGGAACTGGCTAGCCTGGTTTGGTTTGAATCCGAACTGGACTTGAACCTGACCGGCCCCGTTTGGTTCCGCACCCCTTCAAAAAAACCCTCCCCGGCTCAGTTCGGTCCAAGTGGGGTTCACAAAATTATTATTATTATTTTAAAAATATATTTTTTAACCTTCTAGCCCCTTCGGGGGGCTTCATCTAGGCCACGGGGGGTGGGGTCTGTGACGGTTCCCCCTGCCCACACAAGCCTTCCTCATCATCGCCGTGGCCTGTTCGGAAGCGTTATTAGGCCTGTTTAGGCCTCCACAGACTTGTGTGGTGGCCATTTTAGATGCTGCCGCACATGTGCAAATGGCATCTGCAAGGCCTGGTATGGCCTAGGGCCTCGCAGAGGCCATTTGCGCATGTGCAGTGGCCATCTTTAAAAAAAATTTAAAAATGGCTGTCAAAACAAAAATGGTCACAGTGCATGCACAAATGGACTCTGTGAGGCCCTAGGCCATGCCAGGCCTCGCAGAGGCCATTTGCGCATGCACAGTGGCATCCAAAATGGCCACCACGTGAGTCTACGGAGGCCTGGACAGGCCTAATAAAGCAGCCGAACAGGCCGCGGCGGTGATGAGGGAGGCTGGCAGGAGGAGGGGGAAAACAAGTTTGCGAACGTGGCAGGGGGTTCAGTTCCAGTCTGGATGGACGGGTGGGTGGGTGGTTCGGTTCAACCCCGAACCATCGAACATCCAAAACCAAAACCGTGAATCACAAACGCCGGAACCGGTTCTGCACTTCCCTAGTATGACATGCTAAGGAGCTGGTCAATTGAGGAGGGGCAGAAAGCAGAGCTGAATGGAAATGGAAGGGTCAGGATGTGATATGGTATGCTTAGATTTGCTTTGCAATTTACTTTCATGCTTTGATTACATACAATTACTGTTGTGCTGACTGTACAATTACAGTTCTGTTGCGCTGACTGTTGAATTCTGTATTATTTTGTGTGCACAATGCAGCATAGATTAGGCAGCACCAGTTGAATATTAAAAGTTGAACATAAAACATTAAGCAACTTGTTAACAATTCACAATGGCAATACTGATAATGATCATCCAAGCAAGAAGAGGTGGTACTGTAAGATATTTCTCGTGAATATGTTATCGCTACATCAGGGTACAGCATGCTGGTATCCAGGAATTATAGGTAAAACCCATATATATTTTATTGAACTAAATAGCCCATTGACATGCAAATAACAACAACCTTGTTTATTGGCCCTCCCCATAACAATTGTTCTCTGGGCAGCTCACAAACAAAGGAATAAAACATACAATTAAAAGCATATTAAAAACTAAAAGCTGCAATAAAATCTAAAAACATTGGAAAAAACATTGATGTTTCTACTCTCAGAGGAATCTTCAGGTACAAATATTCCAAGCAAAAACTAAATAAGATGGAACAAGGCCTTAACATGTTTAGATGCCAGCGTGGTGTAGTGGTTAGAGTGCTGGACTAGGACCGGGGAGACCCGAGTTCAAATCCCCATTCAGCCATGAAACTAGCTGGGTGACTCTGGGCCAGTCACTTCTCTCTCAGCCTAACCTACTTCACAGGGTTGTTGTGATAGAGAAACTCAAGTATGTAGTATACCACTCTGGGCTCCTTGGAGGAAGAGCGGGTTATAAATACAATAATAATAATAATAATAATAATAGATGTGGGGTCTTGGTCACACTGGTAGCTTATTGGACATCTTCTATCACAGCTAGCCTGCTCTCACAATATTACATCTACAAGATGAAATTTTAAAACATTCTTCCTTAAAAGGCTTTGTACAGCAGGACAATGAAGCAAGTCAGTGGCAAGAATGCCATTTAAGCCCAGACATCTGTGAGAAATGGGACTTGCTTAGAGAGGATTTAACTCCATAAGGAAGTAGGTATGTTAGCTTAGAATAAATAATATGGGAAGTGCTGGTGTATTATGTAATAATATGGGAAGTGCTGGCAGAGAAAAGGTGCAACAAGATCACATTCTTGTGATTGAGGAAAGAATGTGAATACAAGTCCTTTCCCTCTCCATTGTTCATTCATCATATTCATGTTCATATTTGTATTGTTCCACAAGTCAAATTACACTTAGACATGCTTCAGATATCATAACACAATATTTAGATACCAACTGGCTAGACATATAAACACCACTAGTTTCTATCAGCTTCGGACTGAATATTATCAGATAGTACATAATGATCTCTTAAAGTGGCCCAATTGATGTTTTTATTAAAAGTACTGACTAGGATAAATAACATGCCTTTGTTTTAAATTGCTATTTTCCATTTTCCTCTCTTGCTCAGTCAAAGCAGAATATGTTGCCAATATTATGCTTCTAGTTGTTTAGATTTACTGACCTGTTATAAGTGGGCTTTTCATCTAAGACAGAGCAGCAAGTATTTTGGACAACTTCTCAGTGTCAATTTGCCTGAAAGCTAATTCAGTCTTCAGAAGATGGCTCAGTGATTTGCCCCTTAGGGAAATCAGCATTCTCAAAGGAAATAGAAGCAAAAGACAAGGATCATGGAAAAGCAAAACACAATGCCATGGTTGTGTACAGTAGCTATCCAGGGACAATCAAAGGCCTCTGAAGTGACAATTGTGAGGTTAGGCTTAATTTAGCTATCATTATTATGTGTAATGTAGTGAATAGCATATTGTTATCTGCAAATATTCAAAGGTTTGGGGGCAGCTACTCAGCTCTATTGGTTCAAATACTTTCAGTACAATGAAAGGAACAAGCTGGGATTGTTCAATTAAATACAGGGCAACATGGACACTAGGAAGCACAAAATGAACTCACAATACAGAAAAGGCAATTCGTTATCTATGATTAAAAAACAATATCTATGCTTAATAAACTTCTCCCTCTCACATAACACTAGAACCAGGGGTCATCCCATGAAATTGATTGGCAGCAAATTTAGGACCAGCAAACGGAAGTATTTTTTCACACAACAAATAATCAACTTGTGGAATTCTCTGCCTATCAAATTCTCAGCCCATTTGCCCCTCTCTTCTTCTCTGCCTTTCCTAAAACTTGACTCAGTCTGTCCTTCTTCGGCTAGCAACACCCACCACGAGAATGTGCCCGACTAGATAAAGCTCACTTCATTGCTAGGAAACTTGCTGACTGCTCTAGGTCAAAGTTAGGATTCAGTTCTATTCACTGCTACTTCAGCTGATACTACTTGTAGCCAGACAGGATTGAAACTGCCTCCCATTTCACACGATGCCAAAATGCCTTAACTGCTTGTGTTGTGTACTTAATAGAAATATACCTTCATTTACCAGTGTACTGTTCTGTATTTTGACATGGACACCAGGGAAATTGATCTGCTTGTCATATGTAACCAATTAAGTTTTTAATAAAGAGAAATTTCTTTTAGAATCCAGCTGTGTGATGCTTGCTCACCCCTCCAGAACCACCCATGAATCTCAAAAAACAAACACGGAGGCAGCCTGTTGGCTGCATGTGGTAGGATAAGGGGCAGATCAACCACCACCACCACCACCACCTCCCTTCGTATCACTAGGCTTCTCTGATGGCTTTGTTCATACGATCATAAGAAGAGCCTTGCTGGATCAGGCCCAGGCCTATCCAATCCAACATCCTGTTTCCCACAGTGACCCACCAGATGCCTCTGGGAAGCCCACAAGCAGGAGATGAATGAGGAGATGAAGGTGTTCCCCCTGTTCTGCCATTGAGCCCCTGCAACCCATATCAAACTGCCTTTGAACCTGGAAACAGCATACATAGGGCATCATGGCTAGTAGCAATTAATAGGTTTGTCCTCCATGAATTTGTCTAACCCCTCTTTAGAGCCATCCAAGCAGGTGGACATCTCCACATCCTGTGGCAGCAAACTCCATTGACTAATAACGTGCTGTGTGAAAAAGTACTACCTTCTCTCTTGTCTTAAATTTCCTGCCAATGAGTTTCTTGGGATGACTCCTGGTTTTAGTGTTGTGAGAGAGAGGAAGATTTTTTTTAATCCACTCTCCCTGCACTGTGCATAGTTGTATCAACTTCTAACATGTCTCTCCTTAGTAACCTTCCCACCAAAACACACACACACACACACACACACACACACACACACACACACACTTTTTGTGCCATCTATTGCTACATATTACTATGGGAAAGAGAAGGGGATGTGGGATTGCTGTTCTAGCCCACACCAATGTGCCTCTTGTAATGTCTAGTCTAGTTTTGACATGAAGACCACTACTGTATGACATTCTTTCCCTCCGTATTTAGCAACATAGCAATGTGTTCAGTGGTTTTCATGCCATACAATCAGACTTTTTGTTCTGGTGCTATTGTTATTGCTGTTTCATTCCACCACCACCCTAGCCTTTTTTAAAGCTTTCTTGCTAATGCCCAGAAGTAGCAGTATGAAAAAGGAATGTGTCAGATGGTTCCTAAATCTGCAGTGCAATTCTCAGAGTCTCAACAGATTGTTCAGAAGTTCTAGTCAAATATGGATAGATCAAGTCTCTAGCTAGTGTTTTTGTTCCTGACACTTTGGATACCCCAATGCAACATTTCATAATGGGTGGCTGTGTGGTTGTGATGAGACAGGGGTTACTCTGTGCTTTCCTAGGATCTACCCTCAATAGACAGATTGCCTGGCTTGGGACTTACAGGCACTGTACAGTTGGAGTCCATGAAACTCAACTCTAGACAACAGTATATTAATCTAAAAACAGCTCTTCAGTAGTGTATGGCCTTGTGAGGCACATGGAGAAGATTTCTGCAGGTTTAAACCAGACTGAAGCCCCTTCTAAGTATATGAAATCTATTAAGAGTAGCACACAGAATAAGGAATTGGGGGTGGGCATAGGGGAAATTGGGAGTAAAGAAAGGCACACAGGAATGCCAAAGAAATTACAAAACATCAACTAATGAATGAACACTGAGTTTTAGCAGTAGGCAGGTCCTTGACTGAGAGAGCATTAATCTCTACAGCTTTCCCCTTTCTGGGCACTAGTAGCAGCTGATGACATGCTGTCTGGTTACTGGCAACTCATGACTGTACTGGTAACAAAATGTTGGGGGTCTTGTCCCCTAAGTTGTAGTGATGAATAAGGGAGAAGGCTTTCCCACTCTTCCAGATATAGACAGTTCTGTGATCCAATGAAAAGAGTCAGTGCCTCTCTGATGTAACACTGGTCTTAGGCCAATTCAGGGTTTGTTTTTTAATATTTATTTTATTTTATTTTATTTTATTTTGATTTCTATACTGCCCTTCAAAAAATGGCTCAGGGTGGTTTACATAGAGAAATAACAAACAAATAAGATGGAATATATTTATTACATTTATATCCTGATCTTCCTCCAAGGAGCCCAGAGACATGGTTATATTTCTCCTCACAACAAACCTGTGAGGTAGATTAGTCTGAGAGATATGTGACTGGCCCAGAGCCATCCAGTGAATTTCATGGCTGAATGGGGATTTAAATTCAGGTCTCCCAGGCCCTGGTCTAACACTCTAACCACTATACCACACTGGCCCCAGGATGAGGTTTCCCCTCCAAATTGGAGATGGGGTTCCTCTTTAGTGGGTCTGAACTTATATGTCTAGAGGTAGGTCTGGTTTGAGCTGGTCACCTATTGTCAGAAGGGGTTCAAGGCTATAGCTTGATGGCTCTGTCCCTTCAATTCCAAAGGCAAGATTGTCCTAATTCAGTTACAAAAGAGGAGGAATGTCCCCCATTCAGAGCACTCAGGGTGGAGTGGAAGTATCAAGCATTCGTGAGCTAAGATGGAGATCTGCATTTCATCAGAGGTACAAAATGCAGATCTCCATATAAAGAAGTATATGTCAATAACCTTAAAAAATTTAGTAAGACAGAACTAAGAGATGAATCACAGTGCTTGGATGGAGCTGTGCTATGAAGGGGAAATTCATCCACAGGGAAAGCATTCTCCTGTAACTAGTGACTGGTTCAATAAATGTACAATACAATTTAAAAACAGGGATGTGCCAAAATGTGCTTCAGGTGTCTGAATTGCAGGCACCTCCCTTAAAAACAAAGGCTTACACAGCCCCTTTAAAGCGGATGGGCGATGGCCACCATTGCTGTAATCCCAACGATCCCTCCTGTTATGTCCATGCACCAACAGGGTGTCTCCCAGCTGCCCCTGTGTGACGCTGACATGCACATGGTCTCTGTGCATGTGCAGGGGCAGCTGGGATATGTCCTGTTGGCATAGCTGGGGGGATCACCAGGATTTCTGCAATGGCAGCCATTGGAGGAGGAACAGGTATGGACCTGCTCTCATCTACTTTAAAGGGGCTGTGTAATCCTTTCTGGGCCTCTTTGTGCTAGCGGTGGCTATTTTGGAGGCTGCCGTGCACGCACACTGGCCATCTGCATGGCCTGGGTCCATGCATGCAGATGGCCGGTGCACATGTGCAGCAGCCTCCAAAATGGCCAGCACCAGCACAAAGAGGCCCAGAATAGGCCACACAGGGACTAAAACAGTAAAATGGCCCAAACTGGGCTAATTGGAGACTGGGGGGAGGCCAGCGGGGGGATGGAGAATCACCTGAGACCCCCCTCATGGCCATGGCTGCACCCTCTGGAGGCAGTGAGCTGTTTTAAAAACAGATTATTATTATTATTATTATTGGTTAGAACCCCCGAACTGGCTCGAATGCGAGCCTAACCAGGGGATATGTTTTGGGGGGGACCAAACTGAACATGCCCGTTTCCATTCAAGTCTGGTTCAGAGTCAAACTGAACCAGGCATTCTGGTTTCATGCACACCCCTACCCAGCATCCTGTTTAGAGAAATCCTTTTTAGGGTTTTCACTATTTACTTAATTTTTCACCATACTGAAATGTTTCATCATCCTTGGTACCATCTGCAAACCTAGCTCCTTCATTGCTTCAGTTCTATGTCATGTGTTAGTTAAACAGCAAGTTAAATTGCAACAGTCCCAATACAGACCTTTGGCTAACCTCACAGCTTACTTTTATACATTGGAAAACATATCAGTTTAATTCTGCCCTCCTCTTCCTTTTCTATAACCAGTTACTGTTCCCTAAAGCAATCTGTCCTCTTATTCCATGTCTGCTACATTTACTTAAGAGCATTTGCTGAGGAATATTGTCAAACGCCTTTTGGAAGTCTTTGTGTAGTAAATGTGCTTTGGATAACCATGTGGTTGTTTACTTCCTCAAAATATTCTAAAAAGGTGGGGGAAATAGAACTTTCCTTTAAAGGAGTCATGTTGATCCTTCCTTGTTCTTCTATACATTTAATTCAAGCTTTAATAGTTCCTTTTCACCAGTTTACCTGGGACAAATATTAGGATAATAGACCTATGGCTTCCCCCTAACTGGATCTTTAAAAAAATCACCATTAAGTTGGTTGTTTCCCAACCCTCAGTAACAGGCCAGTTATAGTGACATCAGATTGTGTACCTGAACACTGCTGAAACCTGAAAATGATGCATTAACTGCCACCTTACTCCTTGAGAGTTTACCTGCAGCTTGAGTTAACCTGACTCTATTTCCAGTAGCTGCACATGGAAGCATCCTTTCCAGTAGTCAGAGTTGAGTTTTGTTTCAACATTAACAGCCAGAACCCCTGAGGAGCTACTGATAAGATCAAGCATTGGATCAGGGCTAAAGTGAGAGATCAACTTGGTGCCCATTGCACCAAGAACAGGACCATGCCCACTGGTCCAGCCTCCCAGTGTTGACATGCTCATTGGTCATGGCCGCCTCACTTCTGTGCACTAACAGTAAAGAGCCTAAGTGCCTACAACTGTAGAGCTCTTCCACATGACTGGAAATGCTGACTGCCCCTGTGAATGTATGAGGATGTGTATCTGGACATTACTAATGATGCAAAGGTACATAGTGCTTTCCCTCTGCTTGGGAAAATATGGTGTAGATGTCTGCTCCCCATTTTTGCTGTAGAGAAGGAACTACTGTGGTTTGGTCAACTGGTCGGGCTGGACTGCTTGTTTGTCTCCAATTCTTTTGTTTAGTTTTGGTTTTTTTGGAGATCCAAAGCTAGTGCATTGTAATGGAGTTTGCTTTTCCTTCAGAGTTTAAAAATTTCATGGCATTCCTGTGAACTCATTCCAATGGCTTACAGAAGATTGGCACCATATAGCCCTATCTGAGATTTTCTGTGACCTGCTCCAAAATGAGTTCAGAGAACATGAATCAATTTAAACCGAATGGAAGAGAAATTCTAATGTAAGATAAACTAATTTCAGCCTGAGTTTGAAGAAAATACTGTTCTTGACCTATCCTCTTTCAAGGTTTCACAGCACTTCTTATGCCTCCTCCATGATGATGAAACCCAAGTGGCTGTTTGAAGATTGTATTTGTATCTTGAGTTTAGATGGTCTTTTTTACTTTCTTCAGGTTTTAAGACTTTATTGCATCTGTTTATTTATAGTTTTGGAACTGACTCAGATCTAAAATAGTTTTCATAGCTACATGAAGCTAATACTTCAGTGTTTCTATTAATACAGAGATATTCTCTCTCTCTCTCTCTCTCTCTCTCTCTCTCTCTCACTTCAAATTCACCCAACTAGAGGCATACCTGTAATATCACTCTTTGGTGAATTTACTGTATAGGTCATCACTTCAGATGTATCCTAATTTAGATGTGGACAGAACAGGACCAGCCCGCCCTAGGGTTTTTGGTGCCCAAGGCAAAGTTTGACTTTGGTGCCCAGTCCCAAGCCAAGAAGTTTGGAGCCCTGGCCTTAACCTGAGACATACAGGCTGCTCATTCACTAGATTTAATGAACATCCTGCATGGATGACCAATGAAAGACTAGCCCATGCTGGTTTGGGGATACAGTGGGAGAGGGAATTATGGATGACCAGTGAAAGACTAGCCCATGCTGGTTTGGGGATACAGTGGGAGAGGGAACTGAACTGAGTTGCTCAGAGCCTGCCCAGCCGACGCTTGCACTTCTTCTATTACCATTGCCTCCACCTCCACAGAAGTGAAGGCCCTGCTATCCTCAGGGTCAACCAAACTCTCTTCCTGCCTGAGAGGCAGCATTTAATGGTGCTGCAAAGAACTTCCCTCCATGACCAGCCAGGTCCTCCCGTAGGCAAGGCAGCCAGTGCACACAGCACTTACTTCCTGTTCTGGGTCTGGGCACTTGAGAAACCAGGAAAGGCTCCCACCTAAGCAAGCACTGCAGTAACAGAGCAGAGTGAGGCAGGATGGAACAAGGTAGGGACAAAGTACACTGAGAAGCGAGGAGGAGGAAAGCAAACCAGAGACCAACCAGGAGGCAGGTCCTACCCACTGGACTTCCACCCAGGCAACTGCAGTGCACCCCAAGAATTGGTGCCCTAGGCAACAGCCTACGTCTGCCTACTGCACAGCCAACCCTGAGACAGAAAAATCAAAACATGCCCTCTCTGACTCTCTCATATACATGCACTTGTTATGTTGACATGCATTTTAAGTGGGGTTCAAACTAAGGGGCTTTGGATCAAAGCTGCAGTGTAGGCTAGGAGGTTTAACCTTTTAGACCGGAACCAATTCTCCAACATATATAATCCCTTCTCAAGACTGCTCTTAGCACAAGGAAGGACATCTTTGGATCCCAGTGTGTGTATACTGAGAGTGCCAGAGTATAAACAAACTGCCTCTTTTTCTATAATTTTGCCCTAATATGGAAATAGAGAAAGAGATGTTGCCTCTATTATGAGTCAGTAGATTAAAATTGAAATTGTGCCTAAATCCTGATGTGCTAAGCTTATGATTCCAAATCTATTGTTCATCTTTAAATAAAAATATTTATCTCCCCCCCTCCCAATGGGAAGAAGTTCTTCTCCTTTTAGATGAATAAAGCCTACAGCATAGAACAGAGGACTGTAGACAAGTGCAATTTCTGTGCTGGATAATCTTCTATACAGGTCAATGAAACACCTTTTTCTACTGAAAATCCCTGCTCACCTGGCACATCAATTCCCGGCTGCACTTTTAAACCCATAACAGCTGATGAGTCACCTACTCTTGGGGAATCTGTATTCAATCCCTAGTTCTCTGAGTTTGTTTAATTAAAAAGATTAGCAACCATTTGTGGACATAAAACAATGCAAAAGGATCCTGAGTGTGGCCTTTTTAAAAAAAATACTCTTTGATGTTTGCAGGCAAAAGATTTGGAAAAAGGCCAGAACCTTTAAATAATGATGGCTTCTGATAGTTTGAGATATTTCCCCCTTGGAACATTAGGTAGCTGATGATAATGCTCTTCTTCTGTCAATATGGTGATGGCACACACAGACATTTACACGACTCATTTCATTCCCAAGCCAAGTTACTCTCAGAAGCATTGCAGGGCAGCCAATTGTAGACTTCTCATTGTTCTATAAAATCCTGAGTTTAAGCTGTAATGCACATTTGCAACAGATTGATGCAGAAATTGCCAAAAACGTGTCCTAATTTTCCTGTCTTTGTTCCTTTCTCTCCACTTTCTTTACAGAAGTCCCTTAAGAGAAATATCCTTCTATAAGTGTGACGACATGGAGCTTAAGAAATAAGAAGAGTCCTGCTGTATTAGGCTTTTCTAGTCCAGCATCTTGTTTTCCACAGTGGCCAACAAGATGCTTCTGAGAAGTCCCTAAGGAGATGAAGGCAAGTCCCTTTTCTGCTATTGGTTCCCTGCTACTGAAATTCAAAGGCACACTGCCTCTGAACCTGGTAGTCGCATAAAAAGCCATCAAGATTAGTAGCCATTGATAGACTTGTCCTCCACAAACGTGTCTGATCCCCTTGTAAAGTCAACTAAGGTAGTGGCCAGCCCAGCTCAAGTCAGCTTATCACATTTTGTCCTTACAACCCACAAGTCCAGTGTCAACTAGTAAGCTTCATGGTTGAGGACAAATCTGCATGTGAGTTTCCCACAGCCAAATTCAGCATTTGAGTTACTTGCTATTTCATATTGCTCTTCTTAAAAAGTTTCTATGGGCTAAATTAGACAATATATGTATTGTGAGATTGGAGCCCAGGTGCTTGATTTTTCTGGTGTAAGTAGCACATATGGGAGCCTGATCTGCATTTGGGCTCTTGTTGGGGGATGGAGGTTTTAACTATTTGACCCTCCCTGGAACCAGTTCAGCTTGGGTCCCTTTGGAGTTGCTGTTTGCTGCAGGAGAAAAGCTCCCATTGGTGCCAAAAGAAGTTTTTCTCTAGGGCAAATGTCAGCAGGGGTGGGGGTGGGGATTCAATCAATTGGGACCATGGGGACAAAAGGTGAAAGCCCCCTCTGTTGTAGTCTCTATCTGGACCCCCCCCCAGTGCATCCTATTTATATTAGAAAAATCAAGCAATGACGGACTGGTTTTTAGTGTGGTCAAGGTCAGGATGCTTTGGCATAAAGTTTGAAAAGGATGCAGACTTTTGCACTGTATGCAGGGCCGTCCTTAGGGCAGTGTGACTGGTGTGATCACCCCAGGCCCTGTGCTAGGTGCACACTGGCCAAACAGCCTGCCCCTGCTTGCTGCGCTGCTCCCTCAGTCTGCAGACTTCAGGAGCTCATCCAGGAGTTCCCCGCCCCGCCGTGGTCGCACCATCCAGCAGCAGGACACAGAGCAGGCGATTGTTGTTTTCCCTGCATGTGCCGCCTCTGCCTAGCCCAGTGGGCAGCAGCTGCTCAGAGAGGAGGCTTGGGCTCTGCGCTTCCCCCAGGCCCCCACTCTCCCCTACCTGCACTCCTTCTCCCTGCTCTGCTGCCCTAGAACTTGCCCCCTACAAAAGGGCACCTTTCAATGAGCCCAACAAGCTCTGCAGAAGCAGGGGGGAGGATCAGCTTCCAACAGGAGGGGAGGGAGGTGCTCCCAGGGCTCATCGGTCTAGCCTGCAGCTCCCCCCATCCCCATTATTAGTGGCTTGTCTGGAAGAGAGCAGAGGCTGGGAAAAGGGGCCAGATTTCTGGGTTTACCTGAGAGGGAATGCAACCTGAGCTCTGCTGACCTCCCTTCAGCCCCTGCTTGTCTTCTGGGACACACCTGCCAGGGCAAAGAGCTGCCAGCAAAAAAATAGCCTGCAAGGTCCATTGTCCTATGGCAGGTGAAGAGAGTCCTGAGCCCCCCTCCCACTCAGACCCCTCTGAGCAATGCCAAGATGCCAGGTTGTTCCTTGAGCACTGCCAGAACTCCTGGTGCAAGACTGCTGGCTGCCACAGGCCCAAATCTGTCTGCAGTGCTCTCTGATAGCTTGCAGGGACTTTTGGGTGAATCTGGCCAATATGTGAACCAATACCCTCCATTCTGGAGGAGAAGCAAGCTAAAAGCCCCATTTGGAAATGCTCCTGGGGACCCAGATGTAGACAGAGATTGCTCCTTGAGGACCAACCACCCCTCACTTTAGGGATTTTTTTGTGGGGGGAGGAAAGACACTTTTTTCAGGGTGGGGGGGAGAGAACAGCATGTTCTAGAGCTTGAAAAAAATGGTGATTAGGTTTTGGGGAGAGTTCAGTAAAATGAGGGGTGAGAGCTCTGGACCCCTGATCATGACCCCCCCACAAACTGCCACCAATGTTAAGGAGGCCCCGCACATGCTGCTCCACCCCTAGCCCCACACACCCCTAGGGATGGCCCTGACTGTATGTATATTAAATATAGTCCTGGTTACTTTGCTTTATTGCCCCATGTTAGCAATCTAGCCCAGATACACACGGAATGATTGGGGAAAGCATGGGGGGAAATCCAAATGTAAGTCAGAATTCAAATTTGATTCTGAATCCAATCTGATATCCGATATTGCCAGAGCCCATTGACTCCAAATCCGATATTGTCAAAATTGGATTGGGTTGAATCTGAATTTTCTGAACGCGCAGAGGCCTCATGCATATTATGCAACAGTTGGAGAAATATTGTGACTTGACATTCCTTTTTTATTCCCACTTGCCTGCAGAGTCCTTGGAGATACTTGATTAGCTGATGAAGAAAACCCATTTCATTGCATATGGATTAGGGTATTGTTATCTGGATAGACAACCCATTCAAATGTGCCACAAGCTCACAGTTTGGATTTGCCTATAGAATGAATTCTCAGTCTAGATGATTTGGCTGAAAGATAAACTAATTACATGCAAAGAGCCGATTGGTTCTCTGCCCATAATCCATATAATGATGCACAGGACAAAGAACTGAAGAGGAAGAATTGTTGTACGGAATACATGCTCTTTGCCATTCCAAGGACGTTGTTCACATCACAAACACAATATCTCTATTTTTGAACAATGACTTTGGAACATGCTGGGAGAATATAGGCAGATCTGTATGGCAGGGCTTGTTTCTGGTGAATATGTTCATCAGCGTATCACCCTCCATTTTGTTCCTAAATGTTGCTGCAAAAGATAGGAGCAGGTGCTAGCATCAAAGGAAGGGGCTTTTCTAAGGGCAAAGAAGGAGTGGAGAGAGGATAGAAAGGCAGGGGCTGTCCTGTCATGAGGTGAGGTGAGGCAGCCTCCTTGGACTGCAGATTACTGGGGCACAAGCAGGGCTGTAAGATGCCTCAGTAATTTGCAAGAAGCTACTCTCCTCACATTCTTTTCAAAGCTTGTAAGAACCAAGAGGACAGAAGAGGAGGTCCCAGAACATTGTTTAAAGGGCAGATGATACATCCAGCTTGCTGAAGCTAAGCAAATCTTGGCATGGTTAGTGCCTGGATGGGAGACTCATGTATGCCACCTTTTTGGATGGGGCCATAGCTGTTAATGAAACTGTTCTGTGGTGCTGGCTAAACACTCCAAGGGAACTTTTGGACTAGTGTGGGGAATCAGTGTGACTATCTAGAACAGTTCATTACAGTGTCAATTTATGTAAAGATTTAGTCTGGAAGAGAGGAGGAGACAGAAATATGGTACAATCAGATTTATTTAGTGATAATTGGGGTACAGTAAGAGAAAAAGGTTGATTTGGCAAAGTTGATTTGGCAATAAAATCTTAACAGGATTAACTAGAGTCTCGTAGAGGCATTTTAGCTGAAGGTCCAAATTGTTAATGAATCATCTTAAGGCTTAACTTGAGAAAGGATTAAGATATAGACTTCAAGAGGAGAGGGAAGGGAGCAAGGAGATTTAGAGGAAATAGATGGGGTTAGTATTACTGGTCCCAATCCAATGGTGCGTTGGATGCACTTCCAGGTAGGAGTGCACAGGTAGACTTCCTCACAGGGACAAAGTAGAAAAGCAGGAAAAGGAAAGGGCAAGTGGCAAAGAGTTGCCACTCACAAGCTAGGGAACCAGGATAGTGTTTGGTTCCAGGATAGGTCCAGGGGTGTTCTTTCCTCCATTGTGTCTTTTCTTCCTCCTAACCATGTGCTTGGGTCAGGAGTACAAATAAGCAAAAATGGTGCCCTGATTCCAGGGGCTGAAACTGTAACAAAGAACCACGTTTGCATGAACCAATCAAGTGGGTGTGATCTTTAAGAAACAAAAGGTGGAATGGCTGGTCGAGAGGTGTGTGTAGAGTACTGGATTGGTGAACTCAAAAGCTTTATCTAAGACTCTGGGACATCTCTTCCTGGGAGAGAGAAAGGTTTACTTTTCTGTTAATGATTAAGTGTTATGAATCCAAGTGTCTATAGCAAACTATTGCTTTAACGCTTTGCTCCTGAAAGAGAGATCCAGCCCCACACAGCTGCTGCTTCCACTGAGAGAGAAACTGACACCGTCTCTCTCTCTCTCTCTCTCCTTCAGGTTGACAAAAATTAAGGGAGAGTGCAATGGGCAGTTTCTCCTTCAAGTGGGCAGCATCAGCAGCATGGTCACAATGGTCATTGTCAGCCCCTCATTGAAGCAGGCAGGCAACAGCAGCAATATGTGGGCACAATCTCTCTCTCTCTCTCTCTCTCTCACACACACACACACACACGAACTTGTGGGCGCATTCTCACTGAGGCGGGCAATAGCAATTGTGGACAGAGGAGCAACAAGCAAGGAGAGGAGAAGAGTTTATTCAGTCGCAGGTTCAGATCCTGGTTTATTTCTGGTTAGAATAAGCCAGGATCATTCAGTGCAAATGTAATCAGTGATTCTGGCTTGTTCCTAATCAGAACTCTTGCCGAAGGCAGAGTATGGGAATTGTGCAACTTCTGAGACTCAGATTCCATGCAAACCAGGATTTAATACTGGCTCCATGTACATCTAAACTGGCCTAGTGAGAAATTTTCTCATGAAATCAAGGAGACAATATGGACTAGGCTAAACCAGAGATTTTCTTTTCATGGATGCTGTTCCTAACTTAACATGGAAGGAGAGAAGGCATGTGCTCACAAATATTTTCTATGTACCAAAGTCCTTAGATGAAATGGCACCCCAGGTGAGTAACATCCTTCTTGGCCCTCCACTTGTTCAGCTGTTGAATATCTGTAGTATCTTTCATAACTTTGATAATCTACATGCATGATTTATCTTGTTATATAAGAAAATAAATTTGTGTACATAGTTCTATACATCTGTATTTATTCGTGACATTTTTAAGCCAAGAAAAGTAAATCTGCTTTCTCATATCTTACAACAGCATTTTTATTTTAAGAAAAACTAAAATACCTGGCACTCTCCAAGCCCAATGATCCCAATGAGCCAAACAGGTGCCTGGGTTGCTGGCCCTAACTGACTTTGCTTGTAATTAATGTACATAACACAATGAGGTTGGCTCCATGGAAACATTTCAGTGACACAACACGGGAAAGGCAAAATAAAACTGGTTATGAGTAAGCTTTTAGCAAATTATAGGTAATCATAGCTTTTTGTTCTAATGTTAATGTTTGTTTTATGCGAATGTTACTTTATATTACACAGGCATGAGAGTCTGTGTATTATGGGTGGAGAGGTAAAATAGCATTTTTATCATGTTATTTCACCTGCCCCCCTCCCAATCTTCTGTGGCTCCCCAAAGCCTTCTGTTTGCACTATTCAAGCCAGAAGGGGCATTTTTACACTCAGAATTCCCTGCTCAACAAGTGTGTCAGTTTTTTTTAATGGAATCCATGGGGAAATGGCTATGTTATGAGGGGTAGAAGCTGAAAAGCAGATCTGAAACCTCAAGACCACAGTTGGGTCTCTCCCCCATCTTTATAATGGGAATTTCTGCATCCAAACAGGGAAGCACACAGTAACACTATTTCTTCAGGAAAAGTCTCTTTAAATTATCTGTCTTCAATAGGATTATCCTCGATGGGTTTGTCAAAGTACAGGTGAAACTCGGAAAATTAGAATATCGTGCAAAAGTCCATTAATTTCAGTAATGCAGATTAAAAAGTGAAACTGATATATGAGACAGACGCATTACATGCAAAGCGAGATAAGTCAAGCCTTAATTTGTTATAATTGTGATGATCGTGGCGTACAGCTCATGAAAACCCCAAATCCACAATCCCAGAAAATTAGAATATTACATAGAACCAAGAAGACAAGGATTGTAGAATAGAACAATATCGGACCTCTGAAAAGTATACAGTGTACTGTGCTTGATTGGCCAGCAAACTCGCCTGACCTGACCCCATAGAGAATCTATGGGGCATTGCCAAGAGAAGGATGAGAGACATGAGACCAAACAATGCAGAAGAGCTGAAGGCCGCTAATGAAGCATCCTGGTCTTCCATAATACCTCATCAGTGCCATAGGCTGATAGCATCCATGCCACGCCGCATTGAGGCAGTAATTGTTGCAAAAGGGGCCCAAACCAAGTACTGAATACATATGCATGCTTATACTTTTCAGAGGTCCGATATTGTTCTATTCTACAATCCTTGTCTTCTGTGGTGAACTCACCCATTTTAAAATCCCATCTCTGGGCCCACTCCAACCTTGCTATGCCCCTGAATTTGACATATAGGACAGCAGTATTTATACCTTCAGTGGCACTATTATCTCAGCAACGGATAGCATGGCACCATCTTATACAGTACATCATCACCATGGCAATGGATGGGTATATCCACATTGTCTGCTTATCACATGTTACAGATGCATTAAATGCTTTACTATCTCAGGACCCATGAAAGGTGCTGAATGCTGGAAAGTTCATAGAGTTTTGCAAGCAAGTCCTGATAAACTGACTTCATAGTATGAAGGTATCTAAATTAAAGATACCTTCTAAAATGTCTCTAAATTAAATCATGCAAAGACTGACTTTAAGAACAGGTGGCAAATTTCTTAGAGATGTCAACAACTGCAAATAACAATATGAAACATTTGTAAAAGCTTACATTTCATTGTTTCTTCTGGCTTTGGCAGATTGTTGCACCAAGAATAAAATTATCTTTACAATGATAATTGTATAAAGATGCTTCTAGCTAAGCAAAATGAGGCCAATCACTCTAGCCAAGTGCAACAGACTTTTATTCCTTCAGTTTTGTAAGAAGAAAAATGATTGTGTGTGTGTTTGTGTGTGTCCCATTTTTGCTGCTGGTAAATTATTTTTGAAAGCTCCTGTATTGTTTCAAAAGCCTTCAAAGGTTGACTGACCAGATGTGCCAGTGGGAGAGAAGAAATGTGTGTATATACATCATTGGAAGTGATGTTTATTTCAAAACAATTGCAACTCTCTTAACCAAAAAAACAAACAAACCCTCTTGTCTCTCTGACCTCAGATTCCCCAACCTCAGTGGGATGCATGGCTGAAGGAGGTGAATGAAGGAACACTTACTATACGTTGACAAGCACAATATTTTAAAAACGATAACTAGGCACCATTTTCACAATGGAGGGAAGTAAGAAGTGGGGTCCCCCAAGGATCTGTACTGGGACCGGTGCTTTTTAATTTATTCATAAATGATCTAGAAGCAGGGGTAAGCAGCGATGTGGCCAAATTTGCAGATGATACCAAACTCTTCCGGGTAGTGAAATCCCAAACGGATTGTGAGCAGCTCCAAAAGGATCTCTCCAAACTGGGGGACTGGACGACAAAATGGCAAATGCGGTTCAATGTTAGCAAGTGTAAAGTGATGCACATTGGGACGAAAAACCCCAACTTCAAGTATATGCTGATGGGATCCGAGCTGTTGGTGACAGACCAGGAGAGGGATCTTGGGGTCGTGGTGGACAGCTCATGGAAAGTGTCGACTCAATGTGCGGCAGCTGTGAAAAAGGCAAATTCCATGCTAGGGATCATTAGAAAGGGGATTGAAAATAAAACGGCTAACATTATAATGCCCTTAGACAAAACTATGGTGCGACCATGCTTGGAGTACTGCGTACAATTCTGGTCACCACATCTTAAAAAGGACATTGTTGAACTGGAGAAGGTACAGAAGAGGGCAACCAAGATGATCAGGGGCCTAGAGCACCTTTCTTATGAGGCAAGACTACAACACCTGGGGCTTTTTAGTTTAGAAAAAAGATGACTACGGGGAGACATGATAGAGGTCTATAAAATCATGCATGGCGTGGAGAAAGTGGAGAGAGAGAGATTCTTTTCCCTCTCACACAACACTAGAACCAGGGTTCACTCCATGAAATTGATTGCCAGGAGGTCTAGGACCAACAAACGGAAGTACTTTTTCACACAACGCATGATCCACTTGTGGAACACTCTGCCACAGGATGTGGTGACAGCCAACAACCTGGATGGCTTTAAGAGGGGTTTGGATGACTTCATGGAGGAGAGGTCTATCATTGGTTACTAGTTGGAGGGCTATAGGCCACCTCCAGCCTCAATGGCAGGATGCCTCTGAGTACCAGTTGTAGGGGAATAACAGCAGGAGAGAGGGCATGTTCTCAACTCCTGCCTGTGGCTTCCAGCGGCATCTGGTGGGCCACTGTGCAAAACAGGATGCTGGACTAGATGGGCCTTGGGCCTGATCCAGCAGGGCTGTTCTTATGTTCTCACCATTTTTGTAAATTGACTGACATGTATTCCATTGTGTCGTTCAACTGGCACATCTTTAAAGTCCTCTGCAATGTAAAAACCAGATTTTTGCTCAAGATGCTAACTTTTCTGACCAGATTTCAAATTTTGTCCAGTTCATCAGAGTGCTTGTGGATATGGAGAGTATAGCCTGGACACAGTGGGGAGAGTGAGAGAACTTGAGAGTAGGTTGAACAAGCTGTGGAATTCAAAATGTCTTTAGGGATCTCAGTGAATTGCTTTGAGCTATTGCTCTGTAGGCACCTATTTTTGCCTGTAGTCCCTTAAGGTCTGGGTTACATTTGACTTGGTTGGTGCAATGCAGGTGAATGAAAAGATTTGACTTGCAAGTTGGACACGTTTGCATATTGGTGGTCCCCTCCATGTTCATGGTCCTATGATGGAAAACCAAATTTGTACTTAAGTGGAAGAGCGGTGTGCTTTCTTCTTTCATCGAGACGTGCATCTGGAGCTGCTGGGCTTGCCCATTGGCCAGTCTTTTAAGCAAGCTGTCAAGATCACTGTTCCGCCTTGTTGAGAACACATTCTGCAACGGAGTCTCTTTCAAAATGCACTTGGGCTTGCACTCATTCATCTTGCTGACAGACTGCTCACAAAGCAAGTAAAGTAGCCAAGCCAGCAGACTATACTCACTGGATGCTGAGGATGGGGTTGGGGTGAGGATAAGTAAAATATTAGGGAGTAGGGAAAATATTTAGGGAAATATTAGTCCAAAGACTCTATAAAAGTCAGCCAATTTTCTCTGCTCTTCAGATGCATTCAGACACCTCTCTTTCTGTGAGCCGTCTGAGGACTATGATGCTGTAGATCTGCATATGTACATTACTTTGATTGATAAATGCTGGAATTGGGTGGAAACCATGTTTCATCAAATTGTTAATCAAGCTGAGCTTTAATTTAGGAGAGCACACGTGTGCACGCACACATGCATGCACACACAACTTATTTTGCTGGAGAATAATTGGCATGAAAATGACTGGAAGGACAATGATCTCTGCTTTATGGACATAATTTAGTGCTAATGGCAGTTGCTTAAAATTTCCAGAGGTGTAAACTGTACAATGGATCATTTACACTATAGAACATCTCCATGGTCGTTTATACCTCACCATCAATAAAATAAGAACACCTGCCTTTTATAGTAAGAAGTTAGAACCCTGTGAGTTTGGCTAGACTAAGAGAAAACAACTGGTTCATGGTCAACTGGTGAATGTCATGGCTGAGTGGAGATTTGAACCCTAGTACAATAGTCTAACCACTATACCAGACAGAAACCTCGTAAACAGAACATGCAGAAGACAAAAGCCGTGGCCCAATAAACTACACCAATAGTTTATTCTCTCTGGCTTATTTAGGCTCTGACCTGTGGACCTAGTTCTTTGGGGTGTGGCCTTTGCTGCACTTCACATTAAAATGCAAGCTTAGTGGAAAGTTATGAAATAATTTAATTTAATTTAATTTAATTTAATTTAACTTAATTTAATTGGGATATCCAAATACAAGAGATCCACCCTATCTTCAAGAGTCTTAATGCTTGGTGTAGAAATCACATATCTGGTCAACCCAGACAATCGCAGAAGAATTTTTGCATATGAAAACAATGTGTTGGAGTAATGGGTGGAATCTTCACTTGTGGCAAGGTGCTTCCGACCCTTCCTGGGGATCCCCCCCCCAGTCCTTTGATCCCCAAACCCACCCCTTTCCTGAGGGTTCCTTGCCCCTCAGGAGAAGCATTTTTGGGGCAGGGCAGTGGCAGCTGCTGGGGGGGAGCAGGAAGATATTATCTATCTATCTATCTATCTATCTATCTATCTATCTATCTATCTATCTATCATATTTCTATACCACCTGGTATAGACATCTCTAGGCAGTGTACAGATTAAAATACAACAAATGTAAAACAATATAAGACAGTTAAAATCCGCAAATAACAACACATCAAAAAAAGAACATATTAAATAGTTTTTAAAAATATGAGCTTTGTACCACTTACACAAGTTACTAGCCTACCCAACTTCTTTTTGAAATGGAGCACAAATTGCTTGCATGTGCATGCAGAGGGACACAATAGTCATTATCTGACTACAGGTGGACCTCAATATTTGCGGGGATTTCATTCTTAGCTGCAGCCATGGATATGGAAACCGTGAATATTGAGGCATTAGGGCTATGGCTGAAAATCTGATGGTTTTCAGGGGGAAATGGGTGGGGGGAGCTCCTTACCCTGCTTTGATGCTCATCTCAAGTTGTGCTGTGTCCCAGAATGCCCCCAAATCGGCTGAAAATCACTCTCTTTTTAAAAACTTAAACAGAGCCGTTTTGTGACTCCGATGAACAAAATGTTGGCTGGAAATTACCTCTGCAGTCATTTCAAGCCACCCCCAACCCACAGATAAGTGAGGTCAATGTGGTTTTTTTCTGCCCCCTCCCCCGCGTATGCTGAGGTCGGGTGTCTTTTACCCAACTGCGGATATGCAAATCCGCAGATACTGAATCCGTGGATAACAAGGTTCTCTTGTATTGTGGCCCCTATTCCACAACCTTGCCAGAGTATGGTAGTTTTTGCTAGTGCTGGTGGTAAGCAACCATGAGCCAAAGCAGCCATGTGAGGGCTGATGGCTGATAGAAACACTATGCACATTGATCTTTCAGATACTCCTAGTTCTGGGTTATGGCAGGGCATGTGTTGAAGATCAATCTACGCAGAGTTCTGTGCATGTTGACGCCTCTCAGGCTGTTGCCTTCTTTGTGATAGCATGCTCTCATTTTAAGCAGCAGCTTGCTATGCCACACAGGTCAGTTGGGTATATTGAATGTGAATGAAGGGGGAACCTAGCATGCTAATCCAATACGTCAAAGCAATCCAATATATCTCAGGTCCGGGGCATAGTTATGACTGAACAAGATGGGACACATGTCCCTGGGCCCTGAGGGGAGGGGCTAGCCTAGGTGTCAGGTCATTCTTTGCTCTCCCTCTCCCCAACTCACTGCATGCTGTTAGTTCCTGATTGGATAGCTTGTCTCTGTTTCAAAAGACAAGTCTTCTCCAGGAGGGGAGGGAGGAAGAGTGACAGGCAGTATTGGTCCCTCTTCCTCTTCTGCTCTGACTGGCTCGTTAGTGAAGGGGAAGAAGCCAGTGGGGCATGGGCCCACCTCATTTCTTGTCATTGCTTCTTCATTTCTTATCCCAGGGCCAACTCCAACCTTGCTCTGTTCCCAAGCCAGGTGAACTCTCTATGATAGAAAGGCCTTTAGCTAACTTAACACCTCGCCTTGCTGGATCTTAGACCTCCTTGGCCATCTTTTAAGTTCTGGCCTGTTAACCTCCAAAGCTGCTATGGAGTGAAGAGCAGCAGCCACACTGCCCATCTGCACTTGGTACTTGCTAACTGCAGGGAATTGTGAAAACTTTCCCCCTATTGTTTGAAGTTGCTCACTGTGGCAATGTCTGTGGGCTTCTAATTAATATATTTCCATCCCTTTTATTCTCTATATGGAAAGCCAAATGCTTTTAAACACTGTGCAATAAAAGATACGTTAGAAACGTTTGCTGCATTCTCTCATCATTTCAAAAGACCTATAACATGGAGGTAATTAGGACTGAATGGAAATGGGAACAGGCATTTACGGGATGGGCCAGCCAGGGGTATAGTGGCTTCCTTCCTTTGCTCAAAATGCATTTTGATCTATTATCTGCCCTTGACTGTCACAAAGGCATCAGGCTGTTTGGAGAATGGCAAGAAAAAACACCTGCTGATTTTGAGGCTGTCACCTGAAAAAGACCCATTCTACGTACCAGTCACTAATGAATATGACCAGATGTGACCACACATCTGATGAGGCCATTGCCCAGTGTGAGAAGAGAAATATTCTGAAGAGACAATGGGGTCCAAACTTCAAATGTTTTCTGTTTGCAGCACAATCTTGCAAAATTAAGGGGGAAAATATCCCAGAGGGCATAAAAAGTCTGCAAAACTAGAGAGGATATTAGCCTATTGATTTCCTGAGAAGGCAACTTTACTCCCATGCTGTCCTCCTCCAGGATATAAATCTAATGCACAGTCAATAGCCTACTTGAAAATTGGTCTCTTTCATCTATTCTCAGCTTTTACTTGAGTGAAGCACAAGGGTAATTTTAATTTTTTAGCCTGGTTCTTTGAGAGCGTCAGTGGCTTTTCCACATTATTTTTATAAAATTATTATCAATTGAAAAGTTCTCTCTTTCTCATGACATTAATTTAGCAGCATGATTTTCATATACATGCATGATATATGACTGGAATTTAAGTAGCAGGGGTTCATTACCACTGAAAAAGTGGCATTATGTTGGTCCACAAAAATGGGTTGATTCTTTTTGATGGAAATGGAGTTAAGAAAGGAAATGCTTTGAAACTGAGTTGAGACTCTATTGTTAATTATTACTGCTACTAATATTTATATATTGTACTGCTTTTCGATTTTTTAAAAAAGTTTTCAAACTAGTTTACATAGAAAAAGAATACTGACAAGATGGTTCCCTGTCCCCAAAGGGTTCACAGTCTAAAAAAGAAACACAGTGTGGACACCAGAAACAGCCACTAGAGAAATGCTGTGTTGGGGCTGAATGGGGCCAGTTTCTTCTCTCTGCCTAATATGAAGATATTAATATCTCTCTGCCTAATATCACCACTACGAAAGGTGGCTCTTTGCTCAGGTAGCAAGGATGCTCCTGGAAACATTCATAAAATATGGCACATATTAATTTGAATAAGGGGTGACAGATTGTGACAATGGAGAAATTTACTACTGGTTAAAATGGGCCACTGTTTGCCAAGAGTGGAGAGGGGTTAAATAAGTATTTAAAGTGTTATAAACTTTATGGATTATTTCATCTTTCATCGGAGCAGAAAGAAGAACTTTCCTCATCCCTTGGTGGTGGATTAGTTTTCACATAAATATCTACCTCACTAATGGAAAAACATGGAGAGTTTGTGACATTCCACGGAACAAAGTTGTTTTCCTAAAGCTCTTTATTTACTTCAGTTTCCATTAATGTAGACATTATTTAAAAACAAAACCTCATGGAGGTTTAACCTCATAACACCTTATTATAACGTCAAGCACAGTGGTATATATTGTACAGGCTTACAAAGGATGCTGTGCAGACCAGTATTAAAACAATTGTGGACTGCTGTTTAAAACCTCAGGCTTTGTTTCAAGGTAATCCACTTTTTCAAGCTTAGAATCAAATGGGTGGAACACATATAAAAATAATCCTTCAGTTAGAAAGACAACCTAAGGAATTTACAAGTTTTACAAGCTCTTACAACAGGAAACCAATCAATCAATCAGCTTAATTACAGTCCAAAACTAGCATAGATAGTACAGAAAGTACTTGCATAGTAGTACAGAAAAGCATGATTAAAGGCAATTACAAAGTAGTAAGCTCATCATGTTGCATTAACATTATTATAAAAATACTAAATATACTAATTGTTATAAAAAAGAAGCTACTCTAAAATTATAGACAAGACTATAAAACCACTGGTAAAACATTATGAAATCAGTATAAATCACTACTTATGGAACCATAAAACTATGATATTTTAAAATTATCTATTAACTGAAGCTATTACATTATATGATATATTAAAACTGCTGCCCTTGAAAAGGGGGGGGGAGCTATGAAATTATTAAAGTTCTAATGTACATACTGAAAAAGTGGTGACTAAAACAGAGTATATAGGACGGGAGCACTAGAAGATAGTGGTATAGACAGTAGTTCAAAGCTATAGAGGGTCTGGCGGATCTTGCACACTGCCACGCAGGACTTGGCAGTGTTAAACGTGAAGGCCGGACAACAGGAAATCTACATATTCCTTAAATCTAAGTGGTTATCTATGTATACTTTCTGTTGGATTTCTCCCAAGATACTAGGATTCCACTTTCCTGGAAATGTTTACCAGAGTCAATAGGGGAAAATCCGGGGGGGGTGTGTGGGGGGGAGAAGGGCGGATTCTTTCACCTGCTGGCGGAATGATGGTCCAAGGTGGGTGGGAATCTTCAGTTCCTGAAGTTTTTGTAAAGTTCTGGCTTGAAACAACATTTCAACGTTTAGCCATTTTTACATTTCAAAAATCCACCAAACAAATCAGGAGATTGACCAATTCTCTTCAAATTTGCTACAGGAGGCCCTGACACCTTCTCCACGTGTGTGGCAATTTTCAAGGGTCTAGGACCAACAATTACACATTATAGTCAGAAGGGACATAGCCCGCCCACCCTCTCAGTAGTATAGGGGTCTGATGGAGAGATGCATTACAATCAACAAATAGCAAAGGTGAGATCTATTTAAAACTATGGTAAGGAGGACAAAAAGCCTTAGTAATATATTTCTTGAACAAACATTAAGTAGCAGTTTGCCTTCCAAGAGATGAGTAAGTGTCCAGGGTCAACACCCCACTTTGCTGGTGAGCAAAGGGAGGGGAGTCTTGCATAGTCTCACAATAGGATCTGATCCAGCAGGGGTGGATCTACCATTGGCGATCTCATGGGGCCAGGGCTGGGGGAGCTATGTGCCACCTGCTTCTGGAGCTGCCCACCTGCCTTTCTCCTTCCCTTTGCCCTCATTGCTGGTGGCAAAGAGACAACATATAGACTAATGATGTCACCGTCCAACGCATTTCCAGCTGGTGACATCTTTCGCTCCCTCCCTTTGCCCTCATTGCTGGGAGCAAAGAGCCAACACACAGGCTAATGATGTGACTTTCTGGCGCATGTCCAGGTGGTGATGTCATTAGCTCTTTCCTGCCATGACAAGAGTGGAGGGAGGCAGGTGGGGGGTGGGTTGGAGTGAGGGAAGAAGTCAGGTGGCCAAGCAGGCAGGTAGAAGCTAGTGGTGCTGGTGTTGGGAGCTGCCAAAACATCTAGCTGCTGGTGTCTGACCATGTGTCCAACCATGAGCCAGTATAGTGTAGTGGTTAGAGTGTTGGACTAGGACTGGGAAGACCTGAGTTCAAATCACCATTCAACCATGAAACTCACTGGATGGCTCTGGGCCAGTCATGTATCTCTCTGCCTAACCTACCTCACAGGGTTGTTGTGAGGACAAAAATAACCATGTAATCTCTGAGCTCCTCAGAGGAAGAATGGGATATAAAAGCAAAGAATAATAATAATATAGCACAATGTACAATGTGGCACAGTAACAGCTACATTACCGTGGTCCCAGTTATCTATCCTGATTAAATGCAGTTTAACCACAGTTTTGCCCAGAAATTCTGGGTTCTCATAATCAACTTTGTGAGGCTCAGTGATCCTGGTCAACTCTTTAACCAGGATCCCTATGATTGTGTGAATGTAGCTTCTAACAGATGCTGTGTAAGAATCTGTTGGAGCTTACTATAAATCCTTGCAGAGTTTGCCTCTCGCCATTGGAACTCTTGTAAATTCGCTGGGAGGGCTAATCAAGCCTCTGTCAGCCAGACACGATAACTGCAGATGGAAATGCTGATCTGTGAGGAATTCAAGAGGAAGACTAGAAGAGGGACTCCAGATGAACTTGTTTAATACCCTCTTGTGGCACACCAAAGTCAGGGATTTGCTTGAACTTGGTGTTATTGTACAGTGTCAACAATCACTGTGGAAACTTTGATTCTTGATCATGTAAAGTTTGGAAGAAGCAGCTGGGCTGGCAGTTAGTAATGGCATGATCGGCTGTTGTGCAACTGCAATTCATTTCTGGATGGGGTCCTGAGCTTGAACAACAGATGAGGAAGGAGGCTGTGGAAGGCCAAGTAATGTTGTAGGTGTGGTAGGGCAGGCTGTTAATGACACAGAAAGGATTCTCAAAGCAAACACTGCGGCTGACATCCAGACTAATGCTGTCCTGGTGCTAGAGGGGAGAGGTGATTTTTGCCAATATCTCCTTCCCTTTGCAGCCTACTGTGCCTCCCAGAAATATGGGCCTATGGGTTGCAGTTTGGGAAGCACACTGCTGCAGTGGGAAGGGAGGATTGGTGGAAACTGCCCTCCCCATAGCACCACCGCAGTGTTAGTCTAGATGTCAGCCCATATTTTTTCCCCCAATTTTAGTTTTTCAGTCCATATATTAAGCTCACCGATTAAGAGTAATAAACATGAGGTGCTGAATCTAGTGTCTGCTGTTAACTCAAAATACAACCAGGATATTCAAGTCTTGGAGAAGCTTATAGTAAGCATGTTGGTGTTGGGTAACTATGTGAGTTTATAGCACATCATATATTAGATAGTGCCTGGCTGGGTTCATTCCTTGAATATGGCTTAGGTCCGGGTTATCTTAGAGAGCATCCTCTTCTGCATGATCCCCACTGCACAATAAGGTCATCTGAGGAGGTCCGTCTCCAGTTACCACCAGTGCGTCTGGTGGCGATTCAGAGGCAGGCCTTCTATGTAGCTGCTCCTGAGCTGTGGAATGCACTCCCAGCAGAAATCTGCAATTTGAATTCATTACTGGCCTTCAGGAGAGCCCTTAAAACCTATCTTTTGGCCTGGCCTTCCAGGCCAAATTTTAAATAGTTGTAATTGGTTTTAATGTTGTAACCTGTTTTTCAGGTTTTTTAAATTGTGATTGTTTAATTACTGTTTTATGATGTTTTAATTGTTAATTGTTTTATACTGTTTTATAATTTTTGTTTTAATTGTTAATTGATTTTAACTGCTTTTGTTTTTAATTGTAAACTGCCCTGAGCCATTTTGCAAGGGCGATATAAAAATAGAACAAACAAACAAACAAACAAACAAATAAGGGCTTTCCCCCATCTATATTTTTAAATAATTGTATTCACTTTATGAAACACTTAAGTGAAATATTAGTTCATCATATGGAGGGCTAAAGACTACTTAGGCATAACATTTATTCCAGCTTTCACTTGGAAACACAAGAAGATTGAATGCAGTGTCTCTTCTCATTGTTTCCTCTGTTTTGCAATTCTAGGGTAAGATAAATTGAGAGAGAGGGAGAGGGAAAGAAAAGAGAAACAGAGGATATAGATCTCAAGGGGTATCTGTTTGAACGTAAAATGTTGCCTGGGTTGTTGCAAGCTTGCCAACAGAATATAAATAAGAAACAAAACAAAACAAAAAACCCCCAAAAAACCCACCCCAACACCTATCCATTTATAAAGAATAACTGACATAATGGCATTGTTAATATTCATGGTACCCAAAACCCACAGGTGGGTTGGTCAAAGGTTGTGTCACTATTAAGGAATAGTATTGTTGTATGCCTAAATTATTTAATCCTAAATGTCCTCACTAATAAAAACTATGCTAAATGTGAATTTAGGTCACCTTCTATTACCTATTAACATTATTAATTTTAATCTGTCACATATTTGTAGAAATTTAAGGACAAGAGTTGCTCTGGTTTTCATGAATGCTCCTTCAGTCACTGTTCTTTGCAAGATCAGCTGTTGCCCTGCACAGAAGGGATGTGAATGTGACTCAGAAATGCCCTCAACTTGACGTTAGAAGACATAATCGGTTCAGGAACTATTAAAAGGTAAAAAGTAAAGTGTGCTGTCAAGTCAATTTCAACTTCTGGCGCCCACATTGCCTATTAGGAAATGAATTAAAAAGGAGCTTCACTATTCAGGAAAACGAGAGTGTGAAAGGAAGCCAGAGTGCATAATTTGGGACAGAAATGGAGGTATGGGAAACCAGAGAGTTCAGATTTCATCAGACTTAATCTGGAGACTTCTGTACATTTCCAAGACAACCAAATCCAGTCTTCCATATATGAACATGTCGCCAACAACACACATGGATAAGTCAAGAAGAGGAAAATATGAAAAAAATGAGAAATGGGTGGCACTTCCACGAGGCCAGGCCAGGCCTCAGGGAGCAGGCCTCAGGCAGCAGATTATTTGGGCACTAGTAAAATAGCAGGATGGCCTTCTGCCCCCACTTTTAAAAGAGGTGGGGGGAGGGTGTATGCATGGGGGTGGTATTTGTTGTCCTGCCTCAGGTACACAGAGATCTCAAGCTGCCACTGGTGAGAAACCTTGTGTAAAGCAATGGATTAATAGGCATGTAGTACTAGAAGCTGACCCTAAATGGCAAATCATATAGTTGAAAGATAGAGACTGAGGTAGTAATGGTTGGCAGAGTGCAGTATCTGACCCACATTGGAGGGACAAAGGTGAGGTTATTAATAGCAGCCATTGCTCACTGCAGGTGAACTCCAGCAGGTAAACTCCTTCAGCTTCCAGCCAGAGGGGAAAGGACAGCATTTCTGTACCTAGAAGTGAGTCACACACAGGTTTAGACAATTAGTAACTACAACAAATGTAGCAATATGGGAAACCATGGAAAGGACCAGTGACAGGCATAGTGGAAAGAGAGTATCACAGGACACAAAGGAAATACTGATGCATCCAAAGAGAGAGGGGTAAAAGATACCCTTTGGGATGGCCTGGCTGAGATTGGCACACATGTCAATAGAGCACACATGTCAATAAATCGACTCAATCTGGGGGGGGGGCAACTACCCGCTTGCCTCCCCTCTGGACACCCATGGTCCTGCCCCCACCTGCAGCACACTCAGTGGATGTCTTGACAAAGGCCAGAAAGGCCACACTCCCTTCCAATTCCATCCTCTCTCCTGCTCAGGGACAGCACTGCCGTCTCATGTCTCACTCCTCCTAGTTGAAAGAAAGCAACTTCCTCCACCTCTGCAGTGCTAGGAGTAAGGAGTAAGGCAGGGCAAGAAGCCCCAGCCAGCATTTCAGTTGAACACCAGCTGGGGAGGAGAGGGGCACACCTTGTGCTCCCAGCTGGCAAGTGTTTTGTTTACTGGCTGGGTGCAGGAGAAGGCAGGGGGGTGCCCTGTGTGAGGGTGAAGGGGTGCCTCCCCCCAGAACTTGGCAGCAGAGGGATGCTTGTTCCCCCATGTTCCATTGTCCCCACACCTCTGGGCTCAAACCTTGGACCAGCAGGCTCAGAGCTGGAAATTTGACCAACTGAGCTGTTCAGAAACCTGGAATGTTCTCCTCCCCACTCACCTCACACTCAAGGGATGTCCTAACTCAGGCCTGAAATGCTCCCATCCCCTTCAATCCCCTCCCTTGCTCTGAGAAGGTGTGTCCACATCCTCTTGCTAATATGAAAGTGGCAAGGCAGGAGAGAGGACAACTGGACATGGATCTGAACAATTTGCTGTCAGAGTAAAAGTCTGATGCTCTCATGATTGAGATGTCCTGGCCTTGCAGAAGACTCTCCAGTCCTTTTTGATATGGCCCAGTGGGGAACGTCCATGAATAGCAAAATAACAAACTGTTTCCCCACAGAGGGGCTGGAATCCAGAACCATCAGAGCTTGATACTGTACCAACTGAGCAACCCAGGTGTTGGAAATGTCCTGTTCTTGCCCTGCTTATGCTCAAGGGATGCCTTGATTCAGACCACTCTCCTCTCCTCTCCCCTGGCCTACTCACTCCTCTAAGAGTAAAGTGGCAAGAGAAGAGAAAGCGTCCCTGGGCAGGTATTTGAACCCTGGACCCTCAGATTAAAAGTCTGATGCTCTACCAACTGAGCTCTCCAGGCCCTGCAAAAGGCACTTCAAGCCTTTGTGATGGCCTGATGGGTAATGGTGCACATATCCACAGGCAGCAAAACAAGGAGCTGTTTCCCTGTAGAACTGAGTTGTCTACATATGAGAATAGCTGATGAAAATATTTATATTCCAACACGTTTTGATAATATCTATTTCAAGGAATATTTTCACTTGACTGACTGAGGGAGATGTGTTCTTGCCAAAGCCCTAGATCAGTCTGCTTAGGATTTTGGCAAGAACACATCTCTCTCAAGCAGTCAAGTGAAGATATTTCTTGAAAAATATACTATCAAGACATGTTGGAATAAATACTTTCTCCAGCTGCTCTTTTACTGTTGTTGAAGCCATCCTAGCCAACATTGTCCCTGTATTCCATTGTCCTAGCTTCTCACATATGCCCAGAGAGGGGCTCGAACCCTGGAGCATTAGGTTAGGAGCATAATGCTTTACCAACTGAGCTACCTGGGCTTTGGAGAGATTTTGCCCATGTCTTCATGCTTGAAAGATGCCTCGACTCAGACCAGACCAGAAGGACCACTTTTCTCTCTCCTCATCTTCTCGGGGAAGTCTTGGCCCTACTCCTCCTAAGAAAAAAGCAGGAAGGCAAAAGAAAGGGCACCTGACCAGGGACTTGAACCCTGGACCCTCAGATTAAAAGTCTGATGCTCTACCAACTGAGCTATCCAGGTTCTGTGAAAAGGTCTCCTGACTGTCGTTACAATGTGGTGGGAAATGGTGCACATGTCCATGGAGAGCAAAAGAAAGAGCTGTTTCGTCACATAGGAGGTCAAACACTGCATCATCAGGTTAAGAGCCGTATTGTCTACCAGCTAAGGTCGCTGGACAGCAAAAGACACTTGCCCCGCCTGTCTTGCAGCTGAGAACTTGCCCTGGCTCAGCTCAGAAGAACCTACATCCTCTCCATTCCCACATTCAGGGAACACACTCCTCCTGCTAAGAGGAAAGCAGGCAGGCAAGAGAAAAGGCTCATGGGCAGGGACTTGAACCTGGGCCCTCAGATTAGAAGTTTGATGCTCTACCGACTGCACTATCCAGGCTCAGCAGAAAGCTCTCTAGGGCACACTCCCCACACATAAGTCAGAATCCTTGACCATTAGGTTAAGAGCCTGATTGTTTAGCAATGGAGGTATCTTGACATTGTAAAGCCCATGCCCCACTATTCAATCAATCAATCTTATCTATCTATCTATCTATCTATCTATCTATCTATCTATCTATCTATTTGATTTATATATCACCCTTCCAAAAATGGCTCAGGGCGGTTGCATGCCTCACACTCGAAGGATATCCTGACTCAGACCAGGTGGAGCTCCATTCTCTCCAATTGCCCACTCAGGGAAGGCATGGCCAACTCACTCCTGCAAGAAGCAAGGTAAGAAAAAGGGTGTCTCAACTTGGACAGACATGTCAGGTGAAACCTCTGATGCTCCAGGCCATGGGATATCTAGGCCTTGCATAAGACTCTCTTTATGAGGGTTCAGAGGGGAATGGTGCTCATGCCCACAGAAAGCAAAAGGAGCCTCTTCATTGCCAGCTGCTGCTTGTGCCTTTAAGCCAGCAGCAGTGGCAGCTCCCTCTGTCTCTTACTGCCACTGACGCCCATCCTTCCATGCATCAGGAGTGGAAAGGTACAGGTAGCAGCTGGCGATGGAGAGTGCAGCCTCACCACACTTCCTTTCTTTGGCTTTGCTGTGCAAACAACAAGAGGAGGCTGCAGTCGCCCTGGAGAGGAAAAGGCTGGTGTCTGGGATTGGCAGGTGAGGATGGGCTGAGGCCAGCAAGAGTAGGGGCAGCACCAGCACTGGCTCCCTCCTGGGAGTGGCATCAGCGACTCGGTCAAAGACACATGATGTTATGTATATACATACATACCTGGTTCCCATATAAGGGCAGGGGATGTGGAAAGGACAGTGGGTGAGCAGATCAGACAGTCATGTTGGAAGAACTCCAACAGAGTTCTCCAACAACAGGAGGGAATTTTGTCAGAATTCTAAGTGTGAGAGCTCCATCCTGTCATTGAGGAACTCATTCCAATAATGCCTGACATGGGGCATATCAGGTCCGACCTTATATAAGATTCAGATTTCTGCATTCAAATTCATATTCTAATCCAGAGGTGGCTGGTGCTGCGGGGACTGGGGGTTTACTTGAGCTGCATGGGCTGGTCATTCACTGGGGACCCCAACTTGGTGAATGATCAACCCATGCAGCTCAAGTTAAAGATGGAACATGGCAAGGAGAGAGTCAGGGTAGGTGGCAGGTAGCCAGCCAGATGGGGCAGGGAGAGAGAAAGAGAGATGCAACCATGGCCTATTCTGTGCCCGCCCAGCAGTACCAGCCACCCCTGTTATAATCAGAATGTTTTAAATAGAAAGGGAAGGGATTATATTTTTCTTCTTTTTAATTCAATGCTTGATTATTTCTATTTCGGAATAGTGCAATAGCATCCCTTTAAAATAAAACAAAATAAATACAACGAACAGATGCTCTGCATGCATTGAAGTTGCCAAGTTGAGCACTGCAGGGAAAGGAGACCTGTTCTTTGCACAGATGCTGCCCCCACCGCTTCCTGTGTCACTTCTTTTCTTATTCCAGTCTTGCATGTTATATAAAAGCAACTCTGCCCCACTCTCACTCTGTCTGTTTCTAATTAGGGATGTGCATGAAACGGATTTCATGCTTGGTGAAGCATTGCCCAAAACTTGATCAGCTCCATCACTCAGCCTGCCACCGGCTCTTGCAGGTTCTGCAGAATGCATTGCTCAGCACAGCTGCAGGGCTTGGTGGGCTCCTTCCGTCCCCCTGGAAAGGTGCCAAGGTAGCCCTCTGTGAACCACCAGGTGGAATTCTGGGGCAGAACTATCAGCTCATTTGGCGCTGCCAGGGACACCATGCTGCCAATCCAGAAAGAGGCAGTGATGTGACTGCTAGTGGTGGACTGCGCATTTGCAGTAGGTGTTCCAGTACCTTCCTGCTGCTTGCATGCCAGCCTCCTCTCCTACTTTCCTGATTATTGAATAATCAGGGGGGGCCCTCCACGTGGGCAGCTGGTCACCTGGGGTGACCGCTTTACTCTTCATCCTTGTGTCACATAGGCAGGACAAAACATGCACTGCTAAGTCACCCAAGGGTGCCCTGAGCCAATCCACCATTCCAGTCCTCAGCTGACCTTCCAAGGCGATCGCTTCTTCAGTGGTCGGCATGGACTGGAGCTCACCCATCATCTTCTTGAAGAGTAGAGCAGAGAGCAGATCCCGCCTCAGCATTGCTGTCTTGGCACACAAAGAACGACTTGAGGGCCAAGACAACCTCAGGAATTAACACCCAGTCCTGGTTGGATAGGTCACACACTTGCTAGCCACACCTCCTTGTCAAGCCACGGATGGCCAGTTCTTGCTCCTGCAGGTGCTGGAGGAAGAGAAAGTTGGAGTTCCACCAGGTCAGAACATCCTGAGATATCAAGTGTTCAGCTAAGCCCAGCTCAGACTACCTCTCCTTGAGCATTCACCTACCCTCTTTGCTCCAGTGGAAGTAAGCTGCTATCCTGTAGCACCTGTCCACAAGAGCAGCCATGGCAGCAGCAGGCTATTTCTCAGTGCCTTCAGAGAGAATGTCTTGCCTGGCTGCAGTCCCAGAAAGGCCAAGCACATCCTGCACAACCAGGTTCAGAGTGTGCTCCACACAACGGATTAACACAAACTGAAGCTGTTCAGCTGCCTTTACTATGTTCCGAGCATTGTGTGTCACCATGAACCCTCGCTGAAAGTTTGGCTCCCCAGACAGCCATCCTTCCACCTGAATATCCATAGCCACCAACAGCTCCTCTGCCATGTGGTTAGTGGCCAGCACCTCCACATGCAGCAGAGCCCACTGTGCTTTGCTGCATGGGGGTGGCGTCTGGCTAAGCCACCACCAGCAGAAATCCCCTTGCTCTCCTGCTCCCATCAGTGCATCAGATAGGAAAGAAGCATGCAGCCTACTTCTGCTGATCCACAGATCATCAATGAATTGCATGCTTATGTCAGCCACTGTTGTGTGCAGCAGCCCTGATATGGCCTCCCTGCACACCCGGTACAGGGAGGGCATCACCGAACCGTTGAAGGTGGTGCATGAGGGGATTTTATAGTCAGGGGCAAGTAGACAGAGAAGATGGTGAAAGCTGGCATTCTCCACCACCTGGAATGGCTGGTCATCTAAAGTGATCATCTTGGTAATGGCCCGGGTGATGAGATGAGGCTCTGGGCAACCAGAATGCTTGCCCACCAACTGCCACCCACTGTTCAGGCAACTTCCTCTGCTTTGGAGCAGGAGAAGGTACCTTGCTGCTATCTGAGGACACACCAGGCTAATTGCTGCCAGCAGGAGCAGGGACCCCTGGATAATGCAGCATCCCCAACACTGAGAGATGCTTACCCTGTTGACCCATGCCTGCAGTGGATGCAGACAGCATGCGTTGGACCACCATGGCAGAGCTCAAAGTAGTCCCACACCATACTGCCATTGGAGCTGGCCCAGCCCCATTGTTGTGTTCATTGTACTAGGGTGCTTATTCCTTCTTGGGGCCACCACCACCACCACCCTTAGTCTGGGGGCTGAGAAGGTCCAAGAAGCCAAATGTCTTCCTCTTGCTCCTCCTCAGCCTCGGACCAGGATGTCATTGCCAAAGGGGATTGAGAGAATGGTGAGACTGAACTGGCTGAGCTAGCAGCTGGCACAATCACCTCCTCCTCCACAGGAAGAGCTTCTTCCCTGACAGGGGTAGGGCAGGTGGGTGCCAGCAGATGGGCACCCACCCACCTTTAACGGTAAATGAATCCTGTGCTTACCTCCACAGCTGCTGCACCTGAACGCTGTTCAGAGAAGTGGCGTGCCACCCAGCAGCCCCTGCAGTGGAAAATCGCTGCCGCCACTCACCTTGCTTACATGGACCTGAGCCCCCGCCAGTGGCCAGGTGAGTGGCAGCAGAAATCCTCTGCCACGGGGGCTGCTGGACAGCACGCCGCTTCTCTGAACAGTATTCAGGTGCGGCAGCTGCGGAGGTAAGCACAGAATTCATTTACCCTTAAAGGTGCCTCCCACCACCCTCGCCCCCAGGAGCGTGTTCACGGGCCGCCACTGGCTTGCGGTTGTAAAAGAAAAGAAAAACAGCACAACACCCCAATTATTAAAGCCACTAGGGACTGGCTATAAGCAAGAAGAAGAATAATCTTGAAGAAGACATTCAAAGCAACACCCAGTTAAAGCCACTGGGGCTGCTGGTACAATTTTTAAAAAATTAGAAAAGAAATGAAAAGCAGTTGTTGGCACTGCAAATTAAAAAGGAAAAACAACAACAGAGAAACAGATAAGCCCAGCAAGCACTCTGTGTCTCTCTCCACTGACAGGCCCCCAGGCCACCTGCTTCTTCTGCTGCAGTCTCTCAGTTCCAATCCTCTGGTGGACTATCCTCAAGAGACAGACACACTAAGGTCTCTTTGCTTCCCTGAGTCCCCTTATATACATTTTGAACTCCCTCTTTTTGGCTCCCCCTCCCACCGCCTCCTCCCAGCCAATGGGGGCACAGTTGCCCATGACAATACTTGATTTGTATGATAACAAGCCAACCCAGAAGCAAGGAGGTTGGAAGCCAATCAGAAGCCAGTACCAGAAAACCAATCAGCAAGGGAAAAACAGCCCTCCAAACTGGTGCTCGAAATAATTGAAACGTTTAAATCGAAACTGAGTTCTGTTTCAAGCTTGAAACATGCCCTTTGTTTTAAGGGTGTTCTGTTTCAAACACAAAATACTTGAAATGGCCCATTTCAAGTTGAAATGTTTCAAGTTCAAAAAGGTTTTACACATCCCTATTCTTAATTTAAAGTTGGGGAAAGGGAATAAAAATCTTTATATTCTCTCTAATCACAGTAATGTTGTCGGGTTTTTTTGTGAATAAGGGATTATGTTTGCAATGCTGTAGAGGTCTGGAAAACAGAAGTGCATTCATTTAAAAAATAAATGGGAAAATGAGGGAGAGGAGGGAACAAATAAAAAATGGAGAAGCAGCACTGTTCACTTCTTATTTTATACCCACCAAGGTGCTTTCCAGATTACATGCTAACAACAGTGTCACTACTGTCCACTAAGTGTGCTTCCATACTGCCTGTGTTTTTGACATCGCAGTCCCTGCGCTGTCCGCAAGATGTCGTTCACATTTCTGATGCCTTCTTTTGGACTCTATGCTTCTGTTGTAGTCCGTCAACGTTTCATGTGCATCTCAAATGAATAGCTGTATTTTCCTGTTGTAGGAGGGTTGTGCAAGCTGTTTCCATTTTCAAAACCATCCTGCCAAGCCGAAGCATTTAACTGCTGAACAGACTGTAATCTGGAAAGCACCCTAGTGTGGATGAAACAAAGTGAAATATAATATACATCATGAGTGGAATAAAGCACTACATTTATTCACTCTGGTATGGAAGATCAGTTCCCATTCGGCATGTGCTTCAATGTGGAAATTCACAGAAGGAAATGGAAACATGCTCTCCATCTGGAAAGACCCATTCTCTGTTTTCCCTCTTTAGCATATCACAAACAATGGGTCCAGCTTTGGGACTAGTTGCTTATTTATTATGGACAAGCTAGCAAAACAACCCCAGAAAGTTCAAATGTTAAAGATCTGTGGGTGGTAACAGTAAAGAAGGAGATTTGGAATTCCTGCACTGGTGCTTTCATAAATAGGTCTCTGTGCTTCCCTTTTTATTATTCTATGGCTATTGTTGGGAAGAAATGAAAAACAGCACAGCGTAAAAACACATTACATATACGTGATAGGTTATCACTAGATTCTTCCTACTCATCCAGTCTGCTCTTGTGTTATGCCTGATAACTGATTTTTTTTTTTTTAAGCAAAGCATCTGACTGGCAAGCAAAGCAGAGCATTCTTGTACTGTTCCAGTTCCTTAAAATGTTCTCCCACTTTTCTTATAATCAAAGTGCTTTCAGATGGAGTTTTTTGTTTATAGGCATATTGGAAGCTGCCTTAGAGTGAGTCCATTGGTCCATCTAGCTCAGTACTGTCTACTGTCTACACAGACTGGCAGCTGCTCTCCAAGGTCTCAGGCAGGAGTCTTTTCCAGCCCTATATGGAGATGCTGCCAGGGATTGTACCGGGGACTTTTTGTATGCAAAGATTTTTAAAGAGAATGCCTTCTTTGTTATGAACCCTGCAGTCTACTAAGATCATCTGGGGAGGTTCGCTTACAGTTGCTACCGGCTCATCAAAGGGGTGACTCAGGACCAGGCCTTCTCTATGGCTGCTCCAGAACTTTGGAATGTGCTCCCTGTCAAAATATGAGATTCTTCATCTCTGGCTGCTTTTAAAAAGACTCTTAAGGCACACCTGTTCTCTCAGGTTTTTAGTTTAAAAAACTGTTTTAATTGTTTTTATCTTGTAATATTGTTTATTTATTTGTTTGTTTGTTTATTGTTTTTATGTTGTATTTATTTATTTATTATTTATTTATTATTAAAACTTGTATACCGCCCTTCCAAAAGGCTCAGGGCGGTTTACATTAAAACACCATTAAAATCAATTAATAATTAAACAAACATTATAAAACATAAAACAATGATTAACAATTAAAAACATCATAACATCATCATTTAAAACTATGTACATCTCCTAGAGATGTATATATTAGGCAGTCTACAAATGTGATAGAGAAAGAGAGAGAGAGAGAGAGAGAGAGAGAGAGAGAGATGCTGCTAGCAATGTGCACAAAACTGGCTTGCCCAGTTTGGTTCAAATTGGAATCGGTTTCGAATTGGACTGGGCATGTTTGGTTTTGCCCTGAAAGGGGCCCTGGTTCAGCTCGAATTTGAACTGGTTTGAGTGTGGTTCAGCGATGCTGGGTGCCATTATATTTTGTAAAAAACTTTGACTCATCACCATCAAGGGTTTTGGTGACTCGGGTTTCAGTAGCCTCGGGGATGCTGCTGCAGCTGCGGGGAGTGTCTCCTGCAGCTCCCCCTCCCTCACTGGCCTCTCCCCAAGCCTCCACAGGCTGGTTCGGCCCTGTTTGCAGGTGCAGTGGCCATTTTGGGGGCGCTGCGCATGTGTGCAGGCCATTTGCATGACTGGGCCCAGTTCAGTTCAAGGCTGAGCCCTCAAACTGAACTGTTTTGAGCTCTTACTGGCTCGAGATTGAGCTGGTTCGTAGATCCCTATGCCCTGCCACTGAGCTACGGTCCCATCCCCTGAAGTGTTAGGAGCACCGATGAAGCCTGTGTAAAATCCACCAGTAACTCATTCAGTCTTGCGCAGCTTGCTAGTACTGATTTCTAACGCAATAAGCAGGGAGAGATCCAGCATGGAGAGATCACACATTCCCCTTCAGTAATCAGTAGCTCTTCCCTGGATGCCTCTCCCTGCACTTTCTGCCGAGTGCTACAGTCCTCAATTAGTCCAGCAGAAAGCTTCCTTATTTAGAGCCAACATAGTTCTGTACAAGCCCCTGCAGCAATTCTCCCTCAAAGGCCAAATGGATTCCTCTGCCTCTTCCCTGTCTCCATTGTCATGGCAATGAACTCCCTTTCCCATTCCATATGAAACTCTGGAGTGGCAGGAAAAGGGTTATGAAGAAACGTTGATACACCAGATAATTTGCTTTTGTTCCAGGATATGTTTTATTAAGCTGTACATATATTTGGTCCTGGTGTGATTATCTAAAGAACAGAGTGTGTGTGTGTGTGTGTGTGTGTGTGTGTGTGTGTGTGTGTGTGTTGGGGAGGCTGATCTGGATCAAGACTATCATGTGGGAAAAGAAGGCTTTATCCCTTTCCCCTTTCAATAGTCCTGATTCAGTTCAGGGCAAGCAGCAGACTCGGTTGCTGATTTGGATTGGAATTAGGGCAGGATAAAGGATTGAAATCTCCCTCTCCACAAACCAGGGACTTAACCTGAACCCACCCTCCTCCACGGCTGCCATTTAGAGAATAAAACACAAGTATTCCAGGACCAAGAACATGTCTGACTTCACATTAACGTGATTGTGAGCTGACGCTTTGCATGGTGCTTATGGCAGATCCTATCTGCTGCTGCTTCAGCAAAGGGAGGTGCTCATAAAATGAGGCTGTGGCTTGATGATTTTCTTGGAAGCTCATCATTTCCTTGCTTAGAAGTCTCGCTTAGCCAGCCTTATCTCTAGGTACCTTGTTGGTGGATTTTATATAAAAATAAGAACAGAGATGCAGAAAATTAATTCATCACAGAGTCCAGCTTTATTTCCCATAGTGTGTGCTGTCAGCAGATACTTTGTGAAATAATTCCCCTGTAATGCCTTGCCATCCATCCATTATCCCATATACATAATTCATACACATTAGCCTAACCTCATCCAGTTGACTTTATTCTGGCTATTTTCTGTTATGGGGTAAAATCCTTCCTGCTGATAGGAGTTTTCTCCCTGAGGTGTATTTTCAGCTAAAGCCCCTGCTAAACTGGGCAAAGACCATGCAGCCAATGGAAATAAAGCAAAAGAAGGACAATAACTGAGCTCTTGGGCTAGGTTAAGATTTCCCAAGCCTTTGAATGCAAAGAAAAACATGATTGCCCTGTTCTTTTTTGTCAGCCATTTCTAAGATTAACAAGGCACATGGCATCATAAAAAATGCAGTGGAAATGAAGTGCCTGCAGAAAATAAGACTCAAAATATTCTACACAACAGAGCAGGTGCTTTTCACAAATTCTTTTTAAATTGGAGTTTAAAGAGAGGAAACCTTTTATTGTTATATTATTATTATCATCACGGTTGCATTTCTCTCTAGATTTGCAGGAGAAGTGAGATAACGATTACCACTAAAGCAGTATAGTTTCCCCAAGCACCATTTAGGACAAAACTGCACATTATGTTAAATGTGTCATTAATGATAGGCTCTCACTTCTCCAGACAGCTGTCTGACTGGGGTCAGCATGTGCTCCTGTTAGGACAGTGTGATGGTCTCTTTCTGTGTCTTATTTACTGCATGGCTGTGAAATCATGAGATTTATGATATTGCTCTCAGAAATTCTGCATTTGAGCATGTCCCGCAATCCATGTCCCATGATCTACACTAGGCTCATTCACATGAGCATGAACTGGGTAGGAGAAGCATCCCACACCATAAAAACTGGTGCATTTCTTTTGAATAGCCACCTAATTGCACAGCAGGGAAATAACTTGCCTAGGGAGCCAGAGTTTGCCAGTTCAAATCCCTGCTGGTATGTTTCCTGGACTATGGGAAACACCTATATCAGGCAGCAGCAATATAGGAGGATGCTGAAAGGCATAATCTCATACTACATGGGAAATGGCAATGGTACACCCCTCCTGTATTCCACCAAAGAAAACCACAGGGCTTTGTGGTCACCAGGGGTTGACATTGACTCGACGGCACAACTTTACGTATCATTTAATGTTGTCATTACCATAACCTCATGAGAAACATGAATGCAATGTGATGTAATTTATGGATTGGAGCCTTGCACACAACAGTTTCCTGATATAGATTATAACTAATCTAACTACTGGGTTATACACCAGAGGCAACCACAACATGACAATCACTGTCAGCACCTCCTACCTTGTTTTTCCCTCGCAGACAGTAAAAAATTGGGACAGGGAGCCAAGATGATGATGATTCATTCATTCATTCATTCATTCATTCATCAAATTTGTCAGTTTTGTACACTGCCCCAAACTTTCATCTCTGGGCGGTTAACAATAACATTGCTTGGTTAACAATAACCTTAACAGCTTCAATACTCTTTTCTCCCACTAGCTTTGCTAGAATTTCTGCCTGGCTTAAATTTATTGACCTTTAAAAACTTTTGTCTAAGACTCTTGGGCTTTTATTTGGATGTCTTTTTGCTCTTATCTGTAGTGTGGATTCCACTATTTGGTGAGTAAGATGGATGGATGCTACCCATGTGGGAGGAGGCATTTTGACCATTAATTTCTGGAGCTTCCTGAAATCAGGATTAACCTAGATTGGAGAGGATGAGAAATAAAAAAATAGCAAAGATCTTTGACGGACACAGGATTCCCTCAAAGCAGTGATGCAGTGAAAAATAGATCAGCTTTTGTAACATAAGGAGTCTGTGAGTATATTAAATTATTTCCCCACTGCAAATAGATATGGAGTGCTGGAGCTGGAGAGACTCTCTATTATAGGGGCGATGCCTGTTATCACTGGGATGGGAGAGAGCTTAGGAGTGAGGAGTTGCCATCAAAAATGGATGAAACTGATGCTATGAACCCCACTCCTATGGCTGGAGACTATGGGATGCCCCATGCTCTTGAGACCCCTTCAGATTTCCTGGCAAAGTATGCTCTTCTCACCGCCCAGACAGTAATAAATTTACTAGAGATGTTGAACATTCTTGGCCAAAAGATGGATCAGTTAAAAGAGATACATATGTGCAAAAATCTATAAATAATACATCAGCCTTGTCAGGGCACCAGAGATCTTCATGTGTAATGATGAGATAAAATGTGGCCCAAGTATAAATAAGACATATAATGAACAAATCTGGTGCTGCAGAGATCACACATTAAGAGGGCTGATAACGCTTGTGCTATGCGGACTTTACAAACTACTACACCAATTATGCTACAAATAGCTATGAATTATATAAATAGAGAACACTGGAATAGCAAGCGAGCAGTGATCCACTCACTGAGCCAGCTACTACGTTGCCAATATTACCATTTTGACCTGTCCACACTGGAACGGCTTTCGGGTTTGGCATCATAGAAAAGAGTGCTGCTCATATTTAAGCAACCACCTAAATGTGATCCCACTTATGCTATTCATAACAAAAGCTCTCCTGGCTGGCTTTCAAATAGTCCGTATGTTTAGTGATATTCAGTTACAGTGACTGCTACCTCAAAGGTTTAATCAAGCAGTGTCTAGTGCTGCCTAAGTCTCCCCCATCAGATAAGCAAAAGACAACATTGGCTGCAACACCTGCAATTGCCAACCAAAGGCCAATTAACCAAGCTCACCTGAAAACATTGTGTGACTCACCAGAGAAAAATAGGCCAATATTCCCCGACTCTCAGTTGGCAGATGAACAAATTGTTTTAGCAACATAGATGAAAGGACTTGAGCACTCCTAGCATCCCTACGTTAGGCTGCTGAGCCTCTGATGGCATATCTCCCCCCTGCTAACTTGGCAAAGAGGCACCTTTGAACGTGGTGATTCTCTTTATTTAGCAGGGGGAGAGTAACTGGCCCTATCCCTCCCCAGCACAGTACCTCCAGTGACTGTTGCTGGTGTCTATCTTGTGCTTCTTTTTAGATTGTGAGCCCTTTGGGGACAGAGATCCATCTTATTTATTTATTATATCTCTGTGTAAACCACCCTGAGCCATTTTTGGAAGGGTGATATAGAAATCAAATAATAATAATAATAATAATAATTATTATTATTATTAATAAAAGAATCCACAGGAAACTCTTAAGTCAGGACAGCTTAAAAAGGCTGATGGTGTTTCTGAGTCATTTTTCTGACTCCATTCTGCTTAGGAATGTCCAAGATTCAGAGATAAAGAATGGGAGTGAGGAAATAATGACTGGAGAAGTACATCTGGCATCCCCCCCTCAAAGGCCTTGGTGAGACAGAGGAAACAGAAGTGGACATCCCCTGATTGATCCAAGTGAACAACTTCAATTGGATTTTGATAAGGATATTGAAATTCTAAAATTTCCTGTGGCTGTTTCTAACAGATTGACCCAGAATAAGTCTGATTCTCATTTAAAATATGGTCCTGGCTCACCAATATCAGTGCAAGATTTGCAACGGGCAACAGACTATCTATTAAATTCATCATTGGTTCAGGAATTTCCGTCTGAATACCCCATGAGATTAGAGCAGCTGGAGGCTCACTCTGGCAGCAAGATCAATGGCATCAATACGCTCATGGATAATAATTTGGAGGCCATGCCTAGGTGAACTTCCACATCTGGGACTGCTGATTGGCATAACCAGCACAATGTTACTGTGTTGCTGTGGAACATTGCCGGTTGGAATTCTAAGAGAGGTGATGCTACCTTTATTGATTAGATTTCAAAATTTGATATTCTTCTGTTACAAGAGAATTGGTCATCAGAAGATATGGAACTGAATGGTTCTGTCTCTTGTGTGCTAAATGCTGTACCTGGACTAAAGAAAGGGGAAGCAAAAGGGGGTCTTGAATTGTTTATTTCTACCAGGTTGTGGGCTGAAAGCTTGATTCTTATTTGCATCTTGCAGCTGCCTCGGTTATTCAGTTTGATTGCTCCTGCAGCCTGTTGATTATTAATGTTTATTCCCTTCCCCCCAAAGACTGTGTTCTTGTACTAAGGAGTTTTGGACAGGGTTTATATTATCAAACTCCTAGCTGCCTCCCCTGAACCCCCCGTTATCATTGGTGGAGATTTTAATGCCAGGTTGGGCTTCAATGATGCCACCCTGTATGCAGCCTACCGAAGCTGTCCTCCTGAGATAGACTGTCCTGTTCTCTTGCGGACACACCAGTCCAAAGGTAATGTAAGTAACTTTGCTGGTTTTTGTCTAGCCTCAACAATGTATGGATTGGACTTCTTTATATTAACTGGAGCAGCTGAAGATGCTGCCAGGGAGGAGTTTACCCACTGGCGAGGGGAGTGAGCAAGCGTTATTGACTTGTTATTGTGTCACAAAATTCACTTAACCTGGTTGACCAATTAAGGGTAGATTGTCACTTGCATAATGACCCCTTACTTGCGATGATCTCTTTAAAATCATTTCTACAAAACCTATATATGGAGGAGAGGTTTCAGCCAAAAATTTTGGCTGATAATAGGTCTATCAGACTTAAATGGTCCCCACAGGTGGATGAGATTATTGGAGATCTTCTCAGTTCAGAGAAATTTCTTCAACTCCATGCCTCTATATTGACAGTTGATTCACCCAACAGAGTTATTGAACAGTTTCAAACTACCACCCACATGGTACAGGAGATCCTCATCCATAACAATCTGCATTTGATTCAATCTCTAGGGATCAGCTCTGGAGGAAGCTTGAGGCTTCCTCCATTGATCAGAGGCTACTATTATTTATTTGTATGCTTCATGAGAACACCACATTAAGGATAAGATGTAACCCACAAGGCCAGCTGTCTAATGCTGTAATGGTGTGTGTGTGTGTGTGTGTGTGTGTGTGTGTGTGTGTGAGAGAGAGAGAGAGAGAGAGAGAGAGAGAGAGAGAGAGAGAATGTGTAGCAGGTGTGCATCACTTTCCCCCTTTTGTTTACTTTCCATATAAATTCCCTGGTAAATTGCCTTGATAATCCTGATATCTCCATCCTTCTAAATTAGTCCATATCAATTTTGTTATATGCTGATGATGCAACTATTCTCTCATGCACGCCCATAGGGATGAGGAGAGCCCTATGGGCCTTGGCCCACTATTGCAAAGAAGAACTTTTGTGGAATAATTTCCACAAGACCAAGATATTGGTTTTTGCCAACAGGCTGACTAAACATGAATGGCAGATTAGTAGGAATCCAATAGAGCAGGTGATGAGCTACAAATATTTGGGGGCTGTCTTCTGTGACACTGGTTCCTGGAAGGCCCAGATCGAGCAAGTAACAGTTAACGCCCAAAGGAGCACCCTTGATATCCTCAATTTTTTTTTCATTCTAGAGGGGCTCATTTCATTCCAGCTGCCATTCAAGGTCATTCATTCCAGCTGCTATATGGTGCTCAGCTCTACACATATTGCAATTATACTCACTTGGATGTGATGCAATCTAAATTTCTACAGTTCTCAGTGGCAAGGTGTGTACCCAATGCTGTACTGTGATTAGAAGCAGGCCTGATTAAGGTCTAGGGCCTGGCTCCTTCTTTTTAATTTCTGGTTAAAATTAATATTCTTCCCAGCTGGCCAGGCATCCCTCACATTGAAAGACTGAAAGTTTACAATCTACTTGGAGGAGGCTTTTGCAGGATAAACTTGGTACATATGGGTTTTCTCCTAATTTCTTAATCTCCTTGGCATATGACAATCCTAAACAAATTTTTAAGCAACATATCCAAGATAATGAACAACAGAAGGATTTAAGTTTGACCACTGGTAGCAACAGCCCTGGTGGGTTCTCAAACTATTATCTCATTAGCCAATTATCTCATTAGTCTGACAATCTTGAACCAGTGGAGAGCATTTTCATCTGCGGTTCTTGAGGGCAGATATTGGAAAACTCCACTTATTGACCAGAAATTCCCATGTGGTATAGAGAAAATTGAAACTGTGACACATGTGCTTTTTATATTGTCCATTTTATTGGGATATTTGCATCACTTTTATTGTCCCTCTTTTACTGAATATGCCAGGTAGATCAGCTAAGTTTTATATCTCCTTTTTTCTTGCAGATCTGGGAAGACACTTTATTTTGAAGTATTATTTTTCAAATCTTATCAAAACAATCTTTTCTTTCAATTTTATTCCAGTTAGCAAAACAAACAAAAAACAACCTCTCCAGGGACATATTTATCTTGTAAGTGAGAAACCTGCACATAGATCACAAAAGAACTTTATCTCATATCAAATGCAGTCAGAGAAAGGAAAAGCCATGTCAGGGTGGCGTCTCATAGACATATGTTCCCCCCACATAATGATTTAAAAATGGTTCAGCAGAGAGAAAGTGACATTATACATAGAACTGATGATTGGCAACGATTGTTTATGAAGGCTTACATGGGATATAATCTCATACTCTCTTCACCTCATTCAAGCAACTAACAAGACATCCATGGCTTGACCCTCTACAGGAAATACAACATTGGCCTGGTTCACACAGTCCTCCAAATCTAGGTTCAATGTGGGTTACCACCATGAGTATTATAGTGTGAACCTATGTCAAGGTGGTTTATAGTAGGGATATGTGAAACGATTTGGGTACAAAACAATTTGTACCTGAATCTGGCTGATTTGTGTGATTTGTAGACAAAACAAATCAACCCTGTCCTCAATTGCCCAGTTTCGGGTACAAAACAAATGACCCTGGATTCGGACCCGAAAAATTCAGAGATTTGGACTTCCATTTTGTGGCCAAAGGGGGTTGTATGGTAGTGCCCAATGGGTGGAAGCTACCACCCAGATTTCAAATAAATTGGGCAAAGGTGTGATTTTTAAATGATTATTGAAGGTTATGTGTCTTTAAGCTTTCCCTCATAGGGAATAATGGAGATTTCAGTATCTTAGTTACAACTCCCTGGGAGCAGGATCAGGGTGGCCCAGAGCAGATTGTGGTGGGTGGTAGTGCCCAATGGATGCAAGAAAGATACTACCCAGATTTCAAATAAATTGGACAAAGGGGTGATTTTTAAAGAATTTTTGAAGTTTGTACACCTTTAAGCTTCCTCCCCCCAGGGAATAATGGGTATTTAAGTAGCCCCATAACTGCACTTGGGGGGCACCAAGATGGCCCAGAGTGAGTATTGGTGTAGTGCACATAGGGTGCCAACCATCCCCAAATCCACAAGCCCATGGGGCACTGGGTTTTGTTGTTTCTGAGGTGTTCTGAGAGTAGATTCTCTAGTAGGAAATGAAGGTAGATTCAATGACAAACATTGAGTCCACTTTCATTTGCTACCAGAGAAAATAATCTACTCTCAGAAGAAAAACTAAGAAACAACAAAACCCAGGGCTTGTTGTTTTAGGGGTGATTGGCATCCAATTTCTTTGAAATTTGTGTGGTAGCTTCCACCCATTGGGCACTACCACCCACCCCACTCTTTTGCCCCCAGGACCCCTTTTTTGCCCTGAATCTATTCAGATTCATATTTGGAAAATTCGGGTACAAATCGAATCTGGGATGATTGCGCGGGGGGGGGCAGATTTGGGCCCAAAACAAATCAGGCAGTGATTCAATTTGGGTAAAAATCGAAATGAAAAAATAGATTTGTGTACATCCATGTGTGTGTTGTGTGTGTGTGTGTGTGTGTGTGTGTGTGTGTGTGCTTACCAATCATTCTGGAGTTCAAGAAGGGCTCAGAGCCCACCTTGTCCCCTTGGAGTCTGACAATGCTCTTTCCCCCAGGCAGTTCCATTACTGGAACTGGGCAGCAAGAAAAGTGCCTAAAGCAGCAAAGCATAGCAAGGTAAAGCAGGAGATAAGGTGGGTCTTCCTCCCATCCTCTACATCATCCTTTTGGTATAAAAAGTACTCAACTCTTCATTCTCACTTCGAGGCAAACTGAGGAAGCAGGGGCAGCCCTTCCATGAGGCGAGGCAAGGCAGTTGCCTTAGGCAGCAGAATAGTGGGTATAAGCAAGGCAGCAAGGTGCCCTCCAGCCCCTGCCCCCTTGTTTAAAAAAGGGAAAGAGGAGAGGAGGAGGGTGAGTACTAGGGGGAAGCAACATTTGGTGACCTGCTTCAAACTGTGGTCAAGCACCTGTTTAACAAACACATGGTTACCCTGAACATCTAAGCCCGATTCAGTATGAATGCTGTACGAGTGTATAGAAGTCTAGTCCTTTTGCATCCCATTGTAGAAAATAGTCAGCCAGTGTTTTCTTCAATAGGCAATCATTTATATTCCTTGGGCTACTTCTCACTAAGGTGTTCTGACCTTTCAGTGAATAAGCATAGTACATAACACACATGAACAGAAGAAGTACAAATCCTACTCTGCCTCTCAGGGAGGATTATGGCTTTGTTTGGCTGCGGAAGCTACTATTTATAAGCTCATATCATCAGCAGAACAATCCCCCAGTATGATAAATTCCTCCAGTCACTGGACATTCCTCCCAAGTGTGTGTAGTATGAATGTGGATGTTTTCTACACTTCATTGGGATCAGATTTCCTTCTGGACTCCTGCCTGGAATATCAATTGACATTTTTCATGGGAGATTTTCAAGCCCTTGGCAAAGAACTTTCAGTAGCAGCATCTACCTCAAAGGTAAATCGATAGTACAGACCTAAATTGGCTTAACGGTCATTCAATTCCCCAAGGAAGCCTGGGAATTGTAATTCGGGAAACGGGAATCGTGATGGCTAGGAACTTCTAGCAAGAACGTTGAGCACCCTCACAGAATTACAATTTCCAGGATTCTTTGGGGAGAAACCATAGCAGCTTTACTGGTAGGCCATGGATACAAGCTTGTACTAAATACCGTCATATAAAAGCATTGGCAAATCAAAACATAGTGGTCTGACTATGGTCCAGTTATCACCTTACTTTTGGATGTGGAAATGATCATCTGCATGCTGATCCATTAAGGGGTGATGTCCGTATAGGAGTGGGCTACTGCACATGCAGGATCAGGAACAACATACAGGGTACTGTCTACCCTGGTACAAAACAGAATACTAAATGGTTCTCTGCATTTAGTACATAGATCCATAGAGAAGCCTTCCCAACATGAACACTCATGAGGGGGGGAAAGGCTCAGCACCTCCCCCCAATATCATGGCCAGATTAATGTGGAGCAGCAGATGCTTCTCTACATATCTATACGTATATCTATATCTTATACATACACACATAAACATTTTCTGTGTCCCCAGAAAAAGTCTTGTGGATGCCCATGCTTCCCAACACTGGAACAAGAAGCATATACGCAGCAGCACCAAATAGATGTTTTGCACTGCTCACCTTGAAAGCACTGATAAACCTTTTGGGGTGGGGGAGATAGTGGGTTGGATGTGAAAACCAAACAAGAAAATTGTTCCAATGAGGCACAACTGCCAAACTTATTTCCACCAGTTATTTTAGGGCCAAACATGCTGTGATGCAGGGCCTCTTGGGATATTTTCTCTTGTTAAAAGCAGCATTGTGGGGTGGGATTTGGATCTGGGCATTGGCATGGGTGTGTAATTCTTTATCCTCAGTCAAGTCCCCAAAGTAAATCCTTTCCTCTTCCAAGCTGCTATAGCTGTGGAGGGGAAAATATACAGGTCTCCCATGTGATTGGGGGGGGGGGGAGAAAGATGTTATCTCTTGTTAACTTGAATCTATGGGTTTTTAAAACAAAGGAAGATTTAAGTAGCAATAACTTCCATCAAATTACAGCCAATGCATCCTCATTTAAGTAAAGTATGCAAGCTCCCAAAGTGAAAACAATCCAACAGGAAAAAATAAAAATGAAGGGCCAAACTAGATGGGACACCAGGGAATCCATGATCCAATCTCCCATTGTTTGTTTGATTGATTGTTTTTAGAGTTAGAAGCAGACACAAAAGGGACAGGCATGGTGCTGGGACGGGTGGTGAGAGGGAGTTTTCTCTTGTGATACTTTCACTATCTAAGCTGCCCTTTCCTGAAGCTGATATTTCCCTTGTGAAGCGAAGGATAGGGTTACCCATATGGCATCTGTAAGTGTTTTTTTTTTTTTACTACAGATCAAAGAGCAGCTTTTGGAACAGAGGAATTTAGATTAAGAAGATGCTATCGGGAATTGATTTTTTGAAAACCCTTTGTTACCAGGATTGATCTGGAGTCTAGGGATACTCCCAGACACATTAAAAAACCTCCTTTGGACATGGGAGGAAATCTTGCTTTTCTGCAAAACATCTCTATGGCATACTAGCCCATTGTGCAATTTCACTGCGCCATCTGCTGGCCATTTTCTGGCAATCCATAATGAGAAGCAACACTTTTCAGACTACCTTAAAAGTATTTTTAAAATAATTCTTACAGTGTGACTCTTGCAGTTTGTTCCCTTTGCATCCTTACAGCTTCTTTTTAACTATAAGAACAAGTGATAGATTTTATAACAGTTTCCCCCATGCCTCGTCTAACTAGGCTTTGAACTGTAAAGAAAAATCTCTATAGTCAGTGCCATTTGGGCCTCACAGAAGCTCCATAAGGTGGAAAGCAAAGAGATAACTCCTTCAGTCATTATATTAATAAAGTAGGAGACAAATTACACAAGCACACTAGCCAGTTTACCCAATGGACAGAAAATAGGCTCTGGCACTCTGCTCTCAGGAAAAAACATACTCTGAAAGTCACATAGTGCTTTAGTTACATAGTTACATTCCCAGCTGTTCTTTATTCTTCTGTTTCAGAATTTTGTGCCTGCTCCCCAGTCCAGTCCAGCTGCACACATGTAACTCTGGTCAGATAACCAGTCATAGACAAACTGTTTTAGGGATGGAAGGTATGGGGTGACTAAATCCAGACCTTTGATCCTCCTCCCAAACATCTGGTTAGTGCTATCACCCATTTTCTGATCGGGTGAGTATATGCCTGCAATCACAGCTGCTGTATCAGACTAGAAATCTCAGATTTATAGTAGCACCCATTGACACATATAGTTTCTCAGCCAACTACAGATGGGTGTGCAGAAATTAGGTATGTGCACGGAACCGCAGCAAGGAGGCTCGCAGGTGGTGTGGGGGGGGGGCAAGGGTGCACTTACCCCTCCCACTGCTTTCCCCCCGCTGGCATCCATTTTATTCCAAGCCCATCGGGGTGGCAGCGTACCTCACTGCTGCCCCGTTGCCCGGATATGACCAGAAGTCTCTGATGCACCTGCGTGCATACGTGCACCCATGCCGGTGTGCGCAGGTGCATCAGATACTTCTGGTCATATCCAGACAATGGGGGCAACGGGGTGGCAGGGAGGTACACTTCCATCCTGAAGGGCTTGGAATAAAATGGATACCGGCAGGGGGGATGCAGTGGGGGGGGATAAGTGCACCCTTGCCTGCGCTTAAAGTTAGACATCCCCCGCTGTTGAACCAGCAGAACTGCTGGTTCTGTGCACATCCCTAGTAGAAACCTAACTGAAGTTTTAAATCTAGTTCATATGTGTTTTGTGGTTACAGTACATTTCTAAAAATAAAATAATACACAGATGCAGATCTGTATTTCCTGTTACGACTGGGTCATCCTGCACCATTATACAACTGATGCCATTTTGCTGTCATCAAAGACTTGTTTCTCATGCTGAAAATAAGGGTGTCATGTTTCCCAGGGATGATGTCTCTTTATCTTTCAGGCCTTTTCAGGCAAAAGTAGATGTTTTTGAAATGATATAACTTGAAACAACCGGGTCTGTTTACCCTGGTTCATTAGCAGGAACTTCTTTGGATTCAGTAATGTTATTCTCCCTTTTACAGTGCATGTCAGTAGCATACATTGCTTCCCTGAAATGCAAACGAGATTATCTACAGCAGTGGCAATAAGCTCATACAAGGAACATGATTAGGAATCTCTCAGAGATCTTAAACTTTCATGACTGTGATCCTGCACACCAGTGGACTGCTTAAATCCATGTTAAGTAGTCTAATCATGTACAGGATTGCAAACAACATTTTTGCTTCCTATTTGGTTTTATCAGATGCTAGTACAGGTGGCCCTCGTTGTCCACGGTTTCGGCATTCACAGTTTCATGTATCCATGGCTGGGCAATATATACCCGACCTTGTTATCTGCAGAATGCAGTTTCACATATCCTCGGTTTTCAGCAGCGCAGTTCTGCCCTTGCATGCTCATGCTCTTGCTGCATGTGCTCATGGGTTGTGAGAGGAGTTTGGAGGAGGGCGGTGGAATGCTTTGGTCTTCATGTGTAGTTTTTTGTGCTTATAAAAGCCATTTTGGGTAGCATCTGCCAGCCTTGGGCAGCCTTCAGTAATCCTTCGGAAGACTTTAGGAGCCTTTTTTGAATCATTCCTGTGGAGTTTCTTGAAGCCATTGTCTGGAGCCTCCTGCAGCATTGTGCTGCCCTTGTAAGATGCTAATTGTCACTTTTACAAATTTAATTTTATTTATGAATTCAAATTAAATTAATTTTAATTTTGAGAATCACAGTACTATGTTTAATTTAAATTGCAATTAAAATTCAATTTAAATTAATAATTAATAATTAATTTTAATTATCTATTGAAAACTGATTTGCCTCTCACTTCTTGATTCTCTCACACTCCTCTGTGTGTGTTTACTTGAAATGGACTTAATTTTCTGCTGCCTCTTTGGCCAAACAGGCCAGGGACTTGTGCTGCTAAGTGTTGGACCTCAACTGTGGGGTGGGGAAGCTTCATGATTATGCTCAAGAGCTAAACCAGCACCCCCGCACCTTATGCTGGGGGCGTGTCAGAGTGGCGAGGAGCAGCTCCCGATTGGTGGCAGCCCAGGTTCTTTGAACCTGTTCGCCCAATGGTGGCTCCGCCCCTGGCTGGCGGAGCTGCAGGGTATTACTGGAGGAACTAGAGAATGGGAGATCAGAAGATCTGAGGGGGCCGATGGGTGGTACTGTGCGCTTCACCCTTTTTTCTGTTTTCACTCTGTCTTTTCAGTGATTTTTTTGGTCATTTGGGGGGGGGTGTTCCAGAACCTAACCCCACAATTCTCATTGACTTAACATTTCATTATTTGTTGTAGGCCAGAACGGAACCCCTGGGAATAATGAGGGCCACCTTTATATGAGTAATCCTTTTATTGGACTTATTTAGAAGATTTAACGAGCACTTCAGAATACTAAAGGTCTCTTAATGGATTTCCAGGATCATTTTCCTGCCAGGCAGGCCTTAATTTATCCAGGTGGTACTACAGTAGTTCCCAGAGGTTCAGCTAGGTAATTTTGGACCCCGGAACTGATGAGCTTATTCCCCCTCCCATAAAATAGGCATCCTCTCTGTATATATACATTTCACTACAAACCCACAGGTCTGGGCCAGAGTGCATTTGGAGGACAGGGGGAAAGACAACACAATCTCCAATAGATACACATACTGTAGCTTCTTGACCTTTCTTTGACTAACTAGGATGCAAAACCTGTCCCTTGCTCCACAATTCAAACACAATACCAATTTGGATATATAGTGCATTCACAAGCATTGTGTGTGTGTGTGTGTGTGTGTGTGTGTATTCAGATGTAAAAGTTAGTTCCACTTTCTGGCAGCTTTATTGCAGTAGGGGAAAATACATTAAAAAACAGTTTTTACCAGTAAAAATATACAGAGTCCTGCCATCTTGGGCTAAATGTGTGTTGAATTTTAGAGCTCTAAGTCCAGCCATTCTGGAAATATAAAGGGTTTGGCAAGGGGGGGGGGGCATGTTGCATTTTTTATGAAGGTAAAGAGTATCCCCTTCACATGGGGATGGAATGATGGTCTGAGGGGAGCTGCAGTTCCAGAAGGTTTTGTAACTTTCTGCCGTGAAACAAGTGATATAAAAGAATTCTGACTTTTTAAAATTCAAAATATCATTAAAAATCAATAAATGGACCAATCTACTTCAAAATCAATACAGAGTCCTGATAACCTGTCCTACATCTGTGCCCAATTTCAGAACTCTAGGCCAAAACATCTCAGAAATATAAAAGTCACCCTATTTTCCCTTGGGAAAAATCATGGGGCCCTGTGAAAAATCATGGAGCAGGCAAACAGACCTGGACCCCAGGTTCTGGCCTAATGGTGCCCCTATGAGTTCCACAGGAAAAGAGGTAAACATGTATTTGCACAGAGTAATAACCAGAGATGCTTTGCTACAGTAGTGGCCAGATATACAGAATGCACATCCTGATTTCATGATCAGCTCATGGTTGGGCTGTAGTCTCAGAAACTTCTCTCAGTTCCAAATATTCACTCTTTTCCAGGTTACAGATGCTTGTGTGTGTGTGTGTGTGTGTGTGTGTGTGTGGTGCGTACGCATGTGCATACACACACACACTTTCCAGGATTGCGGTATGGAATTCATTTTTCTTTGAAATATTCAGGGAAGTGGCAAATACAGTTATTATTTAATGAGCCCCACTCATTATCCGCGGAGACTCTGTTCTCGGCCATAACTACAGATAATGAAACTGTTTATAAAGAGATCTTATGGCAATGGGAACTGGGGGTTTAGGTTCCTGGAGGTGAAAAAAAAAAGGCTTTAAAAAGCAGAAATAAGAGAAATAAAGTGCTGTACTGTGCTCTCTGGGTCTCCAGTTGTCCAGGAGAGCTGGTATGGGGAGGAGAACAGGTCTTGTGGTAGTGAACATGAATTGCTAAGCAGGGTAAGCCCTGGTTCGCATTCAAATGGATAACTACATGTGAGCACTACAAGATCCCTTAGGAGATCCCTTCAGAGATGGGACCGCTCTGGAAAGAACATCTGCATGCTTGCATGCAGAAGGTTCCAAGTTCCTTCCCTGGCATCTCCAGATAGGCCTGGGAGAGACTCCTGCCTGCAACTTTGGAGAAGCCATTGCCAGTCCGGGAAGACAATAATGAACTAGATGGATCATCTTTTCAATTTTGTCAATTTTTTTAACTAATTCTAATTTCAGCCTGTTTTAATTATATACAATCAATTTATTGTTATATAACTGTAATCTTTCTCTTCTGTTTTGGCTTGTGGCTATAACATTAAAGAACTTGAACTTGAACAAGATGGATCAGTGGTCCATCTGACTCCGTATAAGATAGCTTCTTATGTTCCTATGTTCCAGCAACGCCCCCCCCACCCGCAATCCCCAATTCCACTGATTTTTTGCAAAACAATTGCAGGGTAAATATATTTTTTGAAAGAAAAAGCCACAAAATGCCTCTGTTCAGCAAAATGGTGACCAGAAATTACCTCGGAGGTCATTTCTGGTCACCCAGGAATTGTGGATTGGCAAACTTTTGCTATTTTTTCAACCACATATAATGAGGTTGGGTATACATTGCCCAACTGTGGATAGGCAAACTGTGGATGCCAGAACCATAGATAATGAGGGCCACATGTACCTTATTTGGGAAGTGATTCCAAACGTTATCTTCCTACTCACAAGCAAAGCAAAATAAACTCTGAGCCTTTTTGTCAATATATATCTGAATATATCCTTAAAACGTATCCTAAATGCCTTCCTATTCCTCTCTTCCAATTCACCCCTTTAAAGAAAAGAATCTTACTGTTGTGAGGGGGAGGGGTATCAGTAGCAGAAAAGAGAACATAAGAATATAAGAACAGTCCTGCTGGATCAGTCCCAAGGCCTATCTAGTCCAGCCTCCTGTTTCACACACTGACCCACCAGATACTTCTGAGAAGACCACAGGCAAGAGGTGAGGGCATGCCCTCTCTCTTGCTGTTGCTCCCCTGCAACTGGTATTTAGAGGCATCTTGCCTATAGCCACCAAACTAGTAGCCATTGATAGACCTGTCCTCAATGAATTTCTCTAAGCCCTTTTTAAAGTGACCCAAGCTAGTAGCCATCACCATACCCTGTGGCAGAGAATTCCATAGATTAATCATGTGCAGTATGAAAAAGTACTTCCTTTTCTTGGTCCTAAAGTTCCTGGCCTTCAGTTTCATGGGATGACCCCTGGTTCTAGTGTTGTGAGAGAGAGAGAAAAATTTCTCTCTGTCCACTCTCTCTACTCCATGCATACTTTTATACACCTCCATATGTCTACCTGTAGTCACCTCTTTTCCAAAATAAAAAGCCCCTTATGCTGTAGCCATTCTTCATAAGAAACATGCTCCAGGCCCCTGATCATCTTGGTTGTTGCCCTTTTTCTGCACCTTTTGCAGTTCTACAATGTCCTTCTTAAGATATGGTGACCAGAACTGTACACAGTACTCTCAATGTGGTCTCTCCATACATTTGTATAAGGCTCTTATAATATTAGCATTTTTCTTTTCAGTCCTCTTCCTAATGATCCCTAGCATGAAATTTGCCTTTTTCACAGCTGCCGGACACTGAGTTGAGACTTTCAACGAGCACAACCCCAAGATCTCTATCTTGCTCAGTCACTTACAACTCAGACCCCTTCAGCGTATATGTGAGGGGGTTTTTTTGGTCCCAATATGCATCACTTTACACTTCCTTACAATGAACCACATTTGTCATTTTGATGAGGCAGACTCAGGTTTATGGTCAAGAAATGGTTAAAAGGATCTGTATCACCAAGCTGCTCTAATTACAACTTGCTAACAGCACAATAACTCTTGTCACTTGCTGGTATGTAAGACGCCCCCCCCCCCTTGTTATCTGTAGATAGCAAATTGCTGGCCAGCAGTCTCTCAAGGCCACAAGCTGTAGGGGAGTGAAAATAGTTTTAGCAATAATGCAGAGAGAAGGAGGGGAGGGAATTGCTTAATTATAGTTAGTAGGGAAATGTCTGATTGGTAATAATTGTAAGATGACGATGCTTACTAATGAGAATTGTATCCACTGTATGTAAATTGTTATGAGTATAAAAGGCGAAGACACAATGTAAACGGGGTCTCAGGCTTTGGAATTTATTCCACTGGGACCAAATTGCCGGCAATAAATCTGCTTTCTCTTACTTGGTGTCAATCTCTGTCTCAGAACCTGGGGATTTCTGCTACAATTTTGTTGGCCACTCAGCCAGTTTGGAGAGATCCTTTTAGGCTACTCACAATCTGTTTTGGATTTCACTACCCTAAATAGTTCACTGGCATCTACAAATTTGGTCACTTTGCTACTTACCCCAACTTCTGGATGATTTATGAACAAGTTAAAGAGCACTGTTCCCTGGGGGACCCCACTTCTTACTTACCTCCATTGTGAAAACTGTCCATTTATTCATATCCTCTGTTTCCTCTCCTTCAACCAGTTACCTATCCACAAATGAACCTTTTTCCTCATCCCATGACTGCTAAGTTTACTCAAGAGCCATTGGTGGGGAACTTTGTCAAAACCTTTTTGGAAGTCCAAGTATACTATGTCAACTGGATCACCTTTATCTATGTGCTTGCTGACGCTCTCAAAGAATCCCAAAATGCTAGTGAGGCAAGACTTGCCCTTGCCGAAGCCATGTTGGTTCTCCTTCAGCAAGGCCCATTCTCCTATATGTTTAACAATTTTGTCCTTAAATTTACTTTCCATCAATTTACCTGGAACAGAAGTTAAGTTAAGTTAAGTTAAGTTAAGTTAAGTTAAGTTAAGTTAAGTTAAGTTAACTGGCCTTTAGGTTCCTGGATCCTGGCTGGATCTCTTTTTGAAGTGCCAGGTCCTGGGCACCACTTAGGATTAAATCCAAGGTCCAAGAGCCTGACTTCCTACCAAGCATACAGACTTCTCTACCAACAAATTTCAGATCTTGAAATAACTATTGTGAGCATGCTCAGAACTGTCATTCCCTAGTGAGATTAACAAACTTCATTTTCTCTGGGAATAAAAATGGCATGTTTGATGTTCCTTTTTGCTTGTGATGAGGTGTGAGAGTTAAAAACACACACCATGCTCTGGGTTTTTAAAAGCATTTTTGCAAGTACGTGCCACCCACCTCAAAGGGTTTAATGCACTTGCAAGGAATGCTTTGCAACAATCCAGATGGCTGGTGAGTGGCAGGGGGTTGTTTATTCATTCCTAGATAAATCTGGAGATGGACAGCTTTTCCAGAATCTACCCTCCAGCAGATCCAGCAATATGAAGAACTGTGGTTTTCCAGAGCTTCTGGATCCCTGCTAAAGTCCCAAAGCTATAGCAAACTACCACTCCCAGGGTTCTTTGCACTGGGAACTTCCTGTTGGGAAGGCTTTGGGGTGCAATGAAGGCTTGAAGATCAGGACCCCACTTTGCATCCCAGCTATTGCTGCTGTTGGAAGGTAAGTTTGGGGGGAAAAGGAAAGGGGATACAGGTGGGGGCAGACTTGTTGGATCAGACCAAAGAGATTACCCACCTTTATCTTTCCAGCAGTGACTGGCTAGATTATCAAATTACAGCCCCAGCCAAAATGTACAGAGATTTTAGCTCAGATAATAAGACACTCATTTCTGAATCCAGGGGTGGGGAGGAGGCAGGATTAGGGTTCATTTCCTCCACCACAAAGGCAGCCCTGCTAAATCTATCTATCGATCTATCTAAATTCAATGCTCTGTAGTTTCTAAATTGAAGAGCCAAGAGGTCTGTCAATTGCTTCATGTGACAGTTTTATCATTATAATAATCTAAAGTAGACTAGAGATGGAATAGCATATCTTTATGTACTTGCAGTGGTTTTAATAATAAATGTATAGCATAGAAAGATAAATTACATAAACCATACTGTTTGTGACCATCAGTTGAAGCCTATCTGCTGTTGGATACTTGTTCATAGCTTGCTTATAAGATTCCTGAAGGAATCTGACTGTCCAGAGTTAGGGGGAAAGCAAGCAAGCAAGCAAGCAAACTGCATTAGGTGGTTCACTGGTTTGATCCTTCAGGCCTCTTCTATGTTTGTTGAAAGACATTGAAGATGTACTTGTGTGGTGCATGCTGATATCATATGACAGGGAAAGTAGGGAAGATGCAGAGTAGAAGTTGGAAACTACCTGGTTCCTTGATGAGTAGACTCACGATAGGAAGGTAGTGTACATGACATGGTAGAATGGCTTGGCAGTGGTGAGTCCTTTACTACAAGGATGTTTTAATGACATTCCAGTCATCTATGAATAAAAAGAGGCATATAATATTTCCAGATTTAAAGCAGAAAGGTTGTATTTGTGAGATGGGTATTTAACATGCTAACAATGGCCCTCAGTTTGTTTTGCTTAATTGCCTAATTTGCATAGTGCAGATTAGATTGTTTAAGTTGTTTATATTTACCTTTTTTGAATCCACATCTGGCAGACAACTAGATATGAATTCAGACACCTTTGATATTATTTTACAGATATGCAAATCTATGGTATCTATCTATCTATCTATCTATCTATCTATCTATCTATCTATCTATCCATCCTTATATCCATCCATCCTTATATCCATCCATCCATCCATCCTTTATTAGGGAATACAGAGCTCTGGAAGCAAAGGAACGAGAGCAAAGAGATTAGTGGGGATGGAAAAAGAATAAAGGAGATATCTATCTATCTATCTATCTATCTATCTATCTATCTATCTATCTGTCTGTCTGTCTGTCTGTCTGTCTATCTATACACACACACACACACACACACACACACACACACACACACACACACACACAAGATTCAAGAACACAGAATACACAGAACAGAGTCTTTGACTGAAAGATGATTTCTTTGTTATATGTTTGTACATTGCTAGCACAATGAGCCTGGGGCTATTAGAAGGTGTCATAATTGACAAGCCAATTCAAGCTCTGTTCATAATGAAGGTATTTAATGTCATTTCTGCAAGTTGACAAAAGTAGCTTTAATGAAAACAGTGTTTTCAAGTATCATTTGGTTGTTTCAGACTCCCCTTGGAATCTGAATCATTTCTTAGGCAGAGAGTTATAAAGTACAGACTTCTATACATGTTTGCTTTGACCCAGGTGCTCCAATATACAAACGTAAGAGATGCAGCTACACCCAGAACTCCATTTAATCAATGCCCTTCTCACTATTGCCAAACCAATGCCTGGGAAACTTCATAGATTCAAAAGGAAGAGACATTGGAGAAAATAAGGAGAACTTGTTGAAAGGGAGTTCCTATATAGCTTTGGATCTTGGCCAATATGTTATTTGTGCTACGAATTATATAAGCACATCACCAGAAACAGAGAAGCTATTAGCCCTAGTCACACAGTGGGATTGCTGGAAAGGGCTGCTGGTGGACAGAGCTGGGCTTGGGCCCAATCCTGGTACTGCCCTGCACAGTAGCCCAAGGTTTGTTACTTGGGCTTTTACTGAAGTAGAAGGGTGTAAGCACACCCCTCTACCTCGATTCCTAGTCATATGGCTGCTTGAGTTGCTTGCAGACCCAGGTGCTTAGAGCGCCCAGCAGTGGGGAAATCCTCCAGTGCACCATGCTTCTCACTCAGTGCATTGTGGGGTTTCTGGAGGCTGGGTTGCGTTTCCTGGCCTCTGGGTGGCTGTGCAGCTCCAAGCAGTGTGGGTCATGTGGGTGCATGAGTGCTGCTGCCGAAGAAGAATGGATCGTTTGGGGATGGTAGGTGCGATCCTACTTTCCCCCACAGCCCTTCCCATCACAAGTAACAAGGTTATATGAATATTTAGTATGTTTATCACACAAGTGTTTACAGTGTATACATGCCAGATTTGTGTACATACACACTAGCCCAATTCACACGCTGTGTTTGATTCCTGTACAATCTGTGTACAGTGGACACACATACAGTAAGGAATGCATTTACAGTTATTCAGACATTGTGTTCAATGCACATACAGTAGTATACTTTCTATTGCCCTGCATTTAAGAGGGTCCATACCCAGGTTCACTTGTAAAATGAACACACAGTCATTAACACAAGCACATACATAGGTACAGACACTTGCACGCACATACAATGTAATATCTTAACAGGGTTCTTAAGTATGACTGACGTGTGGTTTTAAGATGGTGTGATGTAGGCTGACTATATGGCACTACATTGTGGTTGTAGGGCCAAACTACACATAGCATTTAAAGCCGAGACTGCCTTAGTTTTTCTGCAGTCAGTTGCAGCCAGATTAGGATGTCCATTGATTAGGACTGTGGGAAGGAGTTGTGTCACAACCCTGATCTGCGGGGCTAGTCAAAAGAATTCAGCTTACAAGAAGATTCTGAAATAACCAGATAATGAGGCTATTCACATGCGCATGCAAAACTGGGTTTGGAAAGCCCAGCCTGGTTTTGCATGCATGTGTGTACCGCTGGGATAGAGCCTGTCCTGGCAGAACTGCAGCAGCAAACTCACCTATGGAGCCTCCCTCTAAAACACCCCCTTATCCTAACTCAGGGAAAGGAGGGGGGATCCCCATAATGCACCACACACTCAGGGTGATTGGAGCTCCAAGAGGTGGGTGACATGGGGAGATGCATCCCAGCACCCTGACCCTCAGAGCTACTGGCAGCAGCCAGTGCTTGTCTGGGCAGGTGATCCACCCGCCCAAGGAAGGGGAACTGCTCATCTACAGGAAGGTAAGTTGTCAGGGCTTCCTCCCCACAAAACCCATTGCCCTTTATCACACTGGTTGTGAGAAGGGGCTCAATACCTTCATTATGAACAGAGCTTGAATTGGTGTATCAGTTAGTGACATCTTCTAATAGTGCCAGGCTAACTGGGCTTTTGCAGTAATGGGAGCTGTTTCCCAGGGTAAATAACCACACTGGGTCCCCTCATGGCAGGGAATAGGGTTAAAGCCTCCCTACCTGTATTGTAGTCCCCAACTTCAGGAGATCTGATTCAGTTTCTATTGACTAAAGAAAAACTAAGCCCATGAAGGCTATAATAGCACTTTCAATGTCACATGTAATTTGGCCTCCACCAGTGATGTAGCCCTGAGCATTCAAGGAGAACTATCCTGTTGTTGGCTCTCCACCATGCTGTGCTTGTGCATCTCCGTCTGCTCTTTAGGAATGTCAGGAGGTTGAGGCAGCTCCATCAGAGTCAAATAGATTACCAGTTTGACATGCCTTCTAGTAAAGTTGCCACTGGTTTGCATTTAACTGCTTTTATGATGGTAATCCAAAATTAATTATAAACAGGATCCTTTGCCAGGCCTATTTGTGAAGAAATACAATTGTGGAGTTCCAAGCATCTTAGCCAAGATCTCCATGAGGAGACACACTATCAAGGGTTACCATCTTATTGGTCCTCTTCAGGGGTGTAACTATAACAGGGCAAGGGGAGACAGTTGTCTGGAGGCCTACTGCCTTGGGGAGGCCCCCACAGAGGCAAGTCACATGACTGACTCCCCCAGCCGTGCACCCACCCGGGCTTCCTTCAGTTGTATTCATCCTCCAAAATTTATGTGAGTGTTAATATCTGGAGCTACCAGAACAGCATGTCTTTCTCTTGTACCATTTACAAAACCTGGCACATAGGTATATGTGTGTGTGTGTGTGTGTGTGTGTGTGTGTATATGTGTGTGTGTGTGTGTGTGTGTGTTTGTGTGTATATATATATTTCTCTGTGGTACAATCCCAGGCTGCTGTAGTGCTTAAATGCTGAAATAATATGAGTGAGGCCAGCCATATGGGTCTTTCACCACCAATCATCAGTAGGCCAGTAGGGTGGGTGACAATGCGATGTATAAGACGAATGTGACTGTTTGCCCCGATATGGTTTTTATATCCACAACCCCCATGGCGCACTGTAGTGGGATTGCAGCAATGGAAACATCCCCAGTATATAGCATTGGGTTCATTTGGCCATTGTGGCTAGCGATTATGGAAGTTGTAGTCCAACAACATCTGGAGATCCAACATTTGGAATCCTTCCCTACACTAGAGATATTTCTGAATGAGTCCATACTTTCATTCCTCTTTTGAAAGCTTACAAAAACTATTAGTTCGAGTCTAGGTGATCAACAAAATACCTACATTTGTTACTCTCTACTAAGTCCACAAACACTTGTCATAGTAAAATGAATGTTTACATGGTATTTTATAAACATATTCAGTTTCTTCAGGATCTTATTTCATTCATTCAGGATCTTATTTTAGTTGCCTTTGTGATTCTGTGTGGTATTGGGGTTAGAATGCTGGTCTATGACTAGGTTGCTCCCCACTCAGCCATGGGAATAGCACCATAGCTTAGCGCATCTGCTTTGCACACGAAGGTCCCAGGAATATCCAGGTGGCGTTGGCACAGACTCCTGCCTGAAACCTTGGAAAACTGCTTCTAGTCAGTATATACAATACTGTTCCCTCTAACAGGGATACCCAGATGTTCACTACAATTCCCAGCATTCTCAGTTGCAGTGGCCTTTGGCTGGGGATTCTGGGAGTTGTAGTCAACAACATCTGGGAATCCTTGTTAGAGGGAACACTGGTAGACAATACTGAGCTACATAAACCAAAGGTCTGACTCAGTATAAGGCAGCTTCCTATGTCCCTATGAAGCTCTTACTGGTCTTGTGAGAGCTGGTCTTGTGGTAGCAAGCATGACTTGTCCCCTTAGCTAAGCAGGGTCCACCCTGGTTGCATATGAATGGGAGACTAGAAGTATGAGCACTGTAAGATATTCCCCTCAGGGGATGGAGCTGCTCTGGGAAGAGCAGAAGGTTTCAAGTTCCCTCCCTGGCTTCTCCAAGATAGGGCTGAGAGAGATTCCTGCCTGCAACCTTGGAGAAGCCACTGCCAGTCTGTGAAGACAATACTGAGCTAGATAGACCAGTGGTCTGTTTCAGAATATGGCAGTTTCCTATGTTCCTATGATGATCTTGGTCCCTTCCTTTCAGTCTAATCTACTTCACTGGGTTGTAGTGAGGGATAATGAATGTATGCTGCACTGAGCTCTTTTGAGAATAAAATATAATAAACAAATGTCTGGTTGCCAGGAAGGAGAGGAGAGCTGGTCTTGTGGTAGCAAGCATGACTTTTCCCCATAGCTAAGCAGGGTTTGCCCTGGTTGCATATGAATGGGAGACTTGATGTGTGAGCACTGTAAGATATTCCCCTCAGGGGATGAAGTTGCTCTGGGAAGAAGAGAAGGTTTCAAGTTCCCTCCCTGGCTTCTCTAAGATAGGGCTGAGAGAGATTCCTGCCTGCAACCTTGGAGAAGCCGCTGCTAGTCTGTGAAGACAATACTGAGCTAGAAAGACCAATGGTCTGACTCAGTATATGGCAGTTTCCTATGTTCCTATGTTCCTAAGTGCCCTATATGTGCTCCGTTTCCCAAGAGAGAAAAGCAGTAGATTATTCTGTCCCAGGAGTAAGAGACTTTGCTCACTACTGTGCATGCACCATCAGCTGGTTTCCACAGCTAGGATGTGAAACGGGCATGTTTGTTGCTATGTAAACACAGGTCTGATTGGTCTAGCCTTTTACTGCTGGGGACGTACTTTGTTGATCACCAAGCCCTACATGGACAACTATGCAAAGTGAATGAACATCAATGAGATGGTTGCAGCATACATTTCCCCAAAATATTCCTGAGGGTGGAGAGGGAAGGGATAATAGTAGTGGGCCTTATCCCCAACTTTTATGTGCACACATCTAGGCTCTATGTACAATGTACAAAAGTATGCATGGAAGCCAGGGATAGTCTGCCATGATTCTGCTCCATGTGTCGATTCATCCTGCACAGTCAATTACATATGATTTTTGTCTATCTGTCCTTTGTAGCTGGGAAGCATTCCTGGGATTTAAAAGGAACAAGCAAAACATTTTTAATATGGTTGTAAACCTTGACAATGTAGCCACGAATCTACCATGAGTACTGAAGAGATTTACTTATAGAAAAAGCCAATCAGATTAGGGTTGGGGATGAAGAGAGGTTCAAGTCTGATCTACCTAGCCAAAATATAAACATAAACTAAAAAGAAGCCATCCTTTTCTAGCTTTCCATTTTACTGGGGGTTCAGTGCAACTGGGAGCTGCCTTTGGCACCAACATTTTGCTAATTGTCTTTGCTTATTTACAAGGAATCAGGTCAGATAAAACTTCAATTTGCCTCCTGGAATCTGATGATAGCAGAGGGAGCCAGAAAGTAAATAAAGAAACAATAAAATCCTCTGCTATAAAAGGACGAAAATGTGAAATCAATGAAATGGAAAGACATACTCCGTTGGCATCAGGGTTCCAATTAGACTTCCTAGAGCCTTGTAAAAGCCAAATGCAGCCATTCTTGCTTCTCTAAAATTGCTCCTGACTGATTAAGTCGGAAGCTGTCAGGAAAATACACCGGCAAAAAAGTATTCTGTAGTCACTATTTGTCTCAAAGATGCTTCATACCACTAAAGGAATAAAGCAGAATGAAGACATAGGAAACAGAGTTCCAAACACCAACTTTCCATTCATTGCAATGAAACTACCCCCAAGTCAACAGAGACTCTTAGTGGTGCTTGGTTTCTATAGAATACTTAAAGGATTTTATATTTTAAGATATTTTAAAAAGCAGTATATTTTTATAGATGCATTTAAAACAGTTCTTATTAACACTGAGCCTGTGGAAATAGAACAAATGGCTTGAAAAGTATGGTTCTGCGAATCCATCAGAAATTGCTTCCAAGAGCGAGTTCTGAATCAATAAATCAATCATCTTTATTACAGCCAAAGACCAGCACAGGATAAGTTATAGATACAATATACTAAAACACATGCTAGATGAAATATAACTATAAAAGCTAAGTATGCTTATAATAGTAAAATACAACTCTAAAAACTGTATGGAATTAGTGAAGTAAAATTCTACCGGCTAAGCCTAAAACTTGTAGGAAGATCAATAGAATAAATGAATAAGTATCCTTAAAAGTAGGGCAACTAAAAGTATAAAATGGTTAAAATAATATATACAAGCTACATAAAAGCAATATAGAAGCAGTGAAGTAAAAGGCAAATTAAAATTATTATACAATCAAGCAAATAATATGCTCAAAGGCCAAACATCTGTTGCCAGATATTAACTTGTGGTCAGGACCCTGCAGATCTTGCACGTTTCCCCACAGAACCTGGCAACTTTGTACGTGAAGGACCAATTGTCATCTGAGAGCAGCATCTTGGTGTAGACATGACTAGAGCGGCCGGGGTATTTAAGAAGCAGGGGAGAAATGAGCCTGTCCCAACTGTCTTTATAAAAGGGACATGACAGGAGGACATGGTCTATGGTTTCCACCTCCCCAGAGTCACAAGGACAGAGCCTTTCCATGAATAGGATCTTCTTGTATTTGCCTTCCAGAAGGGCGGAGGGAAGGGCATGACACCAGGCAAGGGTGAACGCCCTTCTGTGGCTTGCTACTTCCAATTGTGCCAGATACGCAGAGGGGGAGATGGTAAACCTACGACTGTCCGGGGCCAGAAAGCCTGTCGCCTTACTTAAATCTGCCTGGCATTCAGTGTCCAGAATCCTCTGTTTGATGGCTGTTTTCGCCTTGTCCCCGCCCATTGTAAGCAAAATGGACGGAGAGAAGCCCAGCTGTGCCACTTTGTTGGAGACTGCCCATTTCCATGAGGACTGGAAGTTGTTTTGCAAGGTTAGCGGGGCCAGGCCCTGTGGGCAAAGGGCTAGTTTGAGCCAGTGGTTGAGAACTGTCATCCAAACCTTCGCCTCCACTTTTATCGTGCCGGTTTCCAACTGTAGAGTGGCACTGGAGACACAGCAAGGCACTTGTAAGGTCCCCCTCAGGAATTTAGAATGAGCATGTTCCAGTATGGCAAGATTGGATGGAGATCCTGGGTGGGCGCCATATAGTAATTGTGCCAATGACTTGGCTACATATAGTTTGAGCACTGCAGGTACATAATGGCCACCTCTAGTACGTAGGAACTTCACGATGGCAGAGGACCTTCTCTATGCTGCTAGGGCAACGTGTTCACAGTGGGCCCTTCTTGAGCCAGAGGCATGAAGGACCACCCCCAGCTTTGTAAAGCAGACCACCTGCTCAATTCTGTGCTCATCAATATTCCAGTCGTGGATCTTCTTCTAGCGAAGGCCATGACCTTGGGTTCTTGATAATTTATTTCTAATAGGTCACTCTTGCAATGCTGAGATAGTGTTGCCAGCACCCTTCTGAGACCTACTGGGGTGCTCGAGAGGATAGCAGCAGCATCTGCATACAGTAGGTTGGAGATGGGTCTTCTGGCCAACTTGGGGAGGTGGAAGTCAGGGTTGCTGAGGCAGCTCACCATTTCATTGATATAGAAGTTGAACAATAGTGGGGCTAGGATACATTCTTGTTTAACTCCCTTTTTGGTTGAAATAGGGTTCGTAAGGTGTCCTTGGGGGCTACATCTCATCTTAAGTGACGTGTCTGTGTGAAGGGCGTGGATCATATACAGCAGGCATCGATCAGTAGAGGAGGATTCAAGCTTTTCCCAAAGCTTGACTTGGGAGATGGAGTCAAATGCAGCCGTAAGGTCTATGAAGGCAGCATAGAGGGAGGTAGATTTGTTAGAAGAGTATCTTTCAATGAGATGTTGGAGCACCAGGCACTGATCAGTATTAGATCTGCCCTCCCTAAATCCCGCTTTTTCATCTGCCAGTATCTCTTCTTGCTCTTGCCAGTCTTTGAATTTTCCATGTATATGCCTGGCATACAGCTTGCTGACGGTGTTGAGCAGGCTAATGGGCCTATAATTGGCAGGGTCATCCCTTTGGCCCTTTTTGAATATGGGGATGATGATCGCCAAACCCCAGCCCTTGGGGATGCTGCCCTGGCAGTCAATATGGGTAAATAGCAAGGCCAGGACTCGGGCCCACCACTCCAGGTTATTTTTATAAGATCTGTAGGAATTAGGTCTTCTCCTGGGGCCTTTTCCACTTTAGATTGTGCGACAAGGGACTCATCCTCCGCTTCATTGACCAGTGGCCAGCTAGGCAAGTCTTTTATATCCTCTGGAGGGGGTCCTATTTTGCCGTTGCATCCTCATATAGGCTCTGGAAGTGCAATTCCCAGGTTGTTGGAGAGATGTGGGAATCTATTGGGAATCTGTCTGGTTGGCTGTGATGCACCAAAATGTGGAAAAGTCCTTATCCTTGGCTGCCTGGATGAGTCGTGACCAAGTGGCCCTCGTGGCCTCTCTCTTCCTGGTTGTCAATAGGTGTTTATATTGTTTCTTGAGATGTGAGAGTCCCTCTAGGGCATCTGTCAAGATGCCAGCACTGTCGGAGAGGTAAGCAGATGTAAGGGCTTTCTTTGCTTCTATGCAGTCCTTATTGGACCAGGGTTTGGATGGACGCCTGGGAGGCTTTGAAACATCGTCCGCCTTCCTAATTAAATGATGATGGAGTTCACGTACTAAAGCGTCATACCTCTCCAGATGGGCAAGAGATGGTACCTTCGAAGTGAAGTCTCACTGATAAGTCAGGAAGGGTTCTACTCCAAGCAATTCCTTTATCATTTGATCAAGCTGAGGTGTCCATTTGGCATGGCAACTCTCCAGACCCTCTGGTAAAATATTGGGGGTGTGGCGAATCTCCAGGCGTAACTGTTGGGCCAAGGGTGCTAGTTGGAGGAGTAGTGGAAAATGGTCACTATCTACATGAGGGATGACCTCAAAGTTCACCACCAAAGGGAGGAGGATCCCGGTAACAGCAATATAGTCTGTGGTGCTTGTTTTGGTACCAGATAGGTATGTGAGTTCACCTGGGTGATCACTTTCCAGTGAACCATTTAGGATCTGAAGGTTAAGTTTGGCAGTCGTTTGTGTTAGGCAGAGTCCCGCATAATTTGCTCTCAGATCCTTTGACAGGCGGGTCAAGGGTAGGAGCTCTGATCCTGGGTGAGGGGAGGATAGCTGATGTCTATTAAATAAGGTGTGGTCATCTGGCCCCATCCTAGCATTGAAGTCACCTCCCATCACCACCAGCACTTCAGGATTTGCCAGCAGTGGGTCATTTGTATATTGCTCGAGCTCAGTCCATAGAGAGCAAATTACAGGTTTCCGTTGCTGAGGTGGTAAATATACATTGATTAGCAGCAGTGAATTGGGGCCAAAATGTATTAGCAAGGTGATAGCATTTAATGAGGTGAGGGGGGACAGCGTTGCCCGCAGGGAGGTGGAGACAAGTATTGCCAAGCCTCCTTTGAGCCTTCCACACCCAGTCCCAGGTACCACCGCCAGAGAGAATGAGTGAAATCCATTGAGTGTAGGATTGGCTGCTGTTCAGGTTTCCTGGGCTAGGATAATATCAAATTGTGAGAGGAAGTTGCTGCAGTCTGTATCACTGCAATGAAACCAGCCGGCGAGGTTCCATTATATGAGCTTGATCCCATGCTGGTCTGGAGGATGTCATTGTGCAGGGTCGAAGGGTGGCAGTTGCGTGGAGGGATCCTGCAATGTCGTCGGGTCCGCACAGGGTTGATGTGGGAAGCATCAGTCCTGAGGGGAGATAGTAGGTGGAGCAGTTCCAGGTTCCTGGGCACCCACCTCTATGAGCGCCAGTCCTCCCTGGGAGGGAATCTCTGCATTTTGGGTTGTAGGTCCCCGTAACGCAGGTGGGCCTTCTGGAGGGGTAGCATGGCAAAAGTGTCAGAGAGGGGGTTGCTGTCGAGGAGAGTTCCTGGACACATGCCCTGTGTGCCGGTGTCCTCTTCGGTTGCAGAGAGGGGCTGGATCAATGGGGGCACTGCAGGGGCCCCTACCTTGCCACTCGGTCTACTTCCAGGGATTTATGCATCTGTTGTTGCTGCTGAGATGATGACTGTCCTGAAGGAGTCTCGTCCTCCAGTTGATCGTGGCTCAAGTAGGGGGACAAATGGAGCTGGGGGGATGTCCTACTCTCAGGTATATCCAAGATAGTTTGTGGTTCCTCAAGTTGTGGAGATGATGGGAGGGTGCATGGAGACCCTCTCCATGGGTGGCTGGCATGTACGGGTAGGGTTGCTTGAGCACAGCAGCACAGCAACCTTGTTGAAGTGTGGGTCACCGGCAAATAGCATTCCAGTGCACAGTTCTCGCAAGGTAGTGGCCCCTGGTGGAGGTCCCTCGCCTGCTTCTGTGGGCTCTGACCTGAATGTCCTAGGATATCTGTTAGAGATAGGGAGGAGCCTGGGGGATTGGTCTTGATCACAGTCACTTTCCAGATCTGTTTCCGATCCTGATTCAGCTGCAAGATCATCTGCGCTCACTTTTAAAAGTCTTTTGGGAGGTGATTTTAGCTGAACTTCCATTGATAATTCCTGATCGGATTCAGAGTCTGTAGTAGGGTCTGTGGCTGAATAATCATCTCTGTGTCTTTTTGGGCTCAATCTTTTCAAAAGTGCAGCAAGTTTACTCTTTAATTGAAACAGGTCATCTTTTCTGCATGGTTGGGAGTCAGCAAACTCTGTAGAGGGAGTTGGTTGTGGCTTATCTTGGCTGGAGGGCTTGTTTTGGATTTGTGTCCTTGGTGGAGCACTCCGAGCCTCAGCTAGTGAGGTGCTGTTACGGCTCAGAGGGGGCAGTTTATTGTTAATGTAGGAGCCAGAATTCTTGGTGCTAATGTTTTTGAGGCCCTTAATTAATGGTCTGAAGCTGAAATCTTTAAAGACAAGGTGAGAGGTAATGTGGAATTGTCTCAAGCGCTGGGTTGACTGTATTAGCTGTGTGGGCACCCTTGGTGACTTAAAGGTTATGAATAGCCTTTTATGGTCTAGCTATGTCAGCAGAAAGTGAAAAGGCTCTACCTCTGAGGGGGATATTGGTTGGTTTAGGAGCTCTGAAAGGGAGGTGAGTATCTTTATTTTGCTTGCCCATAAATAAGAATACTTCCTGGGAAAGTGAATAAGAGTCTGATGGGTTTGCAAGGTTCTTTGTAGCTTCCCCCTGTTATTTCCAGCTGCTTCTGGGTGACCCCAGTGCAGTGACTCAGATGTCCAAGCAGAGGGGAGGGCTGGGCCCGTTGATGTCAGCTGAGCTGTTAACCCCTTGCTGGGTCCTAGCTGTTAACTGGGCAAAAGCCTGTGTTAAACTCTCTATTTGTCCCCCAATTTGGTTCAGGTGCCCTAAAATTAAAATCAGCTGTCAGCTGATATAAGGCAAGTATCGCTTAGCTGCTGGGTAACAAGGTCAGACTAGGAGCGGGGCACTTGTCCAGCTATAGAGCTTTGGACCCTTTGTCTCAGGGAGTTTTCCCTCCTCCTCCTCCTCTCTCTGATGAGACAATTTTAAGGTGGATTGTTTGATATCTGTATCCTGGGGAGCCAGCTTGGCAGTGTGGGTGGGGGCTTCCATGGCCAGGGCTGTGAATCTGTTCTTGGTACTCACAGCAAATGGCACTGCCTCAGCTGGGGGGAGGAAGTTTTCAATCCTTAGCTGTTTCTTCTTCCTAGTTCTTCCCCCTCCTTCCTCAGGTGAGCTCTTGTTGCTGGGGCTCTTTTGTAGCCTTTTCCTCCCCTGGCCGGGGTGTGTGTGTGTGTGTCAGCCCCATGGATGACATGCCTGGGGTGGGGGAACGTCCGAGCACAGGCAGGAGCTTGGAAATCAGGCCATCGCCATCTTGCCCCTCATCTCACGAGTTCTGAATAAATTTTGTTTTAATTTTAATGATGTAAGTGCAGCTATGTAAGACCAGAGCCAATTGTGTTCTGAACAATATGTCATGAGAGAAGAGAAAGCAGAAGGCTGTCATATTCCAACCCTGACAAGCATGAGGGCCAGCTTAAACATGGTATCTCCTCTGTGGTAGTCACAAAAAAGAACTTTTCATGAGGGTTTAGTGACTGTAAGCCTAAGCAGTCATACTGGTTTAACAGTCTTTGTGGTGGCAGCAGCAGGTTAGACTGAGGGCCAGCTGCATCCAAGCCCTCTTATTAGCACTTTACCAAGGAAGGAGGAAATGCTTGCTGACCCAGCTTCTCTTTCCCAGCCAATCACTTTCTCCACTTCCGACCTTGTTTTCCCCCACTCACACACAATCACAAAACAGGAAAACACACAGCTCCTAAACTAAGGTTGGATACTTGCTCTTCCCTAAATATAATCATGTGAATTGCCTTATTGGCTTTATTGTTCTGATAGGTATATTAAGTCATTAAGTATCATGTTATATTTTGAAATAGTTAAATAGGAAAGCCCCAGTCCTTAGATACATCTAAGGCTTGGTCACCAGTACCTTTGTCTGTAAAGGAGGAGGAGCAACAGAATTCTGCTTCCAAGCCTCTCTGTGCCTAAAGACCTTTCTGTGCCCAAAACAACAGGTTGCTTGGTTCCTGTCTTGCTGGGCTCCCTCTGGCACTACTATGCTTTAGAACAGCTGTCTTTTGAATCTCTGGTGGTGGTGGGTCTATAAAGCTAAAGGGCCCTTGTAGATACCCCTTGTAGATACGCAGCATGCTGGGAAGAGCTGAGGGTAGTACTCATGTTTAGTTATGGCTTCTCTCATCCTCTGAGCTGCCTACATTTATGTGGCCACTGCTCTTGCCTCAGCCAAGCTAATGAGCAAATTGGCAGGATTGATGGTGAGCCACCACAGGAAATGCTGACCATGCAGGACATTTGTCATATGGTCTAGGGAGGAGAGCTGGACCTGTGGTAGCAAGCATCACTTGTCCCCTTTGCTAAGCAGGGGCTGCCCTGGTTACATATTATGAGAAACTACATGTGTGAGCACTGTAAGATATGGAGCCACTCTTGGAAGAACATCTGCATGCTTCCATGCAGAAGGTTCCAAGTTCCCTCCCAGCAATCTCTGAGATAGTATTGAGAGAGATTCCTGCCTGCAACCTTGGGGAAGCTGCGGTCAGTCTGTGTAGACAATACTGAGCTAGACGGGCCAATAGCCTGACTTGGTATATGGCAGCTTCCTATGTTCTCTTATCTAAAGTGTTGACATATGCATGCATATATAGGCATATGCATATATGATAGACAGATAGAAAGAAAATAGGGAGCTTCAGGGGTGGAGCCAACATTGGGCAAATGGATTCAAAGTACCTGGGCTACTGCCAATCAGGGGCCACACCTCGCTGTCCCAGACACACATCCTGTGTCTGACATCAGACGTGGGGGTGTGATTTCACTCCCAAACAGAGCATTTCAGCCCCTTTTGCAAGCAAAATTGGCCAGTGCTGTGTTTGCAGCACAGCCGGAGCAACTCTCCATGCCTTTTAAAGGCAGGGAGAGCCGTTCCTGGCCGCGCTGCAAATTCAGCACTGGCCGACTTCACTCTCAAACAGAGCCACACGGCCCCATTGGGGAGTGAAGCCACACTTCCTGTGTCTGCTGTATGACACAGGGTGTGTGGCTAAACACACCCTGCATCATATGTCAGGTACAGGAGGTGGGGCGGGAGATCCACGGGGGCAGAACACGGGCCACTGCTTGGCTCCCTCCACACCTGTGGAGCTTAGCAGATTCCCGACCCCCAATAATTCCCCAAAATTTCTAGCACAAACAGGGTAATGACAATGTTTAACTACCTTACATGGAAAGGAGTCTATTGTGCTCAAATAATCTGGGGGGTGCGGGTAGTGTTGGGGGACAAACGAAGTTAAAAAAAAACCTCTGCTGCCTTAGAAAAACCAAACTCTAATCTGCCTAGGCTTCTGAAATGTTCTGTTGCCCACCAGCCTCCACGGACTGGTAAAAACCCAAGCAGTCCATCTGTCCTGTTGAAAAATGAAAGCGTTAGATTTTAGACAGATAGGTAGTGGAATGAGAACTCTCTTGAATACTGCTTCAGTTTAATATAGAGGACCTTTTTCTTTTCTTTCTTTTAAAAAGTGATTAAGAGGGAATTTTCCCCCCTAGATGTGGCTTGGAGCCAGGGAGAAGAGAACAGACAGGTTGCCCTTCACATTAAGAAGCCATTGATTCATGAGCACATCACCACTGCCAATTTAAAATGAAAGTTTAAAAACATTGTATTAATCATATAACCTAATGAGGTGCAGGACATTGAGCCACTGAACCCATCCAATCTACCTGGAGCTCATAACATGTGCAGGTTTCCTTATGTAATTACAGTATATGGAGAGGACAGAATGTTGCTCACATCTTGTTCTCCATGTACAGCTGCTCCCTCCGTTGGGAAGAATGAGGAGGTCTCTGTAGGTGTGTGCATTGGAGCCTCATCCTGAAATACAATGTTGGCTGATGTGAAAGGGAGATGCAGGGGCAGATTAGCCTTTTTGCTGCCCATAGGCAAAAAGAGTTTTTGCAAAAGGTGCCTCTGTGCGGTGGCGGCAGCAGGCTGCACAGTGGGGGTTGAGGGGAAACTTTTCCCCTTTGTCTGGGGCGCAGCAGCAGCTGCTGCAGTAAGGGTGGCAGTGGGGGTGGGGGCAAGGAGAAAGCCCCCCCCACCACAGTGGTTTCCTTTAAAAAAAACCCGCTGCTGCATGGAAGCAGCAGTAACTGCAGGAGAGTGGGTGGGCGAGGAGCTGAGCATTCCCCTTAACAAATCCTTTATCTTCTACCCAGAGAGGGAGGGTGGGATGGGGCGTGGCACTGGTGGCTGCAGGGAGGGGGTCGAGGAGTGGAGAGTTCCCCTTTTACCCGCATGGGAGGTGATGAGCTCCTTCCCCCTCCCCCCCCCCAACTGACTTCACGGGCCTCTCTGCTGAGCAGCCTGTTTCCAGCCTTCCTCTGTTGAGATTTGTGATTATTTAGCAAAGCACCAAGGAAGCTACCACTCCAGTTACAGAGTGCAGAGTTTAGTCATTGCAGCTATTTAAGTAACAGTAATGGAGATTCTAAGTTACTTAACTAGTTTATTGGTGAAGTACATTTGAGATAGGAAAGACCTATCTGATCTATCAGCTACATAATGAATAGATAGGGAGAGAGAGAGATGTTTCCATCTTCTCTCTAGGAGGAAAGGAAGAGGACTGACTCACTACAGGAAATAGTGAGGAGTCAAAGCAGGGGTCACAGAGCAGAGGAAAGCAGGGACAGGTAAGGAGACCCTCACTAGCTACCTCTGCTCCCAATGCTCCTAGTGGTCATTAGGACAGCTGGTGCAAAAGTTTGATGCACTGGAACTCCATCTCCAACATCCTCCACGTGGAGGAAGCAGAGAGGTGGAACTCAGGAGGCCCATGCAGTCAGTTGGGAGGAGGGAAGGCAGCTGGAAGGAGCTCACCAACTCCCATCCCAGTAAAAGGGGAACTCTCTGCCCCTCCCCCCACAGCCTCCACCACCAGCACCGCACCCTCTCCCAACCCCCCTCCCTGGATAAAAGGTAAAGGATTTGCTAAGAGGAACTCTCCTCTCCTCACCCCCCACCCTTTCCACAGCTTAAAAAAAAACCATGGGGGGACTTTCTCTTCACCCCTACCTTCCACCTCACTGCAGCCGCTGCTGCCATCCCCAGAGAGGGGCATACTAATTTGAGGAGTAATTTCAACACAGAAATAATATGGTCTCTCCTAGATGACCCAGAGACCAAGCTGGCCGCCACATTCTGGACCAACTGCAGTTTCTAGACTACATATAAAGACAGTCCCACATAGAGCGCATTGCAGTAATCCAGCCTAGAGGTTGCCAGAGTATGTACCACCATTCTGAGGTCGTTCATCTCAAGAAACGGGCGCAGCTGGCATATCAGCCGAAGCTGATAAAAAGCACCTCTATCCATATGGCTCTCACATTTATTCACACTGAGGTCATGTAGTTTAACTGTTTCAAGTACATGCGTGGATGATTCTTCCATAAATCTACTGAAGAAGTAAAACCAGAGGTGACCAACTTGATGCTATCCAGCTGTTGTTGGACTACAACTCCCATTACCCCCAGCTGCAATACATTGTGACTACAGGTGATGGGACTTGTAGTCCAACAGCAGCTGGAGACTCTCAGGGTGGACACCCCTGCTATAAATTCTCCTCCTCCCACCCCTGCTGTTGAAAGGAAACTATATTTGCTTAGATGAATCATTCTTTTAGGGCCAATTCTGCAAGCATTTCCACTTGAATAGAGCTTGCTGATGTAATTCCATTATTGGCAAGAGGTGCTCACAGCATGGATGATCTCTGTCTGTAGATGTCTGCACAAGCAAGGACATAAGGCTCTTCCAGCAGCAAAAGTGTTTAGGTTGTTCCCCAGCACTATCTTTCTTTCTTTCTTTCTTTCTTTCTTTCTTTCTTTCTTTCTTTCTTTCTTTCTTTCTTTCTTTCTTCAGTGTTTTCAAACATAGAAAACACCCAACACAATGAATCCAAATGCCCCTCTGAGTCTTTCAAAGACTCAAATGCCCCTTTTGATTTCACAAAATCTTTGATCTTTCCATACCAGGCAGTCAAAAATAGCAACTAGAATCACACAGGGGGATATTTTATTAACTGAAAATTAAAGTTTGAAAGGTTATTTCCCTCTCTCTCCCCCTCCCTCTCTCGCTTCCCTTGCAGAAATTATTTTTAAAGCAGAGGAGTTTTTGTGATATTTTTTCTGGGAATGACAATTCCTCTCAGTGAGTTAAAGCAGGTTTTTCAAATCATGAAGTTCCCTCCTAATGCACATTTATTTCTACAGAGCAAACACAGAATTAGGAGGAATAATTTAACAACTTTGGATTTTTTGTGTGGTTGGAAACATTTTTGCTTTTGAAGAAATATATAAATGTTAGTGCTAGATTCTCTTTGGGTTACAAATGTTCTAAAAAAATTCATTGAGATAGCTATGACCCATTTTTGCAGTAGGTGGAAAGGTCTTCTGCTGCTGTGTTATTGCTTAGCATCGGCTCGCTGAACATGCATCTTGTAGATTACTTGCATTGCATGCAAGGAGATGGAAACTACTGATAAGAAGAAACAGAAGTGGGCTGAAAAGCTGATGGTAAGTGGAGGAACAGGAAGGCTGGTGGAAGGCTGGAGGATTTAAGTTAAGCAAAGATGCTGACCAAGGGTCAAAGGAGACATGATGTAGGAAATATATCACACAGGAGATCAAATTCCAGATTATTTTTTAAAACTTAAAAGCTGCTGATCAGAGCAGTGGGGCACTGGGAGAGGGAGTATTTAACCTCCCCCACGATGCAATTTTTCTGATCAAAACCACAAATTCCCCAAAGTTGCTTAGCCTGCACTAGTACCAATACTATGCCTATCTTCTTACCCTGATGGGACTAGTAGCAGCTTTGGAGGGGTGATTTTCATCAGTGAGGTGGCGTGAGAGAAAGGATTAAAACATGCCCTTCATGTCTGGATCAAAATGCATCAAAATTGGAGCTTCTCCCAGCTTTTATGTTGAAATGGAAGTTAGAAGACCGTATCATGTACCTCCTCCATCACATCTGTTTTGACTCTAAAGATCCTGCTAAAAGAGAAAAGAGAAATACTGAAGTTTAGCATATGTGCCAAATAAACTGAGCGATGGTCCAAACCTGAGGAATGATCATTTATAGATGAGCTTCAGCCAGTGATGACTCATAACTGCATAGCCTGCAGGGAAGTAATGTGACTTGCTCACACCAGCACTGCGAATGACATATTGCATCACCTGAAACAAGGAGAAGAACACCAGCATGGTCCTACAGTTTGGCAGCCCCAGGGTTATACATTTGCTCAAGTTCAGCTGCAGGGCTATCTCAAGAGCCTGCCTGAATTCCATCAATCCCATATATTTAAAATGTTACAGAGTTTTGATGAGAGTAGTACTTGCTTTAGAGGGAAGTAGAGGTTGTTATCCCTCCTGCAGTGGGGAAGTAACAGAAGTGTTGTGTTAACTAAACTCTGCTCATCTAACTGTTTTGAATGGCTTGAGATTACCCCAAAGAGCTCTCACAATGCAGGAGGTAATACAGTGCTTTGCGTCTGAGTAAGATTTACTTAGTTCAGTGCACTGTGAGACCCAGAACAGCAGGAGAAAGCAAAGGACAGTCAGATGGCGCTTTTGTAGCAACGATGATCCATTATATACTTTGAACAATTTGTTTGTGCAAAATAAAGTCATACTTCCCAGTGACCTACAGATATCAAATTTTTCATGAACTATCCTGCCACTTAAATTAGGTGAATGTACTACTTCTCACATCCCTTAAGTGGCACAGCAGGGAAATGCTTGACTAACAAGCAGAAGGTTGCAGGTTCAAATCCCCACTGGTACTATATAGTGCAGCAACGATATAGGAAGATACTGAAAGGTATCATCTCATACTGTGTGGAAGGATGCAATGGTAAACCTCTCTTGTATTCTACCAAAGAAAACCACAGGGCTCTGTGGGTGCCAGGAGTTGAAAATGACTTGCCAGCACACTTTACTATTTCTTACACCAAAACATGCTCAGAGAAAATTTAAATATTTTCCCCATAGTTTTTAAAAAGAAATCTTGAGTATCATACATCCGAATTCTACCGAATTTTGCATGAACAATCCTGCCACTGAAATTAGCTGAATACACTTCTTTTAACACCAGAATATGTTTGGGGAAAGGTTTTTTAAAAATTGGTATTTTCTTGGAAATAATTCTGAATATACTCACCATATTTTAGCTGTTCTCAACAGAAACATCATGCCCCCCCCCGCAAGCAGATCTTTCTCAGATTCATTTTTACTATGATTCAAATATACCATATATGGTACTTAGTCAATAATATTTATTTATTTATTTATTTATTTATTTATTCATTCGATTTCTATACTGCCCTTCTAAAAATGGCTCAGGGTGGTTTACACAGAGAAATAACAAATAAATCAGATGGCTCCCTGTCCCCAACGGGCTCACAATCTAAAAAGAAACATAAGATAGACACCAGCAACAGTCACTGGAAGTACTGTGCTGGGGGTGGATAGGGCCACTTACTCTCCCCCTGCTAAATAAAGAGAGGCCAGTTACTCTCCTCCTGCTAAATAATGAAATTGAAATCCTACAGCATTCAAACTGTTCTTTTATTTCTCTTTTGCAAGCATATTAATAAAACATTATGTTATGTATATTTAATTTATTCAACTTTCCTATAAGTGTAATCTATGCAAAATGATTTGGGTCAACAATGAGCTTCATCTGCTAGTTTGAATATATTTCAGACTAGGTTTACTAAAGTCAAACAGAATTCTTAGGGTGTTTTACATTCAGTTAAACTGTATGTAGGACAAAGTTAGGTTATGCAGTTATTTCAGGGCTGCCCTGGAATTTGGACAGCCCAGATGAAATATTTTAATGGTGGCTCCTTTATCTCAGAAGATTCTGGTGTTTCAGGGCTGGTGATCCCACCTCAGTCATTTCACCTGGCCCATCAGGTCTCTTTCACCTTACAGCTGAACCAACCAGCTGAAATCTTTAGGTTGTCCCCTGCCTTTCACTGTTCTCAGTAACAACTGCAGTGGCTTCCCCATCCATGTCTCAGCCCTGTGCTTACTAGAGTCTTTTGTTCATTCTACCCTAGGGATGTGTGAACTGGCTCACCCTCAAGCCGGTTCGCCATCAAGCTGGGCAAGCCGAACCCCCCCGACTGAACCGGGGCCAGTTCGGGGGTTCTATGTGGCATAAAATTTCTTTTTTTAACTTACTGCCTTGAGGAAGTACTGCCATGGCTGGTGGGCAGGGTCTCCAGTGGTTCTGCCAGCCATCTTCGTCTTAAAAGAGCCATTTTGGCCCATTTGGGGGCCTTTTTGGCCCTTTCTGCACTGGTGGTGGCCATTTTGGAGGCTGCCACACATTTGCATGGCTGGGCCATTCCCACCCACAATTACACACACCTACTGCAAGGCAAGTCAGGGATAGGGTATGGGGGTGGTGGTGGCCCCCTTACCAACTTGCTCTGTCTTCCTTCTGCTGAGCCCAGTGCCTTTGCTAGCTTTGGGGGGGGTGGGGGGCTTGGGGGGGGTAGCTGCCTAGGAAATGAACTTCCTGAAGCCCAACAAAGTTTCCTTAAGAGGAGACAAGGGGAGGGAGAGGAATAGTATCTGGGACAGATAGGGGCAGCAAATCTTTGGTTGCCTACAGGTGGCAAAATGCTTAATCCGCCACTGGCTCTCATAACCTTCCCTGCCCTGCAGCTTTTAAAGGCAGAGGAATAGTCCAAGGCCATTCAGTGGAATCCTAAGTATATCAGAAAATAAACATAAAGTTCTTTTCTCAGACCTCTTCACGTGTAATAAATAACATGCACAAGCCCCACTACTAACTATAGAATGGCAGCTTTTGATTTGCTAGTTATTCTCAGCACTGCTAATAAGCCCCTCACTTTGCTGGCCTCCCAACAATCCTTTTATCTCCAATGCTATTAACACATTTTAGTTCTGGTTGAAATCTATGCGTGGCTCATCAAGGCACTGTTTAGTAGAATGTAATATATTTCCATTATCGCCATCTAATGATCAGCATTGAGATAAAGGCTTGCATTTAGCAACATGTCCTGAAATGCCAACTATTGTTACATGGAGGAACTTATTGACTTTGGAATAAGTTTGCTTACTTTAAATACATTCCGCCATTAGTTGCCTGGACAGAACGGAAGCATAATACTCTGATACATGACATTTTTCAGGAGCAGAAGAGGGAAGGTGTATTTCTAAACACCATTTCACTTTCTGCTTGCTTTTATTGGCAATTATCTGCTTTTGCGCATGCATTATTTTTATTTTCTGTGCCAGGCATCAGCATTCAGCAAGCCCCATTAGGACTGTGCAACATCAGGTCTGGAATTCCAGAAGTGGCCTGATCTGGGCCAATCTGGAAGGTATCAGAAATATTCCAGATTTTCTTCCACGATTCTCTATGAGAACAATTTCTGGGTTACTTAAAATTTGCAAAAAAAACAAGGATGGTTGGGTTTACTTGTAATTAAATACACAGAACATAGCCAGAGTCTTTGCCTACTAGTATGCCAACTTTCAGAACTTCCTTTCTAGCCCCCTTCCCCAATACTTGTTTTTACTTTCCCCAGAAACTTCTATGGGAATTTTTGCTAATAAAAATTGGATGCTTAAGCCAATAACTGGAATTCTGAAGGGTCCAAAAGACCCGGAACCAATATCTGTGTTTCTAGAATTGGTGATCATGCACAGCCCTAGGCCCTGTGCTTCCTTTTTCTCACTTTCCCCCCACATCAGCTATATGAAAATAACAAAAAGCCTTGTGGTGTTTTAATGATTAATAAATTTATTGTAGCACAAGCTTTTTCAGACTACCGTTTACTTCATCAGATATATGAGGGTCACATTCAAATGTAACGGATAACAACAGTTAATCATGGGTGAGGTTGTAACTCTGTTACACCCGAATGTGCAAAATCACCAAAAGTGACCTCCAGTTTGAACCTTCAGTTATCTTTAAGGTTCACTGCCAACACTTGAGGTTTGGTTGCCAAAGCATTATGCCTGCTGCTGATATACTGCAGCTATAACCACAATTTTGTGCTAATAGTCAAACCACGCTCATAGAGGTGGCGGTGCAGACCCACCTGAAGATGTGGCTGCTCCATGCTTTTGGTGCTTCTCACTGGCAGTCTCTTGGAAAACTAGCCCCACCCCTCCTGTCAGCTGTGTAGCTATGGAGTTGCCAGGGTACAGGGATGCCACCATGCCCCGTCCAGGATTTGTCAGCCTGTCAAGCTGCACAGTTGCTCAGGGGCTGCCCTGATTCGCACTCTGTCCCTTGTTCCCCCCACCTGGCAAGCAGTAGGGTGAGGGCATGGGATGACAGGATGGGCACACAGTGTTCTGCTACCCAAGAAGAGAGCAACCATCATCTATGTTCACCAGCATAAACACTCCAAATGGCATCATAAGCAGGGTACCCCATCACAGCACTGGGAGGAAGGAACATTTTGCGGTGTGTGTGTGTGTGTGTGTGTGTGTGTGTGTGTGTGTGTGGTATAAAAGGCAGAGCAGCTACGTTCTATTTTTTCCACATATAGGTTGGGGAAGGAGCAGCCAGATCCTTCTTTTGGGGGGATATTTGCTCCCTAAGTCTTGTTCATGAGAAGGGTCTGTCCTATCTCAGACCTCATCATGCTGGAGACCTAGCCCATTACCCCATGTAACGCTCTCTCATGATAGTGGCAGACTACAGGGAGTGAGGAAGCATGCTTTATGCAGGACAGCCATTGGGAGAGGCTCTTGAGTGAGTGCTGTCCTGCTCTCGGTGACTACCACCAATCTGCTGTCAAACCTTGTGCCCTGCCAGCCCGCATGCCCATGTGGTGATGTGTGCCCCTGCCCACGGCCCCGAAAGGTTAGCTTAATGTCCTGGGCCAGCTGGAAACTGAGGCTCTCCTCTCCCAGGAATCTCCACACCGGGATATCTGCATACAGCACCACACCAGACCCAGCCCAGGAATTTTGAATGACTTTAAAGGTTCGTGCCTGACCTGTGCCTGCACTGTCCACACAAGTGGGTATGCCCTGGAAAATGCCCCCACCTCCATGGCTGGGATAGCCAGCATGCGCAAGATGCATCCGTCTCCAACCATGGAACAATTTTTTTTGGGGGGGGGGTGCTCCTGTACGGATTGGAGGGGCTGCCACTAGCAGGGATTCAGGAGCAGCCAAGTTCTATCTTTTTCACAGAAAGGTTGGGGAAGGGGGGGCAAAGTCCCTCCCCCTTTTGGGGGTCCGTGCTCCCCCAGGCTTACTCATGCTCAAAGCCAGCATTGGGTTTACTGAAACCCTTCTTCAAAGATACAGCCACCCAACCCAGGGCTCACTGACCAGGCATGAGAGAGAAAGGCCATGGGGACACACCCAGATAACTCATGAGAACAGCCATCAGAGGGGAGGGGAATGGATTGCCCAGACAAATCCGAAATGAATACAGATGGCAAAACATCCCCTTCTCCCACAAAGAGCTTCCTCACGAGAGTGTCAGGCCATGGGTGCTCAAAATAGAGCAAGGATGTTTTCTGGATGGCAGCTGTGGGGTGTGGTACTCTGTAGACCGCTTTCCTTGTTTTGGGGACTGCAGACAAACTGCTGCAAAACTGTGCCCCCTGCCAGCCCGGCTGCCCATGTGTGCATGTTAACCCTTGCCATCACCTCGCAATGGCCACCCTGCTGTCTGGGGGTGGCTGGAGAACAGGGGCTCTCCTCTCCTGTCAATCCCCACTCCAGGAGATCTGCATATGGCACGATGACAGACCAGGACCCGAACCAGGGAATTTTGAATGGGTTTAAAGGTTCATCCCAGTGTCCGTCCCTTCTTCCCCTCTGCTCACACAACTGGGCAAGGACAAAGGGAGCATCTAGATGGCCTTTGGGTGAAGTCTTCATAGGGGAAGAGGGTGGGGACTCTGGGAGGTGTCAGGGGGATCTGTTCTATTTTTTTCAACTAAATGGTGGGGAAGTGGGGCCCAGCCACTTCCCCTGGGGGTTGGGGTGTTTACTACCCAGGCTTACTCATGAGCAGGGCCAGCAGGATCAGGATCAATCCAGTTTTTGGAATGATTCTTCCTGTGACGAAAATGGGTATCAAAGCCCACATAGATTACGCCCTGTCACAAGAATGTCACACCATTGGTGCACTAAGCAGAGCAATGCTGTGCTGTTGTGTTTTTGGAAAGCAATGGGCAGGGGTATCCTAGAGGCGGCTTTCCTGATCCTGGGGATGGCAGCCACACACACGCACAGAAAAAAAGGGGGAAATATAAATAGTGATCTCAAATTGTCATGAAATGCAAGAGGTATCATTTGTGTCAATTCTTTATAAATCACAGTGACAATTCATAACAGCAGTGTGGGAATTCATTCAAACATCTTGACATATTCTAAATCAGCTGCCTTGCTGTCATTTCTTTTTGAAGTTTTATTGCTGAAGAATGGTAACTTAACTTTCATATCTGCAAATGCAGTTTTCTCATAGGCTGGCATGTTCTCGCCCTGGGAAACTACCACAAAGCTACAATAATCATGCAACAAAGTGAACAACAACACCAGATTGACAAGGCTATGATACCCAAGAATAACCCACTATAGAACAGACCCAGAAGAGAAAATGACAAAACACCACATTGACTGTCCCCTACAGTTCTCACTGAAAAGCACTTCAGCATATCACCAGTGGCCCGCAGTCCATCCGGAACAATGAAACTTCTCTTACATTGGCCTTGGATGGTCAGCCTACCCTTGCTAACGGGCAGCCACCTGATCTTGGAGGGGAGGGGACGGGACTGCAGCTCAGTGACCGAGCCTCTGCTTTGCATACAGAAGCACAGGTTCAGTCTCTAATATCTCCAAGCAGGGCTAGGAAAGACTCCTGGAAAGCCGCTACCAGTCAGTGTACACAATAATGAGCTAGATGGACAATTGGTCCGACTTCATATAAGGCAAGTTGCTATGTTCTGATGCTCTTATCTTAAGTGGCTATTAGTAAGCAACAAAAGACTATATAAAGGAGACATAAAGGAGGGGGGTGGTCGACCCGCTTCTGAAGAAGCCTTCTCTCAACCCTCATAATCTGGATAACTATTATCCGATCTCCAGCCTTCCTTTTCTTGGTAAGATTTTGGAGAAGGTGGCTTGTGCTCAGTTGATGAGAGTCCTGAAGGAAACTGATTTCCTAGATCCTTGCCAGACAGGTTTTAGGCCACAGCATAGTACTGAAACGGCATTGGTCACCCTGTTGGATGACCTGTATCGTAACCTTGATGTGGGAAATGCACCTCTCTTAGTTCTCCTTGATCTCTCAGTGGCCTTTTATATCATTGACCATGCTATCCTTCTGGAGTGTTTAAGTGGGCTGGGCCTTGAGGGCACTGTTCTTCAGTGGTTCCGGTCCTACAGTATCTCACTGGGCGATCCAGTCGGTGTCAATTGGAGGTGAGTGTTCTGCACCCTGGTCCCTTTCTTGTGCGGTTCCACAGGGCCCGGTCCTGCTCCCATTCTCATAAAATCTACATGAAGCCGCTGGGCCTGGTCATCCATCAGTTTGGGAAAGGTTTTCATCAATATGCTGATGATACTCAGCTTTATATCTCTACCCCAGGCCAAGCAAGTGATGCCATCCATGTGGTGGCTCAGAGCCTAGAGGCTGCCAGGACCTGGATGGGCCGAAACAAGCTCAAGCTTAATCCCTCCAAGACTGAGTTGCTCTTGTTCGGTTTGCAATCAGGCCAATTGCTGTGTGTGAGTTTATCTCTTGACGGGGTTGTGCTTCCATTGAGAGAGATGGTTCATGATCAGGGGGTCCTGCTGGACTCGCGGCTCCTGCTTGAGCAGCAGGTGGAGGCAGTGGCCAGGGGTGCCTTTTCCCAGCTTCGGCTGGTTCACCAGTTATGGCCTTTTCTCAACCAGCAGGCCATAGCAACAGTAACTCATGCCTTTGTTACCTCTCTTGGGATTACTGTAATGCTCTCTACCTCGGGTTGCCTTTAAAAACGATTTGGAAACTTCAACTAGTCCAGAATGCCGCAGCCCACCTCCTCATGGGTGGATGTACATTTGATAGTGTCACACCTCTTTTATGGTTGCTGCACTGGTTGCCTGTTCGCTTCCAGGTCCAATTCAAAGTGCTGGTTCTTACCTACAAAACCTGTATGGGCTTAGCACCTGTATATCTCTGGGTTTGCCTCTCTCAGCTGGATGTATCCCATCCTATGAGGTATTCTCATCTGGGTCTCCATAGTGTACCAGGCCCTAGTGTAGTGCATGGTGCCTGGGCCCGCAGGAGGGCCTTCTCTGTGGCTGCCCCTCTTCTTTGGAACACCCTTCCCCCCAACCCAGATTCATTCAGCCCCCTCCCTAGCTGCTTTTTAGGCCCTTCTTAAGACCTACCTGTTTCACCAGGCGTTTGCCCTTTATTTTTTTAAAAAAATTGTTGTTGGTGGTGGTGTTGTCACTGCCTAGAGTCTTTGGAGGAGGTGGTATATAAGAAAATTTTTAATAAACAAACAAACACAGGAATCAGACCCTGAAACAAACCCCAGTGCCAACTCTCTTAATATATTTGTAGCTTCAAAACTTTGATCTATTATGTAGATTTTCACACAGAGATTCATTTACAAAGGCTTTGCCCAGAGAGCAGTTTCCTGTATATCATTGGCTGACCAATTCCTGTATTGATAGTTTTACAGTTATTATACCAGGTATCTGGACAAAAGAAGCACTAGGAAGGTGCAGAACAATCCCTCAATCTGAACTATGGTATCTATTTGGCAGGAGCGTATCTAAGGTATGGCAGGCAGGGCACGTGCCCCGGCCGCCACTTGAAGGGGGGCGCCATTTTTTAAAATTATTTTTTTTAAAAAAAATGGCTGCCAAAACCAAAAAGGCCACCGCACATGCTCAAATGACCTTTATGAGGCCCTAGTCCATGCCAGGCCTTGTAGGGGCCATTTGAGCATGTGTGGTGGCCATTTTGTTTTCAGCGGCCATTTTAAAAAATATTTTAAAAAATGGCCACTGCACATGCTCAAATGGTCCCTGCGAGGCCCCAGAGGCCGGAGGGTGAGGGGAAACTTTGCAAAAAAACAAACCCCATGGCCTTTAGGAAGCTCCCCCCCCAGAGGCTACAGGTAAATTATATATATATATATATATATATATATATATATATATATATATATATATATATATATAATGTCACTGTACACATATATAGTTTGGAACTATGTACAGAGACTCAGAGCTTATGAATACTGAGCTGAAGCTTATGAGCTATGATTGTATTCATTTGTTCTTACTTTGCTTCTTGTGATAAGTGAGTTAAATGTGATGTCTTAATAATATGGTTATTAATGATGAGTTTGCCTTTGAATCAGTGTGAAATCCTTAGTATTAATGCCCACTGGGAGTTAGTTGCTCTCTTTCTCTCATTTTAACTGTCTTTCTGAAAGACTAGAATATATTCCAAGCAGTGACACAGTTTACTCTGCATACCCTTTAATTATTTCCAGAGTAACTGGGGAAAGTCAAATTCTCCATTTATTTTTAAAACTTATGTAATAGTGATGCTACAATTCATAATAGAGAATTAGACAGGCACTTCTGTTTAGTTTTCCAAGTATACCTCCACATAGTTTTTGGGTATTTCATGAGCCCCAGCATACTGAAATTTGTAGTTTTCCAGCATTTTTTGGTCTGGCTAAATCCACTGCTATATAGCTTTTGAAACATTAAAAGATTAACGAGCTTGGCTTGTATTTTTGAGCTGATATTATGGTAAAGTGATCTGAAAGATGGGTGTCAGATGTTTGTACAGGGGGCACAATTTCAGTGCTTGTCCTAGGCGCTATTTTCCCTAGATACGCCTCTGCTATTTGGACTATCAAGAATCAGTCCAGGAACTGGCAGAGTTCCCAGGTTTGCCTTGAATCAGCTTGCCTGACACTTGAACAATCCTTCCTCTTAATGCCCCTAAATAGTTTGCAATGTGGGCAATTTGCAACACTCATATTGGACAGTTTAAATTAACTGCACACTGTATTTCCTGTATGTAATTCTGAATGTTTATTTGGAGGGCACACAAGGCACTGAACGACTCTGTATAAAATCACTGAATCATCACTGAAATTTCTGGCTGGCAGCAGCAGCTCTAAAAGGTCTCATTGAGCTGTTACTAGTTATGCTACCAGAAATCTTTGAAGCCGGGGTTGCATTTTGGGCTTACTATGAATATATAAAGGATGCTCTGTGATGCCAAGTGATAACCCTGCCCCCAAACTGCTGCTGCATTGCAGCCCTGGTCTTCATGGGAAACTTCCTCAAGAAACTCTCAATGCCTTCAACCATCTGGAACATTTAATTTTTTTTGCCAGGGGGAAATAAAAATAATTTGTGAACCATAAAATTCCCTGCCATTCAGCAAAACTAAATAACAATCTTTAAATATTTAAACCCAGTATGTTGTGCCTTATCTAGAGTTAGAATAAAAAAAAATTTGTGAGAGATGAAAACTTTGGTATAATGATACCATCTTAATTAAGTTTAATTGAATGAAATAGGAAGTGTGCTCCAGCTACACAAATAACTCTGGAGATGAATTAAATCAAATCTGAACCCAAGACACTATTAGGTTTAATTAGGTTACAGTGCATGTGACACAGATGGCTGCTATCGAGGCAATGCTCCGTCGTTCATATATCAGGCTCAGTGCAACAAAAGGAAGACAAAGTGTTAGATATCCATTCAGTGTTTATTCAGATATGTGTTCAGTACATTATATTAGTGCTAGCACATGATCTGAATAGATTCTCGGAAGCACAAAGCCTCTATTTAGATCAGCCATGCAATGCAGTAAAGTCATAAATATCTATGTATTAATACCAAAGTTCTCTCCATGCACCACTATGCTGACAGTAAGCCTCTTTTCACATATCAGACATAGAGGGAGTGGCAGTGGGACTATGCCAGCCGCTCCCATCCCCTAATGCTGACACTGTGTGTTTGGCTTTCATGAGAAAGAGGCCCCATCATAGGTGTCCAGTGGTGGGCAGCAAAGGGGCAGTTGCTGTATAGACAAGCCAGCCAGCTCTACCAGTAATGTTCTGGACAGAGAAGGAAGCAGTGCATGCTCAAAGGAAAAATAGTCCGCCTATGCTCATGGGCACTTTGCCATTAAGTCCCTTTTCTTTTTTCTTTTTAAAAATAATCCCTTTGTTCCATCTGAGGAAAGAGAAACTCTGCATCTCCTCAGAAATATTCAGTCCAAGTGACAGAATGTTTTCATACAAAAGCTGACAATCTTACCATTGGTGGTACTTGCACACAGCACTGATAATCTGGTGAGGTGAACAGTAACACTCTGAATTCAATTCAGGACTCCAGGTCTTATTGCTAGGAATGTGCAAGCTGGCTCAATTCAAACTGTGGTTCAAATCGAACTGGTCCTGTTTGGGGGTGGGTGCTAGTCCAAGTTTGAACCGGACTGGCCCCAGTTCTAAGAACCAGTTTGTGGGCCGGTTTGGGGATATATTTGTAAAGGGGAATCTGGTGAGGATCCCCCTTTACAACTAAAGGGAGTGTTCCCTATCCTCAAGGCCAGGGGGCAGAGAAAGAGTACTCTGTACCTTAGTGGAGGTCACTGCAGAGGCAGCAGAAACATCAGCATATGTGAGGGGCAGTGACGGTGGCTACTCCAAGCCCACCTCCAGCCTTCTGAAGGACAGCCTGGGCCAGCTGTGGCCTGGTTTGGGCCTGCACACATGCGTGGAGGCCCCAACTGGGCCACAGCCAGCCCAGGCTGCCCTTCAGGAGGTTGGTGTGGGATAGTGGAGGAGTCCCTGCTGCCACCCCCCACTGCTGCCGATGTCTCTGTCACGTCCGCCACCTCTGCAGTGGCCTCCACTAAGGTACAGGGCACTCCTTCTCCCTCCCCTGCCTTTAGGACAGGGAGTGCCCCTTTACAAGTATATATCCAAACTGGCCCGGTTCAATGGCCAAACCAGACTGGACTTGGTTAAGCTAAAAACTCAGAACCAGACCAGACCGGGTAGGTTCAAATCTGGCCTGGATTCGAACCAAACTGGCAAAACCAGTTCCTTGCACACCCCTATTTACTACCTCAAATAATTCAGTGAGCTTAATCCAAGTATTCCATCATGCCTCATCAATCCACATTGTATACACAAAAGTCTTCCTAGTCTGTAGAACTGGATTCTGATCATCTGGTTGGGTAGGAGGTGAAATATTGACTGCACTGAGTCCATGCATATGCTCAGCACTAGAGGCATCACTACCATGCCCATGCAGGAAGCCTAGGCAGCCACTTCCAGCACCTCCCCCTTTCAGGTAAGGAAAAAACAATGGTACCTGCCATTTTTCATAATGTCTGTGTTCTATGAAGGCAGATCGTTTACTAAGCTCTACAGTACTCATGTTGGCCATCATTTTTGAAAGACATAAAAAGCTCCTACAACTCTTGCTATCACCACCATTTTTATTAGTGCACATAAAATAAAAATAATGAATGCAGGTACATTATATGAGGTTGGCATTTCCCCAAAATCACAAGACTATCCATTAAGAGAGACTTTCTATAGGAAAGACAGGGAAAGAGACCGGGGGTGGGGGCATAGAAGGATGAGGAAAGGTACAATTAAAATTAATTATTCCTGCTATTCTGCTACTCAGTGGGGCTTTTTCTTGTGAGGCATCCAACAAAGCTAAAATGACAATTTCTATAGCACTTCGCAGGACAAAAATGAATTTACAGTTCTTGGCACATTTATCTTCCCACCAGCTTGTGGTCTAGCTTAGGTAGCGAGTCAATGGGTAAGTTCTGACAATATGGATAAATGGCAGCTCAGCACACAGAAGCCCGACTTCCAGTGTTGGGGAGGCTATGCCGACACTGGATGTGTCATCCAAACCCACCAACGCTAGTATATGCCGCCCTACTTATGGTCTGGAAATCTGTAACCAAGATTTGAAGTTGGTTACAGATGTCAGTTTCCAGACCATAAGTAGGGTGGAATATGCCAACGCTGTGGGGTTCAGACAAGAAATCCAATGTCGACATAACCATCCTGACACGAGGAGATGGGCTCCCACTTGTGCTCTGAGAACTGGCAGTTTGCCCAAGCTGCTGGTGCTCTGTGATGTCTGAAGATGCCTACTTTTCCTTTTTCTTTTCCTCCCTCCCCTCACTAGAATGAGGGGTCATCCCATGAAACTCATTGCCAAGAAATTTAGGAACGATGAAAGGCAGTACTTTATTTTATTTATTTATTTATTTATTTGATTTTTATACTGCCCTTCCGAAATGGCTCAGGGCGGTTTATTTTTTCACACAATGCATAAATAACCTGTGGAATTCTCTGCCACAAGATCTGGTGACAGCCAACAGCCTGGATAAATTCATGTAAGACAAGTCTAACAATGGCTACTAGTCTGAAGGCTATAGGCCACCTCCAGCTTTAGAGGCAAGATGCCTCTAAATACCATTTGCATGGGATCAACAGCAGGAGAGAGGTCATGCACTCACTTCTAGCCTGTGGGCTTCTCTGATGGGCCAGAGTGTGAAACAAGGTGATGTTCTTATGTTCTTAACTTACCCAAGTCAGCCTAGTGAGCTTGGTGGTTGATGAATCTCTGAGTCTATGAGTGGAGGAATTGATTGACTGATAGATTGATGGATAGATTGATTGGTAGCATTTATATACTGCCCTATATTCAAATCTCTGGGTGGTTTACAGATTAAAACATAAAGAACAATTAAAAATAGATCATTTAAAACAATTTAAAACAGCTACCAAACTTCAAAACATTATGAACTAAAAGCCTGATTAAATAGGTGTGTTTCCAGATGTTGCTTAAAAACAGCCAGAGATGGGGAGGCTCTGGTTTTGTTTGGTATTGCATTCCAGAGCCCTGGGGCAACCCTAGAAAAGGCTTGGTTTTGGGTCGCCACCAAACAAGCCAGTGGTAACTGCAACTGGATCTCCCCCAACAGTCTTAAAAGGTGGCAGGGTTGAGGAAGAAGGAGGCACTCTCTTAAATACCCTGGACCCCAGCTGTTCAGGGCTTTATAGATAATTATCAGCACTTTGTATTTTGCCCAGAAACTTATTGGCAGCCAATGTAGTTCTTTTAGAAAAGGAGTAATGTGATCTCTTTGGGTAGCTCTGGAGACCAACCTGGCTGCTTCATTCTGTACCAGTTGCAGTTTCTGGGCTACATACAAAGGCAGCCCTACACAGACCACATTGCAGTAGACAAGCCTGGATGTTACTATCATATTTACTACTGTTTTAAGGTAGTTTATCTCTAGAAATGGACAAAGCTGGCACATCAGCTGAAGCTGATAGAAAGCACTCTTGGCCACTGCCAACCTTGTTTTCTAGGTTCAAGTACAACAGTGCATGCATTATATTATGTACCACACAGAGCAAGGGGAGAATAGTGATGGAAAGGAGGCACCAGCATATAGGTTCCAAGTGTGCCTCAGTGGCAACGCTAATGTGGGCCCCATTGCCCAATCTTAGGGAACATAGGAAGCTGCCTTAAACTGAGTGAGACCATTGGACTACCTTTATTTATTTATTTATTTATTTATTTATTTATTTATTTATTTATTTATTTATTTTTACATTTATATACCGCCTTTCGTTAAAAGAAAACCCCCAATACCTTCTCAGTACAGTGGTCCCTCGACTTACAAACTACTCGACATAAGTATTTTTCAAGTTACAAACGGCAGTTTTAGATCCGGTTTTAGATGCAGTTTTTTCGACTTACAAATTTTTAGATGGGGTTTCCTCGACTTACAAATTTTTAGATGGGGTTTCCTCGACTTACAAATTTTTAGATGGGGTTTCCTCGACTTACAAATTTTACATGCGGTTTCCTTGACTTGCCTGCCTGTTTACTGCCTGTTTATTCTTGAAAAGAAATGTTCCTGTGCAGTTTGCAAGCCTTACTGGGGGTCTGGGTCTTTTTTCTAGGCTCCGGAACGCATTAATCCGTTCCCAATGCATTCCTATGGGAAACCACTTTTCGACTTACGAATTTTTCGACTTACAAATGTGCATTCGGAACGGATTAATTTCGTAAGTAGAGGGACCACTGTATTGTCTACACAGACTAGCAATGGCTCCTCCAAGGTTACAGACAAGAGTCTCTCTCAGCCCTATCTTGGAGATGCCAGGGAAGGAGATTGGAACCTTCTTCATGCAAGCATGCAGCTGCTCTTCCCAGAGTGGTCCCATCCCCTAAGGGGAATACCTTACAATCTTGTAAGAAGCTGATTGGATTGAAAGATCATGCCACAAGTGAGCAACTTCATGATTTACTGCTTTGATAGGCATGTTTTAATCTTTTATTGGCTGTTTTTATTGTTTTGTAAACCACCCAGAAAACTTGTGTTTTGGGAGGTATAGAAATGTATTAAACAAACAAACAAACAAACAAACAAACAAACAAACAAACAGAGACATACCCAAATATTTCATGTATTTATCTTTATATTTAATTCTCTAAAACATACCTGTGGCTAATCCCATGTATGGTAGCTCTTGCGAGAGTTCGGAGAGCTGTTGGACAGCCACGGGATGGGCGAACAAAAATATGGTGGCAGCACTTAATGACAGTGACAGCTGGCAGGCCAGCGGGAGGGAGCTGGCCAGTGGGTGTGGAGGAAGTAGCTGGGGGGGAGGAAGCCAGGCAGCTGATGGGCGGGCAAAGGAAGAAGTGGGTGGGCAGCCAGGTGGGAGGTGGGGGAGTGGAAGAAAAAACAAAGGCAGGTGAGCAAGTGGCAGGTGGTGGCGGGGAGGGGGAGGCGATGGCAGGCTGGTGGCTAGAGGTGCAGATGCTCTGTGCCTGGCCCAGCTAGTTTATTTCAAAACTTTTATGTCCTGCCCCTCCAGAGCAGTGTTGCTTGGGGCGGCTCACAGGAGTATCAATTATCCTGAATTGCTCTCAAAATTCTCTGTCACAGTGATTGCTAACAAAGAGGACAGACATGAAGGTGTTTAGTTTATTTCACACACACACACACACACACACACACACACACACACACACACACACACACACTTCTGTCTGACTTAATGAAAAGACTTTCCAGCTGCTTTAAAATATTGACAGATTTCCTTAATAGCTGTCTATGCTTGTGTCTTCTTTTACTCCGTTCAGTCCACTAATGGCTCAGTTATCAATAGGAGGAAGCACATTTTCCGTAGTTTGGGTTGTGTGTTCCATTTATTCTATCTAAGATGTAATTTTGGATAGTGCTGTCACAACTTACAGTCCCTCTTGGAGGATGGTTAATGGGATGATGAAAATAGGGTTTTCTTTTGTGCCAGCTTCTATTTATTGGGATTTGTCTGTGGTTTAGCTTGTGTAATCAAGCATAATGGAAGTGCCACACTTAGGGACATTCTAACACCTTCTCTTAAAAGCATCTCCACTGTCTGTTCACACCAGAATAACAATGAAGTCCTGGCAGAAGAAAGATTCCACATATGTATGTCTTTTCATGGAACTGTTTGTACCGAGAAGAAGGAAGGAAGATGAATGGCTCTATTTAGGTGACATCACCTGAGCAGATGGATCTTAGAGCACTGCTCCCAAGCATACTCCCCCCTGGCACTACAAAAGGTCTAGCATTTACTAATTAATTTGGTGTGGGGAGAATGCTGAAATGTTCATTTTAGGATGGGCAAGGCTGTATGCTGTCCTGGCTCTCTTTAACACAATGAAGGAAGACCTCAAGAAATGTGTGTGTGTTATAGATTTGTGCATTTTGATTTGGCAACAAAACATTTTGTGTCCAAAAATGGCAATTTCAACATTTTGTATACAAATCAAAATGACCCTGTTTCAGAGCCAAAAGTTTTGTTCTTCAGAAAACATTTCAGATCTCCATTTCAGCATTGCATGAAATTGTTCTTTGGTCTCCTGACTGAAGCAACCAGTGAGTGTTTGTCAAAAAGATTAGCACTAGCAGAAGATAAGAAGATAAGATATGCAAAAGGCAGGCACAGCATCCCTGAGGAAGCTCATCCCTGGAATGTGTTGTACTGTAATGCTATTGTGTGCTAAGAAATTCTGATAGCCAAGCCATTGCCAGCTCTAACAAACAATACCCTTAATGTTTCCACTCTGTCTGGGCTGATTGCTTTGAGAATGTCTAAGAAGTGGCAAAGGTCCCCCCACCTTTGAGTGGAGTTTGGTTCAATTCATTCAACATGTTAGTTACTCAGTCGCTTCTGCCTTTCTGCCTCATCCAAGAGAGAGAAAGAGAGAGAGAGAGAGAGAGAGAGAGAGAGAGAGAGAGAGAGAGAGAGAGAGAGAGAACTAGTTTTGCATGGTATGTATAAACTCAAGTTTCCATGACACTGTGCTTGCCTTGCTGCCAGCCCAAGACTAGCATGCAAGCCTGCTATGGCTACTGCATGCTACTACATGCCAGCACGGTAATGGATTAATCTCCCACTGCATGGCTTGCTTTTTTGTTCTAGAATTATTTTTTCCCCTTGAGAGAATCACTGTCTGACTGTGCCTGCCTGTGCCAGCAGCCAGCAGTGCCCTGATTTAGTGGGGAGGCAAGTTGGAGGGAGGTTTGGGGTTGCAGTTGAATTTGGGGAGGCAAGTTGGAGAGAGGTTGGGGGTTCCAATTGAATTTAAAAAGTTGTGTGTTGTGGTTTAGTTTAGAGGAAGTTTAAACAGGGGTTCTGTGTGGGAGGACCTAGCTATTGTGTAGCTATAGTTACATTGTGAAGCTATTATCATGATCAGTGGAAAGCAGACTAAGGGTGTTTAGCCCGCTTCCCACTGAACGTGAAACTCACTGGGCTTGCAGCTGAGCCCAGTTTAGTCAAAGCGGGTAACCCGCTTAATTGCCCCTGCCTTAAGCCCAGGTTAGCGGAGCAAGCGCTCCACTAACCTGGGCTTTCTGATCATGAGTTGCCACAGTGTGGCTCCACGCTGTGGCAACTCACAAGTAGACCCCCAACTAGGAGGTTGAAAAGCAGCCTCCCAGCTCGGGGGGTCTCTCCAGCATGCCCTGCGCAATCACGCAGAGCATGCTGGAGCTTCCGGGGGCCGCATGACCCCCAATCCCCTCAGCTCCACCTCTGGGTCCATAATGGAGCTGGCAGTCGTGTGGGTGGCTGGTTCGGCTGCCCAGAGCAGACTGACTGCTCGTCTGTGGGGAGAGCGGGCTTAGCCCGCTCTCCCTGCAAACCCCATCCAGGCTCTTCTCACTGATCGTGAGAAGAGCCTCTCTGTCTCTCTGTCCCCTTATTGCTCGATACTTAGTTACAATTCGTGTGTGTGTGAGTGTGTATGTGTGTAATGCAATTCAAATGCCTGCCTAGGATGGTTGTGATGTATTTTGGGACCTCATCAATGGGCATCCTGCTGGTTCGTTCTCTCTCTCTCTCTCTCTCTCTCTGTGGACTTCTTTGCAATGAAGATTGGGTCATATTGTGAGTTCTATTCTAGCATCATCGTAATTTTTATTCAAACTAGATTGCTTGCATCAAATAGGTTGTGGTGCCACAGGCTCCAATCTGTTGCAGAAAAGTCAAAAAATATGCCAAGTCTGCTGCCTCTGTGTGATCTTGCCTAGTCTGTCTGACTCTGCTGCATCTTTGTGATCTTGCTTTGGAAACCTGGTTCTTTGTAAAGCTCTGTTGTTGATGATGATGATGTGTTGTTGATGTGTTGAAAAAAATGTCTGGGGATGAGAACTGCTTGCTTGGTGGTAGCAGGGCACACCTGATGCTGCTGTTGGCTGTAGTTTGCTGCATCTGATGCTTGATTTGGAAACTTGGTTCTTTAAGAAGCTCTGCTAGTCTGCTGTTCTCTGTTGTGTGTGGTGCCTGGCAATGATTTTCTATGAATGGTTGAAGTTTGTGTGTCTTTGTGGCAAATTTGGGGCAGAAATGGGCCTGAAGGGGGGGGGGCAGAACAATGGGTTGGGTCGCAGTACCCCAAGGGGTTGCCTGCCAACCACCCAGATTCCAAAGGGATTGGCCAAAGTCCTGATTTTTTATGCATTGTTGAAGTTTGTGTTTCTTTGTGGCATATTTGGGAAAGAAAGGGTAGAGCAGTGGGTTGGGCATTAGCACCCCAAGGGGTACCTGCCCACCACCCAGATTGCAAAGGAGTTAGCCAAAGGCCTGATTTTAAATTGATTTCTGAAGTTTTCGAGTCTTTAAGGTTTTATCCTTAAAGACAATGGGACAATGGGAACAATGGAGGTTACAGAAGCCCCATAACTGCATTGGGGGAGGGGTGCTGGGGTGGCCCAGAATGTGTGGTGGTGTATTGCACAGAGGGTGCCAACCACCCCCATGGGTTGCTAACCCATGGGGTACTCGGTTTTGTTGTTTCTGGTGTGTTCTGAATGTAGATTCTCTAGTAACATATGAGATTTTCAATGACAAACCATGAATCCAATCTCATATGCTACCAGAGAATCTACATTGAGAACACCTCAGAAACAACCAAACCCTCTACCCACGGGCTTGTGGGTATAGGGGTGGTGCACTACACCACCACTTGCTCTGGGTCACCCCAGTGCCCCCCAGCTGGAGTTATGGGGCTGCTGAAACCTCCATTATTCCCTATTGGGGAAAACCTTAAACTTCAAAAAATCATCAAAAATCAGCCCTTTGCCCAATTCCTTTGAAAAAATTGTGGTAGCTTCCTTGCCCTCTCTGGGCACTAGCACCCATCCTACTCTGCTCTGGGCCAAACCTTCCCACCTGACATGAAGCTATACTTTTGCTGAAACCCCCATTATTCCCTATGGTAAAAATCTTAAATTTCAAAAATTCACCAAAAACCAGCCCTTTGTCCAGTTCCTCTGAAATTTGGGTATTATATTCCACCCATTGGGGACTACCAACCCCACCCACTAGTTTTTTCCCTGGGCTGTTTTTTAAAATACAAAATGTTTCAGATTCGGATTTTGCGATTTCGAACAAAGAACAAAATTGGGGTGTTTCAGATTGGTTGATTTCGAACAGAGAATAAAATGGGGGTGTTTCAGATTCAGGCCAAAACAAAACAGAAAAAAAAAAACCCACAACCCTAGTGTATTATTTGGGAGGGTGATTACTTCTATTTCGGAGGTGCTTTCAGGTGTTTCAAAAAAGGGTTCTGGCACCGCTAAAGAAATAGTGATGTACATGATGGTATTGTACATGACTGATTTTCCTTTTAGGAACATAGGAAGATAAGAAGGTGCCTTACAGTGTTCCCTCTAATGGATTACCAGATGCTGTTGACTACAACTCCCATATTCCCCAGCCAAAGGCCACTGCAGCTGGGGATGCTGGGAGCTGTAGTCAACAACATCTGGGAATCCTTGTTAGAGGGAACACTGGTGCTTTATACCAAGTCAGAGCATTGGTTCCCCCTAGCTCAGTATTGTCTACAGAGACTGGCAGTGGGTCTCTAAGGTCTCAGGTAGGAGGCTCTCCTAGCACTATCTGGAAATGCCAGGGAGTAAACCTGGGATCTTCTGCATGCATGCAAGTATATGCTCTGCCACTGAGCTATGGTTCAGTTATCCATTGCACTTTGAACTTGCTACTCTTTTTAAAGGGTATTGTGATATAAAAATACATACTTGCATATTGATGGAGTCATTACTCTCTGTGGCTGACATCCACAAGCACCCATGCTTCAGGTAGTTGTGTGGATGCAGTGAGAATCTGTATGCTGCTCCATTAATTATATTCTGAATTATGAGCGGAGATGTACAAGAACGTTAATATTTCAGAGTGCTCTCTTGTGCTCCTGAAGTGCTTTGTAGAAGAAGAAATACACTCCTGCTTTAAACACGTTTCTTTTCTACAGAGCATTTTTAGAACATGGGAGAATGCTCTGAAATATTAGCACTCTAGTGCTCTTGCACATGTGCACTCATAATTCAGAACACAATGAAACAGTGTGGGCTTTCAGTGCTTCCATGCAGGTGCTTGAAGTGTGGATGCTTTGAGAGAATGTCAACCACTGTTATAGTCAGTACATTCAATAATGTGCAAAACCAACATATTTATTACCTGTAGAGATTATGGGAGGAGAGCTGGTCTTGTGGTGGCAAGCATGCATTGCCCCCTTTGCTAAGCAGGGTCCACCCTAGTTGCATTTGAATTGAAGACTACATGTAAGCACTGTAAGATATTCACCTTAGGGGATGGAGCTTGCATGCAGAAGCTTCTGTTGTGGACACACTGACTCCAACATTAAACCCGGAGTTACCAATCCAGAAATATGTGGTATCCAGGCCTGAGTCTGATTCCATTTTATTAAGGAATCAATTAATGCCTGGACTGAGATGAACTGACATGACATCCAGATCTCGTGACTTGCCTCTAGAACAGATGGTAATGGCTTTGTGAAGATAGGGGTAATCTAGCAATGTTTCTCAATGTTTGTGAAATGGGTAATCAAGAGACTCAATGGCCAGAATTGTTTTTCTGTCTCACACATATCTAAATGCTAACAGTGTGGAATGCCTTTACAGATGCATGGCATTAAGATTTACACACACTAGCAATCTGGATATGTTGGTGCCCTGTTCATTCATGTTGGATCAGGACTCATAGTCCAGCAGGTCACGCTGAGTTCTATATCTTTGCCAGTACCATTGAACTTCTTGCAACAGGAGTTCAAATGGAATAAAACTCCTAAAATTTGCCAGAACTTGCTCTCAGGTAATGTCTTTGGGAAGCTAGGAGTTGAGCTTGTATTTCCTCTAACAGAAAGTTTATACCAATCATTGGTGATTGCTCTGCTATCCAGTGAATTGTCTTGAATTGCCAGGGGATAATCCTGTCTTTCTCTGAGAAGATATTTGCTATATAGAATTAGAAGCATTGTTTATACCCTATTGCTGTCTTTAGCATTCCACCCTAGGTAGATGTACACAAAAGAAAATGATTTAACTGCTCTCTCACACCTATAGCCTTGATTTTCCATCTTTTAACACTCTCAGGCGACCAGGGGCCAGAAAATCTGGGGTCTTCTTGCTACTTTCATGCCTAGATTATACATGGCCACTGTATAAAGAACTGGTCACTTTGTGACACTGGTGAGACAAGCCTAATTTCATATGCTAGCTCTGGAGCATATCTAGTGTACAAATAAGGCTTGGTTCACAACAGTTCCAAGTTCCCTCTCTTGCATCTCCAAGATGCGGCTGAGAGAGACTGCCGTCTGCAACCTTGGAGAAGTTGCTGCCAATCTGTGTAGACAATACTGAGCTAGATGGACCAATGGTCTGACTCAGGTATAAGGCAGCTTCCTATGTTTCTATGCTCCCATGACTATAAAATTTGTTAGTATACTAATTATACTAATAATACATTGTTTTCAAAATAATGGAGTACATTATTCAGTGGGTTCTTGCAACTTAGTCTCTTGTTTCTGATCTAGGTTTTGCTAGCCTTGTAGGCTTTAACGGTTGATGCTCTTTCTCACCATCAACCACTTCAATTTTCACAAGTAACTTGTGAAAATGGAAGTTGTTGTTGCTCTTGGCTTGGTTCAGTGTAACTCTTGAACATTACAGCAGCTGTACCTCAGCTGAGTTATATTTTCCTCATAGATAGAATGAAGTTTGGTAGTATTGATTAAAGCCCTGCTTTTGATTTCTTGAATCATATTCAAAGCAACACTCAGCAAATTCAAACTCATTTGATTAGACAAGGGAAGGCTTTTATCCACACAGTGAAAATCTCTGCATATTCACGGCTAGCAGTGTGGAATGTCTTCTAGCAGAGACACACACCTGTGTGTGCGTGTGAATGTGCGTGTGTACTTGTGGCTAGCTGTTGCATCAGCCTGGGAATATGGCTAGGTAATTCATATCCCATTCCCCCTGTTGCAAATTTGCTGAATGGGCAGGGGGTTGGGAATACATGGAGAAGACCATGCAATTACCCTCGCCTGCAACCCCTGCTAACTTGGCAAAGAGGCACATTTTAACGTGGTGATTCTCTTTATTTAGCAGGGGGAGAGTAACTGGCCCTATTCACCCCCAGCACAGTACTTCCAGTGACTGTTGCTGGTGTCTATCTTGTGTTTCTTTTTAGATTGTAAGCCCTTTGGGGACAGGGATCCATCTTATTTATGTATTATTTCTCTGTGTAAACCGCCCTGAGCCATATTTGAAAGGGCGGTATAGAAATCAAATTAATAATAATAATAATAATGGGGAACATATTGAGGTCTTTCACATGACCTCATTGGCAGGCCAGGTGGGCTGGGGTGAAGGCAGGAGCTCCACTACCTTCGCCCTCAGACAGGTGGTGACTGTCTGTGCTCTTGCCACACCCCATGGCTGTAGCCGAGAGTAGGAGGACTTCCCCCCTCCTGCATCGTAGGGTGTGCCACACCATAAGTGTGATGCTTGCATTAGAACAGCTCCACCCACTGAGATCACCTGCTGAGGTTAAGTGAACCACCAGGTTAAAAGTTGGGTTAGGCGGGTGGGCAGCGCTGTGATTGGGCTTGATCCCAGTGCTGCACATGAGCAACCTAGCCAGGCTGCGTGGCTCTAGTCTGGGCTAGGCTGCTCATGAAAATAGCATCATTGTGTGACCCTGAAGCACATGAGTGCAACATAAACTCACTAAGTGGCCTTTGTCAAGCTACTGTTATTTCAAAAGCAAATGAAACAACACTCTGTATAGAAATACATATAACTTGCTGACCTGGCGCAGAGCATCTATGCCCCTAGTTCTCCTTGTCTCTCCTCCCCCATCTTCATTTCTTTCTCCCCACCACTTCAGCCCCATTTCTTTCTCCCATCCAGCCCCATTTCTTTCTCCCCTTCCAGCCCCATTTCTCCCCCCTCCAACCCATTTCTTCTCCCCATCCCATTTCATCCCCCCCCCCAGCCTGTTCTCCCTTGGCGGCCAGGCTGCTTTTCCTCAGCGGCTGATGGCTGCTTCTCCTCGGCCGGCCGTCTGTTGGCCTGGCGGTGGCCGCTTCTCCTTGCCTGGCTGTCTGCCAGCCTGGCAGCGGCTGCTTCTCCTTCGCAGCCACCTCCTGGTGGCTACTTCTTCTATGCAGCTGCCTGCTGTCCTGCGCATCTGGCCACCGCTTCTCCTCCGTGCTCGCTTCTCCTCTCGTCCCCGTCACTAATCCGCAGCTCTCTCACGAGAGCTGCCACACATGGGATTAGTGGGAGGTACGTTTAAGAGAATTAAATATATAGATGATACCCTGAAATCTTTCTGTGCAGAAAAGTAGCCCTTGGAGCCAGCAGTTCTGACAGAAATGCAGCAAAAGGTGCATTCTTGCTCTGCCTACGGTATTTTGATTCCATTTGCATGTAATATTTCATTCAAGGGGAGCACCACCATAGGTATTTTCACTGGTCAGTATCTAAACAAAGAGCCTTTCTCACAATCACATGCGAGGGCTTGAGGGCGGGTGGTGGGAAATGCAGCAGAAGCTTGCCTTCCCTGCAGATGCTCCAGGTGCGGGTCTGGGTATGTGGATCGCATGCCCAGATGGTCTGTGGGTGCCATGGGCATCAAGGAGATGTGGGTGTTGGAACACGTTGTCCTGGGCCCCGGAGATCCCACAATGTACCCTGTGAGTGCACGATGCATTGTGAAGATCTCCTCAGTGACCGGTGGGCACCTGTCAGTCAGGGCCGGTGCTAGGGGTTCTGGCACCCCCCTGCATCCTATAAATCGGTGCCCGCTCCGTCATCAGTATTAATGGCAAGCTCTACCACCCCCTTCCCTGAATACAAACTCTCAGTTTGTTCATGCGATGCTACTATGTCCCCTTCAATATAATATAATTGAAGGAGGGAGGGCAATGGAATCCAAGGCTCATTACTGCTCCCCCTCCCACTCACTCAATGGCAGTAGAAAAACACATCTGGGGATCTGTGCCAAGATTGTTGTTATCCCTGTCTCCCACCAACAGAGAATTTCTCTCAGGCCCTGATAATGTAGGAGAGCCGCTCCACACATGCTCAGGGGCACACCAACCCCAGTGAGCTTCAGGTCTCCTCTTCAGTTGCTAAGGAGGAAACATGCAGACTGCATAGGCTCAGAGAGTCATTTGCTACTACATTCTGCATATGCTCAGAAGAGGAGACAGTGAGGCGGGTCTCACGATCAGTGAGATCCGCTTTGTCCGGGTTAGTGGGGAGAGCGGGCCGTGATGGAGCCGGTGGGGGCTGTGGAGTTTGTGGGCCATGCGGCCCCCAGAAGCTCCAGCATGCCCTGTGCACGTGCACAGGAGAGAGCTGGAGAGACCCCCGAGCCCGGAGGCTGCTTTTGAGCCTCCCGACCATGGGTCTACTTGTGAGTAGCCATGGCGCGGAGAAGCGCCACGGCAACTCACAAGCAAAAAAAACAAAACAGGTTTGTGGAGTGCTCGCTCCTCATACCCGGTTTAAGGAGAGGGTTATTTGAGCGGGTTACCCGATCAGGAACTACCGGCCTCACAGCCAATCCCAGTGGTTCACACGGTCTGCAAAAATCGGGCTAGGCTCCCTTAGCCAGATTTTTACAGACCGTGTGAACAGCCTCAGTGATTGATTGATTGATTAAGTGCCGTCAAGTCGATGTCGATTCTTAACGACCACATAAATAGATTCTCTCCAGGATGATCTGTCCTCAACTTGGCCTTTAAGGTCTCGCAGTGGTGCTGAGTGGTTGTAATCGAGTCCATCCATCTTGCTACTGGTCGTCCTCTTCTCTTTCCTTCAACTTTCCCCAGAATTATGGACTTCACAAGGGAGCTGGGTCTTCGCATAATGTGTCCAAAGGATGATAGTTTGAGCCTGGTAATTTGTGCCTCAAGTAAAAATTTTAGATTGATTTGTTCTATGATCCATTTGCTTGTTTTCCTGGTTGTCCATGGTATCCTCAAAAGTCTTCTTCAGCACCAAAGTTCAAAAGCGTCAATACTATTTCTATCTTGTTCCAGCTTTCGCATCCATAGATCACAGGGAAAACCATTGTCCGAACGATTCTAATCTTTGTAGGTGTAGACACGTGACAGCATCTAAATATCCTTTCCAAGGCCTTCATTGCAACTCTACCAAGTGCTAGTCTGCGCGTATTTCTTGACTGCTGGATTCTTTACTGCTGATGATCCTAAAAGGCAGAAGCAATCCACCACTTCAATGCTTTCATTGTCATTTCTGAGACTGGTTGCTGTACCCATTATCATTAGTTTAGTCTTCCTGACATTTAGTCATATTCCAATTTTTTCACTGGGCTCCTTGACTTTCATTACTAGAGCTTGCCCATCATCTGCATTCTCAGCTATCAGAGTGGTGTCATCAGCGTAGCGCAGGTTATTGATGTTTCTTCCTCCAACTTTAAAAGCATACTCATCTTCTTCCAATCCAGCTTCTCTCAGTATATGTTCAGCATATTAATTGAATCAAGAGGGAGCAAGTATACAGCCTTGTCTTACTCCTTTGTCAATCTGGAACCAGTCTGTTTCACCATGTTCCGTCTGGACTGTGGCTTCCTGTCCTGTTTATAGGTTTTTCATGAGAACAATGAGATGTTATGGGATACCCATTTTCCTAAGTATATTCCATAACTTGACATGGTCGACACTATCAAAGGTTTTTCTGTAGTCAATAAATCACATATTGACTTCTTTTGGGTATTCTTTGGCTTTCTCAGTTATCCAGCGGGGCATCAGCAATGATGTCTCTTGTTCCCTGGTCTTTTCTGAAACCAGCTTGAACATCCGGCATTTCCCTTTCCACATAGGCCTCTAATCTGCATTGGATGATCCTGAGCATTATTTTGCTAGCATGTGAAATTAAGGATATTGTGTGATGGTTTGTGCAAACTGTTGTCTCCTCTCTTTGGTATGGGTATGTAAACTGACCTCTTCCAATCTCTTAGCCACTGTGTCATTCTCCAAATTTGCTGTCATAGTTTGGTTAGAGCCTTGATTGTTTCGTCTTCTGTTGCCGGCCATATTTCTTTAGCTATTCCATCAATTCCTGCAGGCTTCTGACTTGGTAATGACTGGAGTGCTGATCTAACTTCATCTTCCTGTACTAGAGGTTCTTGCAAGTAGGGAATATCTTCTAGAGTAGGGGTGTGCATTTTGGAATTTTCTTGATTCGATTTGTATCCGAATCGAAACATCCCTGTTTTGTTTTGTACCCAAATTTTCTGAATCCGAATCAGCCCTGTTTTGTTTTGTAGCCAAATTTTCCGAATCCGAATCCGAATTGATTTGGATTTTTAACAAGGGTCCCAGGGCAAAAATAGTGGGTGGTGGTGGTAGTGTCCAATGGGTAGAAGCTACCACCCAAATTTCAAAGGAATTAGGCAAAGGGCTGATTTTTTTGGTGATTTTTAAAAAAAGTTTACACGTCTTTAAGAATTTTCCCATAGGGAATAATGGGGATTCCAGCAAATGTATCGCTTCAAATCAAGGGGAAAGGAATGACCCAGAGCAGAGTGTGGTAGGTGGTAGTGCCCAGTGGGGGCAAGGAAACTTCCAGAATTATTTCAAAGGAATTGGGCAAAGGGCTGATCTTTTGTGATTTGTTGAAGTTTATGTGTCTTTAAGATTTCTCCCATGGGGAATAATGGAGGTTTCAGCAGCCCCATAATTCCACTTGGGGGGCACTGGGTTTGCCCAGAGCGAGGGGTTGTGTAGTGCAAATAGGGTGCCAACCAGTCCCACACCCACAAGCCTGTGGGGTACTGGGTTTTGTTGTTTCTGAGGTGTTCATTGTAGATTCTCTGGTAGCATATGAGATTTTCAGTGAAAAACAAGAATCCACTCTCATATGCTACCAGAGAATCTACACTCAGAACACCACAGAAACAGCAGAACCCAGCACCCCATGGGTTAGCAACCCTTCCCCTGGCCAATGTGGGGTCAGTAAAGAGTGGGAAGAAGCAAAAGAGCCAATGGGGAACAAAGAGGGAATTGTCAGCAGGTCAGCCCATGATTTAGGTTACTGATCAGAAGGCTGGAAGGGTGGGAAATTCAAAGAGATGTCAAACACAAAATGGAGACTGACTCAGAGATCACCACAAAATGGAGGTGATCTGAAACAACAAAACGTTTTGTAGCCGAAACAGGGACGTTTTGTTTTGTATACAAAACTTTTGGATCTGGAAAATGGGTGTTTTGTTTTGTCTACAAAACACCTGAAACAGGCTGTTTTGGGTACAAAACGTTTTGCACATCCCTATTCTAGAGTATCTAGGATGTTGACGTCCCTGCTGTACAGATTTTCAGCATACTCCTTCCATCTCCTTTGGATCTTCTTCTTGAATCAGTTACTATCTGTCTTTTTGCATCCCTTAACATACCAATTCGAGGCTGGAACTGCCCTCTGAGTTGAGAGATCTTTTGGAAAACTTGCCTTATTTTTCCATGTCTTTTTCCATCCTCAAGGTCTTTACAGATGCCATTGTAGTACTGCTCCTTGTCTCTTCTAACAGCTTTCTGAAATTCCCTGTTAAGTTCCTTCCAGAGGCCTTTATCTTTCTTGACTTTGGCTTCTCTCCTCTTCGTGGCAACTTCCACCGTCTCTTCTGACATCCATTTTGCTTTCTTCTGTTTCTTGGTCTTTGGCAGTCTCTTTTCACATTCATCCCTAACAACTTCTTTGTTTTTATTACACAGTTCCTCTGGTTCCCTATCAATGAGGTTCAGAACTTCAAAGTGGTTCCTGATGTTCTCCTTGAAAATGGTGGGTACATCCTCGAGATCTTATTGTGGAAGCTGGATAGCTTTATTTTCCCGCTTTAGCTTGACTTGGAACTTGTACATGAGCGGTTTGTGATCTGTTCCACAGTCGGCCCCCGGCCATGTCTTTGCTGTTATAACTGAGCTCTTCCACCTCATTGCACCAATAATGTAATCAATTTGATTTCTATGTGCTCCATCTGGTGATGTCCATGTGTATAGGAGCCGCTTTGGTTGTTTGAAGAATGTGTTAGCAATGAAGAGATCATTGGCTTGGCAGAAATGAATAAGTCATTCTCCTGCTTCATTTCTGTTTCCTAGGTCATATAGGCCAAATCTGTTTTCCTCCTTACCTTTTCCAGCTTTGGCATTCCAGTCTCCAACCACCAGCATCACATCTTGCTTGCATGTTTTGTCAATTTCAGACTGGACTTGAGCATAAAACTCATCAACTTCCTCTTCTTCTGCATCAGTCGTTGGGGCATAGACTTGAAGAACTGTCATGTTAAAGGGTTGCCCGTGAAATCTAATTGGTATTAGTCAGTCACTGACCATATTGTACTCAAGTACTGTCATTGTTATATCCTTTCTGACTATGAAAGCAAAACCATTCCTCCTTTGTTTCTCATGTCCTGAGTAGTAAAAGGTATATGATTTCCTGACTGAAAGTGTCCCATACCAGTCCATTTTAATTCATTGATGCCCATCATGTCAATCTGTAGTCGATTCATTTCATCTTTTACTGTGTCGAGCTTTCCCATATTCATGCTTCTTACATTCCACGTTCCCATTGTAATTCTTTCTTTGCAGCTTTGGATTTTCTTTTCCCACACAGCAACATCAGCTGCTAGATGTCCAAAAGGCTTTAGTCTAACCGCATCATAAACACTATCGGTACTCTGAGAGATCTTCAGCTCTTCCTCAGTAGCATGTTGAGTACTGTCTGACCTGAGGGGCCCATCATCAGGCACTACATCAACCATAATTCAATTTTGTCTATCCATGTGGTTTTCTTGGTGGTTTACCATTGCCTTCTCCTGCACAGCATGAAACAAGAGTGGTTTACCATTGCCTTCTCCTGCACAGCATGAAAAGATGCCTTTGTTGTTGTCACTGAAGTGATTGTGCACCTCCAGCACCTTCCTATATTGCTGCTGCCCAAGATAGGTGCCTGCTTCCTTTAGCTGGGCAGCTGGGATGACCTTTGTGCTTTGGGTGACCCTACTGGGAGTATACCTCCTGGCGTACTTCACTCATCCCTCCCACCCCTGCTGCAATGAGGCAGCATAGAAGGACTTGTGGGGGAGAGGAGACATACACCCAGAGAAAGTGACGCCTCTTCTACACTTCTTTTCAACCTAAAGTTGGGATCAGGGTTTCCTAGGCTTTCAGGAACATTGAGAAATATAACCCCTAAATCAGGTGAAATTAGATTTTTCATCCAGTCACTGTTAATAGTAGAGCCCTGTGACTGTTCCTCTTCTAATTCAGCTATTTTCCATTGTAGCATACTGTTGATTCCTGGTAGGTCACTGACCACTCTACATTGGCTCAGACGGTCGCATTTTCTCAGCACTTTTCATATGCTCAGAGGAGGCACATTCTTACCAAGCACTCTGCATACGGGTTGCTCTCTCCCAGCATTTTGCATACGCTCAGAGGCTCACCCTTCTTCAGTACTGTGCAGATGCTCATAAGAGGCCCCAGATGCTCAGAGGTAGAGGAGACATGTGCTTCCTTGTCGGCACTCTGCATATACTCAGAGGAAGACTGCTCTTTCTCAGCACTTTGCATGCGCTCAGAGGATCCCTCGCCTCTAAGCATTGCAGATGCTCAGAGGAAGGGGAGGCACACTCTTCCTCAGCACTCTGCATATGCTCAGAGGGCAGAGGAAGAACACTCTCCCTTCCCACCAGCCTGGTGCAACTGGAGAGCACCCAGCACCCAGCTCAACCCCCAGGAGGATGCTTGCTTTCTTCTCCCTTCTTCCTTCCTTCTTCTTCTCCAGCAGCAGCTGCGGGACGGCCAGATGGGAGACGTAGTCCTCGGTGTCGGCTCATAGCCATGCTGCACTGGCCCTATCGCCCCATCGGCTTGCCCGGCATCCTCTCTCCTCCCTCTCCTCTACCTCCAGCCGGCCCTGCTGTCAGTGCTGAAAGCAGCCAGTGCTGACACATGGTCAGGTAAACGGGGTTAAGGGAGCAAGCGCGTGGCCCATGCCTAAACATGCCTCTGACTATAATTTAGTTATTCTTGCATATGGGCAGTGATGGAACAGATTTTATTACTAAAAATTCTATCAATGTTGCATCATTTTGTCCCAAATAGCTGCAAGCTTTCTTTTTCCTTTTCCTTTTTCCACTGTCCTTGATTTTAGGTGTTCCTCTCATTTAATGTTCCACACTTGGGCTTTAGCAAATTGAGGCTTGTGGTGGAAATACTGTCAAATGTGAGACAAAAGAGGCTATTTTTAAAGTTGACTTTGGCAAGTTCTCGTTCAGCCAGACTAATTTCTTCTGCTTCAGAGAGCAGCCAGATGTAGTGGTATGGAACAGGAATACTGAAAACAGTGAACAAATTTATTGCTGATTGAATTCAGTGGTATGAAATGATGCAATGCAGATTTTCTGGACTGGCTACATTTCAAATAAGTTGACATTTAAAAAAGCATTTAACAAGGTTAGACAAAGTGGTTGATGTACTAAGTCACTTTTAAGTCACAATTTTTGCTCATCAAATAAGCTACCAGATTTTGTTGGAAGGTATATATCCATTAGCAGAACAGAGTAGCCCAGAAAATCTCTCCACATACTAATTCTGAAAGTAAGAAAAACTGGGATATAATAAACACAGTTTATTTTCTTGCTAGTTTAGAATATTCCACATCGTAGAGAGGTTTCCTGGAACTTTGTGCATCCAAATTAAAAACACAGGTAGCAGTTTTCATAGTATCCAACTGCAGTATAAAAAGCACTTTACTTAAAATAAACTCCAGAAAATATGCTTGAATTGGGGGTGACAATTAGACCTCACTGTTAAAAAGCACTTGTGAGGCTAGGAAGACAACAGACGTAAGGCGGATAGAGGATAAGGAAGTCTGCAAGAGTTGTGTGTTTTCATAGTAATGGTAACATTGTACTATACTGACAGTTGCAGAATCATGAGCAACTTTGGCCTGGACTCATGAAAACTGATGTGAAATGTCCCAGGTAGTTGCTGAATATAGACACCAGCTAGTAACAGGTAACAGTTCACTATGCCCTGAACTGCTTTATAGAACATGCAGCAAGAATGTTTGAAATCTGCAAGGATTTCTTGGCATTTAGTTAGTAAATGAAATGTCCAACTGAGCAAATATTGACCTTCTTTCTCCTTGAATGGTCACTTTCTGGGGTTAAAAAATCACAAAAAGGAACTAAAATAGTAGTAGTAGCATTTTAAATATATAATATAGACACACACACACACACACACACACACACACACACACGGAACCCTCACCTTTCTCTTTTTAGTTGCAACCAAGATCTTTTCTTTATCCTAATAGTATCCTTGTTAGGTCTCATATATTAGCCCTGTTCACATGTTTTATTCAACACTCGTACAATCTGAGTACAGTTACACAGGTACAGTTATTCACATGTTATATTTAACACAGGTACAGAAGTAAACTTCGTATGTGTATCATGCATTTGAGGGACTGCTACCCAGGTTTGTTCTAAAATGAACGCAGGTACTGTCATTCACACATACACATGTATGAGTGTACAGACAGACATCTGTATGCTTGTATGACACAATGTATGAATAAGGCTATAAACACATACAGTTGTAGTCAACTAAATACCAAATATCACTGCTTGACAACTAACTGCTATGTACTGTCACTGTATATATTAATTTGTCAAATACTTACTGCTGCTAACTTGGCAAAGAGGCACCTTTTAATGTAGTGAATCTCTTTATTTAGCAGGGGGAGAGTAACTGGCCCCATCCACCCCCAGCACAGTACCTCCAGTGACTGTTGCTGGTGTCTATTTTATGTTTCTTTTTAGATTGTGAGCCCTTTGGGGACAGGGATCCATCTTATTTAATTATTTATTTCTCTGTGTAAACCTCTCCGAGCCATTTTTGGAAGGGCAGTATAAAAATTGAATAAATAAATAAACAAATAAACAAATAATACTGCATGTCACCTAAATACCTTCAAATTCTATTCCATTGCATATATAAAATTCAAATAAACTGTCAAATATCAGTATAAAATGTTGATGTTAAATATCCAAACAAGGTCCCCAGTTTTATTTGTCAATGAAATATAAAAGAGAAAAATGTGAGAAGAATTGGTCCAAGTACTATTGCAATTTGGTGGACCACATGGATAAGAGTTTTGTGCGTTTTTTTTAAATAAAGGGGAAAAAGAATGTATATTGCAGTAGATAATATTAAGCAATTATCTGACATAGCTCTGTCAGTACTGTATAGGGATAATCTACATGTAGAATTGTTTACCTATTCAGACAATAGGCAAATGCAGCTTTTTGTGTCATATTCTTAGCTGCACTGAAAGATTGTTAAATATATAAATTGTTGACAGGCTCCATCTTTGTAGCCAAATGCATTTTTAAGCAATGCATAATATATCTTAATTCATCTGAAGCCTAAATTACATTCTAGCTTCTCAGATGCATGCTAGAGAATATTAGACATAAGATTTAACCACAGAGCCCTTCTCTGTTTGCCCTTCCATCTATGAAAAATAATAATAATAATCTACATTTGCAGTTTGCATATGTAGCTTCTTTCATGGCCTGTCTATCTCAGCAGTCAACAAGGATTATCCAATAAATCCATTAAGATCTCAGCAGGGTATATTTGCTATCATCCTAGCCCAGCATCTAGAAGTTAGCACTGTTCAATGCAAACAGAGGCAAAAGAGCTTGTATGGGTTTAGGTCACATGCTGGTCTCCCAGAGGGTCAATGAATGATTTTTCATGAGTGGCTACAGAAATATAAGGTTGGTCTGAACATGCTTTTGGATTAAGCTCCAGTGAACGTGTCAATTCTGATTGTTGTTTCTACATTCAGGCTGGGAAATAAAGTTTATCGGAGAGGTCAGAGAGAAACATTAAGAGAAATGATGTGTTCCAGCTTAAATAAATGAACAGAGGGCTTGCCATGAGGCAGAGTGAGTTGGTTTCCTCAGTTGTCTCACTGAATGCCATTAAAGGGCAGTAGCACTTGGATTTTCTGTGCTACAAATAAACACCTATAAAGAAGAATCCTCATCATTATTTTATGATTGCGGCCTAGTAATTAATTGGCTGGGCCTGGTACAGGTATGTGCCTTGGGTTGTCCATAGATGGGGAAGAAGGGGATGAATCTGGAGCAGCTATTCCAGTGGTGGTGGTCAATCAACAAAGTTATGGCACTAGTAGGTCATCAGGCTGTTACAGGGAAAATGAATTCATAAATGTAACTGCTTTTGACCCTTCCAGCAGACTTACCACCTCTTTGATCTTGGAGAGCAGTGCCAACAATCCACAGAACCTCAGCTTATTACTTGTAATTCCAGGTGGGTCCAAAATAAGTCTGAGATAATCCATGACTTTATTATGGATGAAGGAGCAGATCTGGTATGCATTACGGAGACCTGGTCGGTAGAGGCTAGTGGTCCAGTTTATTCACAGCTTCTCCTGTTGGGTTACTCCGTGGTGGAGCAGGTTAGGTTATACCGATAATCTCACTGCCCAACGGAGTCCCTAACTGAGCTGATGGACCTGATTGTGGAGCTGGCATTGGAGTGGCCCTGGTTGTTATTGGTGGGGCACTTCAATGTTCTTTTCGGGACCAGGTTGTGGGGAGTGGCTTAGGAGTTCATGACGACTATGGGCCTATCCCAGTTGGTCTCTGGACTGACACATGATTCTGGTCACACACTTGATTTGGTCTTTTGCTCTGATCAGGGTGGTGTTCCGTGGGTGGGGATTCCTGTCATCTCCCCATTGCCATGGATGGATCACCATCTGGTTGAGGCAACTACAACCCACCATTGCAGGGGTAAAGGACCCATTAAATTGGTTCATCTGAGAAGGTTATTGGATCCAATAGGATTACAAGAAGCCTTTGAAGGATTTAGAGTTGGCTCTGCTAGTGATATTGTCGATGCTCTGGTGCAAACATGGAATGATAAACTCTCCTGCTTCAAAGTCAGCCACATGGTATTCAGAAGAACTACAGGAGCTGAAGCAGCAAGGTAGACAACTAACGTGCAAGTGGAGGAAGACTTGACACAAATCTGACAGATTACAACACAGAGCAAATTTGAAGAGTTATACTATGGCAGTGTGAGCAGGAAAGAGCGGTTCTTTTTGGCCCTCATTGCTTCTGCAAATTCATGTCCAGCTAAGTTGTTTAGGGTTTTGAGGGGACTAGTTTATGCCCCTCCCCCTTGAATTTGAACTTGGAACCATCAGTCAATCGCTATGACATTTTAAATGACTTTTTTTGTGACTAAAATATCTTGTATTTGGGTCAAACTGGATTCCACAGTTACTGCAGAGTCTACTGTAGAGGAGTCCAGCAACTTCTCTTATAGGATTAGTTTGGATCACTCTCAGTTTGTGACTCCCGAGGTATGGACAAACTGCTTCAGACTGTGTGTCCTACAACCTGTTTTCTTGACCCTTGCTGAACTTGGCTTATTTCATCTGGTAACTGTATTATCAAAGAGGGACTGGTAAATATCATAAATGCTTCTCTGAGGGAGGGTGTGATGCCTGCTTGTCTTAAGGAGGTTATTATTTGAAGAAACCTACATTGGACCCTTCAGAGTTCACTAATTAGAGCCTGTTTTTAATCTTCCATGGTTGGGCAAGGTGGTTGAGCAGGTGGTAGCCTCTTAGCTCCAGGCAGTTTTGGATGATACAGATTATCTAGACCCATTTCAAACTGGCTTTTAGATGGGCTATGGGGTTGAGACTGCCTTGATTGGCCTGAAGGCTGATCTCCAATTGGTTATCAACATAGGGACTGTGACTCTGCTGATTCTTTTGGATCTCTTGGATGCTTTCAGAAGGACCATGGAGTCTGGGGATGTGCATGAATCATTTTTAAAAATTTGATTTGTACCCAAATAGAATTTTTTAAAAACCCATTTGTTTTGGGTCCGAATCTGGCCAGCTAGCACAGGGGTGATTTGTTTTGTCCACAAATCTCCTGATACAGGTAGATCCAGACAAAATCTACAGCAGGCACAGGCAGTGATACTCTCAACAGCAGGAAGGGGGTAAAAAAAATTATCTTCTCTTTTCCTCAATCAGGAAAGCAGGAACAAAAAGCAGATAATCCACTCCAGGCAGCAGGCAGGCAAAGCAAAGCAAAGCCTTGGGGGAGATGGCAGGTACACACACACCCATAGACACCACAGCACCCTCTGAAGGCCACCACAGTTTTTGCTTGGCAGTAAAACTAAAAATTGAACACACACCCTTGCCCTCAAACTGGGCCCGAACCAGCCTGAGAGCTTTGGTCCCACCTAAGACTGAACTGGGTCCTGTTCAGTTTGAGGTCGAACCACTTGAACTGAGCCAGTCCATACTCAACTCGGTTCGAGTGTGAACTGGTTCTAATTAAAACCTTTCCGCACATCTTTAGTTTGGTGCAGGATGTTTTCAATATGCTGATGGTACCCAAATCTATTTCTCCATATCAAATCAATCAGGAAATGGCATAACTCCCTAAATAACTGGAGAGTGAAGGAGGAGTGGAAGCTGAGCTTTTTGTCATCTGGCCTTTTACATCTTTGGCTGTGAGAGGACTTTGCTGTAGTTTTCTCTGTGCTCTGGTTACCTATCTATGGCTGTCCTCTGATGTGTAACACCTGCTGGAGGAAGGCCACGAGTGAGAGGCATGGCTTTCTCTCCTGCTGATAAGGAGGCAGCAAGCAGCCATCCGACACAGCCATTTTTGGTAGCTGGCTTTGGTGTAGGATGGAGGGTGGGTTATGTATGTTTCTCGGAAGCCCTTTTTATGATTATGAAAGGACTCCTTTTGCTCTTTGTTCGTGCCTGTCAGGGCTCTGGTACAGCTGAAGGAGTAGGGAGTGTATTTGGTGGTTCAAGAGCAGCTATTACAGTAGTAGTGGGGAATAGAAGATCTGGCATTTGCAGGTCAGCAGGCCATTACAGGGGAAGGTACATCAGAAATTTAATAGCTGTTTCCCCTTCTGGCTGTCCTGTCAGCTCTTAAGCCTCAGTGAGTAGTTCCAACCACCCACAGAACCTGACCTTGCTCCTTTGTAATGCCAGGTCGGTCCAAAATAAGACCAAAATCACCTATGATGTGATCATGTGTGAGGGAGCTGACTTGGCTTGTATAACTTGAGACCTGATTGGGAGAGGCTAGTGGCCCACTGTGGGCTCAGCTTCTCCCTGCTGGTACTCTGTGGTGGAGCAGGTTAGGGGAAGGGGTTGGGTGTCTGTGTGGAGTGGCTGAGATCCATCGGAATAACATATCCCTACCTAACTGAGTTGACAGAGCTGGTCATGGAGTTGATGTTGGAGTTGCCCAGGCTACTGGTGTTGGGTGACTTCATTGTTCACTTTGGGACAGGCTGTCTGGTACAGCTCAGGAGTTCATAGTGCCCATTTTTATTGATATATGTAGTGATAGTCAAGCTTGAGGGAGGACTAGGCCTCAATTAGAGTAGCTGCTTGGAGGGTGGGCCTCTTCAAATAAGGAAGAATCAAATCCCTGTGGCCCAATCCAGAGTGAGGGTCAGGGTTTACTGGACAACAGTGAGAGTTCAGTTCTTCCTTTGAGGCCTTGGAGTGAGGTCTGATCAGCAATTGTTGTAGGGAAAGGGGAGACTAACAGTCTTGGGTTGGAAATCAACTGGGAGTTCCTCACCATAGGGACTGCGATCCCATAATCAGCCTTCTCATGTAGTATAGACAGAGGGGTGCTATCTGTGCTACCCTGAAATTGGGCAATCTGGCAACATAACCCAGGCCAATGGAGAGATGATGGCTCTGAATGACCAGCTGTTTCAGATGGTGGAGAACACCAGCTTCTGTGGACTGCTCCAGCTGCTTGCTCCTGAGTATAAAATCCCCTCATGCACCATCTTCAGTAGGAGGGTGGTGCCCTCCCTTTACCGGGCAAGCAGGTTGGCTGTGTTGGGGATGCTGGAGTCAGAATGGCCCAACACCAGTTTGCACTTCACTACAAATTTGTGGTCCAGCTGTAGTGGAGTGCAAGCTGCTTTCCTGTCTCTTATTGCACACTGGTGGGGGGCGGAGAGAAAGGTCATAGCCAGCACATCTTCCTAGGCAGCAAAGCCCAGAACGGCTTTGCTGCATGTGGAACCAATGGACACTGACCACACAGTAGATGAGTTGTCAGCTGTCATTGGGTGCCAGGTGGAGGAATGGCTGTCTGGGCAGCCAAACCTCCATAGGGGGCCTCATGATCACTGACAATGGTGCCAACATGCTGAAGGTGGTACGCCAGCTACAGTTTGTGCCCATACACTGTATGGAACACACTCTGCACCTTGACATCAAGGAGGCAAAGACATCGGGGGTTCCCCCCCTTAGTAGCTGCTGCCGCCATGGCTGCCCTTGTGGACAAGTGCTGCAAGATCACAGCTTATTTCCACTGCACCAAGCAGGGTAGGCAGATGCTCCAGGAGAGGCAGTGTGAACTCAACCTACCTTCTCACATCATCCCAGGGGATGTTGAGATTGCTCTTGCTCCAGTGCCTGCAGGAGCAAGAGGTGGCCATCCACACCCTGGTGAGGAACTATGGCTTGTGAGCATGCCACCTGTCTACAGAGGATTGGAAGCTCATTTCCAAGCTGGTCTTGACATCCTCCTTGCAACAAGCAGCTTATATGTTGAGGCAGCAGCTCTGAGCCAAACTTTGCCCACCACTTTTCCTGGAAAAGATGATGGGTAAGCTCCAGACCACTCTGACCACTGGGGAGGCACACTCTGGCAGGACAGCTGAGGGCTGGAGTTGTGGAGCCTCTCACCACCAGGTTTGGTCAATCAGCAGAGCATGTTGTGGCATGCCTTTTGGCATGAACTAACCATGAAGGGAAATGTGGTCACTCCTGATGCACTGCCTAAGTGGAGGGTCCTCCTGGTTCAAGAGGTGTGGCGGGTAGAGGAGAGGAGGTTTGGTAAGAACCAGGAGGAAGATGCTAGTCCACATACTTCAAGTGTGCAGTCCACTTCTAGCATCAGTATCAGCACTGCTTCCCAGCCCATCAGCATGGTGTTCGTGGCAGCACCAATGCAGCCAACAATTCCACCTGTTCGTTCTACCGACATGTGATTCAAACTTGCCATGGGGAGGCGCCAACCATTCCCTGCAGTGGTGCCGGGCAGAGTGTTCTGCAGTACCTGCAATAACCAGTGGTGGCAGACCCTGAGATGGATCTCGTCCAGTTTTGGACAATGCATTTTGCCCACTGTCTGGCTGGACTTGACAATGGCTGCCAGATGGCTCCTCTCCTTCTCCCAACCAGTGTCCAAAGTGAGAGGGTGTTCTCCATGGCCAGGGACATGGTGACACCCCATCACTCATATTTGGATTCTGGCTTAGTGGAGAAGCTGGTCTTTATGAAGGCCGTCCTCCCCTACTGGGCTACCCCCATAGCGGATGTGGTTACTCTGAGCTAGAAGTGGAGGGTATGTGATTCATGGTCACCCCCATCCACTGCAACATTAGGTCACCCTGGCCAACCTGAATGTGTCACTGTCTGCCTGTTAGTGCTGCTGAAACACAGAGACACGCACATATGCCACCTACTCATGATGATGGACTGGTGCCCCAGGGCCAATACCCATCGGAGGCCATTATAGAGCATAGGTCTGGTCTGGTGTTGTTGCAAAACCTCTGTCTGCTGTTAATTTTTAGTGTGAGATTTGCTCCATGACATGTCTCTGACCATTTATTTTATTTATATCTTTATTACGGTGCTTGACCAGATTTCAGCATTATGTACAAAGTTGAGATCAATGCAAATGCTACAGTCTGTCAGATATCACAGTTGCATTTGTGAGGAAGTTTACCCAATTAGGGACCTCCTTACCTGTCCTTGCAGCAGCACAGAGTGCTGTGGACTGTGGTCTGGTGCTCTGACTGTGCATTCTGCATATTCACTCAGAGTCAGGGGCACCTGATGGGCTACTGTGTGAAACAGGATGCTGGACTAGATAGGCCTTGGGCCTGATAGGCCTTGGGCCTAACCCAGGGCTGTTCTAATGTTATTGTCTCAAAAGGGAGTTGCCCACTCCTGCTGTTGCTATGGAATAATTGTGGGTGTGTGGAGAGCAACTTGTGGCACTGGCAATGATGCATTTTTGGGCATTGAGCCCTTGCTGGCACAGAATCTGGGTCAGTGATTCTTTATTGGTTTGCTTTGTGCCATGTTCTGTGGGAGACTCCCTTTAAAAAAAAAAAATAATTTGTGTGAACTTGCAGTACTGTTTGGTTCTGCCATAAGGAATAATGAGAATTTGAACCGGCACCTTATTCCCTTTGGGTAGTGCTTAGGGACACCAAAACATGGTACACCATGATTGGTGCTACCTACTACTAAACCTGCAAAGCAAGTGGGCAATTTTTAATTAATTTTTGAATTTTTTTCAGGGCCAATAGGTCAAGGATTGACTTGCTGATGATTCTGAACAATTAAAAAATTAATTAAAAATAGCCTGATTGCCTGATTGCTTTGCAGGTTGGGTGGTACGTAGCACTCATCATGATGTACCACCCAACCTGTTTGGTGTCCCTAGGCACTACCCATAGATAATAATAGGCCAGTTTGAATTACTATTCTTCTCTATTGCAAAACCACTTCGAACTGGTTCCACCCTGGCTCGAATTTGAGCCAAGTCAGTGGCCGGTTTGATGGAAGCTTTATTAAAACCAGGGGCCCCAGTTTGAGTCTGGTTCAAACGCAAAGTGAACAGGGGAAACCTGTTTTGTGCACACTCCTAGTTCCTTACCTGGAAGTAAGTAGGAAATATAGGGACCAGTTTAGCTACGGAATTTATGACCTGTTTTGTCAGGGAATTTTTCTTTGTTTAAGTGCTTGAATCTGGTTGCATGGTTCTTGTAGTTCCTGGAGAAGGATTTCACTTGAATGGAAACAGAAATTGTTGATGCCTTTTCAACCAATTATTAATAAATCCTTGTTACAGAGTGTCCCTCCTCATTGGGTCCTCCCCTAGTCACATGCACTTGAAGGCCTTGGACTGCTCAATCCTTACAGTAGGGACCAGGCAAATATGACCCTGTGAGCTTTTCCAGAAAAAGTTCAGTGAAATGAAACTAATTGCCAGACAAGAGGGAATTTCAGTAGAGGAACCTTTTCTTTCCCCTGCATGACAAGCTGCAACTGCTGAAATTCACTCATCTGTGAATCTCTTAAAGGTACAGGAAACATATCCCCTCTTCCATATGGCAACCCTAGGCAGGGGAACTTGCCCATCATTCATTTCCAAGCTTTTCTTATATTTTCAATACATAGTGTAATGATCAAAAGTGGTGGGGTAGAGGATACAAAACCCCTCCTCTAGCTGTGCGGAATCCTGAGTAGGCTGCCAGCATCCACTTTTTATATGAGCAGATTCACCCTTCCAAGGGAGTAATCTGGGAGACTAAAGTGGAAAACCCCTCCCTACTGTAAGGCTTAGCCTGCTCTGCCTGCAAACGCTCTGGAGGCAGGTCTCATCGATCGTGAGACCCATCTCTATGTCTGTATTTGGGTTCTGGCTATTCTGCATTGATTCCCCTCAATTCCAGGTGTACACTTAGACTCCCTTGCCACAAACTTCTGGCCACAGGCCTGAGTTAGGTTTATAGTTTCCCCAAGAGTTCTCTGTGGAAGTTCAGAAAGATGAAATTCAGGAGAGCTCAACCTCCCTGCTGGTCCCTACTTGCTCAAAATTTGTTCTGGTGAAAGAGACCATCAACAGAGAGGATTGTGAGGCTTCAGCAGCTGAGGCCTGATTTTAAAAGCCTCACTGGGGAACCTGGGAAATGGAGCTCTCATTGCCCTGGTTCAGTGGATTTCTCCTAGCAGCAAACTAGAACTCCCCAGCAGCAAGTAATAATGGATTCTTCTGACCTTCTGAGCATCCCCTTCTCCCATCCTAATTAGAGTGAATTTTGGGAGGGGTGGCAGGAGCACGGCTGCAGGACAATGGGTAGTGTTTGGCACTGAGGTAGGCCATTATGAGCCCAGCCTGAACTTCCGGACAGCTTGAGCTCAGCTTCTAATGGCTCATTATTTTCCAAACTGGGAGTGTTCATTTCCAGCCCCCTCAGTTTTGTATTTCAGCATCTTTGCTACTTGAAATATTTGAAAGTGGCATAAGCCACCAATAGAATTGGGAAGGGAACTGGTGAGAACTACAGTGAGTTTGTCACCCTACGCACATATGCCACATAACTCTGGGCTGGTTCAAATGATACCTCATCCACTCAGCCTACCAAATGTGATAAAGATGTGCACACTCCACAAATTGTATGTCCTTCACCCCCCTGGTGCATTGGGACATCTTTCCGTAGTCACATTGGGACAGCATTAGAAATACTAGTTCAAAGTGGCATAATATTATTTTCACTTGTTATATATTTTGGCAACCATCCCTAGGTGGTTTACTTACATGGAAAAGAAAATGGTGCTGTTGCTGCTGCTTGGAAAGCAACAGGAGAGCAGACAGATCTTTGTAAGGCTTTAGGGAATGGTGTATGGAGATGTATTTTTAGAGTTGGACTGGTCATACTTGAATACCTACAGGAGTGAGCATGCAGTGGCTGCAGTCTATCAATGGAGACATTTGGTCTGAGAAAAGCTTTTAAACCACTCATGAGAATGAATGGTACCCTTTGTTGCTTCTGCTGTTGCTGAACTGAAAACAAGACCAGTGCAGACATTATATTGTCAGTTTAATTTCCGCTAGTGGTTGCATTCTGATTAGAGAAATATTGAACAATACTTCATTATACAGCATAAATGGTTACATTGTACTAAAGGCGCAATGGAAAAAGGGCCTTTTTTCATGATCAGTTTTTAGTGCAAGACAATTAAAGTGTGCTCCTTATTTTGTTGCATGGGATTCACAGTCTTTCCCTGAACCCATAACTCTATTGCTGGACATTGCATTATTCCATATTGATTGTACTATCCAGAGAAAATATGTTGGTTGTCCAATAGGCCCACACATTGCCTTTGTGAGTGCTTGCAGCTGGGCAGCACAGCCCCCTCCAACTGATTACCTGAGGATTGTTTCAAGAGTTATGTAACTTGCCTAGATGCTTTCCTAAATGTTTCTGTGTTTTTTGACACTCTGCATGGAATGTCAAGTCTGAAAACCGCTTGTGTTTATACGCGGTTGGGTGGTGACACACTTTTCTTTTTAGCCCTGGCTGGCCTTCTTCATCAAGAACCCAACAACTATTAAGATAGAGGAAGTTTGTTTGTGGTTACCACTGACTCATCTGATCATGTCTCTATAAGATTCTACAGACGATCAGTGTGTAGAGCTGAAAGGGGTTCCACGGGGAGAGCGGACTTGACCCAGTCCCTCCACAGACAATCACGGAACCCTCCTTGGGTGGACGGATCACCTGCCCAAACGAGTGACAGCTTCACTTCTTCGCTCACCACAGCTCACCCGGCAGTTCTGGCGGTCAGGTCAAGGGAAGCACTGGTGTGCAGTGCCCCGCCCCCTCGAGTCCCACCCCCAGACCCCCAGTAATGTACCCATGAGTGTGTGGTGCATTCCTGGGGTCCTCCTCCCCAAGTGTGCCCACCGTGGCTGTTCAAAGCCTTGGCAGACACGCGACCAAAGAAACAAGGTTAACAGAGCACTCACTCTGTTAACCTCAGGTGGCTCCATAAGCGGGCTTGCCGCTGTGAAGCCACCGGGCTCAACCGCAGCCCGGTGATTGTCACAAGTGAGCAAAACTGGGCTGGGCTCCCTTAGATCAATTTTGCTTGCTTGTGAGAATCACATCAATAGCAAGCCTTTTCTGCAGTTGCCCCAGGACTGTGCAATGCACTCTCTGTCGAAGTTAGAGCTGCACCATCTCTGATGGCCTTCAGCAGGGCTTTGAAGACACACCTGTTCAGTCAGGCTATTAGCTGATTTTTAAAAATCTGATTTTAGTTTACTTATTTGTTTTGACTGTTGAGTTTAATTGTTTATAGCTATTTTAATCCATTGTAAACCACCTTGAGACTTAGTTACAAGCGATATAAAATGTGCTAAATCCATAAATCATGGTACACAAAGTGCCACCAGTGAGAAGCAGTTGGCAGCTGCCTTCAGGTGGAAACCATACATTTGAGCGGGCAGTTGTGGCATCATTAGTGACATGGGCACATCTCCTCTCATCCCATCTGCTGACACAAATGTGAACTTCTCATTTTTAGCTCCCTCCCTCTCTTTCTTTCTCCCCTGTGGTGATATATACTGCCTGCAGCACCTTGCCCCTCCGTTGTGCAGCCCTAGGACTGGAGCACATATCCAGCCTTATGGTTTGGCAATAAAAAGGTAATTTATGTTGTCCTTATTTTTTTTAAATGTGTATTCTGCCTTTAGACAGAATGCAAAAGACAGCTAGCAGTCTTAAAAACACAAATGCAATTCATAAGAACACCAGACCATATAAACATGTAATGCACGTGGCACAGCGGGGAAGTGCTTGATTAACAAGCAGAAGGTTGCCGGTTCGAATCCCCACTGGTACTATATCGGGCAGCAGCAATATAGGAAGATGCTGAAAGGCATCATCTCATACAGCATGGGAGGAGGCAATGGTAAACCCTTCCTGTATTCTACCAAAGTAAACCACAGGGCTCTGTGGGTGCCAAGAGTCAAAATCGACTTGATGGTACGCTTTACTTTACATCAATAAAAGCATAGCAGGGATGATATTTTATACAAGCCAGCATGAGATAAAATCAGCCGACAGGCCTTTGCAGAATAATCATAGTATTCGGATTCTTTTTAAAACCAGACAAAGTGAAGGCTAGACAGATTTTCCCAGGGGGAGAATTCCACAGCTGTGGCACAACCTCAAAGGCAGCTCTCTCTCTGCTTCCTGCTATGGTTCCATGATTCCTGCAAGCCAAATACAGGCCTGTGAAGTTTGGATCGGATTATAGAGGCAAAGATGGGTGAAGGTGGGCCTTAGGGTAACTTGGTCCTAGGTGGTGAAGGGCTTTAACGGTCAGGACCATCACCTTAAACTGAACCCAGAAGCAAATTGGCAGCCAATGTAACTGGCACAAGACTGCTGTAATGCCTACAGTCTGGCTCACATCAGCCAGCATTCTGGCATATTATGAAACTTCAGGGTTTACACTTCTTTTTGTTTCTGAGGGAGTTGTGTGCACTCCTCTGAAGTGCAATGCCTATGCTGAAGTATCCTGACCACCACTATCCAACTGGGGAAAACAGGGGCAAAGAGCAGCAGTAAAGTAACATCTTGCCCTCTCCTAACAAGACTGTTCCTCTCATCCATTATGTGGAGACAGGATATTGTGCTATCAGCACTGTTTTCATAGCTTATGGGAGCATCACTTTAAGGATAAAATGCATTTGTGGCAAAGCTGCTACTGTGGCTTGAAGAAGTAGCTTTACTATCAGGAACTGAGAGTGTTGTTCCAACATTTCTGGACCCCTTTGTTCAGATGTGTAGGGTGTTTCTGCTCAAGCTCTCCCTGCTCATCCCTATGCTGCTGGGATTATTTTCATCACATTATGTGGCATCATCAATATATATGGCACTTTATTTTTAGTTATTTATTTTATTGTTTGATTTATATAACACCTTCCATAAAACTAACCCCAAGGCAGTTTATAAAATAATATACAAAAAAAGATGAATAAATCTCAAAGAATGTAAATCTAGATTTAGACATTTTGTTTATGGGGCAGCAAGTGTGGAGAGGATGAAATGATAGGTGGGGGGGATAACAGTGAATGCATCTATGCAACTGCACTAAACAAGGAGAATGGAAGGTCTGCTATCTACTGGAAATGTAGCATGTGACAGCAACCTAATTCCAGGGTGGCAAGTAATGTTGCAGAAGAAACATCCACATAAGCATCCACATGAAAATAGTGGCTCCTTATATGGTAGCTTCCAGGTAGCTAGAATGTCTATTATATCCCAAGAGGGTGTAAGCAAGACTCTTTATGATAGAAATTAAAATGTAATAGTTTTTTAGGTATTGTGAATGCTCCCTGCTGAAATGGTGTTATGAAAAAATTCTACTAGGAATACAAGAAGTCTGTGTGTGTGTGTGTGTATACACACACATATATATAAACTTTCAAGCATCCTCTGAAACTCTTTCAAGTACCCTCTAGACTATAAGACCTCATTGCACTAAAGCGATGTTAATGGTCCACTTTAATTTGTACCATTCTTCAAAGGCTGAAGGTGAAAACAACTTTGGCTCTAGCTCAACATGGTGAGCACAGAGGAGCAGTTTACTCAGAAATAGGGATGTGCAAACAGGTTCGACATTGAATGGGTTCAACGTCAAACAGGTTCGGTTTGACAGTTCAAGGTCAAAACAAACCACCTGTTCAGTCTGCCCCTGGACCAAACCCGACATGACCCAGGCCATGCAGAGGCCCATTGCATACGTGCGGCGACCTCCAAAATGGCCACCATGAGGGGGGAAGGCCAGGAAAGTGCCGAAGAATGCCCAACTGTGCAATTTTTGCCACAAGAAAGGCTGGTGGGGGGAGGGGGAACCTCTTCTCTGTGGACCCCGCCCCCCGTGGCCTTGGAGAAACTCCCTGGAGGGCTAAATACTTTTTTAAAAAAAATTGACTAGTGAACCCTCCTGAACTGAGCCCAGGAAGGTTCAATGCAGGGCAAAAACAAACTGGCCCAGTTGATTTGGGGTCTGGTTCAGAATTGCGTCTGGTTCAGACGCAAACCAAACTGGGCCAATCAGTTTTGTGCACACCCGTACTCAGAAATTCCCCAATGCACAATGCTGCTATTTCTATGGTGCTAATTGATCTGGACCACCTTAATGGTCTGCTACAAGGTAACAAAATCCCAGCCACTCAGTCAGCATCTAAACATAGTCATTTCAGCACACTGTAGCAGCATTTTGCTGACCCTATCCACCCCCAGCACAGTACCTCCAGCGACTGTTGCTGGTGTCTATCTTATGTTTCTTTTTATATTGTGAGCCCTTCAGGGACATGGATCCATCTTATTTATTTGTTATTTCTCTTTGTAAACCACTTTGGAAACTTTTGTTGAAAAGTGGTATAGAAATATTTGTTGTTTGTTTTGTTTGTAGCATGCCAAAAGCCATCCAGACTGAATGCTGTGCATCTCGTGTATGAACGCAACCTTCCCCCATCACTGGCTGACATGGATGGAAGTCACAATAAACACATCTTTACCACAGCTGCCGATCACTCTAATGGTGACAAAGAGGCCTTCAGTCAGCTTCACCTTTTCAAGAATATGTATGGAAGTACCCATAATATTTTGAAGAGTGTAAGTTTATTCACCCACCCCACCCCATTCAAAGCGGGGTGGGGGGGGGCTGACATAGGTAATTGGAAAATAGAAGAAGATGATCTTCATCTCTCACCCCAAGTGTGTGCTTTGAGGAACCTTTGAAACCACCCACTGTTTTGATAGATGCAGTTTGTGCTTTGCAGCTTATTCCATCTTATATCAGAGGGTGAAAAAATATAAAATGTGAACTTGAAATGAGCTCCAAGCTGCAGCTGTCACATTAAAGGCACTATGTTAGAATATTGGGTGAAAAGCATCCATCCAGGGATTTGCTGAATCTCTTCAGGAAAGGAGAGCTTCTCTCTGCCTAGAGAGAAAATAATTAACAAGGCAATGCACACACAGAGGCAATGAGAATTCATTATTGCCTAACCTCAAATAAACAAGATTATATGATATTGAATCTCTAGTTAAAAATACTAGTGTGATATTACCTAGTTATATAATACGTGAAGGAGATTCATTTTATAAAGCTGACTGGACAATTTCCCCCCAATTAATATGCATTAAAGAGATTAATATGCTACTTAGTTAATGAATGATTTTTGAAGTGTCATATTTAATTACACATTGGTCATCATCAATAATGTAAATATTCAAGAAATTCGCTACTCATGGCAGAAATCCAATTAGCTCAATGAGGCCATATCGTCTTTTCTATCATAACTTTGATTTAAAACATTAAAATTCCTCTTCCACCTTTCTCATGATATGCTCAGCTAGCTTCCATGCTGTCTTGACAGGGTTTAGGGCCAGGTTACTTCAGAAAAGCTTCAGTGTTTGTTAAAGATATCAATCCAGTGAACTTCAAATGCACACATGTTGTGAAGCAAATTCAAATCTGGATACAAGGCAAAACAGAAAGGATACTTTGATCTGAAAAAATACCATTGCCCAGGTCCAGTGAAGCTGCTGCTGCAGCATAAAGTTTGCCCTACCAGGTGTGATCCAGGTGTGCATAAATAATGGTTCTGCAAGAAGGACAAGCCTCAGCCATCACCTGAGGACGAGCACCTAATATTTCTGCATTGTGCACACAGGCAGGATAGGCATGCATGCAAACATAAGATAAACCCTGATGGATCAGACCAAATGTCCACCCAGTCTAGTATTCTGCTTCCCACAGTAGTCAACCAGATGCCACTGGGGAATCTACAAACAACCTTAAGGTAGCATACCGTCATCATAATTAGTGGCCATTAATTGCTGCATTGTCAGCCCTAATCACCTACAGAATGTGAAGATTTTTGCACTGCGCCTGATGTCAGTTCTAATATCCATAGCATATTTGGGGCTGGGTAGGATGCGGCTGGGGAAATGCTTGACTAACAAGCAGAAGGTTGCTGGTTCAAATCCCCACTGGTACTATATCGGGCAGCAGCAATATAGGAAGATGCTGAAAGGCATCATCTCATACTGTGCGGGAGGAGTCAATGGTAAACCCCTCCTGTATTCTACCAAAGAAAACCACAGGGCTCTGTGAGCTCCAGGAGTTGAAATCAACTTTACAGCACACTTTACCTTTTCCTTTAGGATGAGCCAACTCTTCAAAAACTATGGCCACCATGTAGAGCCACCAAAAATGCTACTACATAGTGGTGGCCCCATTCAGAGAGGAAGGATAACATTTGACAACTGCTAGTCCCTTGGATAGACTTCGTCAGGTGGAGAATCTCTACTCCACTACTAGCAGGCAACCTGAACTGTGTAATGCTGACTTAGAGATCATCTCTCAGATCAATCTATGTGGTAAGCAGCATATTACAGGTGTGGTCCCTGTAATATTACAGTCACTGACCCATGGAAGCACTTTCCAGCAGCCATAGGAGATCATAATATTTGAATTCCCCCTCAGTCAGATAGTATGAGTAATTACTATGTTGGTCAAAGCTCAGCTGCTGTTGTTTTACTCCCCACCCCCCAGGCACTCAGTACTTCCTGCTAACGCTAAGTGACTCAAAAACCCACTCTTGGGATCAATAATAGATTATTTAGGAGGCATGCTGCCGGAAGAACCCCCAAACATTTCTTTTGTGTCAGGATTCATCACAGCACAGAGGGAGTTGAGCAAAAGAGTAGCAGAAATCACATTATCAAAATGACTATTCCAAGCACTGAATTAGATGGTGACAATCTCAAGCGGCAAGCGAAGCAGCCTGAATGTCATAGTCTTGTGAATTGTCTTATGAATCCTCCTGTCATAATTGCATTTGTGAAGTCATTAAAATGTTGTTTTAGAGGTATAATTACCAATGGATTTTCCTCTTATGAACTACAAGGTTCATACTTTTCAAGGAATAAATTATACATCTCTCAAAGTTTAAGCAAAGTGGCCATCTTTCCTTTGTTCCAATTTGCTTTAATGCAACCTATGATCTTTTACATTGGTCACAAACTAACTCAAGAGCTTCCTAAATCACTATTTAGGGCTGCTTTAAATGGTCTTTAAGACCATTAAGTCCTCATCTTTAGGGCCAAGATTTTCACATATTGCAGATGGGGCTTCAACCATGTCCTTTATTAGCAATCTCCTTTTCTCCCCAGCTCTCCTTATTGGACACAGCAGTCCTATGGTCCTGCTGATACTAGTAGTCACTAATGTTAGTGTGTTATCAATATGATGTTGGGATCTTTTGCACTCTTTTTGCACTCTTTTTACAGCAAAGACAACAGCAAAATGAGATAATTTAGCCACAATGTAGCATCACATCATTCTACTCTATATACAAAGTATAACCCATGAGACACAAACACAACACCACACTGTTACCAGTGTGAACCACTGTTGAGTAGAAACTAAAGTGAAATTCTTCTGAATCAGACTAGAGTCTCTAGGGCTTATTAGAATTTGTCTCAAAGGAGAGGTAACTTTACAATCCCCAGAATTCTTGTCCATGCTGAATTAAAATCAAAGCTGGAGAAGCACTGTAGCCTTCTTTCCATCCTGATTAATGTAATAGGTGGACATTGTTGGATACAGCATTAACTATTAGGGATGTGTGAAATGTTTTGGGTACAGAACAATCTGTACCTGGATCAGGCTGTTTTGGGTGATTTGTGCACAAAACAAATTGCCCAATTGCAAGTCCCAAAAGATTTGTGCACAAAACAAATTGCCTGAATTTTGGCTCTGAAAGTTTTGTTGTTTTGGACCTCCATTTTGTGGCAATCTCCATGTAGTCTACATTTTGTGTTTGATGTCTATTTGAATTTCAAAGACAAATAATGAATCAACTCTCATTTGCTACCAGAGAATCTACACTCAGAATACCTCAGAAACAACAAAACCCAGTACCCCATGGGCTTGTGGCAATGGGGGCGGTTGTCACCCTATGTGCATTACACTACCACTCACTCTGGGCCACCCCAGTGCCCCTCAAGTGGAGTTATGGGGTTGCATTATTCCCTATGGGGAAAAAGCTTAAAGGTGCACAAACTTCAGAAATTCTTTAAAAATCAGCCCCTTGCCCAATTATTTTGAAATTTAGGTGGTGGCAGGCACCCACTGGGGCACTACCTCCTGACCCACTCTTCTGCCCCTGAAACCCCTTTTCTGCCCTAAAGATGTGCCAACTTCAGAAATCATTTTAAAATCACCCCTTTCCCCAATTTCTTTGAAATCTGGGTGGTAGCTTCCTTGCACCCATTGGGCACTACCACCCACCACAACCCACCCTGGTGCCACCCCTCCCGCCGGGGAGTTATAACTAAGGCTGCCAGAATTCCCATTATTCCCTATGGGAAAAAGCTTAAAGACACGTACACTTCAAAAATCATTTAAAAATCAGCCCTTTGCCCAATTCCTTTGAAATATGGGTGGTATCTTCCTTGCATGCCTTGGGCACTACCACCCACCACAGACCCCTCTGGGCCACCTGGGTGCGCTCCACATGGAGCTATAAAGTTGCTGGAATCCCCATTATTCCCTATGGTAAAAATCCTAAAGATGTGTAAACTTCAAAAATTCTTTTAAAATAACCCCTTTGCCCAATTTCTTTGAAATTGGGGTGGTAGCTTCCACCCATTGTGCACTACAACCCCCCTGCTCTTTTGGTGCTGGGACCTTTTAGAAAAAATCCAAATCGATTCAGATTCATAAAATTTGGGTACAAATCTAATCTCGGGTCATTCAGCGGGGTGGGGGTGGGGTGTCAGATTTGGACCCAAAACAAATTGGGGTGTTTCAATTTGGGTACAAATCAAAACAAAAAAAACTGATTCATGCACATCCCTATTAACTATGCTACTGTATTGGGTTTCATTCCATTTTCTCCTCAAATTGAGTTGTTTGCTTGTCTGTGACTGCTACAATAAAGATTGATTGATTAACTGAGCATGAGGCAGCTGTATTTGCTGAAGAATAATTCTATAAATAAAGAGAAAGAGTTTACTTAATCATCACTTGTTTCTTTGAATCTGAAGTATGATGCAAGAGGACAGCACATCATGAAACACATAGGACGGAACCAGTATAATCTTCTAGCCACCTGGCCTGCAGAACCAGCCACATAATCAGATCAAGGATGTAATATCAGAAGCTATGATCCAGCATAACAACACAGATCTGGCACACATGGGATCCTGCATTCGAGCTCTGGATGCAATCATTCTTAAGAAAGGGCTAGGAGAGGCTACCTCACACAGGCGCACTTCAGAAAGTGCAGTGCCAGACCCAACTGGAGGCAATGGCACATACAAAGTGCCAAATAATTTGTCTAATTGCCTGGATCTATTATGCCACAGGATGCCTGTCATATTCAGCCCTCTTCATCCCAAACAACCATACCTCCTTCCTGTTCATTAGCTCAGTTTTCTGAGACTGCTGATTATTACCTTAGAAAACCTTATTATGTATCTTTCCCCACTGTATCACTTTGTGTAGCCCACCTCTGTGGTTAATCACACTAGCAGTAACCATGGGGACTGTGAGATGTTGGGACATATTACCTTATCCTCACTGATTTTCAAGTAGTCAGAACATGTCCATCATCTGAACAATGTTGCATGCACAGTCCTAATCCTACTTCCATGTGGATTACCCTAATTGGTTTTGTATTTGGATGTGGGGCTGACATTTTCATCATGCATACTCTTTCAACAACATAGGCTGTCATGCCACAGTCCACCAGCAATAGTTGGAAGGCTGAGGGTCTACAAGAAGCGTTCAGTGTTCCTGCACTGAAGGCTTCTTTGTGAAGCCAAGTCGGTGCAGAGGGGGAGGGGGAGTGATGTTGTGTCTCTCCTCTTCCTCCAGAAGTTCTTTACACTTGTATAAATATATGCTCCTGAAGACTGCACGATCCTCAGGAACACATTTATTCAAGTGAAAATGGCTTTTGCTGGGAGAAGGAAGCATAAAATCACTCCCCCTCCCCTTCTGCACTCATGGTGCACCTCATGGTGCAGAAGGTTTTCAGTTCAGGGATGGTGAAGGCTTCTTGTAGATCTGCAGCCCTCCTTCTGGTGCAGGAGGGCTGCGAATCATGTCAGCCATTGTATTAATTTAAGACTACACAGTGTAGCTTGTGTTGTAGTTAAAGAAAAATAGAAGTAATCTGTGGCTTCAAGAAATTGAAATGCTGTGTAGTGTATATGGGGTGGGGGAAAGAGCTTTACAAAGCACACTTTACAAATGTATGTCACTTCTTCAGTATCTCTATACAGTGATTGGTGCTATCTTCACTGTAGAAGCTGACACCTAAATAACATTCCTCAGTAGGGGCCCAGCTTGAGGAAATGCAAAGCTAAACTAATCTATCTCACTGCTTCAAAAACATCAATAATTAGAATATTTCAAACTAGCATTAAAAAATTGTCAGCAGAACATGCAGTCATAAGAGAATTAAAGTGATCCTGGATTTCATTCTTCTCTCTTTGGGTCCACCCCCCCCCCCACTGCCCCATAATATACATATTCAAAACCAATAATTATATAAGAAGCAGAGGCATTGTATATTTTTTCCTCTTTGAAGAATGCCTCATCCTGCAGCCTCATCCTGGGGGATGGGTCTTTGTCCCACCCCCTCAGCAGACAGCCTCATGGAGCACCCTGATTGGCCAGGGCTTGGTGGAGGGTGGGAATTACACATTGCTATGGTGGCTCCTTGCCTCCACTCCTCAGTTTGTTCCATTCAGGCTTTGGGAAGGGAGCTCTCTTGAGCGTCTCTCTCCCAACAATGCGACTTTGCAGGACCATTGGTGGTCTGGCAGAGAGCGGTGGCATGGTTGCCAGAATGTGAGCCGGGCAGGCCAGTTCCTGGGTGACTTTCTCCACCTTAGCCCGTGGGGCCTTCCCAGGAGTGGCAGGGAGTGGCACTGGAGCAGTGCGTGCCAGCAAGGAAGCCAGAATGTCGGGGAGCAACAGCGGCTATCACCACAACAGTTTCATTGGGCAGGAGAGCATTTTGTCTGGGCGGATGGGTCTGTGGGGCCCTAGACGTGGGTTTAGGACCATCTGAGGGTCTTGGCCTATGGGCTGGGGATCGTGGCTGGTGTGGAGGGGGCAAACTCCAGAATGGCAAACCAGGAAATTTGTGCTGGGCTGTGCAGGCTTTTTCTTTGTGGCTCCTTGGCCCCCTTTGGAGAGCACTGAAGGCCACCACCTTCCTGGATGGGATATAAGCAACAGGAAGAACTTTTTTGCTTAAGATCCCTCCCTTTTAATCAAGCGAGGCTCTATCTGTTGATTCTACCCGGAGGTTTCAGTTAAGTCCAATATAAGGGTATTTCAGTACTTGTGGGTGGGCCGTGGCTGCTGCACAGAATTGTGGGGTCTGTTGCACTTAGAGTTGCTGGATTCCATATAAGTACCTTGCCATGCCGCCTAAGAAAGCGCTGGGGAAAGAAAGGGCGGCACCCTGTTAAAAACCCCAGGAGACCGCCAGGAGACCACTTACGATGATGACTGCATCATAATCTGAGGATGAAGAAGATATGGCACAGAGAAGGACACTGATTCAAATAATGGAAGTGCTAGAGCATGCTAAGAAAGCCCCACCACACAAAGGGCCTGGCCCTTTGGGTGTGCCTGTGAAAAACAGGAAGTGTACAAGGGGTGCTGCAAGGGCAGAATTATGGAAATATTTATCTGATAGGTTGGCCTCCTTGGAGAAGTATAAGGATAAGCCTGCACTGGTTCCTGTGGAGCCCACCAGCCGTGACCATCCACTCCCAGCGGCACCTGTACCTAGTGTTCCAACACTTGTTCCAGTGCCTGCTGTGCCTGTGATACTGGACTCTTCACCTGCAGAACCACCGACGCCAAACCCATCAGGTCATGCAGACACAGACCCAGATAAGGATGGTACCGGCCAATGGCCCATGTATGCCTGGCTGAGACCTTCTTTTGGTGATTGGGGTTACAATCCTTTTTGGGCCGCACCTACACAGCCCTGGGCTTCTGCTACATTGCCAGGCATACCAGGCTGGCCCATCACAACACAGGGGGTGGCTGAGCAGGTCTGGTGGGGGTTGGCATCTCAGAGCAACATGGTTACAGCTACAAGGACATAGAGACATAGGGACATAGGCAGCTTCCATATGCTGAGTCAGACCATTGTTCTGTCTAGCTCAGTATTGTCTACACAGACTGGCAGCAGCTTCTCCAAGGTTGCAGGCAGGAGTCCCTCTCAGCCTTATCTTGGAGATGCCAGGGAGGGAACTTGGAACCTAGGTGCTCTTCCCAAAGCGGCTCCATCCCCTAAGGGGAATATCTTACAGTGCTCACATGTGGCCTCCCATTCAAATGCAACCAGGGTGGACCCTGCTTAGCAAAGGGAACAATTCATGCTTGCTATCACAAGACCAGCTCTCCCACCGAGGGTGGTTATCCCATGGGAGTGGTCCTATCCCCCCAACATTCAACGTATGGGGCTTTGGGCCTTCCGCTTGGGGACCACCTTCTGCTGGCCACGAAGAACAAGATTTTGAAGGGGGAATATGGGGATATTTTCAGTCTGCTATTTCGTGAACCTGAAGTAAAATAAAAGGAAGGGGAGACCGGTAAGGAGCAGGAAGTTGTAGCAGGTCACCATGTAGGTTCTGCCTTGCATGTGGCTTTTGTGGCACCAAGGACCCCAGCTCATCCCATAACAGGACAATGGGGTGGAATGCAGGATTTAGGAACCACCAATCCAACCAGAAGAAAGGTAATCCCCCTTCCTTGTCTCCGGGTAAAGGGTCCCAGCCCACTTAGGTTAGAAGTCTTGATTCAGCTTGTTTCAGAAGGCAAACCCCCCTTTCCTTCCCTAACCTTGGCAGGCTACCTGGTGATGCTGTCCTTTGAGGCTCAGGCCAGAGGGGTGCAGGATACTACTGGGGATGGCAGGCTTGAAGCGTATGCTTGAGGGTTAGGCCAGAGAGCAGCCCTGGGCTCAGGATCAGAGGTGGCCCATGACTGTTCTTCTCTTGCAGCTCCAATCTCTTTGTAGCTCCCCATGGAAGGTGGTGCTTTTTCAGGCAGCAGTGACAAAGCCCTTCTCTGGGGCCTTTTAGCCAAGCGAGGTTCTTCCCCATAGCAGCCATGCCCCGAGGGACTGGTGCCTGCGATTTGGAGACCTTTCCTTCATGGGGCTGGGAGGGAGTGCAGTTGCACTTGCATAACTCTAAGACCGACCAGAAGGTCAGGGACCAACAGATCGAGCTTGATCCAGCTGGGTGTGATGTGCTATGCGCAGTTAGGGCTTTGTAGCAGTATGTTGCCCTGCGGCCCAATACTGCAGGATACCTATTCATGCACTCTGATGGCATGCCCTTGACACAATATCAACTGTGGGCTACCTTGCGGAAAGCGCTCATTAGGTTGGGCAAACCGGCTCACCTCTTTAGTTTACACTGCTTCCAAATTGGGGCTGCAACTACCTAGCCCATCAGTTGGGCTTTGAGGATGCAGAAATTAAGTATAATGGACATTGGAAATCCAAAGTGTTTATGCATTATGTGCATTAATCAATGTTGCTTTATTGCCAGTTTCTTGCTCGGTGTTCAACTCTGTTGTTCTTTTTGGCGGAGCAGCAGCTCCTGTACATGTGCTAATCTGTGGCCATTCCTTGGTTTTCTGGGCCTACAAGAGAGCCAGCACCCCACTGATTGGTACCCAACTTGGTTTGGGGAAGCGTGCCAGCATGCACTTGCTGGGCATATGAGGTATGCTGAGGAGCCAGTTGCTTCTGGCATTGTGGGAGTATTTTGCTATTAGTACCCCTCCTGAGGTTCTAGTTGTGCATTTAGGTGAAAATGATTTGAGTTAGCAAACTGGGCTCTCCCTGATTCAACAGACCACCTCTGACTTTGCCACCATTCATGCTGGATCCCCAGGGTGATCATAGTCTGGGCCAATTGGCTCCAGCGTAGAGAGTGTGTGTGCATTTGTGTGTGTGTGCGCGCGCAGAATTTGCATGGAGTTGAAAGGGCCAGGAGGAAAGTTAACATGGCCATGGTGTGACCCAAGGTGGTGCATTTACCTCACAACCGGGAATTGCACATTCATTACCTCACCATTTTTGTCCTGACGGAGTACATTTATCCATTGTTGGGTGTGATCTGTATCTAGCTAACCTTCTAGGGGCTTGTTGCTATCTTGGAGGGTGGTGGGGCAGGAAGGCCAATCTAGGCTGACTTCCCTTGGTGGTAGGAACAGTGCAGGCTGGGTGGAGGCATAGAAGGGTTTGAGATCAGTGATCACCCTAGGGCAGTTAAAAAGGGTGGATTGGTCCATCAGTCCTCAGAGGCTTTGTGGCTCAGGGACTTTGATTTGTCATGAAACTTGCTTCAGAGCTTCACAAACCTTAAAGGCTGCACTGCATGGGGTCCCCTGACCCCTTTGGGATTAGCAATGAGGGGCGATGAAGCAGGTTTATCCTGCTTCTATACTTGAGTCAGGATGTGTTGCCCATTCAAGGCATGGGGGGGGGACAGTAATATTTAAACTCGGCCTTGGTTAGGCCTACACTGCTGGGGGGTGGAGTTTGACCCACACACAGTTTGCTGATTTGATCAACTAACAAAGTTGTGGCCCTTTTACCCAAAGTGAATGTGTCTGTATCTTCTTTGAGGCTGGGATGTGAGGGCAAAGGATTATGTTACCTTTACAAAGGGCCATTTCATACATGTATGAGGCATTCAGTCTTAGCTATTAAGCTTTAAGATTTCACATAAACTGTAAAGTGTGAATGTAACAAAGATGTGTTTGCAAGGTCATGTATCATACAATTGCTCTTTTCCAGTCCTGAGAGTCACCCCACCAAGTCTCAGTTGGACCTATCAAGTCTTATTTACATCCCTGTACTAGGAGTTCAAGCTCATCTTGTTTATTTCCCATAATCTGTGCATTAGTGTACACTGTATATCACAATCCATGGATGTTATGCTCCAATCTCTTTACTGTTACAGAAGCTGTAAACTCCAGTGATGTTTTCTGGTTTAATGATTACAGAGCAGCAGCTCTTATATAGATGAACAATTTTCAGACAGTTGCTCTTTTGGGCAAAGCACCACAGAGATCATGCCAGAATTTTGTCAAAGCACAGCCTTACCTACAGTCTAATTTATGTGGCTTGCACAGCATTCACTCAGATGTAGTATAGAAAAATTCAGTATGCAATTAACCTGATCGAGCTGTTAATAAGCACTTATGTGATGAGTACTGCCTCCTGTGGGAAATTCCTGTAGGGAAGTAAAAGCTAGAAAAGTGTGCAATGTATGATAAGCCATATGCAGGCCTGTGGTATTGTTACACTTCCTCTCCAGCAATAAGCATTTATTACAAGACCTGTAACCCCAATAAACGTATCGACTCTTAATGTGAATGTCACGAGTTCCCCCAGGAGCACCAACAGGATTCAATGGCAATTAATGCATCATTAAAGAAAAATGCTTCTGAAAGGTCTTAATTGCAAGTGAGGGTCCTTTCAAACACATTAAGCAGTCTAAGACCTCACTCCCAAAAGATATAGCCCAAAGAGGTAGCTTCCCATTTCACCCAAACATACCAGGAAAGCATCTTAGGCGCGTTAATGGGCCACCTGGTTACATTACGAAACTCAGCACTAATAAATTCAAAGGGATGCACATCGGGCGATGGGGCTTCTTCTGTATTTATACAAACTTGAGTTTTGGAGCCAAACTGCATGTTACTTCTAACATATATTGTGCCTTGTTTTTGATTTCTAAATAACAGCTGGGAGCGTTCAATCTGGATCAGGACCACAGCAAAGGGAAGAGGCCTCCCATGGCTATATTAGCCCCAGGAGGGGAGCTCCCCTTTGGAGCTAGTGCAGCAGGAGGGGATCCAGACTGGGACCATGATAGTGTCAAAAGGTTAAAGCAGACCTGCTCGACTTAGGCCCCCCCAGCTGTTTTTGAACTACAGCTCCCAGAATCCCCAAGCACAATGGCTGATTACGGGAATTGTAGGCCAACATCTGCAGGAGGGCAGAAGTTGAGCAGCCCTAGGTTAAAGCCTCCTCCTCCCTCACCACAGCTTCAATCTGGATTGTGCCCTACCAAAGTTGCTTTTTAGGAAACCAAAATGAGTCACACGGGGCCAAGCATGTGTTAATATTAAATCACATTGGGCCTTTGGGTATATGTAGAGAATGTAGACAATTATCCATTCAGGAGCCACCGGAATTATTAGCACTTCTAATACAATCCAGACATTTGGCATTCTTTAGTCTGTGCTTGTCCCCAGATGGCCATGCAGCTTACAAAAGGTAGCATAGCTGATTGAAAGGTGCACTTTCTGCATGGCTAGCTTCCAGTGAAGAACATGGAAGTCTCTTAAGAGAACAAGTGTCTGTCTTTCCCTGGAATCTCAGAAACCCTGGATGTAAACCTCAAGTAGCTGTCATTTATAGTTTTTATTTTATATACAGCTATTTCAGCACAACAAAGGCCCACACAGCACTGCAGAAAAAATGCAAACACACTTAATTACAAATCAGAATCGACAATAAACATTTATTGAATTCTAAAGGTAAAGTGTGCAGTCAAGTCGATTTTGACTCCTGGCACCCACAGAGCCCTGTGGTTTTCTTTTGGTAGAATAAAGGAGGGGTTTACCATTGCCTCCTCCTGAGCAGTATCGATGCCTTTCAGCATCTTCCTATATTGCTGTTGCCTGATACAGTACGAGCAGGGATTTGAACTGGCAACCTTCTGCTCGTTAGTCAAGCATTTCCCCACTGCACCACTTAAGGTGACATGGCTTAATCATCTTTTGCTAAAATCTTGTTTCATATGCCCTAGTCTAGGGGAAACTAATTTCAGTGTATTAATGTGTTTCTTCATTGACTTTATGGGGACTCAAATGAAAGGATAAGTTCTAAATGAAATATGTATACTCATTAACATGTGTGTTATTTCTATTTCATCTTAAACTTAGGGAAATTTGTACAAATATTATAGCTGAAATTCAAAGGACATCTAACATTTTGTCTGCCAGCAGAGAGTTTGGATAATGCATCCTTTAAAAAAAAAAACAAACCAGAGTCCCAATTCAACTAAAGTTAGTCTTAACTAACTTAATTAGACAATTTATAGAGCTAAATAGTTACTCCCAGGGCACATCTCTTGCAAAATCTTACAAGCTAGTGCGACTTTGCTCTTGAGATTATCACTACCACTTTGTTATACAACATACCAAAAATGTGCACCAATCATTTTTTCTGAGAAAAATAACACTTGGAATAGAAATGGACCCCAAACAATAGATGCTGTACATTTTTACCCCAGTCAGTGTAACTAACTGGGTTACAAACTACCCCAATTCAGTTCTTTTTGCAACTAAAGTGACCCTGAAAGGTATCAACGGCTTACACAAATACCTACCACAATAGGTTTGGGGGGGGTCTTTTTTGTTTGTTACTGCATTTGTATCTTGCCCTTCATCCAAGGGGCTCAGAGTGTCTTACAATAGTTCTCTCTCCCCACCTTCATCCTAGTACCAACTTTCCCATTTCAGGGTTAGGCTGAGAGACAGTCAGATCCTTCACACAATCAAAAACTGTATTCTACCTGGGTTTGGGAACTGTGTGTGCTCCCAGTTTTTGGTTGTGTGGAAGCAAGATAAAAGGAAAACCTGAGTAGAAAGGATTGTGTGGAAGCAAGGTAGGAGGAAAAGCTTAAAGATGTGTAAACTGATTCTGCCATAAATCAAATTGGGTTGAATCAGGGTTGATAATTTATTCTATGCCAAATCGAAACACCCTGAAAAAAGGGGACAGATTTTGGGTAGAATAAAATCACCTGATTTGACCCAAATCAGTTTGGGTGATTCAGGTGCCATTTGTTTCACTGGAAAAACTGGCCTCAAAATGGAGAGGAGAACTGGTCTATCAATTGCGATCAGCGGGTAGATCAGCTTTCCAAGGTGGGCTGACACATGAAGTCTGGAGCGAAGAGTTGGTCTACCCTCTATTCACAATTAGTAGACCAGTTGTCCCCAGAAAATTTGGAGAACTGGTCTACCAATAGAGATCAGTGTGTAGACCAGCCCTCTGCTCTGGACTTGGCACATCAGCCCGCTTCAGAGAGCTGGTCTACCCATTTATTATGAGTGCACCTGAGTGCATTGGGAAATGCTCATTGATGTGTACAGGACCAAAGGTGAAATTTTATTGCATATTTTTATTCTCCAAAGAAAACATCTTCTCTGGCTAAGATTCTGTCCCACATTTTGGCGTGTGTGTTTACAATTCAGGCCTCATTTCCATAGGAAATTATCTTAGGGTTAGGGTTGTGAATAGTGGCTGACATGATGAGGAAAATATTAGGCAACACCTAACTTGTCCTTTTAATTTCAAAGGGACAGCTTTGAGTAACTTTCCTCATCATGTCAGCTAGTATCAGTTAAATTGACAAAAAAGCAATGTTCCTTTCAGCTGGATGTGCAGTGCAATCTTGAGCATATTTACTCAGTTCAACAGAACCTCTTCCCTTGTAACAAGGGGCGTATCTAGGGTGGGGCAGGCAGGGCATGTGCCCCGGGCGCCACTTGAAGGGGGGCGCCATTTTGTAGAATTAATTATTTTTAAAAAGGCTTCCAAAAACAAAATGGCCACTGCACATGCTCAGATGGCATCTGTGAGGCCCTAGGCCAGGCCAGGCCTTGCAGAGGTCATTTGAGCATGCACGGTGGCCATTTTGTTTTCAGTGGCCATTTTTTTAAAAAAAGATTATTTTTAAAAATGGCTACCGCACATGCTCAATTGGTCCCTGAGAGGCCCTAGAGGCCAGCAGGGGGAGGGCATACCCCTCACAGCCTTTAGGAAGCCCCCTGAAGGGGCTACAGGTTAAATTTTTTTAAAAAAATTGATATAATATAAGACATTGTACACATATTCAGATTGGCACTATGTACAGAGAATCAGGGCTTGTGAATAATGAGCTGAAGTTTATGAGCTAGGATTGTATTCATTTGCTCTTACTTTGCTTCTTGTGATAAGTGAATTAAATGTGATGTCTTAATAATATGGTTATTAATGGTTAGTTTGTCTCTGAATCAGTGTGAAATCCATATTATTAAGGCCCACTGGGAGTTTCTTGCTCTTTCTCTCATTTTAACTGTCTTTCTGAAATACTAGAATATATTCCAAGCAGTGACACAGTTTACTCTGCATATCCTTTAATTATTTTCAGAGTATCTGGGAAAAGTCAAATTCTCCATTGATTTTTAAAACTTATGTAATGGTGATGCTACAATACATAGTAGAGAATTATACAGGCACTTCTGCTTAGTTTTCCAAGTACACCTCCACATAGTATTTGGGTATTTCATGAGCCCCGGAATACTGAAATTTGTAGTTTTCCAGCATTTTTTGGTCTGGCTAAGTCCACTGCTAAATAGTTTTTTAAATATTAAAAGATTAACAAGCTTGACTTGTATTTTTGAGCTGATATTATGGTGAAGTTATCTGAAAGATAGGTGTCAGATGTTTGTACAGGGGGCGCAATTTCCGTGCTTGCCCTGGGTGCTATTTTCCCTAGATACGCCTCTGCAACTGTATTTAGGATTGCCCTTTTAGCCACAATTAACTTAAACTGGACTGGGGCCTAGGAATGCAAGCAAATATTGGGATTAGTTATGGTTGAGAGAGATGCTTATTCTGCACTGCAGAACATTACAGTGAACAGTATACAATTCCTCTCTCCTTGGAGCTATATATTGCTCTTATGGAGCAGGACCAAGATGCTAATAATACAAAAGCTTCTGTTCTCCAGACTGAATCAGAATGCATTAGACTCAGAGAGAACACTGAGGAGCACAAAAAGAGAAAATCAGTTGTTGGAAAGCAGTTGATAATGCAGTAACTACTGTTTCCTTGTTCTGTATCTGTGGAAGCAATTTTTAAGTTTCCCAGCAATTAATCATTTTTAAATGACTAATAGATACTAGCCACAGAGTATGTCTGAGATCAGCAGACAGTGATATTTATATAAAGAGTGATAACACACTTCATACTTCAACCTAGAACAAGAAATTTTGATTTTTTTTTTTTTTTTTAGAAAGCGGACTCGCTCATTGGAATACTGGAAACAATTCAGGCATATGTAGCCACTGTGATACGATCCTCTTGTGAGGAATGTGTTTACCCTCTGCTTTTATCTCTGCTTTATCCCTTTGGTGTGTGTGTGTGTGTGTGTGTGTGTGTGTGTTTAAAATAAAACCACCTTGATGGTTTTTAAGTGGGACAAAAAGGTGGGATATAAATATATTAAACAAACAAACTGGTCTCAAAATGCCAAGCAGCATCTTTTTGAAACTGTTTTTGATTTATCTATATAAAAATGTATGATCTACCTTTCTAATGAAAAACAGGTCTTGGGGTGAATAACAAATACAAAATCCATTAACAGAAAATCACAAAAGGCCATCACAATATAAAATAAAACCACAGCCTTTTGTGTGTTCTGGTAGCTGTTGTCGTGGGAAGTCAGTTGAAGGCCACTCTGGAGTAGAGGAAGATGGGACAGTATTGCCATTTTGACCTGTGTGTGATTCAAGAGTCATAGTCATCATTTATTTAGGGCCTCAGTACAAATGGTTTTAAAAGTTTAAAAACAAATGTTTTGAGCTTTCTAGATTTTTATGGACGAAAATGGAAATCACAGTGACCTTCTCTAGCACAGCAACACACAGTCATATAATGCTTCCTTCCATTGAGTAATAGAGCCATTGTTTGAGTTGGACAAAAACTGATCCAAGAGTCTATAAAAGAATTCCATTGAACCCATTCACCCATCCAGATTGGAAGGGAAGATTTCCATGGAAATTCTAGGGGATCTATCTGGCCTTCTTTTGCACATATTTCCAAGCTATGGCATGGGCATGGGCTATGAATATACTTGTGAACCTAGAGAGCTGCACAGTAAGTTAGCTCCAGAAAATGCCCTGACCGAAGTGCCAGTTGAGACATGAAAGTTCCATGATTGCAGTGCAAATGTTTTATTTCTTTAAAGATACCACTGGGGAGCCAAATTTGGATCCGGGCTATAGCTTACATGGGAGAGGGGTGGTCTAACTCTCCTCACCACTCCGCCCATGCAACAACCCTGATCCAAATCTCTCTACCCTGAAACTGCTATTAGTAATAAATGCAAAAATTTACAAGTACAAAAAATGTTGCTATACATTTCCATCTCCTCAGCAGAGTTGGTGTGTTTGTGTGGGGGTTTGGGTGGGTGAGTGGGTGGAGTGGGTAGGGAGTGAAGCTGGAGGTTTCAGTCACAGGATTTCTGCACCATGTCTCACCTGGCCCTAACTGAGGGAGAGATAGGCCAACTTTCTTTGATATACTGTGCTTAAGTGGTCACTTGCCCAGTCCACCTCAACGGGAGCCTAGCTTATGCATAGCGTGACAGGGAGTAACAGCCCAACATTTTGGACAAACTTAACAAGTGACAGGATTGTAGTACTAAACCCACATTTCAGGCTTGAGTCATGATTGTTGAGTAAAAAATCAATATAAATTCTAAAAATGGATCGTTTAGTTATGGTGGGTTCCAGTTCACCATGACTTCGAGAACTAGTGTGGCCCAAATTCAAACTGGGGCTCAGCCATGAAGCTCACTGGGTGACTTTGAACCAGGCACTCACTTTCAGTCTAAGATTCTAATTAGATACTGTTTTGTTTTAATTGTGTTTTAATAGTTTTAACTTTTTAATTTTAATTGCTGAAATGTTTTAATCTTTTATTGGCTGTTTTTATTGTTTTGTAAACCACCCAGAGAACTTCCATTTTGGGTGGCATAGAAATGTATTAAATAAATAATAATAAAATAAATGAGATGTTTCACAGGGTTGTTTTGAGGATAAAAGGGACGGGGGGAGGAACAACTATGCGTACCCTCCTGAGCTTCTTGGAGGGAGGCTGGACCGTACAGTCACTCTTTATGATATTATTTCATTTTAGTTCTGTGATTCACTTATGGGAGGAGAGCAGGTCTTGTGGTAGCAAGCATTATGAGTCCTCTTTACTAAGCAGGATCAATCCTGGTTGCATATGAATGGGAGACAACATATGTGAGCACTGTAAGATATTTCCCTTAGGGAAAGGAGCCACTCTGGGAAGAGCATCTGCATGCAAAAGGTTCCAAACTCCCTCCCGGGCATCTCCAATAGGCCCAAGAAAGACTCCTGCCTGCAAGGAGAAGCCACTGCCAGTCTGGGTATACAGGGCTAGATGGACCAATGGTCTGACTTGGTATATGGCAGGTTCCTATGTTCCTATGAGTACCTTTTTAGATTGTGAGCCCTATGGGGAGAGGGTGCCATATTATTTATGCCCCCCCCCATAAACCACTTTGAGAACCTTGGCTGAAGAGCGGTATATAAATATTCATAGTAGTTCGTAGTAGTAGCAATACTCCTCCTGAAAGAAACTTGGGGAAAGTTTAAAAACCAAGCATTATCACATATGGATTCAGGAAACTGCTTTTAGAAGCCTCAGTTGGACTATATATTAAATAAATAAATAAATAAATAAATAAATAAATAAATAAATAAATAAATAATTTTAAATTGTGTTTTAAATTTCTTGTTTCTGTTTTTAACTAATGTTTTACCTTTGTTTTTATTTGGTTGTAAACCACCCAGAGATGTAAGTTTCGGGCGGTAAAAAAATATGTTAAATAAATAAATGCCCCATTATTAACAAACTGCCCATGCTTTCTTTGTTTGTGCTGCTATCAAATGTGAGCACTAAAACAAACAGCAGTGTCTGAGTCTGGTGACCATAGAATGCAATGGAAGCTTCTCACAGTTTCTGATTCCCATTGCTTATATTTCCATTTAACTATAACCCATTTATTTTGTAGTTTATACTGCATTTTAAGTGGCTTTATGGCTGTGGCTGCTGCATTTCAGTTGACTCTCTTAGAATTGCTAGCTACTACGGACAAATGGTTATCATAAGCACAAATTCATTGTAATGCTGTTCTTGCTTCACCACTCTGATGGATAATTTTATTACAAGAGAGACATTTGTCTCCACTGAATGTGATTTCTGAGGGGTTTTGTGAACATTAGGCTGCCCATAGGGGACAAGCATAAGCATTTCTACTCATAGTAAATGGTCATTGAAAAACTTGATATTGAATATATTTAATGAGACTGAAGGTGGAGATGAGCCAAATATCAAACAGCTACTCTCATTTTTAAAATGTGGCTGCCAGGGGTAAAAAAGATTCTATTTCTTATCCAACTTACATGTAGAAATTCACTGTTCCTAAGCCTTGAGAAGCTACTCAAGAGGGCTACAATTTAAATGAGAGGCTATTGAGAAGTTCCTCAAAATTAGTGGATGTTCATTGATTTTGAAAACAGATGACAATCAAATGGCTCCCATCCAATTCCAGTTCTATTAATTTCTGTTGAATAAATGTGTTGCTTAATTTTGGAAACCCATTTCCTTTTTTAAGAGAATAATTCTTATTTTAACTTGGTTCTCAATGTCATTTTTAATGTCAGAGTGGCAGGAGCTGCAATGCAGTCCTCTACTCGTGAGTGCCATTCTGAGTACCCATAACTGCCTCAGAACATAGTGCCACCACCATGAAAAAGCTTCGACACCAATAGCAGTCGCCATTTCCTCATGGGAGGGGCTCCCCCCCTCCCACTGTCCTGGGGCAGTTATAGGTATTCAAGATGCCATGCTCCAGGAGCCAGCTGTACATTGCAGCTTCTGTTGCCACCAACATAAGTGGGCTGCACTAATCACATTAAATATTATTTAATTTTTTTTAAAAAAAGCAAACGGTGTTAAAATAAATCCAGATACTCTAAATGGGTCCCAAAATAACAGAGTAGGGCCCAAAGGGACCTGCAAATGATTCTCAATGAAGTTTCAAAACAAATTGGGCTCCCAAAGGATTTTCCCCACACCCCTAATACATACTGCCCATAGCATGCAAGGTGCTGCTTCTACATAATATAGGTACAGTCTGTTCCTATTCACAGAGGCAGATGTGGGGTTAATGTGGCCCTATTCTCAGCATTTTTTGCCCTCCTTTAGATCCATCCCACCCACCAGCTGGACTCAAATGCCAGAATAATATTGTTTCCTCATTTAAATTTCTAAAAAAACTAATTAAAAGCAATATAAAACAATCCTGCCCCTGGCCATCCAGGATTGGCAACCATCTCCAGTTTAATGTTGAAATCAAGCCTGGGTGCTTTCCAGATTACCCGCGGAACCGCGGAAAAATCCTTTGGTTCGGGCAAATCGCATTCAAAACATAAATAGCAAAACACCCAGAAGGGGGTGCAGTCTTGCAAAAGCTAACAACCGGAAAATACAGCAACCGTTTTACACCAGACATACATTATAGAAATAAATCGCAGTGATTAAATCTGAAACAAGGCATAGAAAATGTAAATGGCACCCTGCTGTCAGCGTAGGGACTGTAGTGTCACGACACAGGAAGCGTGGAAGCACACTTTGGAGATACGTCGTTACCCTGTTGCAGGGTCTAATCTGGAAAGTGCCCTGGAGATATATGGTGAACAATATTTGGGAGGAGGGAATGTCCAGGATGGGATAGCCTCAGAGTTGACAGTGATGCTGCAACCAATCCTTTTGCTAAGTAAACCACTTGAACCTTATTGTTGTATATTATTGTTAATAATGCTGTAATTAATGACACAGTGTGGGCAAGTATAGAAAGAATTTAGCAGCTCTCTTGATCAGATAGATAGATAGATGGATGGATATCTATAATATTTATACCCTGCCCCTACTATACTCCTCCACTACACTACTACTTGGGGCAGCTTGCAGCATTAATAAAATAGATACAATATAAAGCGCTTGATTATACAGCGCATACAGGATGTAGAATTGCAAATGGAACAGGCAAATTTACCGAGTGGTATATATCTTGCAAGTCAGAACACTGAGATTAAGCCAGCTCCATATTTAAGTCGTATCTTGATACCAAAGTTCAGGCGAGCTCTTACTCTCGCCCGACTAAATGCTCTACCTACAGCGGTCTTATTTGGAAGATTTGCAGGCACGTCAAGTGTATCTAGAGTGTGCCCATGTGGATCTGGCCTTATCGGAACAACCGCTCATGTCCTGTTGTACTGTGATCACTATAGAGAAGTAAGATGTAAATCAATAGCCCCGCTCTTGAATAATTTCCCTGGTCATCAAGATGAATTTTATTTAAATTACTTGCTTACCAACCTAAATTCTGATGTTGTATATACGGTGGCTAAATTTTGTTATATTATATGTCAAATGCCGACTCACATGGTGTAATGAATTTTCTATTGTTGTTTTTCTATTTTTGTTTTTATCTGTTTGTATTGTATTGTATTGTATTTTACTGGTCTATGACTGAAATAAATTTATTTATTTATTTAGATACAATTTATTTAGATACAATACAATAAATTTATTTATTTATTTAGATACAATATAGAACAATAAAAATAAAATTAAAAAGTTAGAAGTCCAGACTAAAACCATGTTTAAAAGTTACAAATGTTAAATGTTTCAAATTAAAAGTTATAAATAAAAACTAAAAACTAAGAACCTAAATCCACCAATGGTGTCTTTGAAGAGGAAGACATTATTCAGGAGGGGTGAATGATAAGTTAAGAAGTCAGCACACGCACACACACACACAAACACACACACAAACACACAGAGACTTCCTTTTCCTCTTGATTTGGATTGGGTTTGAATCAGAGTGGCGGCTGCTTGAGGAAATCCTGTCCTTCATCCAGCTCTTCCTTGCTCATTCTCCTGGTGTGCACATACCTGAGTAGTGATGGAAGAACAACAGTAATACAAGTTAGATATGGGGCAGGTACATTGATCAGTCTGCCAGTGAAGCAAATGCACATGGTGCCTCTCCCTCCCGTTTATTAAGCAGGCTGCTGCTGCTAGAAGGGCTGTGTACAGCAGCAACTGAGCAAGCCTCCATGCTTGTTTGCTGACAGGGGCAAGGGGCAAGGCTTCAGCATCTTCTCCCCCCACTCCCGCATCAGCAAAGAGGCTGCCTCTTCACCTCAGCATGTTTATTCCCAGCTCCCCTGCATCAAAACACACACACACACACACACACACACACACCATCCAGCCTCCTCTTGAGGTGTCTTCATTCTCCTCCACAGCTCTGCTCCCCACCACATACCCCCACAGCTCTTGGGGAAGAAAAGGGGGCAGGGGAGGTGAGAGTGCTTCACTCAAGCAGTTCAGTGCCTCTGAGCAACAAACAGAGAGCAGACACATGGAAGCCTTCCTGTCATTCAGGCTGGTTACAAGCCACTGCACAATTGGGTTCATTGGAAATCTGCTTCTGCTTACTTGCTTACTCACAAGTAATTCCTACTAAATTCTGTGGGGCTCTCTCCTATGTACACATGTGAAGGATAAATGCCCCAGACTTCTTTGTAAATATTGGCACATTGCACTACCATGTTGCTTCATCCATCTTTGCGTGACTCCTCAAAATAGGCTTTAAAATGATAGAAAGGCAACAGCAAATTGCTGTTTCAGAGATATCTGCACATTTTTTAATGCAACAATAGTCCGGTAAGCATCCCAAAGAAGTTGGGATTGAAAGTGATTCCAGACTATTCTTCAGTTGTGGGCTCTGGGCTGAATTGCTTACATAGGTCTGTATACACTAGACTCTTGTAATCTGCAAAACAGACTGGTTTCTTCCAAAATTCAGCAGCAACTGTAAATTTTAGTGTCTGTTTAAAAAAATGTGCTGACAAACATAAAGCACCTTATTAATGCTCTATAAAGGATGCTCAGAGTTATGGAATGCTTTTTGTCAGCACTTTCTAAAGGTTGATGGAGGCAGATCCGTCTGGCTGACATATTGCACATTCAGTCTCTCTATTGCTAAAATATCTGATGTTCTGGTTAAACTATCATTTTTACAGTTTATACATGATGTGTTTTTGAAATAATGATGCTAAGTCAAGAAAAGAGATATTGCCTGTAAAAATCTCTTAGAATACAAATTGAGAGCTAGCTTAGTGCTGACAGGCGAAGCCATAAGACAGTTTTAAAGTCAAACTTTCTGTTTAAAAGCTCTTCTTGCTAGAGCTGTAACAGATTTCCTCCCCCAAATTATCCAAATCATCTAGAGAATGTGGATGTTATATATGTTCCAGCTGTTACCTTTATGTTTCAAAACTGGCTAAATATTCATCAAACATTTGACATCTGCATTTGCTAAGAACATATGATCGAAATGTTAATTGATAAGATACAAAGGTATTTAGTTTTTGATAGCTCATACAATGACATGCAATGTGTGATATCAGTTTTCAGATAACTATTAACATTTAGCATTTGATACTGAGATTTCTTAGTCTATCTTTTCCAAAATCAAAACAATCGTAAGATTTCAATAGATCTTAATGTCTGAACTCAGAACTAATGAAGAAAATACTCATTCAGTGTACAAATTTGATTTTTTTACCTTCGGTATTCAAATGGCATAATTATAAATTTATACTTGATAATTGATACATTATGTGAGTGAATTGCTCCACTCACATCAAAAGACACGCAGCTCAGATGAGAATTGTAATGCAAATAGAGCAAGGTCTCCTGTGCAGGATTGGGATGAAAATAGTCACTATATATTTTCTTAATATTACCTTTGTTATGTTCTCATGTTATTTTTTAAAAATCTGCACTATCCATTGGTTGTGGTGGGGGGGAGCAGCATGGGGACTCATCCCCACTGCTCCCGGCCAGTACTGGTCAGGTGGGTGCGCCGTTTGCATGCTGCCAGGGCATGGAGTGATCATCTGGCAGAAGGTAAGTCGGACCCTGTCTTCCTCCCTGCCTGTATGTGTGGTCATGTGAATCTCCACATAATTTGGTAGTGCTCAAATGTGTTCCTTAGGCTGACAAACTGCAGATACTCATCCAGAGAGATCATACTTTTTTTGTTGTTGTTGAAAGATTGCATTTACCATGCATTTCATAACAATAACCTAAAACCAAAGAGTGATTAGTTTAATTTCATGGTCAAGGTGACGGGAGGGAGGGGACCCAAGAAGAGAAGCAAAAACATCAGTTAGGCTTTAAAGAACATTGCATTCACCTCCAATGTGGAGGGGGATAGAGAGTGTCTGAGGTGTGAGACATTGACACATTCCAGTCACTGGCTGCCCATGAGAGTGCCAAAAGTGTAACCTACATTCTTTCATTAGCACTGAAATGGAGATGATATACAGGTAATGGATAAATTGGATAATGGATAAGTGACGGTTTTAGCAAACCAACCATCACATTCTGCTATACCTGAAATGCTTCTGATGACAATAAAACATGACTTATTTGTTTATTGGCTAATGTTCTGTAAAAGCCCAGTTTGTGTAACTGGAGCCCATGCAATGGATCACTTACTTCAGAAGTTATAGTTATGCTGAAGAAAGTGCACCCACCACTTCCTTCTTGACTAGAATGCTCACTACTGCCATCATTGCTTTTGCTACTGTTGTTGCTAAGGGGGAGAGAAGTCACTTTCCCTTGAGAGTTCCCAGCCACCACTTTGTCTACTCCCCCCCCCCTGCACCTAAAGAGCTTCCCTCGTGCTGAATACTGAACCATGCGGGGGGGGGGAGGAAAAAGAGGTGAAACTTACATGTGCTGCCAATTTCATGTTACCTTGAAATTGTTTGCCTTGAAACTGTAGTCAGACTTCCCAGAGAGGTGAAGTCAGGAAATCCTTGCCAATTCCTTCCTTTCTTAAATCAAAATCAATGTGTGCAGCAGCACTGAATCAAGATCATGCATACTATATACATTGATTTAACACAAAACAACAAATCAAACGTGGGAGGAGGGGGCCACCCTTGCAGGGATTTGAACAGGACTTGCTTGGACTTGCTACAGTTTCAATTCCAGGAATTGAAGAAGAGGAACAACATTTTAGAACCGGTAATGGTAGAAAGTCAGCTAAGTGATGGAGAGAGGCAGAATCACACATCGAGCCTGTTTTTAGCTGAGGTTAAGGGAGCACAGGATACACAGAGAGGGGCTCCTAGTGTGCCCGTCAGATGAGAGAATCTCCCAAGGCACCTCGTTCATCATGCAGTGCCTTGTGGGATAGGCGGAGGCCAGGAAAATGAGTCCTGGCCTACATTGCTCCACACTGCCAAGAGCAGCATGGATAGTCATCCGCACTACTCCTGGCAGCGCAGGTCATTTGGGTGTACCAAAAAGCTTGTGCACCAAAAAGATAAATAGGAATTATCTAGGGGGAAGGTAGGTTGAAACCCTGCCTTCTCACCCACCCCACCATCCGGCTGGTTGTGTGAATGGGCTCTACATCACCAAGCGTATCACATGCAACATCTCCAATGGTGAAACAGTAGAGTTACATCTAAAGGACTGTACCACAATTGTGACAAAAGCTCCAAAACATTTACAAATCTTCACTTCAAAAACTAGGACAACACCTAATTAAAAACATGTTTGCAACAGGGAGAAAATTCATCTGAATCCTCAGGAATAAATGAGTGGCTGAATGATGTCAACAGTACTAGTGTGGCTGGACAGACAGTATTCCATGGAAGAGGTCTTAACATATAGCAATTTTTCACAGAACACAAGACTAGCACTATCAAACTTTGCTATCACTGAAGTGCAGAACATGTTTGTGTAATGCAGAAATTATTGGGGATGTAGAATCTTGTTCTGCCACTCCTAAAGGGAATGTATGATATATTGAGGTAAAAGACCTAAGAATTGGGACTTCTAAACAAGCTTCTGTATATACAGGAGATTCTAACAAATAAGTAGTCTACTTCGAAAGTGGCTGTCAGATTTGCTATGCCCAGAACTAGAAACAAAGATTGCACTCTCCCCCTTTCTCTTTCTAGCTTAAGATTAAGGGTTAAGATAATTTTACTGCTTTAAAATATTCTATAGCCATCATTTTTTACATCCACACATGTCAGAATCAACACCTAGACTACAGAGGCAGATAGTGGAACTGTGGTGTGAAATCATGTCACTTGACCATTCATGGTTTCCTTTGAAAGTGGCATAAATGCATATTGTTATAGAGTGGGTTATGTGTATATTGGGATTTACACATATATTTTGTCAACAGAGTTAGCCATGTATGGCTCTTTGAGAGCAATCTTAATAAAAAACATTCTGAAGTTTGTTGGGGAGTAGAATATCTTTTAAAAGATGTTTAATGTTTTTAGATGTTTTTATGCTTGTGTTTTAATTTATTATTATTATTATTATTAATCAGATATGTTTTCATACTTTTTAGCTCAATATTTTAATGTGTCTTTTTTATATTTTATTGTGAGCTACCTTGAGATTTTCTTAATGAAAGATGGGGTATAAATTTAACAATAAATAAATAAATAAATAAATAAATCCTCTGCAAACTAAGGAGTTATTTTTGTTTTGTCCCCAAAGAGTTAGCTTTCCATTATACAGTGGGAAAGAGGTTAAATAGCTTACTCTGGTCGATTGCATCATTTTTGTAGACGAGATCCAAGATCCGCAAATCCTTATGCTTCTAGGCACTATATCAAAACATAAACTGTGAATGAAATTTCAGAGTACGTCTCAAGGTGTTTATATATTTATTTATTTATAATTTTTAATACCGCTTTTCATTAAAACAATTCCAAGGCGGTTTACACAAAAATTAAAAACATGACAATAAAAATGACACAATTAAAATAATAAGCTAAAATGTAAAACAAATCTGACTAAAAAGATTTAAAATACAAACATAAAAACTGTAGAAAATACAAAGAAGCAGCAGTAAAGACAATCATATAAAAGCCTAGGTAAAATGCCAAGATTTAACACACTTTCTAAAAACTGTGATGGATACCGAGGAGCAATTAGCCACTGGGAAAGCATTCCAGAGTCTGGGGGCAGCAACCGAGAAGGTCCTGTCCCACGTGCACAACAACTGAGCCTCCCTCATTGTCAGCACCCAGAGCAGAGCCCCCTCAAATGACCTCATCAAGTGGGCAGCAACCCTTGGGAGCAGGTAGTCCCTCAGGTATCCAAGGCCCAAACGGTTAAGGGTTTTAAAGGTCAAAGCCAGCACCTTGAATTGGACCCAGAAACAAACTGGTAGCCAGTGCAGCCTTTTCAAAATGGGTGTGATGTGTGTTGGGGACCCCCCCCCCGACCCCAACATTAAACCCAGAATACCAAACCAGAATTGTGTAGGATTCAGGCCTGTGTCTGACTCCATTTTTATTAAGAGACTAATTAATGCCTGAACTCAAGGTGAACTGACCAGTACATGACTTGCCTCTGAGACTGATGTTCTGTGAAAGAGGAGGCAATCCAGCATTGTATTGTGAAATGGGCACTCACAGAAACACAAGGGCTAGGCCTGAATTATCAATATGCTAAAATTTAACTCACTATCAGATAATGTCTGTGGAAGAGGCCAGAGGCTGAGCTCCCCTTTCCTGTTGCAAGAAGCCTACGTTAATCTTTGTCAATGATGGCTCTGCTCTGCCCAAAGGGGATACTCAACTGCTGTCTATAGAAATTACACTCTAGGAAAACACCTGTAGATTTAGTCCTTTTATTAACACCCTTTTAACACCTTCTGGTACCAAGCACCAGAAATCTGGGGACAAGAGAAGATGCCCATTTTCAGCTCAGAGATACAGATTTGCTTTGGGCAAATGAATGTCCCTTCCCCTAAATAGCAGCTTACAGAAGATGGGATTGATATCTCCCTGGACTGAGCTAATATCCTGAATAATAAAAAAGGCAATATCCAGCAGGTAACAGCAAAGTGTCACCTTTTTGGGAACCAGGAAAGATGAGGATATTTTGAATAGACTCTATGGAGATCAAAGGAAGATACAACTATAAAGAATGAGGCTTACTGGACTGAGTCAGCAATCTTGCCTAACAAGCATACTTGCTCAAGAGCCATCCCAGAATTTGCTGCTAAGCCACGGGGCAACAAGAAGGAACTCTGTCCATGGGCAGGAACTGTCTGTGACTTCTGCTGTGCAGTGAGAAATCAAGACTTCCCCAGCCATGGTGCTCTGACTCTCTGCCTCGCTCTGAGCAAACTGCTTGCTTGACCATTGCTCCCAAGCTTCTGTCTCCAACTACAGCCTCTCTCCTTCAGCTGAAAGCCCCACCGCTCTCAAGCCTCTGACCCTGGTAATATGCTGCTCCACAAGCCTTGGATCCCTCTTCCCTCCTCCCTACTAATTACTGCCACTCCCTTCCTAAGCCTTCCCTTTCATCTTTCTCTGCTTCTCTCTAAATGTTTTATTAGGATTTTTTAGATTGTTAGATAGCTGTAATTACTGATTGCACACACATATGTTAGTTAGGCACATTACCCTACATTTGAATCAGAAACATGTTTTTATTTTATCCTGATAAGCAACTTTTTATAATAAAGCCCATTGAACTTTCTGAGTGTGTCTCTCTCTATCTCTGTTTGCGCACCCAGATCCTACATAGTCACCATCTCCAAGAACCAATTCAGTTTGTGTATGATGTGACTTTGCCTCTTTCCCTCTGAGCATGTACAGAGTGCAAAACCAGGTGTAGTTCACAACATATAATCCCAACGGGCAGCTCCAGATAAAACCCTAGCTGCTGCATTTTGCACTAGCTGTAGTTTCCAGATATTCTTCAAGGGCAGCCCCATGTAGAGCATCTTACAGTAATCTAGCCGTGACATGACTAAGGCATGGGTAACTGCAGCCAGATCTGCCTCCTCGAGAAAGAGACACAGCTGGCACACAAGCCAAAGCTGTGCAAAGGCACCTCTGGCCACTGCCTCCATCTGAGCTTCCAAAAGCAGAGCCAGGTCCAATAATACTCCCAAGTTACAAACTTGCTCCTTCAAGGGGAGAGCAACCCCATCCAGAACTGGTAGAACCTCCTCATCCCGATTGGCTTTCCTACTGACCAACATTACCTCTGTCTTGTTCAGATTCAGTTTCAGTTTATTAGCCATCCAACCCATCATGGCCTCCAGCCTCCAGTTTAGGATATCCACTCCCTCCCTAGGATCAGGTGACAAGGAAAGATAGAGCTGAGTGTCATCTGCATATTGCTGACAACTCAGCCCAAGTCCCTGGATGACCTCTCCCAGTGGTTTCATGTAGATGTTAAACAACATGGGGGACAAAACTGAACCCTGCGGGACCCCACAGGCCAATGGCCATGAAGCTGAGCAATAGTCCCCCAGCACCAATTTCTGGACCCCCCCCCCCCAAGAAAGGAATGGAGTCACTCCAACACAGTACCTCCAATTCCCATAAACATGAGGTGGTCCAGAAGGATACTGATGGTTTCAATGGTTTCGAACACTGCTGAGAGGTCCAGCAGAACCAACAGGGTTGCACTCCCCCTGTCTAGTTCCCAGTGTAGGTCATCCACTAGAGAGACCAAGGTAGTTTCAGTCCCATATCCAGGGCAGAAGCCAGACTGAGAAGGGTCCAGATAATCTGTATCATCCAAGACCCTCTGCAGCTGGGATGCTACCACATGCTCTATCACCTTGCCTAAAAAGGAACCTTGGAGCTGTAAGACTCAATTGGCAGGGACCAATTGATTCGCTGGTCTGCACTGAACAGATGCAATGGAGGTGGAGAAAAAGCATTTCTTTGCCACCCCCACTGCCACGGAGTAGTCCCTAAAATGGGCTCTAGCCCATGTTCTGTTGGATTTGTCACAACTCTTCCTCCAGCACCGTTCCAGCCATCGCCCAAGTTGTTTCATTGCCCTAAGCTCCAAGGAAAACCAAGGAGCAGAACGGGCTTCACCAAGCCAGAGAGGGTATTTAGGAGCAACCATTCCAGAGATTCACTAGGGCCTCAGCAGATCACCAGCTCTGGACACTGGAAACTCCCTGAGGGCCATCTGGAAACCAAGCGGATCCATAAGCCTTCGGGGGGGCGGGGACCATTCTAATTGGTCCATCACCCCTGCAGAGGGCAGATGGAGCAGTTAAACTAAACCCCACCAGATGATGATCTGTCCATGACAAGGGAGTTATCTCAAACTCCCCCACCTCCAGATCATTTATTCCCTGGTTGGCAAAAACCAGATCCACAGTATGTCCTGACATGTGTATAGGGCCCAATACCAGCTGAAATGGTTGCCATGGAGGCCACAAAATCCTGAACTGCACCTACTAGGGGGGCCTCAGCATGGACATTGAAATCCCCCAAGACAATAAGCTTGGAGGAACCCAAGGTGACCTCCAAGACCACCCCCGCCAGCTCAGGTAGGGATACTGAAGTGCAGCAGGGTGGTCGGTACACAAGCAGAATCCCCAGCCTATCTCGGAGGCCCACCCTCAAGGACAAACACTCAAAATTCTGAGATTGCCTGACTGGGCACCTGGAAATGGGAATGATCTGTCAAAAGATGAACGCAATGCCACCTCCCCGACCCTCCAGGTGGGGCTGTTGCATGATCTGGAAACCTGGAGGACAGAGCTGAGAGAGACCAACCTCACCCAGCTCATCCAACCAGGTCTCCGTCACAGATACCAGGTCAGCATGCTCATCCACAATCAAATCATGGATGAGAGATGTTTTAGTGTTGATCAGCCTGGCATTCAGCAGCAGCACCCTAATCCTCGAGGGAGTGTTCTCAGAGCTTCCTGGGGTCACAGGGTTGGGAGAAGGGCTGGAAAAAGGAACAGGCCTCTATTGCCTGGACCATTTCCCCCTGTAACTGCCTGCCCAACTCCCATTGCCATACCTCCCTCTGTCTGCTACCTGTGAGATTGCTGTGATATTGCTGCCCCCAGAACATCCCCACTTTTCTGCTCTCCCAGACACATCTCCTCAGCCTGACCAACCACAGCTCTTCTGTTTGATAAAAAAAGCCAGGTCCAGGACTCATGCAGTCAAACTCTCATGCTGGCTTCTTGATGGACGGTCTTCTGAGGCCCCAAGCAGCTCACTCCATGGCTGAGAGCCACAAGGACGAGAGCCCTTGTCCCAGCCTGCTCTTTGTAGCAGGAGCAGCAGCAGCCCCAAAGATGACACACCTGGAGAATGGTGGGGCAGAGGCAACCACCAGTCAGTGCCCCGCCCAAGCTGTTCTCGCTTCCTGTTCTATCTCCTCTTCTTTTATCAGAGTGTGTTAATAAGTTCTTGACAATAACGGAGAATCTGGTGAAGTAAAGCTATATAGGGCAGCGTCCAGACTTTTTAGTCATGACTAAGTAACACTGAAATTAATAAGTTAAGTTAGTCATTACTGGTGTAAGTCCCATTCTTTTAAATGGGATTTAATTATGACTAACTTACTCTGGATGTTTTCCATATAATTTGGAAGATAATTATCCCAAGTTGTATGGTTGTCTGAGCCCAACTCAGATTCAACATGCACATGCAATTTTGATTCATCCTATTCTTCTTGATTATATTGCATGAGACAACTGTTTGATAAAGTTGTTACTTATGGTCCCTAAAATGCTGTTGGCCAGATTGTCCTGGCTTCAGTATAATCCTACAGCAGACGTTTCTAACCCTGTCCCCAATTCTGTCATTGTGGCTAGGGATGGTGGAAATTGCAGTCAAACAATAACTGGAGACACAGGTTGGGAACCTCTGTCCAAAAGTCCTAGTGATGATCTAGTGAAATTATTTCTCTTGCTTACTTCTACATGCATTTCAAAGCCAAAGGAAACTTAAACGGCTGCCTTGATCCATTCTAATCAAGGAGGTTGTCATTTGAAGGGCTGCAAATCTGTAACACATTGCAGTATTTAATTTCTATGGCCTAGACTGTTGCATTTCTTAGAATCTCAAGTGTCTCCGTTCTCATGGTAAAGAACATTTCTAAGGAAGCAGAATCAGGTTGATTGTAAAGTGCTGGGCAGGGATATGAAATAATAGGCCTACTCATTTCCTGTACTTTTCCTTTCCCCATACACACATTTGGGATAGCACAAAAACCTTTCTTTCAACACACATTGCTGCAAATATATCAAGATATCTTAGAGAGCACCTTCTTCTGCATGATCCCCACTGCACGTTAAGGTCATCTGAGGAGGTCCGTCTCCAGTTACCCAGTAGTTCGTCTGGTGGCGACGCAGAGGCGGGCCTTCTCAATAGCTGCTTCTGGGCTATGGAATGCACTCCTGGAAGAAGTCCGTGATTTGAGTTCATTACTGCCTTTCAGGAGAACCTTTAAAACCTATCTGTATGACCTGGCCTTCCAGGGTTTTTAAACTCTTTTAAATTGTTTTAAATGGTTGTCCTGGTTTTCCAGGGTTTTTAGCTGTTTGCCTGTTTAATTGGTTTTATTCTGTTTTTTATAGTTTTGATTTTAATTGTTAACTGATTTTAATTGTTTTTATCTTGTTGTAAACAGTCCTGAGCCATTTTGGAAGGGCGGTATATAAATCAAATAAATAAATAAATAAGATCATAAAAGGACAGTAAATACTATTTCATTTCTAATGAGTACTGCTGTTATTAATGGACCATAAGTGGCAGACTACATTTTTACAAAAGGTCCCAGAATCAACTCTCTGATTAAGTGCTTTCAAGTAGAATAGTTGAGATAGAGAAAACTTCAGAGATATTGAACGATTGTTGCCAGGGTGGCAGCCTAGAATATCAGCAGAAAATGGCTCCCTGTAATGATATTATCTATTTTAAGTATTTAATGTTGGGATTTATGTGTATATACATTGCCTTTGTTCTTGCCATTGATGTATTGTATGTATATCTGTGTATAGGCTTGGAGCAGAGTTTAGAATGGTTGTGTAAGTCATCAGTTCTGTAGACTGATTGGTCAGTTTTTATTTCTTACTGGATGCTTGAGACTGTTATGTTCCTGTTAGGATAATCTTTCACTCAGAGTATGACCGCTGCTTATGATTTGGTAATATCTGAGTAATAAACCTTAGTAACTTTGTTCAATGAACTTAACAAGCCTCAGTTTCTGCTCTGTTACAATCCACTACATTTGATACCCCATTTTTCAATCCAGGAACTTCCAAAGTGGCTTACAACACAAATTAAAACTATCACAAGAAATAATAATGACAATGACGACGACGACGACAACAACAACAACATTATTAATACCCATCAAATAGCATAACCAATACAAGCAGAGTTAGAATCACACATCTATAGACCTCAGGAAATTAAAAAAAAGTTTTTACCTGGTGCAAAAATGTAATAAACCTGTCAGCAGACGAACTTTTCTGTGCAGAGAATTCCAGAGCTGAGGCAATACCGAAGAGAGGGTCCTATCTCTGGCTGCTATTATTTAACAATTGTGTAAATTAACAATTTAACAATTGAATAAGTGATGGAATGTTACAAAGAACTGGGTTCAAATTCAGCCATGATGCTTACTGGTTGACCTTGAGCCATTCTATTGCAGCTGATTTCATGGGATTGATGGGAAGGTAAAATGCAGGAAAATACCATACACATCATCTGGAGCTCTTTGGGGGAAGGCTGGGGAGAAGAGCTAGTCTTGCAGTACCGAACATGAATTGTCCCCTTCGTATGAGATGAGGAGTCTTGCAGTAAAGTTGGTAAAGTTGTGCTGTTGAGTTGGTGTCAGCTCCTGGCAACCACAGAGCCATGTGGTTTTCTTTGGTAAAATACAGGAGGGGTTTACCATTGCCATCTCCCGCGCAGTATGAGATGATGCCTTGTAGCATCTTCCTATATCGCTGCTGCCCAATATAGGTGTTTCCCACAGTCTGGGAAACATAGTTTGGGGAATATACCAGCGGGGATCTGAACCAGCAACCTCTTTCTCCCTAGGCAAGTTATTTCAGCACTGCACCATTAGGTGGCTGTAGTCTTGCAGTAGTGAACATGAATTGTCCCCTTTGCAATGCCATGGCTAGCATTTGGATGGATGTCCACATGTGTGTGCTTTCTGCTGTAAGATCTCCTTAGGTGATTCAGCTGTAGCTCAGTGGGCTATGGCTGCATCACCTAAAAGACAGATAGGGCTGAGAAAGCCTCAAACCTTGGAGAGCCACTGCCAGTCAGTGTAGGCAATACTGCGCTAGAGGGACCAATGGTCTGACTCAGTATAAGGCAGTTTCCGGTGTTCCTAAGGGAATAGAGGCATCTCATTGTTGTTCACCTCAAGCAGCAAATGACAATGAGCTGGTGCATCTGTAATGTTTTTCTCCCCCGGCTCTCTAGTCAAAATCCTGTGCCCAAATGGATGGTTGATATGGAATGCTATTCTGCACAATGGGAACTCTAGGGATCAGCATCCTCCGGCATGCTTGTGTCAGAGTAAACTGCAATAAATGCCAAGTTGCAGTGGGAGTAAATTGCAAAAATGCATTGTGCTTGGCTATAGAGAAGAGCTTGGAATAAATGGAGAACAGTAATCTTAGCTTGTCATGGTCGTAGGGCTCATTTTTAAACTATGGGAAGCTGGCAGAGCGCCATTGGCTTTGCATAGGAAGATGCCTTATACCAAGTTGGATCATTGGTCCATCTAGCTCAGTATTGTCTAAAATAAACTGGCAGTAGCTTCTCCAAGATTGCAGGCAGGAGTCTCTCTCTGCCCTATCTTGGAGATACCAGGGAGGAAACTTGGAACCTTCTGCAATGCAGATGCTCTCCGCAGAGTGGCCCCATCCCCTAAGGGGAATGTCTTATAGTGTTCACACATGTAGTCTCCCATTCAAATGCAAACCAGGGTGGACCCTGCATAGCATAGGGGACAATTTGTACTTGCTACTACAAAACCAGCTCTCCTCCCAGAATGCAGCTGAGCTGTCGTATTCCATCTGAAAACTTCCCTTTTAATTTCCTGAGTGTTGTGTCCATGTATCTATCTTCAGCTCTCATCAGCCAGGGGGCATGGAACAACCTTGATATTCATTCTTGGCAGTACCACAAATCACTGTAATTTGGTTGCCTGGCTAGCTTTAGTTTCCTAAATAATAGATTCTTTTTATTATACTCACACCCTCCCCCTCATGGTCACTGACAGTTTGCACACTTAGAATAATTGATTGTATAATATTAATTGGATAGTATTGAAAAATGCAGATTCAATGCATAATAAATCTGAGCCAAACTAAGGTATAAAAATGGCTCAAATCAATACTATCACAGTTGTCTTTGGACTTCAGCAAAGAAAAAGAAAAAAGGAAGATTTTTCCTTTCCTTTCACAAAAATCAATTGTCAGAGGCCAGTGTGCCATATTTTCAAACTCTTTTTCACATGTTCGTGGCTAATAATCACCCAACAGGATTTCCAAGGTATTAATTAACTGGGAAATTAATAACACATGATTAAATTAGCACTTAACAATGCAGTAACAAGGACATTAAAGTGGGCTATTTTCAGAAGGGAACTTTGGAGCTGTAAGACTCAATTGGCAGGGACCAGCATTTGTATTCAAGCCATCATTCACACTGCTTTTAAATTATCAGTATTTGAAGATGTCGCTCTCTGATCCTTTTTAGTGAATTAATTTAGCTATAATCCCTGAAACCAAAGCAGGGATTTTGTTGTCTCATTCCCACCAAATAATAGGTATGAGATGGGAAGGAACCAAAGGCCTTTCCACACATTTGTTGTATTGGGGCAATAAGAGCCCAGCGGTTAGTCAGTTGTTCCAGAGTATCCATCAATTTGTGTATCTTAGTGCAGCTCAGGAAACAGCATTTTTCCATGTGTCAAATCTGAATATATGGTTGCTGGGAAAACAGTATTTCCCCTTCTGCTCCAGACCCCAGCTGGCTCATCTTCCACAGTTTGGAGGACTGTGTGGAATGAAATGCAGCATGAATAGCAGAGACACCTTTTGGCTACTGCCTGTGACATCAGTATGAGTAATACCTTCTCTGCCATGCCCATGCTACTTTATATTTCACAAAATAATTATTTTTATGCATTTTTAACCTCTTACAGAGGTTGAGATGTCCTCACCATATCATTCCAAGGCGAGAGGGTTCAAACGTCTTATTAAGTGACCAAAAAATGTTCAGTAGAATCATAGAATTCCATGTGCTTAAAGCAGGAATAGTTTTTGATCCTGTGATTGCCTCCCTATACTGCATGGTGAGCCTGCCCCTACTTCTCTCTCCACCCCCTGAAATACATTTCAGAAACAACTTATATGTGGATCAGCTGTTCAGTGAGAGAAATGTTAAAAATGACCCTAAACGCATTCAAGCCCTTGGACTAATTAAGAATAACTCTCTGGATTATGACCTTGGTGAGCACCACAAAGCTTCTCTATTGCAATATTCTGCTTTCCTCTGTACACACACACACCCCGCTCAGCAATCTACTGCATGATGTTAAACCTGACTTTTCTATTTTAAAATGCAGGTCTAAGGTATTAATTCCTACACCCTCAATACCCCTTGTATTAGAAAAGCAAACAGGTGGTCGCTCCTGCAACATCTCTATCTTCTCTGCATCAAGGATATCCCCATCTATTGGATGTGGGCAGGATAGTTGCACTTTCCAGATAAAAAATCTAAGGTGACTGAACCTATATAAGGATTGCAATACCCTGCCCTGCCCAAACCCTATGTATGTTCAGTAGATTATGCCAGAGCATGGTCTGAGGGCAGAAGAGACACTCACCTTGCTGAAGTTAAGCAGGTCTGGATATGGTCAGTGCCTGAATGGGTGACCACCTGGGAATCTCAAGTATGCTGTCTTACTGAAAGAGAGGTGAGCAGGGCCAGTGACAGGCAGTGTCTGTGTCAGGGCAGCTGCCAAGGTCTCAGGACCATCACAAGGACCAACTGTTCATCCCTGAGACTATCTCTGTGCCAATGGCATTTCAACAACTATCTCAAATCCCACCCAAATAGGAGGGGGCCCATGGAAGGCAGTTTCCCAAGGGGCACTGAAACCTGAAAGGTGGATATAAACATCAGTACATAAAAAGCAAACACATTGGGTTGACAGTAACGACTGCAATAGATTATTCACAAATGGGAACCATGAAAACAGCAGGGCCCCAGATTACATGGATGAGCCTATGTGAGTTGAGTATGGACACACATTGGCTCTGTTTGCACAGACTACTATGGGGCAGCACTGCTGCTATGATCCTGCCCTCCCCCTATACATTCATCTGTCCTATACTTATTTTCTATTTGAGCTAAAGTGTCATCAGCATATAATTAGGGCTAGGACAGTCCAAGGAAAAGAAACCTTTTCTTCACCCTGTTTTCTTGAGATGTCCAGGTGAAGACTATAGCAGAAGAGCTTGTGAAGAACAGGGATTAAGGTAGCAAAATGAATGAAAAGGAAGTTCATATTCAAAGAATTATGTTTATATGAATCTCAACAACGAGTGAGTCTAGCGACTTAAGTGGTGACATGATCAAAGTGATTAATAGAAATGTGAATTTAGCCAGGCACTCTGACTTCAGAGACATGAAGAATTATCACAACCCACAAGCAGAACCAAAATCAATTAGACATTTTGTTGCATGCTTAAACAGATCACTGGGAACCAGTTGTGATTTGTAAGGCATTGCTTCTTTGGTAGCCCATATCACTGCTGAAGGATTACAGAAATGCCTCCACTCGTGTGCAGTCAGATTTGAATGGCTGAAGGATAATGTAGCTGTAGAGCTAGCCTTATTTTGGTGAGGTGGTGCATTTGTACCTACATAAACAAACCACATTTTCAAATGGCCCATTACAGCAATAAACTAGATGGAAATGATAATTTACATATATCTGGAGAATCACACATAGGGTGCTTAGAGGAAGGGAGAAAGGAAAGCTGAATATCTTGCATAAAATTATTGCAATCTAACACACAGCAAACCTTGATTGTTTAATGAATTAAATGTATACTTATTTATTGCAATAAAGCAATGTAGTCATTTTAAAAATCAAGACTCTTTATGCATTCACATAGAGAGTCTTGATGGCAAAAAAGTATCCAACTGTAACAGCTTCTTGCATTTTAGTTGGTGTGACCTACAAACTCTAAAGATAAAAATAATGCCCATGAAGTTTTTAAAGTGAAGGATTAAGAATATTGCTGCTGGTTTTTTTCCATCGCTCAAGTTAGTAACCTGTCCTGTGCAGATGCAATTTCCAATTAAGACATTGATGATACTACCTGAAAATAAAGAAAAGGAGCAAGAGAGAAATAAGAGTGGATAGTATAAGCGAATGATGCTTCATGATTTCACTAAATTCAGCATAACAATTTATCAGGAGTTAAGAGACCTCCCAAATGTTGTTTAATCAAAGGTTTGGAAAAAAGGAACTGTTGTTTGTACAGTATTACATGTTGTGATGCTACATTTGGAAATAGAAGGTGGAAACACAGCCTGTAGTTGTAGCTAGATATTTTAGATAACAGATACTGGCGATTTTCCTTCAGAGGGTGAAATTTTGTCAGATGGTGAAAGACAGTAATAAAATTCCCACAGGCACTGACTCAAAGGTGGTTATAAATTTAACCATAATCTCTGCATCTAATCTAGAAAAAAAATATTGGTGCTCAACTTCTATCTCCTTACCTTAGTTGTGAGAAGTAGGCATTCTGCATATTCCCAAATGCACTTTCTTCCTTATTGTTTGTTACTAAACATGGTCTGACCTTGGTACTAGTAGAAACAAATAAGCACTAAGGCTTAGTGAGGACTCATTCAAATTAAATCTCCCTCCCTCCCTGCAGAATCTGTAACAGACAATCACATTAGTTTGATGGTTTAGGCTTACTTATCCATTAATTTTTGCGAAATAGCTGTGTTGCCCATCATAAACAGGCATTTGTAATGCATCTTTGGAAGCCTGTAGAATCTGAATTTTAAAAACAGGATTTGGAAGACTGCTCTTTCTCCAATCAAGCGTAATCCAGTGTGAGATAGTCCAAAATATGCTGTTTTCTGGAGACTCTAATTCTTCATGATTTGTCATCCAGGAACAGCTCTTCTCAGACTTAGACCAGGCCAATCCCCTGTGTGGACAAAGACAATCTCTAGGGCAGGTCTGACCTTACCTGCTGACCTCCAGTCAGCAGGTATGACTACCTCCCAAGTTTTTTAGGCAGGGCACGAGGCAACATTCCCCTATGGTTGTCTACAGCATCTGGTATTTAGAGGAAGATTGTCTCTGAGCATGGATGTTCCATTTAATTATTGTGGCTGGTAGGAAGGCTTCTGTGGATGGAACTGGAGGTCAGGCAAGTTGAAGGAGTTTTAGGTGGGTGGAGCTGAGGTGCTCCATCTAAACTAAGAAGGAAATATCAGTAGTTTTGTTTAGACAGTGTACCATGGTTGTACATTTGAAGTATCAGTTAGTTTCATTTTCCAGGACTCTGCTACTACTACTATTGCTGCCACTATTGTATACTGCTATTCAACAGTTCTTAAAGTGATTTACATATGAAAATAAATAATAAATCCCACCCCGCCGCCCGCCAAAGGCTCACAAGCTAAAAAGAAACAAGGTAGACGTGGGGTTGGAAAGGGACAGTTGCTCTCACCCTGTGTAAGTATGAGAATCATCACTTTAAAAGGTGTGTTTTTGCTCATTTAGCAGGAATACTCAGAGAAGTCACAGGTAACACACAAAAAATTTCAACTTCCTTAAGTGTGCTTAAACCCATTGAAATGAGTGGGCTAAAGCACACTTCTTCTGTGCTGGATTTTGGTCAAAGAGTAAATAATATGCCCTTGAAGAGTGAGCTTACTGATGGTCTACTTGATTCAAATATAAATGTTTCCTAACCAGGACAACCTCCTTTCCCTGCAAGATGCTACACTGAGAAGCAATTTAAATACAGTTACCAAAATAACATCAACAGTGTCTGTGAAGTTTTGCTGAGTTAAATCCTTTGAGGAAGATTAGGATGTTGGGAGAAGAAGAAGAAGAAAATCACATTTAAGAATACCTCCTTCTCCCTTGTGGGGTGGGGGGGACACACCCTAATCTTCTTTGCTTCACCATGACATTTGAATGTTCTGTTTATGCCACATCTCTCCCTTGGAACCCATAGAACAGCAGGGAACCATTATTCTATGACTTCATTCTGCTCCACTGACATTATCCTTTTAAAATAAAATGGAGATTACAGGGAAGTATTTGCATAAGAACTGTTGATATTCACTGGCTGTGGGACATGTATGTAAGAGTTAGTACTGAGGTTTAATTAGTCACAGGTAGCTGAACTTCAAGAAGTGGGCTGCAAATTTTATTTGCCCTCAAGAAGGCAAAAAGGAATATGAGGCCTAATTTATCCATGTGTAGAACTATGGGAACTAAAGGGAAATATCTTCTGCCTTCACTCATGGGCCAGTGGAAGGGTAGAAGCAACTATGAGAAGAACTCTTTAGGTTTTGACTTCTGTTAAGGAATTGTCAAAGCACTATTGCAATTGTTACAGTAACAACCCAAGTATATCTTGTTGTTTTTTGAGACCTCTTTAATGCACAAATATATATTAAAAAACTGGTGTTCAAGATAGCAGACAGTTCAATGTAAACATCAGCCTCAGTGCTATACAAAAGTGATTGAGTTGTGCTCTTAAATATAACTCTATGTCATGATTCAGCAAAAAGACTGACAGCAATCAGCCAACCTTGTTACAGTGTCAATCCCATTACAAACCTCCAACGTGACATACTCAGAGGTGTTGTGAGCACCCTTGCTGAACTTGGCCTGGCATTGCAGGCTCAGAAGTCAAAGCTCAGGCCAGTGTCTGACTCTGCCTTATTGGAAAAGCAATCAGTAACCAAATGTAAATTGGACTGTGCTGAGCACCAGAAACTGAAATGAAATTGTTTATTTTCTGTTCAAGGATTGACAGAAGGGAAGAAGCTTGCCCATCTCTGCTCTGAACATGTTTATGCACTATTGCTGTGCTAAAGTTTAATCATGATATCTGCTTTGAAATTACATATGCTGGGAATAATCATACTTAGAAGGCTTTAAGAAATATCCATAGATCAGAGTACCTACATATTTTAGGGGTACATGATATAAGCATGTAATAGTAAATGCTGAATTCTATGCACTTTATCCTACTAACAATTTCCTGGGACTGGAAAGGCGCCTTAAATATGCTCATACAGCTGACCACAAAACTGTCACCCTTGAGAAGACAGGAATATTTTGAGTACATTGAGAGAAACAGTTCCATTTGGTCCAATAAACAACGTCGGATACGACCCTCACAACCCGGATCTTCGACTCTTATATGGCACAAGAGAGCTCCTGTGATGGGAGGTTCTTGACATTTCCTGGAGACAGGAGGAAGATGGTGGTGTCGCTCTCTGATAGAAGATCCAGATTAGAGACTTGGGAAGGGTATAAGAAGGAAAGCCCCTTCTGAACAGGGTAGTGTTATCAATGGCTATGCTGAGCCACTTCAAGTCTACCTTAGCTCACACAAGAATCTGTTGCCACGGCTGTGGTGCCAGTGCAAGGGTTCTGCTCCTGAAATGGACAAGAAGTAGCTGGTGATCCCTTCCACATGGTAAAGGGACCAGAGAGACTTCTGTTCATGACAACCAGCTCTACGTGGACCACCTGAGAGTATGCTAATGAGCATCCAAGGCTAGCCTTGATCTCGAGCTCCGCCTATATCCTAGTGCCTACGAGGAGACCCGGTAATATGACTCTCTAACAGCAAACCTCGCCTCTGTCCCTGTCTCTCTTATTAACCGGTGTTCAGCCAGTCCCTTACTTCATCTGTTCCCCCACTCCCCTTCTCTTCCTTCCTGTCCTTTCTGTCTCCATGCCTGCTTCACTGCATTGTAGTGGCCATAATAATTGCTGAAGCAACACATATGCAAGTTAGTTAGCTGGTGAATGAATTTGAGCTGGGAAAACGTTAGTGAGGAATGAATTTAAGCTGGGGAAATTACTTTAGATGCGAACTGAATTAACTACACTAGGGGAAATTGATTGATTGCTTTGCTCGCCTTAATTGATTGACATTTATGCCTATGTAACCAATTGCCTTAATAAAGCCCATTGAATTACAGAAGGTTGTTGTGTCTCCTTTCAATTCCAAAATCATCCATGGCCACCGCAAAGAGAACTGAGTTAACTACCATTTGGCTAGTGATCGAGCCTTGCTTCCACCACTGCTAGGTGTGAATCAGGGCATTGTTCACGCGACAGAGGGAGGAAATAAAATTCCCAAACTCACATAACAGGAAGAGCAACTATAGAAGGGAGAAAATAAAACATCATAAAATGAAGTTCATACCCACACTCAATAACCAATGTATTTCATTGCTTCCCAAGTATATCTTCCTGTCCCAAGTTCCTGGTTGGCAATTTTATTCCCTCAATTTTCCTGCATCAGAACATTTCCTGAGAGACTAAGGTCACCTTGGGACATTACAGCAAACCATGGTTCCAACGCATCTGCAGTTTGCCTCCATTTTCCCCCACACCACTCAGTATAATTTGAGTCATTCAGAACCACTCACACCACTGTGGGTTTCTAATGCAGACATCTACGGTGCTGAGCAAGGCAGCTGTTCTAGTACAACTCACACTTGTGCACTCACAGGTCACACACTGCTTGCATTAGGAATAAGAAAGAAGAGCAAAAAAACCCATCAACAACAACAAAAAAATCAACCAACTCTCAACACACTGAAAACAATCAAACTCATATGGAATAAAGTGATATGAAATATGTAACAAAGATCATTTTTATGAAACTGACAAAGCTGCCTAGCCAAATGTAGACACTCAAGACAGGCGTGATGCCGAAATGGTGGTAAACTGACACCTTATCCAATTGTGGTCAAACCACATAGATTGCCATTCCACAGTGGAAACATCTTATAACACATACAGAAATTAAATAACTGAATTCAACATAGAAATGCAGCATACAGAACCAACAAATCTACAGAACAACAAAAATATGAAAAACTGATAAATGGTTTATATAGGTATTGAGGCAGAGTCCAAGATGTTTTCCGGATAAGGAAATGTGATAAGTACATACAGTTCAGGTCATGAGTCCTTGAACAACAACAAAAAGCAAGCAACATGCTCTGTGATGTATGCAGTGTGGATCATGAGTCCTTAAAACATCATAAGTCCTTAATACAGGAAAAAGCAAGTGACATTAATAATTATTTATTTTCTTTCTTCTCGACTAGTTATATCTGGTGTATTGTGTGGCAGGTGTTTGTCTGTTTGTAGTCAGAAGTCCCATAATATTTTTGCATTTTCATTTTCTACAACGTTTTCAATTTTATGGTATTATTATTATTAATTCAATTTCTATACCGCCCTTCCAAAAATGGCACAGGGTAGTTTACACAGAGAATAATGAATAAATAAGATGGATCCCTGTCCCCAAAGGTCTCACAATCTAAAAAGAAACATAAGACAGACACCAGCAACAGTCACTGGAGGTACTGTGCTGGGCGTGGATAGGGCCAATTACTCTCCCCCTGCTAAATAAAGAGAATCACCACATTAAAAGGTGCCTCTTTGCCAAGTTAGCAGGGGTTGCCTTTGTTTCTTAAGCTACCACAACTATGATTCGTCCAACAGCATTACTTTATTATCAAAATGCTATAAATGTGATATACATTTGTACAACATGCCATGATCTACAAATCAGAAACACTTATCCAGGAAATAATCTTGTAATGGTTAACCTTGAATTGATCAGAGCTAACTCGAATGACTGTTTTTGTCTCATGTTAGGATGTTTTAATTCATTAGGCATGTTCATGAATACTCACTTGTAAGACTTGCAGTAAGGAGTTTTGTATAAGTGACAGCAACACTTACACAAATAAAAGTAAGGACACAGCCTGAACTAACAGGGCCACATCAGATGCTGAAGAATCAACAGAGGTTTGTGCCAAAGCAGTCAAGATGCCATTCTGTGCTAAGCAACTTAAGTTTATACAGCTCTGATCTGCTTAACCACATTTATGCTTATTTCTACTAACTGACAGCATTAAAAAATATCAGTTCTGGGGTGCCCCAAACATGCCTACATTGTTTGCAAACATGGAAACTGGAAGCACTACAGCTCTAACTGTTCCAACTCTCCTTTCCCCTTCTGTGCAAAATAATGAGTAAACATATTAAGCTGTGTAGGACCTAGAACAAAGCATCCCCATAGCAGTATGGAAGTCTGCTGCTGTGTTTGAACATGAGGGCGGTGGACAAAAGAGTCACAAAGCCAGGCAAAGGGAACACATCGTTTCATTGACCTGGTGCTAGGTCAAAGGGCCAACAATACACTAGTATACCAAAACACCAATACAGTTTATCCTGGTACTGGGCTACAGGTTGGGGGCAGTGTGTATGTAGGTGTGTGTGTGGGGGGGGGGGTAGTTTTCCAGGAGGTATTGAAAACTATATAGCAAGATTCTATTGGGGTGTGCAAATAGGTTCGAATCTGAAGCAGTTCAATATTGAACGGGTTCGGTTCAAAGGTTTGGGGTTGAGCCGAACCACACCTGGTTCGGCTTGACCACGGACCAAGCACCTGCACACACACACACACACACACACACACACACACACACACCAGTTAGAGGATTCATTGAGCCTTTAAAAAAAAACTCTTTTAACACCCCCACTGGGTGGCTTCTACAAGGTGGTGGGGTCTGCAGAGGCTCTCCTTCCCCCTGTCGGCCTTCCTTTTTGTAAAAATTGCCCTGTTCAGGCGTCTTCGACCCTTTCCGGGCCTATTCCCTGGCACAGTGGCCATTTGGGAGGCTGCCATGCCTGCATGGCTGGGTCAGAGCCAGGCCACTCAGGGTCCCACTGCACAGGTGCGGAAGCCTCCAAAATGGCTGCTGTGCTGGGAAATACACCCAGAAAAGGCTGAAGATGCCCGAACCAGGTGATTTTTTTTTAAAAGGAAGGCAGGTGGGGGGGGAAATCTCCACGGACACCCCCCCTGCCACCTCGAAAAAGCCTCCCAGAGGGGGTAAGTTTAATAAAAGAATTGGGGGGGGGGAACCCAAACCAAATGGAGGGAGTTGATGGGGGACAAAACCAAACTGGCCTGATCTTGTTTAGTTCCAGTTCAAACTTGAACTTACAGGAAATGCAGACAGACACATACACACTTGAACCCCAAATATTAGATCAGAAAATATATACATATATAAGCAAGCAAAGTGTGTTGTATTCCTTTCTATTTTTTTCCATAAGCCCCTTTGTAAATACAATTGTTCTACCAGTTCTGCAGTAAAGCATATAATTTTTCATCATTGCTACTGGCAATCTAGATAGCATATAATAAAGTTATGTTAAGCCTTTAAAATGGGAGGGATTGAAATTAATTCTCTTTTAGCTTCATTTTTAAGAAGATAGGTTTTTTTGTGTTTTTTAAACTATCCTACATGTCAGAACGATGTACCTTCAATGCATATTGTTGCCTGTCAGTGTGACACGATGTGACTGACACATCTCTACTTTGCCGATCATCATGGAGAGCTTTTTCTCCTTAAAATTATGTGCCTTTCAAAACTATTTTTAAACAGCATATTTTCTGCAGCTATATGTGGCTATGCCACTCATTCAGGCCGAGTGCTCCAGAGAGCTGCCAAAATGACAGCAGATAAATGAAAGGGTGAAGAACATTTGATTTGGTGAAGAACATTTTTAGAAACAAATTTCTGTAAATGAAGTCTGTCCTTTGGGGGGATCTCCTGATGTTAGTAAGATTAACCTTGGCAATTTCCTATGATGACCACATGTGTGAAAGTGTGAAACAGTTGTGGAAATGACTAGTTTGATTTTAACAGCAGGAAACAAAACTCACTGCTCAATACAGCCATCAGCTTAAAGCACACACAAATTTCCCTGCCTAGAATGGCTTGTCTGTTGATTTCAACTGGGGATGGAGTGGGGCTAGTACACATGCAATCCTTTGCTCATGTAGATTGTGTCCCTCCATAGGAATGGAGATTCTTATTGTTTTAACTGATTCTAAGGTTTTAATGTGATTTTTACATTTTACTATACTTTAATTTTTGTAAACTGCCTTGGGATGTGTTTTATTTTTATTTTTATTTTTACATGTATATCTTGCTCTCCCTCCAAGGAGCCCAGAGTGGTGTAATAATTATATGTATCCTCACAACAACCCTGTGAGGTAGGTTAGGCTGAGAGATGTGTGACTGGCCCAGAGTCACCCTCTGATATTCATGGCTGAATGAGGATTTGAACACAGGTCTCCCCAGTCCTAGTCCAGCTCTCTTACCACTACACCACACTGGCTGTCAGTATAGAAACTGAACTATAAATAAATAAAATAAATGAATGAATACCCTTACACACACACACACACACACACACACACACACACACACACACACACACACACATTAACTCGGTCTAATGCACCTTTTGGAGCATCTTCTCTTTTGTGAAGTCTCCTGTTCTTTGAGATTTGGAGGTAGAATGGTGTGAATGCCTGGTTGGGCAAAGGCCTAATTTGGTGACCTTTCTCCCATTTTTAAAGAGGAAAGTATAAGAGCATGTTCTGTGACATAGCATGGGTGGTTCAGAATGGTCCATGCTGCTGTGGGACTCTAACACACACAGCAACATGGATATGCAAGAGAGTTGTTTCAGAAAAAACCTTGCATGATCACAGGTTGTGCATTAGTTGCAGTATTCCTAATGCAAATCAAAGGAAAAAATGGGGTTCACGGAATCAAAGAAAGAAGAGAAGCATTGAGGTGTCAGCAGCCCCATAAGTGCACTTGGGGGGTGCTGGGATGGCCCAGAGCGAGTGGTGGTGTAGTGCACATAGGGTGCCAACCACCCCCATGGGTTTCTAACCCATGGGGTACAGGGTTCTCTTGTTTCTGAAGTACTGAGTGTGGATTCTATGATAGCAAATGAGATTTTCCATGAGACACCATTAATCCACTCTAATTTGCTATCATAGAATCCACACTCAATACCTCAGAAACAAGAGAACCCTGTACCCCATGGGTTAGAAACCCATGGGGGTGGTTGGCATCCTATGTGCGCTACACCACCAGTCGCTCTGGGCCACTCCAGCACCCCCCCCATGTGCACTTATGGGGCTGCTGAAAGCTCCATTATAACTTATTATGAGGAAAAACCTTAAAGACATGTAAACTTCAACAATTAACGAAAAATCAGCCCTCTGCCCAAATCCTTTGAAAAAATTCAGGTAGCTTCCCTGCCCCTACCCGGCACTACCACCAACCCCACACCGCTCTAGGCCACCCCTTTCCCCCCAACGTGAAGCGATACACCCTTCATTATACCTAAGGGGGGGAAACCTTAAAGACGCGTAAACTTCAAAAATCACTTAAAAATCACCCTTTTGCCCAATTCCTTTCAAATAATTCTGATAGCTTCCTTGCCCACCCCAGGAACTACCACCCACCACACTGCACTCTACGACACCCCTTTCCCCCCCGATCGTACGAGTATCCGATTGCTTTGGGGTTTGGGTGACAGGTACCCCTGGGTGCCAGCTACCATCCTACCAATTTTCAGGTGTCCAAACCGATCCGAACCGGTTCGGATCCAAACCGAACCAGGGGGTGATTCGGACAAAAACAGAACCGAAACACCCCCTCCTGGTTCGGACCCGCTTCGGATCTGAACCGAACTGGGCGAACCGGTTTTGTGCACATCCCTAGTCTATAGTTCTTCTTGCCCTTAAGATGGGGACAATAATTGCTAAACCCCCCCCCCCCCAATCCTTGGGGATTTGGCCACTCACTTTGATAAAGGTAAAGAGCAATGCCAAGATGGGGGCCCACCAGTCCATATTGTTTTTGATAGCCTCCGGGGGATTAAGGTCCTCACCTGGTGCCTTTCTTGGTTTCAGTTGGGGGACAAGGCTGTGGATCTCCAAGATGGATACCGGAGCCCATGCTGGAGTGTCCTCTATGACACTAGAAGGGTCTCTGCCAGAGGCAGTGAGATCTTTATATAGATCATAAAAGTGTTTCTCCCAGGTTCCTGGATGAATGTGTCAGTCCAGGTGGCTTGGACCATAGCTGGGAGAGGATTTTGTGAGACGCCAAAACATGGCAGAGCCCCTAGATCTAGCAGCTTGGATTAGTCTCATCCAGACCTCTTTCATGGCCTCTTTTTTCTTGCAGACCAGCAGGAGGTTATATTGCATTTTCTGCTGAAGTAGATCCTGTGCTGCCCTCAAACCAGAGGTATATTTGTAGACTTGATAGGTGTTGGCGAGGTCTTTTTTGGCATTAACGCAATCCTTGTCAAACCACTGCTTGGAGGGCAGTTGATGCAGAGCACAAGGAGCATGGGTCCTACGAGAGAGGAGCTGCTGTAGTTCCTGAACAAGTGCTTTGTATCATTCTAGAGCAGGCCTGCTCAACTTCTGCCCTCCTGCAGATGTTGGCCTACAACTCCCATAATCCCTGGCTATTGGCCACTGTGGTTGGGGATTATGGGAGTTGTAGTCCAAAAACAGCTGGGGGGCCTAAGTTGAGCAGGCCTGTTCTAGAGGCATAGAATTAGGATCATTACTCATTACGATGAGTGGATTGAGGGCAAATGATCAGAGGCAAATAGCTCACACAGCTCTTGATCTAGTTGTGGTGACCATTTGGTGCGTCAATGTACTCCCTCTGCTGCAGATGTAGTGGGCCCACAGTGGTTCTCCATGTGAGACTAATGAGTAAATGGTTTTAGGAGTAGCGTGATAGGAAGAAGGTCACTATCAAATTTAGGAATAACCTCCAATCCCTCCACTAGTGGTAGCAGGTACCCTGATGTAATGAAGTAGTCAATCAGACTCATTCTGGTGCCAGCAAGAAAGGTGAACTCAGCCGGGTGGTCACTTTCAAACAAGTTGTTCAATCTGGAAAGGTCAAGTCTCATGGCCAGTTGGCTCAAGCAGAGACCTGCATAGTTTGACTTTTGATCCTTAGAGAGGCGGCTGAGAGGGAGTCCATCTGCCCTGGGGCTGGGTGGATAGGCCCTTTGTTGGGAGTATAAGGTGGAATCATCCGGACCCATCCTAGCATTGAAGTCACCACACAGTACCATATAAGCATTGGGGTTGGAGTGGATGCAATCTGCTACATAGTTTTCTAGCTCAGTCCACAATGTTCTGACCTGTGTTTTTCTGCATTGGGGAGGGAGATAGATATTAATTATCAGCAATTCACATCAACTGAATTGGACCAGGATGGCCATTGCATATTGTTTGATTGGTGGGAGCAGTCTGGAGGCTACGTGTAGGGCTGTAGCAACAAGTACACCCAGACCTCCTTTGCATCTGCCACGACCTGCCCCAGGTAAATCTCCAATGGTATGTGAGTGGAAGCCATTCAGATAAAATATAATTCAAACAGAATACACCAACATAGAAGCCTCTTGTAGCATCATCTAAAAATAAGGGCTGGAAATTAGCTGTTGACTGATCTTAACAGCAGCTGCACAAAATTTGGCAACATTGTAGGACATAGAAGGTTTCTTATCTGCCAGAAGGAGTGTGACGTAAAATTCAGCAGTCTGGCCAGGAAAATGTGATAGCAGGGGAGAAATAAGACAACTGGCTATCATTATAAAAAGGACAAAACAGCAGCACATGGTGGACTGATTTGACTTCACCTGAGCCACAGAGGCAAAACTGACTGGCCAGAGGGGTTTTCAAAAACCTTCCAGATAAAACTGCTGATGGTAAGGCATCATATCTTCCTCTAGAGATATGAGAAACACCCTGAGAAACACCCTGTGATGGCTCAGTAAAGAAAGGGACAATAGATAGCTTGCAGGTTCCCGGTTAAAATCACGAAGACATATGGTCTCTGAGATGGAGCTTAAATCATTCTGATGTTCAATGTCTAAGACCCTCTGATGATCTTCTTGGCTTGATTGTAATCCAGTAATGACACATATTCAGTAGAAAGGTCAAGTATGACAGTTTGCCCAATAGTGCTCATGTCCACTTAGATTGAAACCTATCAGCCAATATAAGAGGGATCAGTCCCAGAAGGAAGAATTGGATCCTAAGCCAATAACTGAGGATTAAAATCCATGCTTTTGTTTCCACCGTCTGGAGGCCCATTTCCAACCTCAATGCTATGTTGGAGATACAGTACATCGAGGGGCCCTGAATACTGCTCTAATAAACTTAGATTGGATGATCTCCAATGGAGATCGAACTAGAAAGCTCAAAAGGGGACATGCATAGGGGAATCACTCCAGTCCTTCCCCTGGTTACTTTCAAGTTCATGTTATGTTCAGTGCATGTAAAATCTGTGTACAGTGTATGCACATACAGATCGGTACACATGTACAATCATTCATACATTATGTTGTATACTTGCATAGCAGTACACTTTCGGTCTGTATCCTGCATTTCAGAGGGTCTGTACCCAGGTTCACCTTTGCAATAAACACATGTACTGTCATTCACAAACATTTAAATGCCTGAATGTACATACAACATAATGTCCAAATAGGACTCTGATGCCACCTTCTTCCCATTTCTGTTTCATGTAAAAGCTTTGCACTATGACATATCAAGAAAGATGGCCTTTCTCACTGTAACAGCACCTCTGAGCTGTTCTGGATAAACTTCCAAGCCTAGTGCAACACTGCTTGTCAGGGAACTGCACTGGCTCTGCAATGGATGTAACACCCTCCAAAATCCAGGTTTGCCAGCACAGGAAAGTATAGAAAGAAGAAGCACTCAAATAATGAAGAGCAGCAGGGAGAGAAGTGTGTGTGCATGCATGTACCCATCTGTGTGTATATTTAGGTAAAGTAAAGTGTGCCACTGAGTCAGTGTTGACTCCTGGCAACCACAAAGCGCTGTGGTTGTCTTTGGTAGAATGCAGATGGGGTTTACTATTGCCATTTCCCATGCAGTATAAGATGATGCCTTTTAGCATCTTCCTATATCCCTGCTGTCCACAGGACATCATTGAAATTGTTTATGCACCCAATTCTAGCGGTAGTGTTCAAAGAAGCCTGAATAATTCTTCTCTATTGCAAGATTTGGCATGCATTTTGTCAACAGAATATCTTTTTAAATAATCATAAAATTAAAACATATTTCTGTTGTATCCATTAAAGTTATTAATGATGATAGACTATTATTCAATATGTTCCCCAAAGAGGTGAATTTCTGTAAATACTATAGGCTGTAAGTTCCTCATTTCCAAGAGTGCTGAAGATGAATATTGCACACTGAAGAGATTTAAAATCCCCACTGGTCATGAAGTATATGATGTGAATATCATTTAACTATGGTTTCTCAAACAACCCTTGCTAACTTGGCAAAGAGGCACCTTTGCATGTGGTGATACTCTTTATTTAGCAGGGGGAGAGTAACTGGCCCTCTCCACCCCCAGCACAGTACTTCCAGTGACTGTTGCTGGTGTCTATCTTATGTTTCTTTTTAGACTGTGAGCCCTTTGGTGACAGGGATCCATTTTATTTATTTGTTATTTCTCTGTGTAAACAACCCTGAGCCATTTTTGGAAGGGCAGTATAGAAATTGAATGAATGAATGAATGAATGAATAAATAAATAAATAAATAACCCCTATGAAATAAGGCTAAAACCAAAGGCGACGAAGAAACTGCTAGAGTTCATTTACAGTTTGGACCTTTTCTCATATAAATCTAAAATGTGAGGATTTCAATGAAGCCTTTTCTCCAAACTCCTTTCAGTTCAGATTATCCAGTAATGAGCATATGGAGAGTTCCCTTTTATGCATGTCATCTACCCCACTCCCCTCATTTGCTTAAGAATGTCTAGGGAATTTAATGCACTCGTATTTAATTTTTTTCCTTTTTTTTAAATTTAAAAGAAAGAAATAGCTTCCACTTGTTTTAATATTTATTTGGATTTGTTTTACCTCAGAGTTCAGACTACATCATAAACTTTATAACGCATGTCAATATCTGAAAGTGCATGAGAGAAACCTCAAATGCCAAAAGCCTAAACCTGCAAGAATTGGAACTTTTACACCTAAAAATAAATTATACATTAAAAAGATCACAGAAACCTTACTCTTGAGATAAAGATGACTGTTGTAGATCAAGCTGTGTTTAAACAGTACATAAAGAACAGCCCTGCTGGATCAGGCCCAAGGCCCATCTAGTCTAGCATCCTGTTTCACACAGTGGGCTACCAGATGCCACCGGAAGCCACAGGCAGGAGTTGAGGGGTTACACAGAGGAATTGAGGAGTTACATAGGAACGCAGGAAGCTGCTTTATACTGAGTCAGACCATTGGTTTATCTAGCTCAGTATTGTCTACACAGACTGGCAGTGGCTTCTCCAAGAACCTTTTTAAGGAGAATTTTAATCCATTGACCCAAAATTTCAGCGCTGGAGTGCCTAGAAGGACCAGGCACAAGTCCCAGTACCAACTGAAGAACTGAAGCCCTTGTGTCATAGCTGTGAGTTCCAGCTCTAGCTCCATGCAAGGTTGGCAATTGCATCTGTGGATACTTGTTTCCTGTCACAGTAAAGGCTGTATGGTGCCTGCATGTGGCTTTGAGCCAGGCTCGACATTGAGCCAGCCTGGTTTGGCCAGCCCAGTTTGGCTGGTCTGTGTTGGAACTGGACCACCCCTCCAAAGGGGGATGCCGGTCTGAGTTTGAACTGGACCAGCTCCTAGTCTGAATAACCAGCTTGTGGACTGGCTCGGGTAGGGAAAGCATCGGAGGTGGCGGGGGACAGCAGAGGGGCTCGTCCAACCTGAGGCATCCCCCTACCTTAACTTCCCTAAAGATGGGGGCGGGGGAGGAAAGAAAGCAGCCTCTGTATCTTTCTGGGAGGCTATGGGATAGGCTACTCTTTAGTAGGCTCAGCGCTTACTGCTCACCCTGGCTCTGTTATAATTGGGGTTAGTAAACTCCTCCTCTTCAACAGATTTTGTAGAATAATATTATGGGGAAAACTCCAGGAATAGCTGCAGTCAGAGCTGTCTAGGCTTGAGACAAAGTTTGACTATTGCCCTTACTTGTATTGACAAGGACAAAGAGAAGGATTTCTTTCCCCTGCTTGAGAGCAGTTTTAAGCCTATCTGATGGACTACGGCCTCTTTGTTTTTAAAAGCAGACTGAACTGGTCAAAGAAAATCCTCTGTGAGAATCTCACAGATTGTGAGGACACTATCTGTCCCCTTGCAAGAGCTCTTTATTTGCAGCAAGTTGTTTGCATGCATGCTACCATTTGGAAGGGTCTGACCTCCCTCCCACCCGCCAATCCAGAATGATGGGTGCCATTAGCTAGCAGAGCTACCTTTAAAAACAATCCTCTCATGTGTGCATACATCATGCAAGGTGTGCTTAACCAATGCATCCCACTAAAGTGTTTCTTTTGACAAATGAACCCCAGATTCCTATCTTGTCTGCTTCTGAACATGCATTGAAGTGGATGAAATGGCTCTGATTAATGAAAAATGGAGAGAAGTGCTAATGTGGGCTTTCTTAATGCAACATCAGATTTAAAAGCCTGTGACTGAAATTAATCTATCCCACTACGGAAACATAATGAGGCTGAACAATATCTTTTAAAAGTTGTCCTCTTCTGTTATTACTAGGCATTTAACAATGTTTGCTAATCAATCCTTGGATGCTTGGATATTATCAGAGGTATTACAAAGTTCTGTTTGGCTGCTTGTTTTCAGTGGTGCAGAAAGCAATCCAGACCAAATAAAGTTTCACCAATTTCCATATTACCTGCAGGAACTGAGCTTCCAAAGATAGAAATATGTATTATAGGGTTGCCTACTGTCCCACACTGTGCAGGATGTCCCGACTTTCAGCAGGGAAATGCTTGTCTCATTTGGGACGCAATTTCTCCTGCTTTTTGACCTGAATTAAAAAAAAACCTTTTAAAGCCGCTGCTGAGTGGCGGCAGAGCAGGATGGCAGTGAGAGCTTTCCCGCCTCCCAAACTATGGGAAAGGAATGGCTGCTTTCTGGGGCAGGGCTGGCTGGGGCAGACATGCTGGTGAGAGGCACGCTGCTGCTAAAAGAAAGGCACTCCAGCACTCACCACCGCGGCCTCCACTGACTGAAGGAGGGAAGGACGGAGTTGGAGAGAAAGCCGACAAAAGACTCCCTTCCTCCAAATGAGACTTCTCATTTTCACCCAGAAGGAGATTCTTATAATGCTGCTTTTCAAAACGGCTAATATTATGGGGCAGCATTCAGGCAAAGTTACTCCCAAGAAGCACCATTGAAATCACTGAGAGTTATCTTTACTACCTTAAGGCCCATAGATTTCAATGAAACTTGATTATGGCTAACTTAATCTGAATGCTACCCATGCATTCGAGAACAAATTGCTTAGAAAAGCAGTATATAAATGTATTAGATGCATGCAATACATTAATACGTTACACTACTAATAAATTATTGTTCATGTTCTGACAGACACACATAATGTCATTTAATTAAGGTTCTACAGTGAGTCTCTTCTCATGCACAGCCTAACCCAGGCTAGGGATGCCCAGCTTGGCTTAGGCTGTGGGTGGGAACTGCTGGGATCAAACCCAATCCCAGTGGCCGGGGGTGGTGGTGGTAGGCAATGCTGCTTAGCCTGGCTTTTTAGCCTGGCTGTTAGCCAAGGTTAAGGGAGCGAGAACTTCCTTAACCCCGGCTACCTGCTCGTGTACAAGTACGGGCTGCTTTCAGCCCGGCGACACACAGAGACAGGAGCCTAGAGCACCCAATGCATGATGGGATTCCCAAATGCATCCCTGCCTCCAGACCTGCAATGCATGCTGCACCACGCAGTGCTGCTTGCCTGGAGAGAAGGTGAGTTTAAGCAGCCTCCCCCCGACCCCCGCCACCCACCTGATGTGGACAACCTCAATGTGTTATTTATTTTGGAGATTCCATGCTCAGAACGGAACACAAGATCTGTTTCATGCACACCCCTAATCGGCCGGGCTATGGTGAGAAAAAGATGAAACTAGATAGGCCTTGGCCTGATCCGGAAGAACTCTTATTGTGCCCTCTTTTTTCTTTTTAATACGCAGACATTTGACCTTTGTTTCCCAATTCTCATTCTTCAAGGCTGCCACTCAGATTTACTCCTTTAATCTCCATTATTTGAAGCTGTTATTTATTCTTGTGTGCTCCAGTACCTTGTAAAGAAATAAAGATATTATATAGGGGTGTGCAATTCGGGATTTCGGGTGATTCGGCTCGGACCCGAACTGAATCACCCCTGTTCTGTTTTGTGCCCGAATCTGGGTCACCCGAATCACCCTTGATTCGGTTCGGATTCGGATTTAATCCGAATCTGAATCAATTCAGGGGGGTAAAAAGGGGCCCAGGGGCAAAATTTTGGGGTGGGGTGGTAGTGCCCAATGGGTAGAGTCTACCACCCCAATTTCGGGGGGATTGGGCAGAGGGCTGATTTTTTGAGAATTTTTGAAGTTTGGGTGTCTTTGGGGCAGATTGGGGGCAGAAAGTGGATCTGCCCCAAAGGAGTGGGGTGGGCTGGTAGTGCCTCATGGGTGGAGGCTACCACCCCCATTTCAGGGGGATTGGGCAGAGGGCTGATTTTTTGAGAATTTTTGAAGTTTGGGTGTCTTTGGGGCAGATTGGGGGCAGAAAGTGGATCTGCCCCAAAGGAGTGGGGTGGGCTGGTAGATAGTGCCTAATGGGTGGAGGCTACCACCCATCCCCAATTTAAGAGTGATTGGGCAGAGGGGTGAATTATGGTGAATTTATTTGTATGAGGTTTGTCTTCATAAGGTGAAGTGTGCTAAATTGATTACTTCCTCATATTATTCATAGTAAAGGAAAGTGTGAAAAAGTGAAAGTGGGGTCATGAGAGTTGTTTAATTGAAAAAAATCTCATTTGCTATGATAGAATGAGAATTCACACCTCAGAAAAAACTTCTGAGGTGTGAATTCTCATTCTATCATAGCAAATGAGATATTTTTCAATTAAACAACTCTCATGACCCCACTTTCACTTTTTCACACTTACTATGAATATGAGGAAGTAATCAATTTAGCACACTTCACCTTATGAAGACAAACCTCATAAAAATAAATTCACCAGAATTCCCCCCTCTGCCCAATCACTCTTCAATTGGGGATGGGTGGTAGCCTCCACCCATTAGGCACTATCTACCAGCCCACCCCACTCCTTTGGGGCAGATCCACTTTCTGCCCCCAATCTGCCCCAAAGACACCCAAACTTCAAAAATTCTCAAAAAATCAGCCCTCTGCCCAATCCCCCTGAAATGGGGGTGGTAGCCTCCACCCATGAGGCACTACCACCCCACCCCACTCTTTTGGGGCAGATCCACTTTCTGCCCCCAAACTGCCCCAAAGTCACTAAAACTTCAAAAATTCTCAAAAAATCAGCCCTTTGTCCAAACCCCCTTAAATTGGAGTGGTAGCCTGAACCCATGAGGCACTACCACCCCACCCCACTATTCTGCCCCAGGCCCCACTTTCTGCCCCAATATGCCCCAATCTGCCCCAAAGACATGAAATTTTCAGAAATTTACCAAAAATCAGCCCTTGGCCCAATCCCCCTGAAATTGGGGTGGTAGCCTGCACCCATTAGGCACTACCACCCCACCCCACTCCTTTTGCCCAGATCCCATGCTATGCCCCCGAACTGCCCCAAAGTCACTAAAACTTTAAAAATTCACCAAAAATCAACCGTGAACCGAATCACCCGAATTTTTCATGCCCAAAATTCGGGTGATTCGGCTCGTGCCCGAAAAATATCGGGGGACATCGGGGGTGATTCGGTTCGGCCCCGAATCACCCGAAATTGTTCGTTTTGGGCACAGATTGTTCTGTGCCCGAAATTTTTTGCACATCCCTAATATTATATTCTGCTACAGGGTTCCCATTAGGGATGCGTTACACCTTTATATTCTTCTAATTTATGTTTATTGCAGCTTTGACTTGTTCTGTTTCACAGCTGCTTTGCTTTCTTTTCCCCTTGTGCAGTTTTTAATTATGAGCTTCAGTTTACAAACTTATAGTATTATCCAAATATTATGGGACACATACAAAAAATCACATAGTATACTTCCAAAACCAAGCATGATTTGCATTTTGGTCAAGTTCAGATGATACTGATTGTCCCTCTTAAGTTTTTTTTTAGAGAGGAGCATGGGTGTGCCTCACTCTTCCCCCAGTGAATACATCGTCCAACTGTTGCCTAATCATGCACAGTATTTCATTTGCACAAGGGACATTCAGTGGGATGGGGCATCTGATGTGGCAAGGAGACTTGCATGCTCATATACTTCTCCCACATGCCACTAAGAGGGAATAGTTAAGAGTATGATGCAAACCTGTGTCCACCAAGAACATCATTTATTGCATAGATGTCCAGGTGACCAGAAATAAACCTTATTGGCTTTCATTTTTAGAAGGATTTTTTTTTTCTTGGAAGCAATGCTACACCTTTCTCTTGTTTGAAGAAAAAATAGTTTGCACTCCAGCACTAACTTTTTTTTAAAAGGGGGACAACTTTCTCTTGAACTTGAAAGAAAAGTTGGACCAGTCCTGGCACATGAGTATTTAAAATAGGGTGAGAAAGAAGTGGAAGCAATAAGTCTTGAATGGCATCTTGACATGCTGTACCCTACACATGACTGGACTAGCCATACTGCTATGCATGCTACAGAGCAGCCCACTAAGGAGACATTTCATGAGCCATTTTGGGAAGGATGGTATATAATCAAATAAATAAATAAATTTCCAGAGGATGTTCTTGCAGTGGAATAATTGCTGAGGCACAGAGACTGAGCCACCAAATGCAACAGCCTCAGTAAATGCACCTATTGCTGGAGAATTGCTTTTAAACAGTTATGAAATCTCAGATGGTGGCTTCATACAACATGGAGAACCTGGTCCCTGGAGCACATTCAACATTGCATACTCTTTTGGTGATTGCTTTGAAAGTCTTTGATTATATTCAGATATAAGCTTCATCCTGAGTGGTACACAGTACACAGGATTCACACAGTGCATAATTAATCTATGGAACTCTTTGCCATGGGATGTGGTGATGGCCACTAGCTTGGATGGCTTTAAAAGGGGCTTTGACAAATTCATGGAGGACAGGTCTATAAATGGCTACTAGTGGGATGTAGGCCACCTTCAGCCTCAGAAGCAAGATGCCGCTAAATACCAGTTGCAGGGGAGTAACAGCAAGAAAGAGGGCATGCCCTTCCTTGTGGACTTCTCAGAGGCATCTGGTGGTTCACTGTGTGAAACAGGATGCTGGACTAGATAGGCCTTGGGCTGCATTCAGCAGGGCTGTTCTTATGACTGTTATGGACGCCAGAAGTATATGAAATATAGGCCTGTGTCTGATTTCATTTTATATTAAGAGTTCAATTAAATGCCTGGACTCAAGGTAAACTGATGCCCAGGTCAACTGCTCTGTGAGGGAGGAGGCAATCCAGCATTGTATTGTGGAATGAGCACTCACAGAAACAAAAGGGCTAGGCCTGAGCTAGTTGATAGTCTGCCAGGGGCTGATCTCCCCCCCCCTTCCTGTTGCAAGAAGCCAGTGTTAATCCTTGCCAACGATTAACTCAATTGCTCTCTATAGAGATTCAACATAGCTAAATGGATACAAAGAAAATGCCTGTAGACTTTAATTCTTACCTCACTGATGCCATAAATGTATTGAACGTCTCACACATGTATACCTTCTCATGTTAAATATTCTCTTGCTATAATTACACACTAGATAGAGGTACACAAGAAATAATGGAATTGCTGTCTCACACAGATGGAACTAATTTTCTCACTAACTCTTGACTTTTAACACCTTTTGGGGTCAGACTGGCAAGATGCAATTTGCAGCTCTGAGATGCAGATTTGCCTTGGGCAATGCTCCCCCTCCCTTCTGAGCACACAGTTTTCAGAAGATGAGATTGAGATCTTTCTGGACTGGCCAATATCCTGAATAATTTAAAAAGACACCGTCCAGAAGGTAGCAGCGAGTTGTCACCTTTTTGGGACCCAGGAAAAGATGAGAATTGTATAGATCAAAGGAAAATACACTATAAGAAGGAGGCTACTGGACAGAGAGTTTAGCAGTTCTGTGTCTACGGGCAATCTGTTCACACGTAAGAGGCATCTGGTGGTTCACTGTGTGAAACAGGATGCTGGACTAGATAGGCCTTGGGCTGCATTCAGCAGGGCTGTTCTTATGACCTGCTGCAAGATATCAGTGTTGTAGAACCTTTAGGGAACAGTGACTAGTGATCAAATTCAGCATATATAGAAGGAGAGAATAGAAAAGGAAGATATCTAACATAGATACTTTGAACTTCAGAAGAGGAAACTTCTCTAAAATAAGGAGTTTGGTGAAAAGAAAACTGAAAGGGGAAATCAGGAGAGTAAATTCACTCCAGAATTTTATTCTGGAGTTTAACACCAAAATAATAGAAGCCCAGTTACAATGTATACCAAAAAGAAGGAAAGGTACCACCAAGTCCAAGAGGGAGCTAGCATGACTAACAAGTAAAGTCAAGGAAGCTATAAAAGGGAAGATGATTTCCTTCAGAAATTGGAAGGCCTGCCCAAATGATGAGAACAGAAAGGAACACAAACTCTGGCAAAAGAAATGCAAGGAGACAATAAGGGATGTGAAAAAAAGAGTATGAAGAACATTTAGCTAAAAGCATCAAGGGGAACAACCAAAACTTCTTTAAATACATCAGAAGCAGGAAACCTGCCAGAGAGGCAGATGGACCATTAGATAATGAGGGAGTGAAAAGGATTATTAAGGAGGATATGGAGATTGAGGAGATTGAGGATATGGAGATTGAGGAGAAGCTAAACAGGTTCTTTACATCTGTCTTCATGGCAGAGGATACCAAACATATACATAGGAACATAGGAAGCTGCCATATACTGAGTCAGACCATTGGTCTATCTAGCTCACTATTGTCTTCACAGACTGGCAGCAGCTTCTCCAAGGTTGCAGGCAGGAATCTCTCTCAGCCCTATCTTGGAGAAGCCAGGGAGGGAACTTGAAACCTTCTGCTCTTCCCAGAGCGGCTTCATATACCTGTGCCTGAACCGAGCTTCTCAGGGACAGATGTTAAAAAACTGAGTCAGATAGAGGTGATGAGAGATGACCTGTCTGGAAATATTAAAAATTAACAAATTGCCAGGGCCAAATGTCATCCACCCAAGAGTCCTTAAATAACTCAAATGTTAAATTGCTGACCTCCTTGCAAAAATATGTAACTTATCCCTACAATCAGGCTCTGCGCCAGAGAACTGGAAAACAGCCAACATAACACCGATTTCCAAAAATGTATCCAGGAGGGATGTGGGAAATTACAGGATGGTTAGCTTAACATCTGTTCTGGACAAATTGAAGGAGAGCATTCTCAAGGATAAAATTGTTACGCATATAGAAGAACAGGCCCTGCTGAAGGAAAACCAGCATGACTTCTACCAGCCTGGATGGCTTTAAGAAGGCCTTAGATAAATTCACAGAGGACATGTCTATCAATGGCTAGTAGTCTGAGGGATAGGCCACCTCCAGCCTCAGAGGCAAGATGCCTCTAATATTAATTGCATGGTAACAACAGCAGGAGAGAGGGAATGCCTTCACCTCTTGCCTGTGATTTTCCCAGAGGCATCTGGTGGGCCACTGTGTGAAACTGGATGCTGGAATAGATAAGCCTTGAGCCTGATCCAGCTTATGTTCTAGATAGCATTTTCATCAAACAAATTCCTAACACATAGAGAGAAATTTCAGCTCAACTAATACTTAGAGCACAATCTGATCTGATGATGCTAAAAATAGCTATCTATACTTAGCTATTTTTCAGTAGAGATGTTCAGTAGAGATGTTCTGGATGTTCATAAGGAGCAGGATGACCCTGCTTTCTATATTGGAACAGAATTCAGATATGGAATTAATAGGATCATATGTTATCTTTGTACATTTAGTTATCTTTCTTCAGCCATTACAGATCTACAGAATAATTGTAGTTTTCCTTACAGAGGACTCTAGGGATCTCTGTAAGATATACTTTCTAGAAGTATAATAAATTAAGACTGAATTCCTTTTTGGGTTGATCTGTAATGCTGAACAAGTGGTGAACTTGATTTAGAAAATTATAAAATGATTTTCTTTGGAATATGACAATTTATTAATAAAAACCTTGGATAAAAAGTGGTATGGAAATGTTGAGTGGTAAGAGCAAAACTTTAGGCAAATCAAAGCAAGGGCTTAGAAAGAGATTAAATGCCATTTCACAAAAATCCTCTGAAGCAAAACAATAAGTATGCATTTGCAATATCAATAATAATTAGGATTATGTGCCATTCTGATAACTATTTAACATTACCAGAGATAATTTCAACATGTTCTATTTAACAGTGATTTAATTAGGTGACATGATTTCAGAACACTGTCAATGGGATTTGTTGCTTACACAGATCACAAAAGTTCTTCATCACTACATTTCATAAGGCTATTGAAATTCACAAGGCTATTTTATTTAATAAAATAGTATTTTATTAAATATTTAAGTAATAATATTTCATAAATATTATGAAATTCATAAGGCTATTTTAAAACTTCTTTCTCTTGTATGGTGGCACCATGATTAGACATTTGCTCAATTCTCCCAAAGCTGGACTTACTTTCTTGTTCAATTAGAACAAGAGGAGGGGTTTTTTTTCCCCATCTTGGAGATGATGGAAGCCATTAATAGGCCCAATTTGGATGACAAGCAAAACCAAATGTATGCCTAGGTTAATCTCGGAAGCCAGCCCAAGAATCATGTCGCAGATGATCTGTCAGTGGTGGTTTCATTGCCTTTGCCAGCAATCCCCCTCCCTGTTTTTCCCACCAAATACATCACTTGCCCAGCAACCATAGGTTGTGAAATGGGGGGGGGGCATGCTCAAGGGAGGCGCTTCAGTGCAAATCCCAGGTTGCCATATTCAAATGGCACAATGGGGAAGAGTTCTCGTTCCAGCAACTTGCCCAACTTCAAGCCAAGGGTTCAATCTGCAGTCTGGAGGCAGCTTTGGATCTAGAACCGTGATTGCAAGATTTTCCTGCATTTGGACAATAAGAAGTACTGACCTCAGGTAAGTATAACCGAGTGTTGACATGTCATCTGAATGAGGCCATAGTTGCTTTAAACCCTTGCAAGCGATCATCTAAAATGGGGCAAAATCCATCCTTTGGTAGCAGGCTTGGTGTAATTGTTTCTTCTGACCATGTGGCAGTGCCCTAGGTTTTATTGCATTGACCTTCCATAGGATCTAGGCATGTTCAGCTTTCACTGGAAAAAATAAAGTAATAAATTAAACTGTATAGTGTAGCACTTCGTAGAGCCTGCAAAACCTCTTTATTGAAGGATACAGTTTTGTATCACTAGCCATGCCCCGCTAGTGAAAACACATTTGAATGGGAGTGTAACATTTGTTTAGCTGCTCTGAGGGAGACATTAATGGTGATAACTAATTTGAGGAGGTGGCCTATTTAGTTTCCAAGTCAAGAATAACTCCAGGGAGTAGCAGAGGGTAGCAGGGCTTCTCCCCAAATATATCCTGATTCCCCTTTTGCTTCCTTATCCAGCAGACTGGAACTTTACATCAAAGTATCAGACAATATAGTCATAGTACAGTATATTATGGCCCTATAATTTGAATTCATTCTTTCTAAAGGTCTCAATTGTTTAAAGAAGCTTCATTCACTCTACACCAGACCAAGCAGCTGAAGCCAGTGTAGCCAGGTAGATAGGAGACTCCTCAAGCCTCCCTCCCAAGGGCCAGGCCAACCCCTTCACTTCCTTCCTGGCCAGGACCTGGGCTGGGTGAGAGCATTTGTGATGAAAAGATGCATGGTCATATCTCCTGCAGATTTCAGCTTCACTGGTACTAACCTCTTCCTCCATCCCAGTCTTCCCTGCCACATGGTATTGGACAGGAAGAGGAAACTAGTGTGGAATGGAGTTGCAGCCACTGGGGGGGCCATGGGGTGGGGGCGGCAGCAGCTATTGCTGTACCTGAATGCTGTTTTGAGCAGCAGCATGCCACCCAGCACCCCCTGGAGTGGGGGATAGCCTCTGCCACTCACCAGGCTGCCACTGGGGGATTGGCTCCATGGAGGCCAGGTGAGTCGTGGAGGTGATCTCCCACCACAGGGAGTGCTGGACAGCACGCTGATGCTCAAAGCAGCATTCAGGTGTGGTGGTAGCGGAGGTAAGCACCTATTAATTTACCCTTAAAGGTGCCTCTCACCGCACACGCCCCCAGCACCCACACTGGCCACTACTGATGGAAGGTTTGGCTTAATCCAAACCCACAGTATTTTCTAAGAATCTTGCCCATTTTCTGAACTGCATGACAAATAGCTGGTTGGTGGACTTGGTTATCAGGGGTATTGAAAAAAAAAGTTGTCCAAGTTTCTTGATCTGAAGAAAGTTTTTAAACAGGTTTGCTTGTCACAACAACAGGCATATTCAGCTTCATTAATAAACAACATTAATTACTTTACCACTATAATTTTGCTAATGCACAGCCAAATCCACACTCCCCTAATAATGTTCTTTGCCACCCCTTTGCTCCTGCCGATGAGTTGTTCTAGAGTCACCCTGTTTCAAGTGTTGAAGTGGGCAGAAAAGCACACTAGGCCTTCCAACCTACATCTGAAAGAACATAGCACAGATGCCCCAGACTGTTAATTGTTTTGTTTATATATTCAAAGCACAATGTCAGTGGGGATTTATGATTTCACCTGTCTTTCAAAGGGCACATGCAAGCAATTCATTAGTCAAGGGCTATTTATCTAAGTGTTCAACCTGACCAATGTGGTTCTGATCTCTTGATGTCTTCAATTAAAAGTTGCAAATGACACATTTTTTTAAAAAAAGCACTTTATAACTGGCAATAAAATGGGTGGGGGGGGGACAAACAAATTGTGATCAGGTATATGACACTTGGCACCCAGCTACAAGGGTGACTTAGCAAAATGTAAATTAGTGCATAAATAAATGAAGCTTTTAAAATGTTGTTTCTCATTCTGCATTTTAAGAGGTTTCCCAAAAGAGCCATTTTTATTTATTCATTTAAACACACTTTTCTATTCAATGCATAAACTCAACCAAGAAGCACTTGGCAGCTTTTGCTGCTCAGGATGGCCTCTCATAAAATTACTCTGGAGACTGTAAAGATGAGCTTAGCTGACAGTGCATATTTCAGGTGAGACCCAACACTCAGAATGGTAGCATCTGTTACCTAATAAAAGCAACAGGAAGTGATTCTGATGATCCCCACAAGTTATTCTACAGCTGTTTCTGCTTTCATTCAAAGATTGTTTCAACAGATGGATGACTGGGAAGGAACAACTTTCCTCCTGGTCTAGCCTCACACCCTTCAAACATGAAGCTGCTCTTTGTAACATCATTCCCCAGAAAAAGGAGTATTCTGCTTAGGACCATGCAAATTTTTATCTATCTATCTATCTATCTATCATATTTCTATACTGCCTGAAATGTGCATCCCTAGGTGGTGTACATAAGTTAAAATACAATATAAAAACAGAATAAAATGATTAACACAATTATGAATTTTAATTAATCAATCAATTAAAATTAATCAAAACCCTGAGAAAACAGGTGCATCTTGAGGGTTTTAAGTCCTTACAACTTGTTTAGTGATGATTTGTTTTATCTCTAAGCCATAGAGCAAAACAAGCTGCCTTGGGGCTGTTGCAGAAACAGAGTATAAATCAAATGAATGAATGAATATGTAAATGCCAGAAACAACACACACGGGACATTATTCCTGCTCTTAATTATTTATATTATGCAGTGTATTATTACCGGCAGAGGTTATGGATATTTTCTTTGCTATGCCTTTTATATGGATACCTTTATACTGTATATATAGCCCCAGAAAGATAGACTTGAAATGACCTGCTCTGTTACCTCCCTAGTTTATGGGAAGTTGTCTTGCATCCAGGCTAGCATTTTTTTTCACAAAATCACCTACTGCTGGAGGCTGTGCACACGAGCAGCACAACCCAGGCTGGTGTTAAACCCGGCCTTTAACCTTAGTTACAGAGTGTGAATGCGCCCTCTAACCCAGGTCCAGGATTGTGTATATGCTCAGACTGCACGCAGCCCAAGCATGCACAGAGTTGGGTGTTTAGAGTGCCCAACTCAGGGTGGAATCCCCCAGGATGGAATCCCCCATTGTGGGATATCCAGGGGCTGGGCGTTCTTTCCCTGGCCTCTTTGCTGCTGCACTGCTCACCAAAGCAGCACTCGTCTGTGAGTGTGGAATGGAGAGCATGTCACAAGCTCACTCAACAGAAGAGGCTGGCCAGAGAGATATAATACAATAGCTAGTAGCTCAGGTTTCAGTTATTATTTTACATTTTATATCCCGCTCTTCCTCCAAGGAGCCCAGAGCGGTGTACTACATATTTGAGTTTCTCTTTCATAACAACCCTGTGAAGTAGGTTAGGCTGAGAGAGAAGTGACTGGCCCAGAGTCACCCAGAAAGTCTCATGGCTGAATGGGGATTTGAACTCGGGTCTCCCCGGTCCTAGTCCAGCACTCTGACCACTCCACCATGCTGGCTTTTAGTTTTATTGCTAAATAGACAGGTTTAACAGTCTTACCAGGGATACAGAAGTGAGGGGTGGGAAGCCCAGATTTTGAGGTCACAATCTCTCCAACAGAGGCTCAATCCGATTTGATGTGCTGTCTCCAGCAGTTGTTAAAGGCACAAGCTGCCTGATTTATAGTCCACAGCCACATGCACTTAATCAACACTCCACACCTACCAGCTGCCATAGATTCAATCTGGCTCCTGCTGCCTCCTCGTGAGCCGGTTACTCCTCCGTAATTCCCTCACCTGTTGCTGATGTTTTTCCTTTCTGTGTCCTCCAGGAGATAGCTGCCGTTCGAACTCTGGCTCAGATCCTGACCCTTCTCTCCAAAGGTCGCCCGGCCCTGCTGGCCCCTCCTGCACCAAACACTCACCCTGGCCTGTCTCAATTATCTCCCCATTCACATCACTGGTCTGCTCCTCCTCAGGTGCCTCCCCACCTTCTAGTAAGTCACCTGCCCCCCACCCCTCTCCAGTGTCCTCAAGTGGGGGCATGACAGAGCAGAGCTTCAGCTCAGATGATGTGGGGGAAGGCAGGAGTGATCCTGCCTTCCCCCCATCCCTCCCTGACTTCAAGAAAAGTGGTCGTGTGTTTGACTTCCTGGTTTTTTAGGGAGGTGGTGCAGGTCACTTCACAGTACATTCAACAGACTGTCTTCTATATTTCTATTCAAAATTGTACTCCTGGACGATCCCTCTACCGTGAATCTTACCACAATTAGAATGACCTCACAAAGGGATAAACCTTATCACAAAGAGGGGTGTGCAGGAATCAAAATCTGCAGTTCAGTTCAAGGTTGAATCAAATCACAGACCCTTCAATGTGATTTCTCAAAAGCAGCCAGCTTGGCTAGGTGCGGCAATGAATCAGCCTCAAATCACCTGAATCAATTTGGGTCATTCATGCACCAATCTTGCTCAGAAAACTGCCTTATCTATTGCTGTATTTCAGATTTTTAAAAGCATGGCTAGCCTCAGTTTACTAGGTTACTTTTCTTACTAACCAGTTCTATCCATATATTCCTGACAAATTTAACAGTGTAAAGCAGGGTTGGCCAACCGGAGACTCTCCAGCCACTGTCAGACTACAGCTTCCATCACCCCAGATATTCTGCTGCTGAGAATGATGGGTGTTGTAGTCCAAGAGCCTCTGGAGAACGCCAGGTTGGCCACCATTGATGGAAAGGCTTTGTTTTTAATGGCACTGGGTTTTTCCTGCCCTGAAGGCAATGAATGACAATCCCCACCCAACTGCTTTACAAAGTATGCGGTGAAGAAAGCTGTGCAGAAACCAGCCTTGAGGCCTACAGGACACCCAGGGCTCTGTAAGGCAGGTAGTAATTTAGCAGTCTCTACTTTAGGATGCCTGAGGCCAGTACTGACTCCTAGCTCCTGTTTGACTGGCTAACGCTTCAACATGCAAATCAATCAATCAATCATTTTATTTACAGCCGTAAGCCAAACAAAATTAAAACTTTAGACAGTTACCATAGATAAATATAAAACATTAAATAAATAAAAGATATACAATCAGCCTCATAAAACCCCATGACAAGAGGTCAGTTTCACAGCCCCATATAAAAATTTAGCAACCAGTTTAGTAATACCCACATTAACATCAGCAAGACATAAATTAAGAAAAAATGAGTCAGGCCTGCCTGGGAACTGATCGAATAGAGGGCTCAATCATTCTTTCCTTGAGTCACAAAACAGAGGGCAGTACAAAAGCACGTGAGCAACTGTTTCTAAACAGCCCTCTCCACAAGAACATGGCCCTAAAACAGGGGAATCCTTGCAAAACCTTCTAAGGAGCAAGGCAGAGGGTAAAACATTCAGCCTGGCTCTTGCAAAGGCTGACCTCCATTTAACCAGATGGAGCATGGAGAGATATTTAGCAGGATGATTTTGAGAAGGGAGGGAAATACCAAGATATATGGGAGAGCAGCATCTATTCGGTAAGGAGACAAGGCATTGATATTCAATGTCTCTAGGATGTTGGATCATAATAGCCTTAGCACTGGTAAAACACAGAGACAATAAACTGGAGGGAGAAAGCCCCAAACTCAGCACTTTTTCTTAACCACAGATAACCAAGGGTTAGGGAAGTTATCCCTCCATATAAGTTGAATATACAATGAACCCTGAGACCCAAGGCAAAATTTGAGCCAGAGAGTTAGTGTAAGCTCCCAAGCCCGACAGGCAATGGAATAGGAACCCAACTCCAGACACAAAGTGCCATAGGAAACACATCTCAGCACCCTAAAAATAGCTCTGAGAAATCTGGACTGAATAGAATCCATCTCTGACTGTATCCCCTGAATCCATAGTGGAGCCCCAAAGAGCTTCTGAGCTACAATTTTGGCTTGGAACACCCTGAGAGCCATAGGTATGTATTGGCCACCCCTAGTGGAAAAACAACAACAACAGAAAAAAGCATATAATGTTAAACGTGCAGTATGGATCACATGTAAACGCTGTGATTTCCAATTAAGGTTTGATTGGAAATAAATACCAAGATATTTAAACTTAAAAAACTGGTCGATCTTAATATGGTTGATACTCCAGCTGTAAACCTTCCTGGTGTTCGAGAACACCCACACCTTAAATTTAGCAAAATTAATGGGAAGATGGTTATCATTACAATATTGGGCAAACGCTCTCAAAAGTCTGAGGAGACCAATTCGGGTCTGGGACAAGAGGATCGAAGCATCAGCATATAGGAGCACCGGAACCCGATGGTTTGACAGCTTAGGCGAGTGAGCGTCGACCTTATTCAACTCAGAGGCCAGGTCATTAATAAATAAATTAAAGAGGGCTGGGGCCAAAAGACAACCTTGCCTGACTCCTCTAGATGTAATAATGGAATCTGTCAGGGCCCCTTTCGGGTCAAACCTGACTCGAATAGAGGAGTCAGCATAAAGTTGTTTTATCAGAAATAAAAGTCTTCTATCAATAGATGTTGTTGCGAGTTTGGTCCACAATAGCTCTCTAGGTATAGAATTGAAAGCAGCTTGGAGATCCATAAATGCAACAAAGAGTTTGCCCTTAAAGGAACTTGTTAACTTAGTGGCCAAGTGATGCAGTAACATACAATGGTCCAGGGTGGAGTGGTTCACCCGAAAGCCAGCCTGTTCAGGGCCAAGAACACTGAAATCAAGAACCCAGCCCTCCAACTTAGCCAGTAGATAACGCACATAAAGCTTGCCCACTATCGACAGAAGACTAATTGGTCTGTAGTTGGAGGGATCTGAGTGAGAACCATGTTTATAAATGGGTATCACAATGGCCTCTTTCCAAGAGGGAGAAATAATGCCAGTATTATTAATTGAAGAGAACAGGCTGGCCAAAACAGGAGCCCACCAGTCCAAGTTGGCCAACAGAGTCTCAGAGAGGATATGATCTGGACCAGGTGCCTTGCCTCTCTTTAGAGCTGAAGCTAAAACTAACTATATCAGCAGAAGTCACGGGGGGCCATAGGGGTAGCCTCTGTGGAACGAGGGAGTCATTGCTTAAAGGAAGTAAATCCGCGTTAAAAAGAGACCTAAAATGGGCAACCCAGGCTTGAGCAGGCACCCTAGAACTCACACTAGGTTGATTAAACCCAGATACGATATACCAAAAGGTGCCACTATCTCTAGCCTGAGTGGCCACAATCAGTTTACTCCAAGTAGTTTTCAATTCTTGGGACTTGGATGATTTTATACATTTTTATAGGCTCTAGTGATAGTAAAATATTCAGAAGAAAGTTCATGAAATGTACCAGATCTATAGGCATTATACAAATTCCTGAGCCTACCCAGTAACTCCCGGCACTGGGAATCAAACCACCCCTTGCTATCGTTTCTTCTACAGGGTTTAGATTATTGTGATTGATCTAACCTCCTGAATTGATAAGACATAGTTCCTTCCAGCTCCACATAAGAGGATATTGTTGCCTCATCCTACTGAGCCAATAAAACTGTGGAGTGAAGAGCGATACCAGAAGGAGAGGACCCCTTCTGACAAAGTAAAAAATGGTCCAGCCTAGGCTGGGGCAAATTGAGGAATATATGAAGAGGTAGATGGCCACTAAAAGCTTGCTCCCCAACCACAAACTCTGTCACCCTGGAAAAAAGCTGGGGTGAAACCAAAATGTAATCAATCACACTACAGCCATGGGAAGACAGATATGTGAATTCACCTGGGATATCAGGAAGGATGGAACCGTTTAGAAAACTCGTTATGTGAACGGACAAGGTGTAACAAAAGAGACCCTGCCTTGTTAATAACTGCATCTTTAGAGAGACGAATAGAAGCCTGGGAGCCCTCGGTAAAATCCCCCACACACACTATAGGGAGGAGGAATATACAGAGGGATCATCAGGACCACATCTTGAATTACAATCACACGCAAGCAAAATAGCTACACGCGGGGAGCTCAAGGAAATATCCAGAATATAGCTATCCAGTTGCTCCCATATATGAACTCGTGAACTATGCGAGGAACCGGGGGGGTATGTAAACGTTAATAAACACTAGTTCCTCATGTTGGGTTTGGATAAGGACAGCCATAGCGTAATGAGAAAAATTGGGAAGCCGAGTGGAAACCACATTTAAGGAAAGAGAAATATAGCAGGCCAGACCTCCTTTAGGTCTCCTCCTAGAAGACTCAACATGGGCAGCCAGTTGATGCACCTCATAACCATTAATAGATGAGTCATCTTTAGCCCAGGTTTCCTGAAGCAAAAACACATCCTATTTGCATAAAAAGGAGAGAAATGCAGGATCCGAACATTTCACAGCCCACCCAGCAATATTCCAACTGGTCAAAGACCACTTGGGGTGGCTGCTGGCAGGAGGGCAATCATCCAAGCTCTTAATAGGGGGAGGGACCAGAAACATTGGGACAAACAGATACTCATGTGAGTCAAGTGGGGGGACTGTTTGGGGGATGGTAATTCTATGTGGATTTACATTAGCAAAAAAAGGGACAATAGGATCAGGGGCTATGCAAACATGGCCGCTACCAGCAGCCCTCCCAAATGTCAAAGCTGGTTAGGAGCAAGTGGCTGGATCAGGGCATCTGACTAGCCACAGGCTACAGGGAAAAATTCAGTAATTTTGGTTTGAGTTAAATGAGAAACCGGCAAATTAAATTCAGTACTAGAACAAATTGTCCCACAAAGGAGCAAGGCTGAAGACCTTCCCAAAGCAGAGCTTGGGAAAGAAGTTGGACTCCCAGGAGATACAGTGAGAAAATCTTTACTAAATTTATGGTTTTCAGCCAAGATGGATTCAAGGCGGGATAATTTAGCGATATTCGGCCAACAGCCATCCTTAAGGAGGGAGGAAGGATCACAAGTCATATCATCCTCCACCGCAGATGGCTCTGAGATGTCAGACGACGTAGGCGACTGATAGGATCTCCAAAGGCCCTGGTGGGCAGCAGGTGACACTATCGAAGGCATGTCCAGCAGATTTTCTATAAGATCAGACAGGTCAGGGATAAGCGAATCCAAAGTTGGGCCAACTTCTAAAATAGTCAATGGGACGAAATCCTTGGACTACCCCAGTGGAAGTAAGGCAGAAGATAGAGGGGAGACAGACACAGGGGACACCAGGGGACTATCAACCAAAGAGCAGACTGGGAGATCAGATGTTAAGCGGCACAGCCGGGCTTCTTTATGGATGGGAGAGGATCTCCTTGGGGCACTTGACCAAGAAGAATCAGCGGGCCTCTGAGAGACCCTGTTCCTAACCTCCCCAGGATTGATGAATTCTGTGAAAACACATCTAGGGACAATATTCCACTTTGCCAAGTGGTCCCTCATACGTAACAAGGACAAAGGGATCAAATCTCCAGTAAACATCAGCTGTAATTTAAATATGTAGGGTGATGTAGAATCCAGCAGAGAAAAGTCCTCCAGCTCAACAATGTGAGGATGAAATGCTAGCAGGGAAGCAAGTGAGCTAAAGATTTGGTCCTTAGAATGCCATCTGTCACTATTATAAGAGTTCAATTTTTTCCTCAAAAACAGTTGGTTAGATTGATAAATTAGAGAGTTCTCCTCAGCACATCCCCTCGCCTTGTCAGCCAAAGAAGTTCGTAGAGGAGTTCCTCTATGTTGATGGCGAGGGCTCTGGGCCAGAGAAATCAGGAGGAAGTAAGAAGATGTCTCTGTTTGGGTCCCCGCTTCAATAGTAGTGGAGATGCCCTTGTTAGGTTTATTAAGCAGATTACCATCAAGACGATAACAGCTAAAGGCTCTCCTCGTCTCAGATAGTAGCTGGTCCAAGAGCTCAGTAACAGCTGTGAGATGATGGAAAAGCAGCTTCAAGGACTCCTGAACCAAAAGAGCCATACTGGATGCAGATCCCTCCGTAAGCTCAAATGAAGGCTTTCGACTTGTGGCTGAACCTTGTTTGGGGAGAGGAGAGGTGACAGGAGTTTCCTGCAAAATAAGAGATGGTTCCTCAACTCCACTCTCCATCTGGACAGCAGGAAAAGCTGAGGCATTCTTGTGGGCCACACAGCATGCAGAAGAGTACATACAACAACAAACAGTAGGCTCAGAAGTGTGGCTAGGCTAAAGAAAATTGCCCTCCTCCATATTATCCTTTGCATTACAGCTTAAAACTGCACAGGGGAGGACAGCTGGGAAGATAAGGAAAAACACCTAGGAGGAAAATACTCCACTCCTTCAGACTGCAGCACTCTTTCATCAACCACTGAAGAGGTATTTGCTGAAGAGCGACATTTCTTCCCTGCTCTTTTAAGTTTATGGAGAGTCTTAGATTTAGAAATAGATCTTTTTTTTAGCTTAGGACCCATCATTCACTAGACTCCCCTGCATTCGCGTTCCAATAGTCCAGATAGACCAAATGGTGAAATAGCCCAAATAAATCTGGCAATGCCCTTGGCCCCTAGTAGAACTCAAAGTAAAGGGGGGGGGGAAACTGAACAAACCATCCAAAGGAAAGATTTGTGGGCCATTAAAATCAAAACTCAGGAGAGCGAAGAAAAACGCTCGTGCTCCCGGAAGCTTCGACTGGAAGTCCCCAACATGCAAATTACTGCATAAATGTTTAGTTGCAGTTGCTAACTGTGACATTATGTATGGATCCACATGAAGCTGCAAAGTGCCCCTTCACTGCCTTCTCAGTCAATTAGCTCAGAATTACTCCTATCAACGATGAGCCATTTCCACAGTGTGCTCAGAGAAGCTGCCTATGAATGATTAAAAATCCTTAACTTTCAAAACCCAGAAAGCTAAGAAAAAGATTCCAGTCAACCCAGAAGTTCTGGTAGGTTACTGGTGCCACCAAGTACTCTAAGGCTTTCAGAGAATCCGACTGTTGGACTAGAGTGCTTTAGAGACCAGTGTCTCTCTGTAACTGGGCACTGGGCAAATACAAAAAACAAAATGCTCCCTCTTGCTAATAGGCAAGAATAAAACCAATTGTTCTCCTAGGTGTCTGCCTGCCCATAGAGTGAATTGTTAATTTGGCCAAGCTCTCTTTGAGACACTTTTGCACCAGATAAAATCCCCCTCCTCCTGCTGGGTTAATAACCAACCCTCTGAGGCTTCTAAAAAGAACAGAAAAAAGCCCTTTCTTCAATTACTACTGACTGGTTCCATCTGAGGCTTTTTAGATACACTTCAAAATGGTTACAGGAATATCTCAAAAGCGCCCAGATGATTTTGGGGCAGAACACTTCAAAATCTTAGTTACTTAGTTGCAAAGAACAGATATTTAGGAAAATGCAACACACACACACACAAAACAAATATATATTCCTGAAATGATGTCTGGCTAAACACTCTTTTCCTAGACTAAATTCCCAAAGCCAAAAACTCTGGCTTCCATCCCTTGAACTCACCAAACTCCTGATGATAATCAAGCCTCCTGTCTTATAAGGATCTACAGTCATCCTGCTGTACAAAATTCCCTTGCCACATGTCCCATCCTCTTCCATGCTCCCAGCACAGACTTCCTTTCTTCTTCCCAGAAATCCCAGCAACTGCTCTCTAGGCCCCACCCACCTGATTGGTTGCAATGGAGTTCACCAGCCTGACAGTCAAGACAAGGGTTCCCTTTTCTGTTAACTCTTTAGAGGGTGAGGAGGCTGGTCACTACAGCAGAGAAATACACAGAGAATTGTATGAGATCAAAAGACGCAAGTCAAATGAAATGAGTTGACTTGGACATAGGCCAATAGTTAGGGCCAGATCAGACATGATGTGGGACATTTGTGATTAGGATTGCCCCATTTTTTGTTTGGCTAAATAGCAGTTCATGGGGCCAACTGGGGATTGAGAAAGTGTTGCTGTGAGGATGGGTATTTAGCCCTTTCACCCTACTCCATTTCCCCTGATGTAAATATTCCTCTTCTGAAGATGCTATAGCTGTGTGGGCAGGGAATGATGTTTCTCATGTCTTTTTCTGCCCCATGGAGCTAATTTTCAATGGGGAAAGGGCATGGGATAAATGAGTTAAACACTCACTGCTCTGGTTTGCTCTGCCCGGCAATCTGAATTGCAAGGTCCACAAAGTCATAAAATGAGTCTGAAGTTGCTCTAGTTGAGCTTGCTACTATGTAAGGGTGCTGCTGTGGCAGCTAAGAAGGAATGTGAGGATAAGTACAATGATAGGAAGGAACGTGAGGAGTCTTAAGTATGTGTGTGAGAGCAACTTGTGCCAAAGATGTTACTGCAGCGCAGTCACTGTGGCTGGCAGTGGATTCTGGGTCAGTGATTCTTTTTTGGCTATTTTTGGACTCTGTTTGAAATGTGTGTTCTATGTTGGGAAGGTCAGATTCCCTTTTACTGTGTACTTCTGCAGCATTTTTCAAGGCAGGGTTGCAAAATGCATTGCAAATGGCAATGCAAAACTGGTGTGCAGTGCACTCTGTGAGTACAGCTTGTTCCAGCCATAGGGAACATTAAGGAAACTCAAAACACCCCATTGTTCCCCAGGGGTAGCTCCTAGGGACACCAAAGTGGTTTGTGTGGTAGGGCATGATAGGTGCTACCTACCACACAAGCCAAAAGAAATGGGTAAGCGGGTGATTATAAATAAATTTGTAACCTTTCCTCAAAACTCCTTAGGATCCTATTGGGGTTTGGGAGAAAGGTTAAAAAATTGTTTAAAACTGCCTGCTTGCCCATTTCTTTTGGCTTGTGTGGTAGGTAGCACCTATCATGCCCTACCACAGAACCCACTTTGGTGTCCCTAGGAGCTACCCATGGATAAAAATTGTTCCCCATTGGAAACTCCCATTGAATTTCCCCATTGTTCCCTATGGCCAAATCACTCAAAAATATTTTTAGTTTGTTCCATCAAAACAACCAGTTCAACCACTGTTTCAACTAAATGGTTTGGCCAACTGTGCTTTGTTTCAAGCTTGAAACAAACTGAAAAATCAATTTTATTCACATCCTTAATCCCTGACCTTAATCCCTATCACTCATTGTGGAGGTTCACCTATAGTTGCTGCCAGCTCTTCTGGAGGCAACTCAAGTTCAGGCCTTGTGAGCTTTGGAATGTGCTCTTTGCTGAGGTACAAGGTTCAACAACCTTGGTAGCCTTTAAGAAGTCTTTGAAATCACATCTTTTGGGGCAGGCTTTTATTTGAAGTTTAAAATTGTTTTCAGTTGGTTTTTTAATTGTTTTAAATGATTTTGTTTCTTTTTGTTTTGTTGTAAACCACCTCAAAATTAAATGAGTGGTGGCATACAAATGTAATAAACAAGTAAAATAAGTAATAAAATGATACCTGAATAACATACTTGTGTACTGATCAAGAGTCTTGTGTATACTGTTCACAGATTGTATATGCATACAATATAATAACTGAAATATCCCTTTACTTCCAAGTAAATGTTCATAAAATTGGGCCAAATGGGTGTAAATCTATCAAAAATCATGTCAACCTGTCACAGCTATCATTATCAGGATGATCAAATTCAACAAAAGAAAAGTACAAATCCTGCTATATAGTCTCAGCCTTAGTTTATTCACATTAAAATTGCCTTATGACTAACAGCACTATCAGCATGTGACAACCAACCCATTTAGAGTTTAGATTCTTTTTAAAGGAACAACCATTCAGCATTTCAAAAGCAATTTAATTGTTTTGTTATGCGTTCCATTTTTTTTCCTTTTTAGTGAGCTAAGAGGAAAAGATGGATAAAGGCAATAAACTGTAATTTTCCAAGACTTCATTGAGATGAATTGCACTTTTGCTTTTCAGTTAAAGTTCCTGATTCTTTTTCATTGACTTATTTTGTTCTCCTTCATCCTAAATTGGAGTTATTATTTTTGTTTCACACTTAATCTGAAAATGTGTAGCTGCCTCTTAAAAGAAATGTAACTGGGACAAACAAAAACGTGCAGTGACTCAGAAACTACACCATTTGTTCAGCTTTTCTATCTCAAATGCCCAACACATTTGGGTGGGAAGTGGTTATGAACCTATACTGTGGTTAAACAACCAGCATGCATGCAACTGATCCTCCAAATCAATGTATCCCTCTTCCTCTTCATTTCATGTGCACCTTGATGTTATAAACGTTTACTTGGAAGTAAGTTTCATTGAATCCAGTGGGAATCCCAGATAAGTGTGAATGGGACTGTGTGTACATTGTTTGTTTGTTTCCCATCCTAGAATGTTTTCTTTTTCAAAGTATTTTGTTGTTGAAAAGATTTTTACCCTGCACCTTACTGTAGTCTCAGGGCGACTAACTCTGAATAACCCATTCCACAACCAATAAACTACAGCCATAGGAGGGTTGTTCTAGCCACCGATCCCAAATGGCAGACCATCTCCCCTGGTTTTGCAGGGGGAGCTAGTCTGCCGCATGGGATTGGCAGGTAGACCAACCCTCCTCTCTGGACTTGTGCTTCGGCTCCACCTTGAGAGCTATTCTGCCTGCTGATCCCAGTTGACAGACCAGCTCTCCCTGCCATTTTGAGGCCTGTTTTTCAAGCAAAATGGGCCTCAAAATGGTGCCCAATTTGACTGAATTAATTCGGGTCAAATTGGGGGTGATTCTATTCTACCTCGAATCTGACCCCTTGTTTTCAGTGTGATTCGATTTGGATAAGAATAATCAAATCACCCCGATTCAACCCAAATCAATTCATGGTCTAATCAGTTTGCACACCCCTAGATCCCAATTGGTAGGCCAGCTCTCCCAGGAAAACAGCCCTCCAAAATGGTGCTCAAAACACTTGAAATGTTTTGACTCATTTTGTTTTTGAGCTCAAAAGAGGGCACTTTGTTTTGAGCTTGGAACACTCAGAATGGCCCATTTTGAGCTTGAAATGTTTTGCATTTCCCTAGGACAAGTGCAGATCTGATCCCTTCCACTGGGTACATAAATTGAAACAGAAATCTTACTATCACTTATCACCAATTATTACTGCTCAGCCGCACCCAAAGCTGTAAAGATCATTACCAGTATATGAAGAACTGGAGGCAATCCTTTGGTTAATTTTATTCACTTTTCTCTGGTCTAGATTTTCTTTTCCCATTCTGTGACCCCCTATGACTTAACTCTCTACTTTTTTCTTTGATGCACCTACTCCCTGAAGAACAAGTTAACTGAGTTGGTTGAGCAGCTGGTCTTTCTGAAGGCCAACTTCCACATGCTATCCCAAGCTGGCCAAGAGGAGGACGAGTGACTCATGGTCACCCCAACCCACAACCACTGGCAGTTTGCCCTGGCCCAACACCAGATGTATCCCGGTCTGCCTGTTAGTGCTGCTGACATACTCAGACATGTGCGTGCACATGCATTCCACCATCAGGCCAGGGATTATGATGGACTGGTGCCCTGAGATCCAGCACCAATCAGAGGCCATAGTCGTGAAGGCAGGAGGTTTGATTTTGTGTATTGTATGTATTATTGTTAAAGTTTTTTCCCCCATAGAAGCAAAGACAAGCACACACATCCCAACCATGACCAATAATGAGGTAGACTGGTGACCTGACATGTGTCAGCCAGGCAGGCAGTCAGTCAGGGCCCAGGCAATCTGAGGCCATGATACACTGTTATCCACACACACAGCACACATGGATGCACACTAACCGAGTTCTTCTACAGGAAGATTTGATTTTTTTGTTTTCTTCTCCTTGTTGTGCTTAGTGCCTCTCCTTACATCAGGAGAGGCAAGGAGGTTTGATTTTGTCGTTTTCTTTTCTGAGCACTGAGTATAATGTTGTGCTATTGCTTGCTGCAAAACTATCTGGTTTTGTTGGATTTCAGATTGGCAAAGTCAGAAATGCCTGCCTCCTTTCCTTGAGCTGTGGTCTGGTGGTTTGTGTGGGGCAAGAAATGGACAGAGGGAGCTCAGCTCTATGTGCCTCTGTGTAATATTTCTTGGTGGTTTCTGTGATGAGCTCCATGTCTGGCCTTGAAAGTATTTTGTGCTTCACTCACTGCTCTGCTCTACTCTGCATTCTGCATTGCAAGGTGTATTCACTCAGTCGAAATGTGGCTGAAGATGCTACTGTAGTTGAGATTATGGCTATTCTTTCTCTGGCTATTCTCTGTTGTTGTACTGTGGTAGCTGTTGCAAGTACGGACAGAGTCATAATTGTGTGTGAGAAAGCAACTTGTGCCAATGATGTTACTGCAGCACAGGCACAGTGGCGGGCAGTGGATTCTGGGCCAGTGTGATTCTTTTGGGGGCATTTTGGACTGTCTTTGAAATGCATGTTCTCATTCTATGTTGGGAGGAACAGCTTGTGAGTGTGCTCTGCTATGTTTCTCCCATAGGGAACAATGGGGACTCAAAACACCCCATTGTCCTCCATGGGTGGTGGCTAGGAGCATCACAGTGGATTGAGTGGTGGGACATGATGGTTGCTACCCACCACCCAACCAACAGAACAAGCAGGTGTGTTTGGGGTTTTTTTGGGGATTTTTTTTTTTAATCTTATCTGGGTCATTTCAGGTAATTGCCCTACTGTCCAAGATAAAATTCAATGTAAAGAGATTTGGTCTACCAATTGGTTTTCTCAGAGGACTGTTTTACCCATTAAATGCAACAGGTAGACCAGCTCTCCTTTGGAAAATGGTCCTCAAAATTGCACTGTTTTTCTGGGGAGAGCTGGTCTACCAATTGGGTTTAATGGGTAGACCAGTTCTCTGTGGCAGAGGTGCTCTTAACCCTGGACTTCCAGGCAGATGTCTAGGACCTCCACACCCCCTGGAGGCCCCCAAATCCACTTTAGTTTGTCCCAGGGGGTGTGGTTGCTGCAGCACCAGTCTATGTTGTGCCAGGTGGCCCAGCATGACCTCTGCTTTAGAGGCAAAGGGGGCAGTGGGGAAAGAAATATGTGGGATGTGAATATGCTAATTTGCATGTTGAATTGTTTCTGCTAATGCAGAAACAATTGTTTATTTACATAAATATACCTGTTTTATATTCTTAAATCCTTGTGAGTTCAGTTGCTGTTTGTGCTCTTAAGAACCCACATGTTAAAAATACTGTGTGTGTCACAGTGTGTCCGTGTGGGTAAGGGAATGATGCTTAACTTGCAGTCGGGGGGGGGGGCTCCAAAAACCTTTAGGTCCAGACTCCAAAATTACCTAGGTGCACCTCAGCGGCATGGTAAATCCTCAAATCAATAATTAGCAAATCAAACTGTCAAGTCAGCGGCCAACTCTGGCTGCATCCACAATTTGATCTGAGAATATTCAATTCAAGACAGAAACAAATTGCAAAATCCAATCCGTGCACATCCCTACAGCTTCCCCACTGCACTGATGCAGTTAGTTGGGAAGTCCTGTTAAGCTGATCTCTCGCTGCACTGGTGCATCCTTGCTCTGTATGTCAGTCACGGCTTCTGACTGAACATTGTGGCATATGACAAAGCATATGGTAAGGGTTCTATAAAGGGTAGGTATTATATCTTGCCTCACAATGACCACTCCTATTCACAGATGGTATAGCCTACACAACCTATGCCATTTCTACAATGGTTTTTTCCAGACAAGAGACATAATGGTGGATCAGCACACATGAAAGAATCTTGCATAAGCCTTCTCCTCAAAGACTCTTCAGAAAACTTAGCAGTCATGGGATAAGGGGACAGGTTCATGTGTGGATTGGTAACTGATTGAAGGAGAGGAAACAGAGGGTAAGAATAAATGGACAGTTCTCTAAATGGAGGGAAGTAAAAAGTGGGGTCCCCCAGAGATCGGTACTGGGACTGGTGCTCTTTAACTTGTTCATAAATGATCTAGAATCTGGGTTAAACAGGGAAGTAACATAATTTTCAGATGACACCAAACTATTTATGGTAGTGGAAGAAATTGCAAGGAGCTCCAAAAGGATCTCTCCAAACTTGGTGAGTGGGTGACAAAATGGCAAATGTGGTTCAATGTAAACAAGTGTAAAGTGATGCATATTGGGATGAAAAACCCCATCCACATATACACTGATGGGATCTGAGTTATCAGTGACTGACCAAGAGAGAGATCTTGGGATCGTGGTGGACAACTCATTGAAATCATTGACTCAATGTGCAGCAGCTGTGAAAAAGGCCAATTCCATGCTCATCATTAGGAAGGAGGTTGAAAATAAAAATGCTAATATTAGAATGCCCTTATACAAAACTATGGTGCAGCCACATTTGGAGTACTGCGTGCAGTTCTGGTCACCATACCTTAAGGACATTGTAGAACTGGAAAAGGTGCAGAAGAGGGCAACCAAGATGATCAGGAGCCTAGAGCACCTTTCTTATGAGGCAAGGCTACAACACCTGGGGCTTTTTAGTTTAGAAAAAAGACAACTGCAGGGAGACATGATAGAGGACTATAAAATCATGCATGGTGTGGAGAAAGTGGATAGAGAGAAAATTTTCTCCCTCTCTCACAACACTAGAACTAGGGGTCATCCCATGAAACTGGTTGCCAAGAAATTTAGGACCTATAAAAGCCGGTAATTTTTCACACCACGCATAATCAACTTGTGAAATTCTCTGCCACAGGATGTCGTGATAGCCAAGAGCCTGAATGGATGTAAGAGGGATTTAGATAAATTCATGGAGGACAGGTCTATCAGTGGAGGACTAGTCTGAGGGCTATTGGCACCTCCAGCCTCAGAGGCAAGATGCCTCTAAATACCAGTTGCAAGGGAACAACAGCAGGAGGGAGGGCATGCCCTCAGCTCTTGCCTGTGGGCTTTCCAGAGGCATCTGGTGGGCCACTGCGTGAAACAGGATGCTGGACTAGCTAGGCCTTTGGCCTGATCCAGTAGGGCTGTTCTTATGTTCTTATTTAATCCCTACACCAGGGGTATGTGAATGTGTCTTTGGTTTCACGTGGAGAGGAATAGACTGCTCTCTGGACTGAAGGAAGATCAGGCCACTATTATGGACTGCTGGGGCTGGTTTCAGGTTTGTGAAAGCCCTTGTCTTTGTGAAAGCACCAAGGGGCCCTCCGTGTGTGTGTGTGTGTGTGCGCGCACGTGTAGCTTTTATGGGGTGTGTGGGATGCAGAAGTGGGTCATCCTCTTCTGCCTTTTCAACTACTCTCCAAAGATGAAAGGAGGAAAGGCTACTGCTGCTACCTCCACCATACTTCCAGGGAAGGTGTGGTGAGGAGAGCTAGTGGCTAAAAGCATGACTTATTCCCTTTGTTAAGCAGGGTCCACTCTGGTTTGCATTTGAATAGGAGACTACATGTGAACACATCAGATATTCCCCTTGGGGATGGGGCTGCTCTGGGGACAGCACCTGCATGCTTGCCTGCAGAAGACAGGCAAGTTCCCTCCCTGCCATCTCCAGATAGGGCTGAGAGAAACCCTTGCCTACTACCTTGGAGAAGCAGACAATACTGAGCTAGATGGACCAATGGTTTGACTCAATGGTTTGACTTCCTATGTCCCCATGCTAAGGTCAGAAAGTGAGGAGCCACCACTATGGGACTCAGCATTAGTGGCATCAATGGCAGATTCTACCCTCACATCTTCTCCAATGAGGGTGACAGCAGCAGCTCTTTCTGCTTTCATTCCCAGAGGGTGACAAAAGGAGATGCTGCTGCTGCTGCTACTCCCATGCAGAGTCCCTTGGCAGTAGCTTCGCCTCCTCCCTATTGGATAATGGACTTTCTTCCCAGAGGCCTCTTCATCATTTCAGGGGTTTCAGGGAAGAAGCCAATTCTCCAGGGCAGTGGGCGCCAGAAGGCAGCACCACTGTAAGTCTCACACCACCACTGCGTTCTTCCTCCTGCCTCTTCCTCAGCAAATGGGAATGACCCTGCTTGAGGATGAGGAGGCAGGTGGGGGAAGGCAGCAGCCGCATGAGAGATCTGTGGCAGTGGTGCTTCCTTCTGGCACCCCCCACCACATGGGCCTGACCCTTAGACTGGTGCCCGACTATGCCAACTCCTGAGGCCACCCCACAGACTGAGAATCCCATGGCATGAGTATTTTGGTTTCCGCTGGTTTAAACCCTTGTTTTTGCCTCAGAGGTACGAATGCAAGATGAAATCCAAGTGCTTGCGCTTAATTGGCTTGTGGACCAGGCCGATACTCAAAAGCAATAATGATTACTAACCATTAAATGTTCCCACTGCATTCTTGCAAGAATAATGATCCTAGTTCGAGCAGAGCAAATAATTAAATATGAATAATTTATTACAGATTTTCTGCTTGTAACAAACAAATTAAGCTCTCTTACATTTGCTCATTCTCAATTATTCTCTTGAGAATTTCAGCTAATCATTCTGAGCTGGAGACAAGGGCAGGCACACCGATGAAAGAGACAAAGAACAATGAATCGGATCGGAAGCATTTTTCAATACAACATTGCCTCATCAAAACTGCATGTTTCATTCATATAAATACACACACACACACACACACACACACACACACACACACATATTACTGGGCTCCACAGTTTTGTTGTACTCCCCAGATGACCAAAAAGTGGAATACATATTAAAGCTAAGCAGATAAAGTAGCAGGGCTAGACAGATCAAACTGAACTCCATTGCCAGTGGTTTCTATGGAGCATGGGCATCTGGGGGCGAGTGGGGGTTGGTGGCAAGAGCGGGCCCTTACCCCCTGCTCAGATTGAGCCAGTTCCCATTGAATTCAATGGGGCATACCCCCAGGAAGGGGGATATAGGATTACTGTCTTTGCCCCCACCCCGGGAAAAAGTCCTGCAGATGACCATGCTATGGAGCTCTCTAAAGCAAAGTAAATCAACTGTAAACTGGGATACAAACAACAGAGAGGGCAAAGCCTTCCACCTGACTCACACACTCCACCCTGATGATATATATGGACCCCTTTAATATATAGGCCTCCTCCTTCCTGTCTCCCCACGTAGTATGGGCATTTTGCTAATCAGACATAGTAGAATTCAGCCCAGTATAGTAGGGTACAAATGTATGCAAAGAGGGGAAATCAGCATCAAGTCTGCTGACTCCAACTGTGGTCATAAATTCTAGCGACTCCACCTGTGGATCATAAATTCTACATGGTGTTTTCTGGACTATGTGCTGCAACCATTTTGCAACATGTCCACTAAATGACCCTCCGTATTGCCCGTGTAATGACATCACTATCGTTACACTGTTACACTATTGTTACACCGTTCATATTCCCCATGCCTTGTTTCAGATTTTATTGATGCTCTGTAGCCCTACAATGTTGTAAATGCAATGCTGGAAAGTAGCTGTATTTTTCCGTTGTAGGAGGCTTGCCCCATTTTTCATGTGTTGCAATGCGATCAGGTGTGGATGGTTCACTCACAGTGCAACAATTTGCTGAGCTTTACAGCCCCTTTCTGCCCATCCCTGAAGTAATGTTGCCACTCATGTAAAATGGTTTTTAAAAATGTTTTACCATGCGAGTTCTTGCACAAGGGTGCAAGCCGCAAGGGTGCAACTCGGTCCTCATCGGCTTTGGATTTCTTTCACATTTGTTCATGTTTTTCATAAGACTTTCTTTTTTTTTTTGCAAGGGGTGGGCTTTCGCACTGTGGATTTGCTGGCTCATTTGGCAGATTGATGATCTGCTGATATGTAAAGTCCCTATATATATATGTGTATATATATATATATATATATATATATATATATATATATATATATATATAAATTTATACCCCGCCTTTCATTAAAAAAAATCCCAAGGCGGCTCACAATAAAATTTAAAAACAAGAGTATAAAAAATACACATTAAAACATTGAGCTAAAAAAAATAAAAACAAATGTGATTTTAAAAAATTAAAAATTAAAACACAAGCCTAAAAACAGTACAAAATACAAGAAGAAGCAGCATAGACCATCATATAAAAGCCTGGGTTAAAAGCCATGATTTGACATGCTTTCTAAAAACTGTGATGGAGACTGAGGAGCGGATACCCACCGGGAGAGCATTCCAGAGTCTGGGGGCAGCAACAGAGAAGGCCCTGTCCCGAGTACATGACAACCTAGCCTCCCTTATCGTTGGCACCCAGAGAAGAGCCCCCTCAGATGACCTCGTCAAGCGGGCAGCAACCCTTGGGAGCAGGCGGTCCCTCAAGTATCCCAGGCCCAAACTGCTAAAGGCTTTAAAGGCCAAAACCAGCACATTGAATTGGACCCGGAAACAAACTGGCAGCCAGTGCAGCTCTTTCAGAATGGGTGTGATGTGATCCCACCAGGCAGCTTCAGATAAAACCCTAGCTGCCGCGTTTTGCACTAGCTGTAGTTTCCGGATATTCTTCAAGGGCAGCCCCATGTAGAGCATGTTACAGTTATCTAGCCATGACGTAACTAAGGCATGGGTAACTGTGGCCGGATCTGGCTTCTCAAGAAAGGGACACAGCTGGTGTACTAGCCGAAGCTGTGCAAAGGCACCCCTGGCCACCATCTCCACCTGAGCTTCCAAAAGCAGAGCCGGGTCCATTAGTACCCCCAAGCTGCGTACTTGCTCTTTCAAGGGGAGTGCAACCCCATCCAGAACTGGTAGAATCTCCTCATCCCGATTGGCTCTCCTACTGACCAACAGTACCTTGGTCTTGTTTGGATTCAATTTCAGTTTATTAGCCCACATCCAACCCATCACAGCCTCCAGCTCCTGATATATTAATATATTGTTGCCTCTCAATTTTTCATTTCTGCTTTTGGCTCTAGGTTTCAGTCACATTTGTCTCTGGAATTTGATATGTAAAGTTGTTGGTTTTTTTCATACACACACACACACACACACACACACACACACACACACACACACACAGTTTCATTTCCACTTTCGACCTTGGCTTTTGATCCCATTTGTCTCACACCCTATGTGTTTGGTGCTTCTGCTTGCACAAAGGAGAAAGTTACTACGCTTGCCCCTGCTGGTGCCTTTGCACAAGTGCAGCAAGATTTTTTTTAAAAAACAGTTCATCATGTCAGCACCCCCTGTTCCCCTCTGCATCTCCATTGGCCTGAAATTGAGGAGGAGGAGGGGCCAGTGAATGTGATCCAGGTGGAATATGGACAACCCGTGCCTGGAAAATCCACTGCAGTGGTGGGCAATACAGATGGCAAAAACCCTGTTCGTTCATTCATTCATTCAATTTCTATACCGTCCTTCCAAAAATGGCTCAGAGCGGTTTACACAGAGAAATAACAAATAAATAAGATGGATTCCTTTCCCCTAAGGGTTCACAATCTAAAACTGTTACAATGCATAGAAAACCACCTGAGAACCACTGCGCTCGCAGTTTCAAACTGCTACCTCATCCTGTTGCACTTTGCAACCCTTTAATAGTTGCAAATCCCATAGTCTGGAAAATGCCCATTAGGGCTTACAAAAACAAAAGCAAGGGCAATCACAGGAAAATAACTAAGGAAAACAAAGAGGAAAGAACCCACCATGACTAAGACAGAGATATATAAAAGTCATATATTGCAAAAGACAATTAGGAATATGTATTAATAATCAGTAGAAAAATAGTAAGAAAATTTCTTATTTCTTACAGATGTAAGAAAATTAATAATTGAACCAAACATGACAATTCAAATTGAAACATATATAATAACATATATAATAGTAATGATGGTCAAGACATCTGGAGGAGATATTCTTGAAACAAGGCAAAAGGGGCTTGCTCAAGACCTAGATGAAGTAGGTAGGACTCTCAGCTGGCAAAGGAAGATGATGTCTGAAACACGGCTGCCAAAAGAAATCATGGTTGGTGTGGTCTCAATACAGTCCGTGCAGAAGTAGAAAGGTTTCAGATTCCAAAAATAGGTCCAGCCGAGTGTAGCCTCAGTGTAGCCACAGTAGAATAAATAACTAAATAAATAAATTAAACACAGTTAAGCTCTCCTCTTCGACACGGTTAAGTTCTTTCTGCAGGTGGGGTGGGGAATCACATAAGTTGGAGCATGCATGTAGAACATATGTGTGTATGTATGTAGGTATGCGCTTATTTGCTTACTTCATTTGTTCGTTTGTTCCATTCTGTTCCATTCCATTCCATTCTGCTTTCCCTCCAAGGATCCCAGAGTGGTATACATGGTTATTTTATCCCCACAACAACCCTGTGTTAGTATGGTCAATAGTACAGGTCAGGGATGGGGCCAGTATACACAATCCAGATTCTACCACCCTGCCGCTTTTCTGTGGTTTGACCTTCTGCAGAAGGTTCTGTCACATTCTGAGAGGAAAATTTGTTGGGAATTGTTGGGCTCTGCTGTGGCAAGTATCTGTGCGAAGTCCCATCAGCACCATGTGGCTGTGTGGTACCTAGTCACTGAGTCCAAAAGTGGAGATGGGACAGATGGCATCAACTTTGTCAGGGAGGGAAATGTGATCAGCCGGATTTCTCACAGCTGGGCTGCTTCATGAGAGGAGGAACCATTTCGAGGCAAGTGTTCATTTCCTTGTGAGCTCTGTCATGAGTGTCAGGAGGCATATAAGGGGCAGGCTGGCAATGAGAGGGTTGAGCATGAAAGCTGAGGTTTCCCTTCTGCTGGGTCTGAGGAAGAGCAGCTGGAGAAGTGAATCTCAAAAAGGACTCATGGCTCAGAGGGCAAAGGTGCTGAAACTTCATTGCAGCCTCCTTCCTTCTGTTGAGGCTTAACCTAGGAACTAAGTGATCTCTGGTACAACCTTTCCTTCTTCCCCTTTGTCTGGAGTGGGGGACTCCAAAACTTCAAAAAATGGCAACCTCCCCCCACCAATAAAATAAAATAAAATATTTTTTTTTAGCTAGTTGTGGGATAATGCCCACAGAAATCTGCATAGCTGGGCTATAATCTGCATAGCCAGGTGGAATTTTACAAGAAATACCAAGACACATCTCTGTAGCTGGGGTTTTAAAAATGTGTTTGTGTATATTTGTTTTTAATGAGGAATAGCTTAGTAAATTGCAAAGAACAGAATTAAGTTTGTAATCCTTGTGTGCTTCAACTGCCAAAGGAAGAAGTTCAGTAATGGCACTCACAGGTCACTTGATCCTTGAACATGAAGAAGAAGCTGCTGCTGTCTTCTTGCTGGTTAATTGCAGATTGAGTTGCATTCCTGAGCTGAAGCCATGGTTGCATGGACACTTCCTGTCTTGAACCTTTGTCAATGATTTCCACTCCCTACCCCTATGCATGTCCTCAAACACCTTGGGTAGTGGAATGGAGATGGAAAGGACCAGCAAGCAGAACAGATCCATTCCTTCTCTTGCCCACATATTCAAATAGACTAGAGAGCCCAATATGTCAACCATCCTGGGCGGCCCCCTGCAAATGCATGCATATATACACACACACACTTTTTACATTCATAGCCCACTGCCCACTGTTTCTCCAAAGAGCCCAGAGCAGTGTACATGGTTAGGTTTATCCTCCCAACAACCCTGTGAGGTAGGTTGGGCTGAAAGAGATGTGACTGGGCCAGAGTCACCCAGTGAGGTTCATGGCTGAATGAGGATTGGAACTCATGTCAAGATGCTTGTAGATTAAATGAAGTCAATGCTGTGAGCATGCTTCCTGAAATGTGGGGAAGGGGAAAATGGAAATAGGAACACATCAGATGTTTCAGACAGCACAGAGGGAGAGGGGGGACCTGGAAGTGAGGAGGAGCTGGGAGTGGTTGGACTTTGTTGTCAGCAAGCAACATAATAAAAGACCAAACTTAATAGTGAAGTTAGAGCACCCAGCCCAAATAACTCTGATTTAAAGAAACTGTAGATATATGTAGTTTAAATAAAGTCAAAGTTAATATTTATAAATATTCCGAAGAACACTTGGAGGTTTGTGTGTGGGGTGTTTTGTTTTTTTTTGGTTATTTTTTAATAAAAAGAATTCATCCAACTCCAGTATTAACCTTGTCAAGCTGGTCACACTCCGGTCTGCATAATTATGTGCTGTCTACCTTGAGATTCCCCAGCATTTCAATTAGAGAAGTTATTTGAATTTACATTAATTCTGAAAGAGTGACACTCTTTAAATATGAGCTATAATTAGCACCTACTTAGCTTTCATATTGGACACGAAGAACACAGGCTATTTTCAAATGTGTATGCTAGGTTTGTGAAACAGTTGGATAATTTTATAAACTACATGACTTCAGGCTATTGCTTTTTTCTTAAAGAGCATAAAACTGGGATAATTAAACTCTGCATTTTTCATATGCTGTGCAATGCATCTGCCCCTGTTATGCTCAACAGCCTATCACCCTTTGAGTATGTTCAAATTATGTAGCCACATACAGACGTGGAGAATAAGAAGCACAAGGGGATTCTATTTGTACAACGGGAGTTTCCACCTGCTTTCAGCAGCAGCCCCTCACACTCAGGCCTGATGTCAGGGCTAGCATCAGTATCATTAGGCAGCGGCCAAGCCCAGTGCCATTACTTAGAAGTGCTCATTGCTGATGTCTGAGTGCCATGGATGGCCCTTCCATGAGGAGCAGTGAAGCGGTCATCTCAGACAGCAGATGGTTGGGGCACAAGCAATGTGGCAAGAAGCCCTCCTGTCCCCACTTTTTAAAAAGGGAGAAGAGTTGGTACAAGGGGGAGGGACATTTGGCACCCTGCCTCAGGTGCACAGAAATCTGGAGCTGCCACTGCTAAGACCACCTTCATGTGGTGGAGACTCTCTCAGAGCTCACCCAAATAGGAGGGCCCATGGTGGGCAGCTTGCCAAGGAGCTCCTGAAATCTGGTACTGACCCTTCCCATAGTCTCGCTGAAAAGCTGCTGCTGAGGGTTGTGGGGCCCTTTGGAATAGTGTGCCATGTGGCACGGATGATGGAAGGCTGAGTTCAAGGGGAGGGCTGACAGAAATCGAAGACCCCCTCTTCCACAAGCATAAGCGCCCTTTGCTCACAGAAAAGCCGTATGGAACCCCTTCAACTCATATACTGGGGCTATTCACACAACTGGGCAGGCGGGCAGAGGGGGATAAGGCTGGGCCCACTCACCTTCCCCCCCAGACAAGCTATCACATGTTGCTGAGAGCACGGAGGGCACTCCCAGATGATCCACACTGTACCATGCAGTGCGGAGCTCCAGAGGCCAGGATGATGCATCCCAGCCTCCGGATATCCCACAATGCACTGTGTGACATGGGCAGTATATTGGGTACGGGTGCTCTAGGCACTCGTCTCTGTGTATGCTGGTGCTGAATGCAGCCCCAGTGAACACACAATCCTGGAGCCTGGGTTAAGGACGGAGGTGCTTGCTCCCTTTAACTTGGCTAAGAGCTGGGCTTGAGTGCGGGCTTAGGCTGGGCCGCTGGATCATAGCCCAGGCTAGGCTGCTCATAAGAACAGCCTCACTATCTGTAATGAAGTTCAGCTTCCCCATTCATATCAAACATGAATGATTAAAATCTAGAGGTACGTTTTATACAGGAACCAAGTATAGTTTGTGGGATATTCATCTTCTGAATAAATGTCTTTACTTTGGAATATGGAAGAAGGTACGTTATACATAACTAGCTTCTGATATAATCTTGAAATAAAAATGTGTGCGAGCTGCTGTACGCCAAGGATCTTGCTGTATGCAAGGATCTTTGCAAGTGCACTGTTAGAAGTGCACTGTTTATGTACCAATCACCTGCTGTGGGTAGGAGGGAGAAGAGCATCCCGGATCACGCCACTCCCCCAAATATGTGATGATCATCACTGCAAAAGGTGGCTGAACTCAGTCCAGTAAAATTGCTCCCAGCCAATGAACAACATAGCCGGAAAAAGAAAATATAGTTTAAAACTACACAAAAATTAAATATGATCCAGTAAGAAACCTAATAAATAAAGGGAGGTCTTGGCTATGGTTGAGATGATGAATAAATTGGGAGAACATCTGAAAGCATCCTTTTTGGATTCTAGATTGCATTTGCAATGCTGGCGTAATTTCCCCAAAGTCAAGGCTTGCTGGAAGTCATGTGGAATGCCATAATGCCATTACAAGTCACTTCAGATTATTTCAATTCACATGCATATCATTCCATAACATTAATTGGATTATTCTATTTCAGCTTTAGTTAATGTAGATCTATCAATCTCTTTATAAACCACGGCTTCCCGTAGCTGCAGCCTGGGAGGTAAGGACACAAGAATGAACATGTAGAGACTGTTCTCATGAGCAGCCAAGACCGGACAAGGGCAGCTAAACCCAGGCTTGGCTGCCTGACGTGAGAACCATCAGGAGCCAGAGGGCTCCAGGCGGACTTTGGTGGCAAACCTGGCTAAGACACCAGGCAGTTAAATGGGGTTAAGGGAGCAAGCACTCCCTTAACACCAGATGCTTGACCATGTGCCAGCTGCTTTCAGCCGACGCTGAAACGACGCTGAAAACAAACACGCTGAAACACTGAAGGGTGTGTGCCCGTCGCTGGGGGGATCCCCACAATGTACCACACACTTGCACAATGCACTGTGGGGTTTCCGTGGGCTGGAATGATGCATCCCGAGCCCCACAGCTCTGTGCTGACTGGGGAAGCAGCAGATCGTCTGGGTGTGCAATTTGCAAGCCCAGCAGCAACAGGAGAATCGTCTGCAGGGAAGGCGAGCTTCTCCTCCCTTCCCTGTGGCGTGCCCTCAAGCAATCATGCGAAAGGTATCGCAGTCTTGTAGTCTTGACTTCAACCTTAACTTTCTTGTCTAGGTTCGTGAAGAATTACATAACCATTGGTCCTATAGGAAGATTGGGAGCAAAACTTTTCTGAAGTTTTGTGCTAGCCATTGAGGCACAGAAACAAAGGTTAGCTTACTTTCTAGGATACTAGCAATGACTGTGCCATATTCTCACAAGGGCTAAGTTGTTATCATTAAAACCTAAGTGCTTTCAATCTGGTAAGAACCCATGAACATGAGAGATATGTTGTGATTTGTTTTACTTTTACAAGTCCAAGAAGATGGGGTATAAACTTCTGGACTCCACAAGAAGTTTCTCTTGTTATATTGTAGACCAGCTGGGACACTGGACAGGTTCATAGATCACACTGAATCATGGTTTCTTTTGTCTAATGGTGGTCATAAGAACAGCCCTGCTGGATCAGGCCCATGGCCCATTTAGTCCAGCATCCTGTTTCACATAGTGGCCCATCAGATGCCGCTGGGAGTCTACAGGAAGGAGTTGAGGGCATGCCCTCTCTCCTGCTGTTACTCCTCTGCAACTGGTATTCAGAGGCATCCTGCCTTTGAGGCTGGTGGCGGCCTATAGCCCTCCGACTAGTAGCCATTGATAGACCTCTCCTCCATGAAGTTATCCAAACCCTTCTTAAAGCCATCCAGGTTGCTGGTTGTCACCACATCTTGTGGCAGAGAATTCCACAAGTTGATTTTGTGTTGTGTGAAAAAGTGCTTCCGGTTGTTGGTTCTAAATTTGCTGCCAATCAATTTCATGGGATGACGTCTAGTTCTAGTGTTATGTGAGAGGGAGAAAAATTTCTCTATATCCACCTTCTCTACACCTTTATGGCTTCCTTGACTTTACCTGTTAGCCATGCTGGCATCCTCCTGGACTTTCCTCCTTTTTGGTATATATTCTAACTGGGCTTATAGTATTGTGGTTTTTAGTAAACCCCATGCATTCTGCAGTCAAGTGATTCTCCTGATTTTCCCTTTCAGTTTTCTTTTCACCATGATCATATGTCTGAATCTGGTAATATCAGGTCATGTCAGGTCATATGTCTGAACTCGGACCAGTAAGCAAACTGATTTCTTTGGGGCAGTCAAACCATGAGCTACATCTAGATGGTTTGTTTGTCTTAATCATGGGGGCGATTCTCACGATCAACAAAAATCGGGCTAGCAGAGGCTAGCCCGATTTTTGTTGACCGTAAGAACCACCGGGCTCGCAGCCGAGCCCAGTGGTTCTTGAGCGGGTAACCTGCCCGAAAACCCCTGCTAAAAAGCAGGTTTGCGGAGCGAGCGCTCCAGCAAACCTACTTTTTAGGATCGTGAGTAGTCGCGGCGCGCTTTTGCGCCATGCCTACTCACGAGTATACCCCTGGGTGGGGGTCTCCCCAGTATGCCCTGTGTGCTCGCGCAGGGCATACTGGGGCTTGTGGGGGCCATGTGGCCCCCGCTCCCCCCACCCCCCGCCGGCTCCGTCACGGAGCTGGCCATCGTGTGTGCGGCCGATCTGGCCTCCCAGGGCTCCCTGCCTGCTTGTGAGCGGGGAGAGTGGGCTCAGCCGCTGATCGTGAGACCTGGTCCACGGTCTTGTGTGATATCTGTACCTGCAAATATGGCTTAATCTTGGTTTATTTCGATAGCCCTGCCATTGGCATTGAGAGAGGCAAGCCTAGATCATGGGAGGCAAAGAAAAGGGGCAGGACTCAAACAAACCCGGTATGATGAAATACACTAAGGTCTGTTAATATTTGGCACAAATTCAAGCACTGTAACTAAACCATGATTCTGTGTGACAGCTGAACCTGTCCATCATACCAGCTGAAATGCTCCTCCTCTCTCCTTTAACTCAAACCAGGCAGTGCCAACTCAGCAGAGTCACAGGACTGGATATTTAATTCCTGTTGCCCTCCCCTGCTCTTAGTTTCGATTGACTTTTATTAAGTTATAGCATTAGATCAGGAAGTGGAGGAGAAGAGATTTGAAAAAGTTAGTTACTCCTCTGGTAAGTTTGCAAATGAAACTGTCAAGAGCAGCACCTGCCTACAGCCTGTTGAGCAGGTGTGTGGCATAAGCATCTTTTTATATAAAATGCAACAAACAGCAAATAATATGCTGATAAAATTTCTGTAAAGCACAGATAAGCAAATGTTTATTAGATGACTCCATCTCAAATTCTGTCAGTAGCCTGTGGGAAGGGAGACCCACACAGCACCAGCTCCTTTTAATAAGTACAAAAGGCCTCAGGCTGGAGAAGCAGGGATTTTATATACATCACAATCCAATTCCAGCATCTTCTTCAGTGAGATGTTTACTCAGTTGCCAGCTCTGGTTAGAGGCTGCAGGGTGTCTCATCCTCCCTGCTCACACTTTTCTCTTTGAATCATTATCTACATTTAATTTTTAAGAAGCAATAGTGGCTATACCACATTGGCATAGATATTCTATGCCTGATTCAGACACTTCTTGAGTCCTTTTTAGACAATGGGTCAGTTTATAAGAAACATAAAGGAACATAGCTGCCTTATACCAAGTCAGACCATTGATCCATCTAGCTCAGTATTGTCTACACAGCCTGGCAGTGGCTTCTCCAAGGTTATAGGCAGGAGTCCCTCTCAACCTTATATTGAAGATGCCAGGCAGGGAGCTTGGAACCTTCTGCATGCAAGCATGCAGGTGCTGTTCCTAGAGCGGCTCCATCCCCTAAGGGGAATATCTTACAGTACTCACACATGTAGTCTCCCATTCATATGCAACCAGGGTGGACCCTGCTTAGCAAAGGGGACAAGTCATGCTTGCTACCACAAGACCAGCTCTGCTCCTTTCTGATAGATACTTATTACATTTACATTTATTTCCCCTACAGACAGTAATGCTGGGGCCACACTGTACCTGCCCTGATATCACCAGGCAACAGGCTAATGAGTTCTTGGAGCATTCTTTAATTGTGTGTTTGCTGCATTCATTGGAATCACCCCTCTACATGTGCTGCAAAACCCTGGGTCAGTAGCTCCAGGGTCTTACCTTTCTCACACTTAAATCCAATTTTGAAGACATCTACTTGTTTTCATGGCTGGCACATGGATACTAGTGAGATTTTCCTCAGATTTCCCTTAAACAGACTTCCTTGTTTGTGTACTGAAGAATTAAAATATGTGGCTGACATACTGAACAACATTACACACACAGTGAATTTGCACATTTGCACAGGTGCGCAAGAGTGCTGCCGTGCAAGGGCAAAAGTTGCACAAATGGACTTGCATGGCAGTGTGGCCTTTACACATGATGGCTGCACTGTCCCATAACTCCACATTTTGCGCTTGTGCAACCGTGGAAAAGTCATGTTCCACCATGCACACAGTGTTGCATAGTATGTCAGCCACAGTTTTCAAGCACCTAAATCTAATTTTGAAGACATCTACTTGGTATCATGACTTGTGCATGGATAAATCTAAAGGGAAATGATTTTGCAGTTAGAGATTGCTAGAGATTGCTTGGGAGATTCTCCAAAGTTATGCAAGTGACATAAGGTATGTCATTATCTAAAAATATCTAAAAGTAGCTTTAGTTATTGAACTGGTAAAAAACGGTTTATGACAAAAGAAGCCCACCTGAGCTCAAGGCTCTGCCTAGTTCCCTGTGCATTTCCCCATACTTTGTCCAGAAAGACCTACTCCTAGGGTTTCTTTCAATCAAACCTCACTCAGTTTTAGTAGTCTGCTGAGAATTATTGTAGTTGTTCTTCAGAAGGAAACTGTTATGTTAGAAACAGAGGCTGTAATCCACAGTTTTACATATTAAGGTCATGCACATGACCAAAAATGCTGGTGGGGTGGAGGGCTGGTGGCTCCTGCTTGCCTCCCTGCACACAGTTGTCTTTTGTTTGCGGGCTCTGCTACCCACGCAGCACATAAGCTGAACCGCAGTGAGTGGCACTGCAGGAAGCCAGAGGAGGAAGTCTTCTGGCATCCCTCAATGCACTACACCAGGATCATGGTGCATTGAGAGATCCTCCCTCAGCCAGGCGCTCTTGCCACCTGGCTCTGTGTGCCCGCAGCCTCATGACCCCGGTGCGCTTACACCCTTAACTCTGGTTAAAGGCCAGGGTTAAAAGTTGGGTTAGGTGAGGCAAAAGTGCCGGGATCAGGAGTGATTCCGGTGCTCCACAGAAGCCGCTAACCCAGCCTGTGCTGCCATAGCCTGGGTTAGGGGGCGGGTGAGAATAGCCTCATTGTTCCTCAGCATGGATCACTGGGGTATTCCCTATTGAAAGGGCCTTCTGAATGTTTGGAGTTTTCTATCTTTAGTTGGGGGTCTGTAGCAGCTGATGTGGGTGCCACCAGGCTGGGGGGGGCATTGACGAGAGGCACCTCTGCTCTGGCAGCACCTGCAATGTGATCCGAGCTTCATCATGCCACCCAGAACTCACTGCAGCAGGGGATAAGTCACTGCAGCAGGGGATAAGCTTGACCACTCACCTGGCTTCCACTGAGCCTATCCCCTGCCATCGGCCAGGTGAGTAGCAGAGCTGATCCTCCACTGCAGGTAGTGCTGGGCTGTGTGCTTCAGCTCAGAGCAGCTTGCAGGTGCTGCCGGAGCAGAGGCAAGCACCTTTTAATTTATGCTTAAAGGTATTTCTCGCCACACACCCCTCCCTGGCAGCTGCACCGGCTGCTACTGGGGAGGGGGTTTCCAACCTGTGACCCCCTACATGCAATTTGAAGCAGTGCAGTCCCAGAAGAACTCAGCAAGGTCCTTCTGTTGAATGTGTAGCTCAGACCATATCGAGGAAGAACAATTTCTGCTTTCTGAACATTATGCTTTTTTCATAGTAGTTGATTTTCAGGCTCCACAGAGAAGGTATAAAATGGCTGACATGGCTGAACATCATCTAGGAGGGACAGCGAACCAAATGAGCATTATCATTACAGTGGAATAGAATAGCATTGTAGCCTCAGAATGGTTCTCTCTGTACCATATAGGAATTGTCCTCTAGATACACATCCAGTGACCACAGCTGAGCACTTTACAGCATGGCTTTAGAAATCACTCCCTCTCCCAGAATGCCCCTCCCCTGGGCCTCGTGCAGTGGGGAGGGTGATTTGTCCCAGCTGGCCTGCATGAGGCCCAAGAAGACCCCTCATTGGCTGGGCCGCACGTGGTGGGTGGGGCTTGCTGGGTCTTTGCACAGCTCCCTGCCTGGGACCTCAGTCAGTGCTGGGAATCCCCCACCCTTCCCTCCCTGGAGGTAGAGCGGGCCTAGAGGCTGGTCGCCAATTGGGGCCAAGTAGGAATTTTTTGCTCCCAACATGATTGACCATTGGTTGGGGTTTTTTTCACCTACTTCGTTCTGCTCAGCCAGTATGTAGTTAAGTAGGCAGGTCACAACAGGCAGGGACAGTGTGGGCTGGGTGGTTATCTGAGGGTACTGAGCGTCAGTGAGCACCCTTGGACTGTTAGAAGGTTGATTGGTCAATCACTCCCTTGTGGTTTGTGCAGCCCAGGGAGTAGGATTCACCAGCTTCAGTACTTCTCTAGCCCTTGGACTGCGCGGTCCAGGGTGGGAGAAGTCCTAGAAGGGTCCAGGCCCCCACTTTGGGGGGGGTGTTTGACGGTGAAGACACAGAGCAGGTTACCTGCTTTCTGATTGAGCCAGGGTGGGTTGCCCAGTCAAGGCGCGGGTCAAGGACAGTGGAGTCCACCCAGCCTTTTATTGAGCCCACACTGTCAAGAGGTGTGTGTTTTAACCCTTCCAGTTCGTTATGCCACTTGTTTTGTTCAAATTAAGTTTTGGCCCAGTTACCCAACAACTGTTTCTGTGTCTTCTTGGGGTCTGGGGACCAATGCTGATTGTATCGTTTTGACCTGCATCAGCCTCTTCTATGAGGTTAGGTTATTTAAACATTATCCCAGCCATGTGGGAGTTACCTGCAGGAAAATGACTCCCATATGGCTTGGCTAACATTTACTGTAAATGGCCCTTAACAGCCACCCAGTTCCTTTTTCAAGAGGCTCAATGGAAATCACACTTTGGCTTACCATTCAGCATTAGCTTCCAACATATTTCATTTTTCTATTTGTTAATTAGAGTTATTTAGCATTTGAATTACTTTTTTGTAACCAATTATTTGTGTTTTGAAATTGAAGTATCCTGATTTAAAAAAGCATGCCAGGGACTTAGAAATATGGCCAAAAAAAATTTAATTGGATTCTCCCCCCCCCCCCCCGCCCCGGAATACTAAGCTTTTAATAACAGGAATAGAACAAACACAGTTCTCTAGTCAACTGGGAAGGGAGGTATGATTTACTTCATAGATTTATTTCATCTTTGCCTATGATGTTGCCTTGGTAAAGGTTTATCTCTGTATTTAGCTGAAGTAGTGGTCATGGAAGCAAGGTAAACAAGGCTGACCAGAATCAATTGTTCACAGACCTTGCTATAAGCTGATTCAAATGTTGATTGGAGTGAGCTTAAATGCAACAATCTATATTCTACATAGAAATTTTAAAACTAATGCTAAGTAAATGTTATGTAACACTTTTTCAAGTGTTTTAGATACATTTCTCAGTAAACCTTCCCTAAGATAGGTCAATATTATTATCCCCCTGTTTTAGATAGGAGAGCTGGATGGCTAAGAGATCATAGTCCTACTTGAGCTAAAGTTGGTTATGGTTAAGCCATTGAAATCAATGGAACAAGTAGTCATTTCTAACTCAAGTCACATCTTTTTCACTGAATAATCCCATGTTCTCACAATCAAGGTGATCCTAGTTAACAAGGATCGCCTAGTCCCAAGCACACCTGCAGAGTGTGGCATGAGAACACAGATTTCCTAGGCAATACTGGCCAAACCAATGTGGTTGAGCCGCATTTAACCAGAATCAAGAACTAGGACCAGATCCTGGTTATTGATCATGGTTAAATGTGGCTCAACCACAGTTTTCTTGTTGTTGTTGTTGCTGCTTTAAAAATGGTTGACTGGGATTGCCTAGTCAATTTCACATCATGTTCCACGGGAGCACTCAGGTCTAGGGATGTGTGAACTGGATCCTTAGCATTTCATATCATTACAGAATCATACTGATTGATGACATACATTGTAAATCAGACTTCCCCAAACTGCGGCCCTCCAGATGTTGCTGAACTACAACTTCCAGCATACCCAGCCACAAAAAATTGTGTCTAGGGATGCTGGGAGTTGTAGTTCAGCAACATCTGGAGGGCCGCAGTTTGGGGAAGCCTGGGGTAAATAGTGTGAGCAAGGCATTTGGACATGTCCAGCCAGCTTGGACATATAGTGAATTTCTAAAGAAATAAATATAAAAATAAAAAGCACAACACATGTTTCACAGTTCTCACTTAGACATTCTGGGTTGCAAATCAACTTGAGCATAGTGCATTTATAAATAAATAAATATTATATATTGTTCCAGAAGTTTTTGTAATTTTCTGCCATAAAACAAGGCACTCATAGGACATTTTTGATGGGTTTTTTTAAATTCAAAAAAATATTAAAAACCAACTATTCATCCAATCCATTTCAATTTAAATATACATATTCCTCCCACCCTGCCCTACATCTCTGCTCAGTACCAAAGCTCCATGGCAAGCCCATCCTTGAATATTCGGTGGGGAGGGATCAGAAAAATGAAACTACATCATACCTCCATTACTAAGCAGGCAATGGCTGGGCTGCTGCTGGGCTGGGCTGGGCTAGGCAAGGCAGAGGGTCTGCAGAGAGAAGAGCTGGTCTTGTGGTAGCAAGCATGGCTTGTCCCCTTAGCTAAGCAGGGTCTGCCCTGGTTGCATATGAAAGGGAGACTAGAAGGGTAAGCACTGTAAGATATTCCCCTTAGGAAATGGAGCCGCTCTAGGAAGAGCAGAAGGTTTAAAGTTCCCTCCCTGGGATTTCCAAGATAGGGCTGAGAGAGATTCCTGCCTGCAACCTTGAAGAAGCCCCTGATAGTCTGTGAAGACAACACTGAGCTAGATAGACCAATGGTCTGACTCAGTATATGGCAGCTTCCTATGAGAGCTGTGGTGGGCAAGGGAAGCCAGCACTGGACACTCTGCCTGCCTGCCTGCCTCCCTCCCTTCCTGAGCTTCAGGCTTCAGCCACGAGGCCTGCATGGAGGCCTCTCTGGAAGCCTCGCCCACTCGCCGAACAGCTGAGAGGTGGAGAGAGAAGGAGCTCTAGCAGTTTGCCTGGGAGCCTTTCCAGCTGCACATCCACACACAAGAGGCTGCACTGCAGTGTGCCAGAGTGGGGTTCAGGGCCCCAGTTGCCCTGCCCTAAGGAAGGTTTGCCCTCGAGCCAAACCAGACCTGGTTTGGCTCATCCTTGAGCTGAACCCCCCAGGCCAGCTCAGAGCTGCGGTTCAAAAAGTTTTTTTTTTTTAAAAATTCACTCACTGCCGGGTGCGGGGTAAGTTATTTTGCCATCTCCGGGGTTGCTGCTATGGCAGAGGGAATCTCTAAAGCTTCCCACCCCCTCCAGCCTGCTCCCCCCAGCCTTTTCCGGGCCAGTTTGGCCTGTTTTCGGGCCTTTCCGGCCTTCTCACAGCTCACAGTGATCATTTTGAAGGCCGCAGCACATGCGCATGGGCTATTAATAGAACAGAATTATTAACACAAATAGCCATGCGCATGCACAGCAGACTTCAAAATTACTCCAGGTCCAGCAGTGAGTTATAATTTTTAAAAAAACTTTTTAAAAAGTTGATGTACAGCATTTATTTCTGCAATGGAATGTAATTGCAGCATTCTGTCCAGTGTAGATGGGCAGAATGCTACTGTAGCTTATCAGAATCCCTGTGCTTTTAATAAAAAGTTATGGCAGCAGCCCTTGCAAAGACTACAGCACTCAATGAGCACCATACCTTTCTTCCTACACTGAGGATACAGCACACCAGGATAAGGTGGGGGGGAGAAAGCCTCCCTATTAGGGTTGTGTGTTTTGTGTTTTTTTCTGTTTTGTTTTTGGCCCAAATCTGAAACACCCCCGTTTTGTTCTTTGTTCGAAATCAGCCAATCCGAAACACCCCGATTTTGTTCTTTGTTCGAAATTGCAAAATCCAAATCCGAAACGTTTTGGATTTTAAAAAATGCCCCCGGGGAGAAACTAGTGCATGGGATTGGTAGTGCCCAATGGGTGGAAACTACCACCCAAATTTCAGACGAATTGGGCAAAGGGCTGATTTTTGGTGAATTTTTGAAGTATAGGATTTTTCCCATAGGGAAGAATGGAGGTATCAGCAAAAGTATAGCTTCATGTTGGGGGGAAAGGGGTGGCCCAGAGCAGAGTAGGGTGGGTGGTAGTGCCCAGTGGGGGCAAGGAAGCTACCAGAATTATTTCAAAGGAATTGGGCAGAGGGCTGATTTTTAAAGATGTAATGGAGTTTGCACGTCTGTAAAGTTCTTCCCCATAGGGAATGATGGACCTCCATAATTCCTGCCCCATAACTGCACTTGGGGGGCACCAGGATAGCCCAGAGCGAGTGGTGGTGTAGAGCACATAGGGTGCCAACCACCCCCATGGGTTGCTAACCCATGGGGTACTGGGTTCTGTTGTTTCTGAGATGTTTTAAGTGTAGATTCTCTGGTAGCATATGAGAGTGGATTCGTGGTTTGTCATTGAAAATCTCATATGCTACCAGAGAATCTATACTCAGAACACCTCAGAAACAACAGAACCCAGCACCCCATGGGATAGCAACCCATGGGGGTGGTTGGCACCCTGTGTGCACTACACCACCACTCGTTTCCAGCTACCCCAGTGCCCCCCAGGTGGAGTTATGGGTCTTCTGAAACCTCCTTTATTCCCTGGGGGGGAACCTTAAAGAAGCATAAACCAACAATTCCTAAGAAATCAGCCCTTTGCCCTATTCCTTTGGAATAGGGCAAGTGGCAGGCACCCCTTGGGGCACTGGCACCCAACCCACTGTTTTGCCCCTCAGGCCCCCTTTCTGCCCCAAATATGCCCCAAAGACATGTCAACTTCAGAAATTCTTTAAAAATCAGCCCTTTTCCAATTCCTTTGGAATCTGGTGGCACCAGGCACCCATTGGGGCACTACTACCTGAACCACTCTTCTGTCCCCAAAGCCCCCATTCTGCCCCAAATCCACCCCAAATAACATCAACATCACACATCAACAACAGCAGAGCTTTGGAAAAAATCAGGCAGATTTCCAAAGGTCATGCACATCCACATCCCCCCCACCCAAAATGCAATTGATCTACACACAACAGTGTGAAACAACAACAATGAAATGCACACTGCCCCACTGGGCAATGAGGGTAAATGCACACTGCCCCACTAGCCAATGAGGGTAAAATTTACCCTTAAATTTGCTTAAAAGGAATAAGGAGGCAATTGCCAGCAGATCAGCCCATGCTTTCACTGGCCAGTCTGTGGGCTGGAAGCACTGGAAATTCAAACAGATGTCAAAACTCAAAATGTAGACTGAAGGAGAAAGACTTTTTGTGATTGCAAAATGGAGTTCCAAAACAGCCGAAACAACAAAACATTTTGTATCCGAAACAGGGACGTTTTGTTTTGGCTACAAAATTTTCTGTTTTGAGCATTGGGTGTTTAGTTTTGGCTACAAAACAGCCGAAACAGCCTGTTTTGTGCACAAAACGTTTTGTATCCGAAACGAAACGCACATCCCTACTCCCTATGTTGTCACTGAGTTCCTAGTGTGCAGTGTGCCGGGGGAAAGAGACAAAGGACTCCTTCTCCTGACTCACAGGTTGATGACACTACAAGGGAGGTCAGCAAAGGACATGTTCTGGGAGGTTACACACAGGGAAGGCTGGAAGGAAATAAATTGATTTCTTGAGTCCCATATAGGCTTGTAAAATTATCCAATTTTTCCCAGTTGGGGTCGGAAGAAATCACATAATTTTCACACTAATATGAGGTGAACAAAGGAGAGCTCATCCTTCAGTAGTAACTGTAGCTACAGAAGACCCAATTTCAATCAGGACCATTGTGTTCGGGGCGGGAACCTTTCCCCTATGCTGTTTTCTTGATTACAATCCCTGCTCTTGAGTCTGTAATGTTACCTGCAGAGGAAAACATACAATTACCATTCAAGTATTTCCTATTCTTAAGCAGCATCCAGAATATGTATTTCAGAAATGTAATAATTACAAAGTCCTATTGAAATTAATGGAGCATAAGTGATCATGATTAACATGTCTCATTGATTGCAATGGTGCTTATTCATGATTAACTGGTGTAGATGCTGCCTGTTTGTTTATACAGCAGCACAAATGTGCTCGGTTCTTTACATGGAATTCTATTTATTTGTTTGTTTGTTTGATTGATTTCTATACCGCCCTTAGAAAAATGGCTCAGGGCAGTTTACACAGCCTTTGGGGACTTCCAATCTGGATACTGATGTAAGGGAGACAAAAGAGGAAGAGGGCACAAACAGAGGCTGTAAAGGAGGTCCAAGCATGCAAGACCTTAGTTTTCAAGCCTTTACACCCCAAGATTCCTCTAAAAGGGGTTCACTGCCACCACCAGCCGTTTCAAGGCAGACTGGCCACCTGGACATACCCTGAATCCCCAAAACTCTCAAAGGAAATCTCAGGCATGCCAACATGGATTATTTCCCTGAAGTCTAAATCCCAGAGCCTTTCAGCAGCAAAATGGCCCAAGCAGGCAAAGGTAGAGCTGGATAATAATATAAAACTCAGCCCAGAGCCGAGTTATAGACGTATGTAAGAAGTTTAGTCGATTACAGCAAAAATTAAAGGAACAGTTTACAGGTAATTAAGAAGGGAAAGAAAATGTTCAAAAGGGCACAACACATTTCACTTGGCTTGAATGTTAGGAAGCCAGGAGGCTAACCGGCTTAATTGCAGAAGGATGGATTTTAGAATCTAAAGCCTTAAAGCATGGTTGTAGCAGTCTTTGGTCCCATGTCAGGACAAAATAATTCTGTTCTGTCTCAGCAGCTTTGGAACAGAGAACCTGCCTCCAGTTTTCTGGCACCAGGAAACTCAGAGAGAGAGGGGAACACCTGAGTTAATTGGTGTTAAGGACTCCCCCAATAAATGGCTCCCCCATTTACAGTAATAGCTCTCAGGCAGGCAGACATTGAGGCTATTCACATGCACGTGCAAAATTGGGCTAAAGGAGCCCAGTCCAGTTCTGCACTGCATGTGAACCGCTGGGATCTGGCCCGATCCCAGTGGCACGATGGCGGTAAACCCACCTACAGAGCCACACTTCAAAACAAAGCTGAAGGAGGGAGCACTCCCTGAACCTCATTTTTTTGGTCGTGTGCAAGCCATGGCTGCCAGCTGCTGCAGCTGGCAAACTTGGGGGAGGGGGATCCCCATAATGCACTGCACACTTGCACGGTGCATTATTGGATCTCTGGGAGGCAGGGCAATGCGGTGTGGTGCGTCCCGGCACCCCAACCCTCGGAGCTGCCAGCAGCAGAGGGTACATGTGTCGGTGGGCGATCTGCTCGCCCAGGGATGGTGGAATGCTCATCCGTGGGGAGGTAAGTGCTTTAGATCTTTCCCCCTGCAAACCCGGTAGCTTTTTCTCACTGCTCATGAGAAAGGGCTCAATATTTTCAAGTGGTTGTTTGTGACATAGGAAAACAAACAGAGTGTATGTGGCACACAGCTTCATGGCCATGAAGTCTTAACCTGTAGAAATCAAGATGAAGGTCCTAAGTAAGCCCCCCCCCCCCCCCAAAGAACCATATCCCTACATTGACCAGGTAAACTGGGAAAGAATTTGTGATTATTTCAGTTACATGCACTTAAGCTTAGTTGTGGTAAAGGTTGAGGATTATTTATTTATTTACTTACTTACATTTCTAGCCCACCCTATACCTAAAGGTCTCAGAGCAGGTTACTTATTTTATTTATTCAATTTATATACTGCCTTTCCAAAATGGCTCAGGGCGGTTTATAACAGGATAAAACCAGTTAACAATTAAAATCAAAACTATAAAAACAGAATAAAACCAATTAAACATTCAAACAGCTAAAACCCCTGGAAAACCAGGGCAACCATTTAAAACAATTTAAAAGAGTTTTAAAACCCTGGAAGGCCAGGCTCCGAAAACACATAGGTTTTAAGGGCTCTCCTGAAAGATAGTAATGAACTCAAATTACAGATTTCTGCCGGGAGTGCATTCCATAGGCCAGGAGCAGCTACAGAGAAGGCCCACTTCTGAGTCGCCACCAAATGAACCGGAGGTAACTGGAGACAGACCTCCTCAGATGACCTTAACGTGTGGTGAGATCATGCAGAAGACGACGCTCTCTAAGATAACTAAGCCATTCAGGGCTTTAAAGGTAATAACCAGCACTTTGTATTTTGCCTGGAAACATATTGGCAGCCAGTATAACTGTTTCAAGATAGGCATAATATGGTCTCTCTCTGGATTGCCCCAGAGACCAATGTGGCTGTCGCACTTTGAACTAACTAAGGCAGCCCCAAGTAGAGTGCATTGCAATAGTCAAGGCTGGAGGCTACCAGCTGATGCAACACTGTTTTGAGGTCATCCTCTTCAATGCATGGGTGCAGCTGTCGAATCAGCCAGAGCTGATAGAAAGCACTCCTGGGCATGGCCTCCACCTGAGATACCAGGGTGAGGCCTGGGTCCAGGAGTACTCCCAAGCTGCGCACCTGCTCCTTCTGGGGGAGTGTTACCCCATCCAGAACAGAAAGATCTAACTCACTCCTCAGATTATCTACCCCCACAATGAACACCTTTGTCTTGCTTGGATTCAGCTTCAATTTGTTATCGCTCATCCAGCCCATTACTGCCTGTAGGCAGGCATTTAGCGAATGAGTGCCATTTCATGAGGATGAAAAGGAGAAGTAGATTTGAGTGTCACAGCATACTGATAACACCCAGCACCAAATCTCCTGATGACCAGGGTAAAGAGTCTTCACCATTCTCCTGAATGTACAGTGTCGGAGCTTGGCACACCTCAGAGGGGAGGGCATTCCACAACCTAGGGGCCACCACAGAGAAGCCCTCTCATGTGCCTGATTAAGAGGTTGTGCCAAAGGCTTCACAGGAAAGGTGGGTTTTGGGGAGAGATTTGAAGAAAGTAAGAGAGAACACATCATGCTGGTGTTCTGGGGAAAAGTTTCAAGCATAAGGACAACATGGGTGGGTGGGAACTGTGGAGACGTTTAAGAGAGCAGGAGACCTTTGAATGGTGGAGGGTGGTGGAGATGAAAGAGTGACGGTCACAAGCAGGAGAGTTATGGGATATGAGTTGGGTTGGACCCAAGAGAGTATAGGAAGCCACTGAAGGGATTTAAGGAAGGTTGAGATCAATGTGACAAGAGAAGGGAATAATCTTAGCAGCAGCATGCTAGATGGAGGTGAAGGGACTAAGATGAGCCAATGGAAGGCCAGAAAGAAGGTAGTTGTAGTAATCAAGATGTGAGCTAGCTGGGGGTGAACAATACATTTTACTGAGGGGCAGAGAAGAAGGGCCATATTCTTGAGATATTATAAAGAGCCTTGACATGATCTGACTGAACGTGGGAAATAAAGAAGTGTGGCTTCTTTATTTCCCATGTTATTTCCCTCAAAGGCTTCATGGTTCTTCAGGAATGTGGATGGTAATATTGTCAATGGATAAGGACAGAACATGAGCAGAGAAGGGCTTGAGAGGAAAGATGAGCAATTTGATCTTGAACATATTGAGCTTGAGAAGGATGATGAAGCTACCCAATGCATTTTCCCTCACACAGCAAATAGCAACTTTGGGGTAATATAAATTGAGAAAATGGCATGGGGGGCAGTTAAACTTCTCAGTGTTAATGATCTAGCCCAAATTCCATTCATAGCTGTATGAATTGCAGGAACTCCAGTTATTGGATCTCCTGTTGGCCACAAGCTGAATTAAGGGTACTTTTCAATCAATCATGGGCAGCAGTCAGCCTGTGTGATAAGCAGTCAACTTGTGTGATATGTTCATGAGGGATAGGCTATCAACAGCTGCTAGCCTTGGTAGTGCTATATTTCCATCAGGATCAAAAGTGGCATGCCCATGAACACCAGGTGCTAGGGATCATTCGTAGCAGGTGCTGGTTGCCCTCTTTCCCTTGCTTGCAGGCTTTCCAGATGCACCTGGTTGGCCATTACATGAGACAGGATGCTGGACTGGATGGGCCTTTGGCCTGATCCTGCAGGGCTTTTCTTATTATTTTATGCTCTTAAGTTGATCAAAACAGATATTTCAAGACTAAACCAAAAGCAGAGACATTCAGGAAAAGCAAGCAGAACATTGTCTTTCTCTCCATCAGTTTTGAGGTACTGAGTGTCCTGTAAGCATTCCTTCACAGGAACATAGGAAGTGACCTTATACTGAGTCAGACCATTGTTCCATTAGTATCCTACCAGGTTTGGCAGCTGTGTGTGCTCCCAATTTTTGGTTGCATAAGAGCAAACAACTAGGTAGAAAGAGGGAGAAGTGATTGTGTGGGAGACAGCAGCTGTTAGGACAGCTTCTATTTTGGTCAAATGCTAGGTATGAAAGCTGGATAGGATGGCACTGTCCAGCTCCCAAACCTAGGTAGGACATATCTCCTACCCAGTTTTCAGTTGTGTGAACAGCCTCATTGTCTACACTGACTGGCAGTAGCTCTCTAAGGTTACAGGCAGAATACTTTCCCAGCCCTACCTGAAGATGACAGAGTTTGAACCTGGGATGACAGAGTTTGAACCTGGGGGCATGCCTTCATCTCCTGGTTGTGTGGCTTCCCAAGGCATCTTGCATGCAAAGCAGATTCTCTACCACTGAGCTACAGCCTCCTCCCCTTCCTGTTCCTGCCACTTAAGAACAACACACCACAGTAAACACATTCGAGCACTAAATATAATAGTATATAGTACTAGTGGTGCAATTAAAGAAATAATCTTCTTTTCTGTGAGCCCTACAGTAGCATTCTCCGCATGATATTGTATTTGTCTTAGGACACACAGTGTCTTGGCATGTCACGTTTGATTGCTTATGACTTGACTTCAGGTACAATCTATCCCAGTGAACAACACTTATTTGCATAAAAAGAACAAAGCTATCAGGGATTCAAAGCAACAGACCTTCAGCAAAGATGGCAGCTTTAATCTCACAGATGATACCATTTTAGGCTGATATCAGTTAATTGTTTTCTCTCCACTCCAGCTATGTCAAGGGCAGGGGAAAGATATTCTCAGGTAATCAGCCCCAATACAGCTCATAGACAGGCAGGGAAATCTGCACAGATGAAGGATGGATTTGGGGGGAATAAAACTGCTGTGTATATAAGTGGCTAGAGGATAAGGTTCTTCATTACTTCTCCATTTGTTAATACCTTATAGGAAATGGCTAAGTCTGCTTACCTTTAGGATCAGTTCAGGATTGCAAGTTCAGTACTCACGTGGAGGCACTCTTTGTGTAAACCATTGCTTCATAAGAACACAAGAGTCTTGCTGGATCAGGCCTATCTAGTCCAGCACCCTGTTTTCTACAGTGGCCCATCAAGATGCATTGGGAAGCCACACAACCAGGAGATGAAGGCATGCCCCCTTTCCTGCCATTGCTCCCCTGCAACTGGTATTCTGAAGCATCCTGACTCTGAACATGGGAGTAGCCTATAGCCATCAGGACTAGTAACCATCAATAATCAGTGTAAGGGCTGTATATCCGTCTGCCATTTCCATTAATACATCTTTCTGAGTCACTGAATCACTAGGGATGTGCAAAACGATTTGGGTACAAAATGATTTGTACCCAAATCTGGCCGATCCAGGTGATTTGTAGACAAAAAAAAATCACCCGTCCTCCAATGTTGAATCCACTCATATGCTACCAGAGAATCTACTCTCAGAACACCTCAGAAACAACAAAACCCAGTCCCCCGTGGGCTTGTGGGTGGTTGGCACCCTATGTGCACTACATCACCACTTGTTCTGGGCCACCGTGCTGCCCCCAAAGGGAGAGTTAGGAGGCTGCTGAAATCCCCATTATTCCCTATGGGGGGAAAGCTTAAAGATTCACAAACAGAAATTCTTTAAAAATCACCCCTTTCACCAGTTTCTTTGAAATCTGGGTGGTGGCTTCATTTCACCCATTGGGCACTACCACCCACCACAATCCACTCTGGGCCACCCTGTTGCCACCCCCCCACCCCCAGGAGTTATAACTAAGGCTGCTGGAATCCCCCTTATTCCCTATGGGGAAAAGCTTAAAAACATGTAAACTACAAAAATTCTTTAAAAATCACCCCTTTGCCCGATTTATTTGAAATTTAGCTAGTAGCTTCCACCCATTGGGCACTACCACCCATCCCACTCTTTTGGGGATCCTTTTTTTGATCCAAATCAATTCTGATTCTGATTTAGAAAATTAAGGTATAAATAGAATCTGGGATGATACGGGGAGGTCAGATATGGACCCAAAACAAATCAGGGGTGTTTTGATTTGGGTACAAATTGGAAAATGAATCACAGCAACATACATATAAAGGGCACATAGCAATCTCCATATTAACATTGCCTTGCTGTAGTGGTAGCAAGCAGGCCCATGGCAATAGGGCCACTCTTCCATGTGCTAAACTATGCCCTATTTCAGCAAAAAAAAGGCTAGGCAAAGTACAGAAAAGCTATGTAAAAGTAAGATGGAGAGGCAAAAGGCAATGGGGAAATATAGCAGCTTACTAGGAAGTAGGGTAAACCAGCAGCAAACAACAAAAAGAAGAGCAGATGCTGTGGTGGTCCATGGAGAAATGTTACACTGCAAGACAGGCTTTGAAGAAAAGGAAGGAGTTGGTTAAGCAGATTGAAAAGGTTAATCTAGGCATTCAGGAGCAGCATGACAGAAGGCATGAAAGTAAGAGTGGAAGGGGGGGAAACAAAGGAGACTTTACGCAATGTTGAGTAGTACATGTAAATGAACTCTGTATGTATGTATGTGTATATATATATATAGATATATACATATATACAGTTTGGGCCGTGGGTATTTAAGGGAACGCCTTCTTTGGCATGAACCCCAACGCCCACTGAGATCTGCTGGAGAGGTCCGTCTGCAGCTGCCACCGGCTCGTCTGGTGGCCACTCAGGGACGGGCCTTCTCCACTGCTGCCCCGAGGCTTTGGAATGCGCTCCCTAGTGAAATAAGAGCCTCCCCATCTCTGACAGCTTTTAAAAAGTCTTTAAAAACACATATCTTCACCCAGGCTTTTAATTAATGTTGTTTTAATGGTTTTAATGCTGTTTTAAAATATTATTTTAAAATTTTAAAATTGTTGTAATGTGTGTGTCCCCCCTCCCCTCCATTTTTGTTTTAATGAATATTTTACTTTGTTTTTATTCTGTTGTAAACCACCCAGAGACCTAAGTTTTGGGTGGTATAGAAATGTTTTAATAAATAAATAAATATATGCTGGCAGAGCAGTACTTAGACTCCTTAATGCTTTCTTGTGAAAGGAATTGTTCTGTTCACCAGATCACTCTGTAAAGCTCATTTACACAGACAAATATTGGACAAAGAACCAACCCAAGCTGAACATTAAGTAATTGTAATGTGTTTGATATTCCTGATTAATTTCAACCTGCCCATTCCTGGTTTGTGACATGCAGTCAACCAAGCCACACATGCTCACAGATCCCCAATAAACTCTGAGAAGAAGGGCAAGGATACGGAAGATGTTTGTCTTTCTGATGATGTTCAACAATTCTCAGGACAATAATAATCTGAAGTAACAGAATATCAGTCTGGTCCATTAAATTTCAGTAAACTGTCTTTCCCACAGAAACTGTCTTTCCCACATTTAAATACTAAATATGAGTATTTAAATTTTCTACAAACATTTTATGTTTCCCCCCCTTATAAATATGATTTTTTTTATTTGTAAGTGCAAAAATAAAGCAAAAATTGAAGAAGAGCTGGGAAACTGCAAGAATAAACATGTTTCAGATGCAAAGGGGAATTGCAAGCAATCCTTAGGCTGCTAGGAAAACTGCATCTGTTGAATATCTGACTACATGAGCACAGCATCATTTAGCATCTGTCTCATCAGATATTCAGCCAGTGCAGCTTTCCTAACAGGATGCTAAAGAAACAGAGAACAGGGACTGATATGCTACATGAAGGGATATGGGCGGTTTGAGGACTTTCAGTGGCCATGCCCCTGTGCCCCCTGTGTAAACACTTGTGATGGGACTGCACTGAAGGGCAGCAGAGCTCAGTGTGTTATTTCCAATAGGCATCATATTGTACAGCTCTGTGCATGGAGCCCTTACCACCAAGCACTGCTGCCCTGTAGTGCAGCCCCATAGCAGGTTTCACCCATGTTGTCTTGTACAGTACATCAGTCACTCTGTTAATCTAAGGTAGTGGTTGCCACTATTTTTCAAGCAATTGTCATTTGGGCAAAAAAAAACCCAACCCCTTCTGTGTGAGAGCCATTTCCCACCACGCATGCAGTGCTGCACATTTTGCAGCACTGGGGTGGGCTGTGGAGGGCTTTAAGAACATCAGAGCCCTCCTGTGGCTTCCCAGCACTATCTTATTTTGTTTGTTTGTTTGTTTATTTATTTATTTATTTGATTTCTATACCGCCCTTCCAAGAATGGCCCAAGGCAGTTAACACAGAGAAATAATAAATAAGTAACATGGATCCCTGTCCCCAAAGGGCTCACAATCTAAAAAGAAACATAAGACCAGCACCTATCTTGGAAGACATGTCTGGAATGAAGGCAGTCTTCCCAGTGGTTTTCCCAGAGAGCTCAGTACTCGCCTTCCAATGTGGTACTGGGGTGCCATTACCCTTAAAGGAACTGGGCAAAATGCAGCAGTGTGTGGTGGAACAGTTGCCTCTGCGCAGTGCTAAGGGGAATATAAGAACATTGGAAGCTGCCATATACCGAGTCAGACCACTGGTCCATCTAGCTCAGTATTGTCTACACAGACTGGCAACAGCTTCTCTGAGCTGACAGGCAGAGGTCTCTCCCAGTTCTATCTTGGAGATTCCAAGGAGGGAACTGAGAACCTTCTGCATACAAATATGCAAATGCTCTTCCCAGAGCTGCCCCATCCCCTAGGGCAAGAGTGGGAGAACTTGGCCTTTCAGCTGTTGTTGAACTACAACTCCCATCACCCCCAACCATAATTTAGTTCAATGACAGCTGGAGGGCCAAGTTTGTCCACCCTGCCCTAAGTGCTCACATGTAGTCTCCCATCCCAATGTAAACTGGGATAGACCCTGCTTAGCAAAAGGGACCATTCATACTTGCTACCACAAGACCAGTTCTCCTCCTGCACACACCAAGGGGACTTTGTGGGGTATTCAGTTTGTCAGAACTTCCCGCAGGTCTGATAAACAATTACGCAAGGGAGCTGCACTTAAGGGTTGATAGGACCTCCGTTGGCTTCCAGGACTTGCAGTGAAGATCACTGGCCTAAGGTGTACCACTGTTGCATGTGCTTACAACCCATCCTTCACCAGGCAAAACTATCCACTGATGGTCAAGCTCTAACAGATTAGCCTAACACAATGGAGACTAAAACTATGCCACAAGCACAAAACAAAGACTAAAGGTACATGCAGAGCACATAGTTCAAGCAGGTGAGCCAAACTGCAGAGCAGACGACACATCATATAACACATTAAGGGTGTGCATTTGCTTCCTTAACAAATGTAATTGAAATTAATAGAGCTCACTCATTTCATTTGTTGTGAGTACATACATGCCTTATTTATTCAATTTCTATGCCGCCCTTCCAAAAATGGCTCAGGGCGGTTTACACAGAGAAATAACAAATAAATAAGATGGATCCATGTCCCCAAAGGGGTCACAATCTAAAATGAATGAATGAATGAGAAGCATGAATGTGTTTGAGTGTCACATTTCATTCATTCTCTCATTTGGTTTCTCCCTAGCAGCCAGGATAGGGATGATGAAGGTTACAGGGAAGGGGTGATTTCAGGAAAAGGGAGATTAACACAAACTATCCTGCCTTCCACTCAAATAAATTTTACCAAAACTATCTAGGGTTGGTAAATCCTGGAATCTGGGTGCCTGAAGTGAGGAGTAAAATGCCTCTTCACCTTGCTTCACCCACTTCCCTGCCCCATGAACCTTTTTGAAAGAGATCCAGGAGTTGGGGAGAGGAGGTTGCTTGCTTCCAGTTTCTTCTCATCACCTTGGCCACCTTTCACAAGGAGGCCAGGGCACTGAGAAGTAAGTGAGCTGCCTGTGCTCCTGAACCCACATTCCAAAGCCTTTGCAAGTATCAGCACAAAATCCTCCCTCCTTTGCAAGGACTGGATTGGGAACAACTGGTCTGAACTTGGCAAGGCTTCTGTACAAGGACTGATGTTTTCCTTCAGGCAGGCAGGCACAGCCCCGGCAGGGGTAGGGTGGAATGAAAAGCTTTCCAGCTATTTCACCAAAAAACAAATTAAAAATAAAAACACTAAGAAAATAAATAAAAACGCTGGTGGAAAAAATGGCTGTGGGAATGGGGATGGGAAAGAAAGGGGAGGGGGATTGGTGCTGGAGTCTGGAGCAGGTGGTATGCTAAGCACAGCAAGAAAAGGATTAACAAAGAAAAGCACCTGCTCTGGAGAAAAAGGGGAAGGGGGAGCGACAAAGTACTCAAAATAAAATAAAAACAACTGGCAGTGGCTGCTGAGCTGAGGAGGAGGCTCTCAACTCAGCCAACAGATTTTAAAGCAGCAGCCACTAAAAGCAAAAAAAGGTGGGGAAAAGTGGGGACTGGGTTAAGGAAATGGATGGGCCAGAGAGAAGCCTCAGACCAAAGGGCCTGGGCACCCCTGGCCTTGAGGAGAGGGAGGAGAGAGACACACAGACACTCACTCAGGGAATCAGAAAAAATAAAAGCAGCAGAACAAACACAGCAGAACAGACACACAGTGGGGGGAAAGGTTTAAAGCAGGGGCAGAGAAAAACAGGCAAAAGGGAACAGAGGACTGGGAACAAAAACACAGCAGCTGTCTGCCAAGCTGACTCTCACCACACCAGCAGAACCACAAGCAGCAGCAGCAGGCCAGAGGAAGCCAAGCAGCAACTACAGCCAGAGTGATTTTCCTAGGCCAGAGGCTTGGCTTTAAATAGGATTTGAAACTCCCTCCTTTGGGAACCGCCACGTTTGCCCTCCCCCTTGGCCAATAGGGTGCCAGTTCTCAAGGTCTAGCATAGTGCAGAGCCTACCAGAGAGTCAGACTCATCTGGCCAATCAGGGAAGCAAGAGTTCAGCCAATGAAATCAAGAAACACGTCACACAAAATGGAGGGGAAGATCTAAAATGGCCTCTAGAACCCTTCGAACCGGCTCGAACAGGCTCAAACCAAACTAGGCTCGATTGGTTCAAATTCGGACTGGCATTGCCAATGCAATGCCCTGTTTGGTCCAAGTTTGAGCCTTCGAAACAAACTGGTTCAAATTTGATCTATTTCAAATTTGAGCTGGTTTGCACATCCCTAATGGAGGGTCGATAAGTTCTGGCTGCTCAGGGTGTGATAGATCTAGGGGGCTTTCATCAGGGCTGGAGGTCAGGGTATCCTTGGTCAGGATGTGCTCCCTCTCCTCTGAGGTAGTCACAGTCTGAATGGATTCTGACACCCCATCATTATTTAAAATAAAATATTGAAATCCAAAATTGCATTTCAGTTGCCTACCAGCCGAAAAGTTTGTATTATTTGTTCTCTGTATGAATGAAGATTAATTCCAATTCACTTAGTTATTTGCAAAAGATAAATATGTTGTCAGCTGTACTACAGATTTTTTTTTAATTAAAATGTGCATGCATTAGATAACAAATTAATTTTATGCCTACAGACCCCATGTCTTTTGAACAACTGATACTAGAAGGGCTGGGGAGATTGATAAGAGAAAGAAGCTGGTGCTCAGTATTACTTTTGTTGTTTCTGGTAGTGTCATGACATTTCTGTGCTACTATCTAGTGCTGGTCTGAACTTTTTCAGACTCTTTGTAGGCCTACTGCATGACACTCTAGAGCCTGCCCTTGCTGCTTGCTGAGGTGGGACTGCATTGTGCCTATTAAGCCATGCATCATCACACTCAGTCTAAACATCCGCTGCCACCAGTATAAGATTTTTAGATTTTTTTGATGGGTTCCACTCCCAGTCATTGAGCCCTCTGTCTCTCTCTCTCTCAAAAAAAAAAAATCAACACTCAATAGTGGTGTAAACAAGGTGGGCAAGTAGGCATGAGGTGGGAATAAAAACAAACAAACAGAGACAATGGTAAAGTAGTGGAAAAACAAGAATAAGTTTACTATAATAAAGTTTTTGACAATTCAAAAAACCATACAGGAACAAATGGGAAAATTCAGTTAGGCAAGAGTACAATTAAAAAGTATAAAACAAACTTGCTAGCTTTCTCATCTAAGGCCTAGCAGGTTCCAGTAGGCCAGCTCCCTCACAGCAACTTTCCCCAGCAGATTCAGCCTGACCCTACTTTGGTAGTGTTCCAGCCTTCCAGCTCACACAGCATTCTGCTCCTCAGTAGCTCTCCCCCTCTTGTTGTTCAACTCTCTCCAGGCAGAGATATACATAAATCAATCAGGCAGCCAGAACCTTCTGTCTCAGCCTGGAGACATCCAATCAGAACACTTAGTAACCTTCCCTCCAAAACCCTACAGCACAAAATCTGCTACCTCAGACTTGGCTGTCAATCAGAGGTTGCACCCTTTTAACCCCTGCAGAGGGTTAAAAGCCCAAAGCCAAAAAGCCTAGAGGGAACAAGCCAAATAAAACAATACACAAAACATAAAAGGAAAGAGTCATTCCTTCACACAATGCTGCTCCCATTGGGAATAATGGGAGTACCATCATAATTGCAATAGTGCACTGCCTAGCAGGGCTATGCACAAAACAGATTTTGCATTTTGTTGCAAAATGCATATGATCCTATGGGGGTTTGGGGGAAAGGCTAAATACTAAAGAACTGTCTCAAGACCTCTTGCTTTGGTGCTGTAATGATCAGCCAGTAATAGTCTTTCCTTTCCTGTAAAGAGTGAATCGGAAGTGTACCCTGTCCTGACTGACAGGCTAGGGATCAGCCTCTCAGCACACAGTGGGTGGGACCTAGAGGAGCCATGAGGGAGGCAGGAAGAGAAGCATTTCTTTGTTGAGTTGGAGCTAGGCTGGGCTTGGCAACAAGATGTTGGCCGGGCAAATGTCTGCACCAAGGAGGACTGCAATCCTGGGAAGTTAGGACTGCAGGGGCTTGAATTCTCTACCATGGATTTGGTGAGTTCAAGAAGGATTCCAGGACTTTGGCTTCGGGGAAAGGTTTAACCTAGAGAATAGTTTGCTAGTCAGTTTGTGTTAGATTCTTATTTTCCTTTTGTGTGCCTTGCAGATCCTTGCAACTGTTCTATAGGGTTTTTATCTGCAATGCAAATAAGCTAAGAAACAATAGCCTATGCCCATCAATCCATCCAGTGCGCTGCAAAAGTCACTTAAAGGTGCTTTTTGTATTTTCTTACATCTATGTTCTTTGCAACTGGGTAACCATGATTTTTAAAGTGTGCCTCCCCAATATCATTTGGTGCTTTTTGAAGTATTATTGTAGCTGATGAGTATTCCTTTTACCTGTAACTAAAAGCTGATAAAGCCTCAGATGGAAGCAGTCTGTAGCATTTTGAATAATGTTTATTTTTATTTTTGTTTGCAATTTTAACCAACCTCTTGGGTGGATTTTTAACTCAGGAAAGTGGGGGGTGGGTTGGAAAGGGTTTTTTTTCTTCTTTGGTGCAACACACGTCTCAATTCGATTGTTGAGCAACTCTACCAGGTTTCTCACCACATGTATGCTGAATGTGGAGGGTTTTTGTGCTTTTCCAATAATAAGAGAAGGAGGGTCTCCCTGGAATTCCACTCTAATCTGGAGGGGGGTGGGTTTAAACTCTGTAATAATTGGGTGGCGGCGGCAGCGAATCAGCTATTGGGGATACAGGAAAGTTTGGGGGAACAACCTTTTTGGGTAAAAGCATAGAAAGGGGATGATTCAGCATTTTTTTCTTCTCCTCCTCATATAGGCTTGCCTTGAGACAAAGGCTGGGTTAAATCCGCTACAGCTGCTTTCTCACTAAAATGGTTTTACTCTGCTATTTGGGAACTGAACTGCCTTTCTTCCCCTAAAGGTAGCACCCATCATGCCCTGTCACACAACCCACTTTGGTGTCCCTAGAAGCTACACACAGGGAACATGAGGGTATTTCAAGGCCCCCCATTGTTCCCTATGGCTGGAACAAGCAGAACTCACAAAATATACACAAGTTTTGCATTGCAATTTGCAATGCATTTTGCAACCCTGTCTTCACTGCCAAAGCACACAGTAAATGTGCCAATGGGGGCATAGTTGCCCATGCCAATAGTAAGTCAATCAAGATAACAAGTGAAGCAAGAAGCAAGGAGATCACAAGCCAATTAGTAGCCAATTCCAGAAAACCAATCAGCAAAGGAAAAACAGGCCTCCAAAATGGTGCTTGAAACGTCAAAATATTTCAAATCGAAATAGGGTTGCTTTGTTCTGAGTTTGAAACAAGCCCTTACAGGGTGTTTTGTTTTGAACTCGAGACACTCAAAACAGCCCATTCAAAGTTGAAACATTTCAACATCAAAACATTTTGCAATCCCTACTACTTAGTAAACATGTTGCAGCCCTGCCCCTGAAAGCAGCATGGAGTGGGCTGTAGGGTTCCACACAGCAGTGCATGTGATTCTCTCTTAGATGAGTGGATCTCTGTGCAGTGCGTCATCCAGCAGCAGCAACAGTGCTTGAAGCGTATCCTGCTTTTGCAGCAGCTGCCATCCACCATTTTAGTTAATGGAATCCACTGCAACTCTTAGGCTGCAGCTACCACAAAGACAGAGAGCATTTTGACCACCAATATCATCATGCAATTCAGAGAAATGGTGGCGTTCTCATGTTTAAAGACATTAAAAATAGAATTGCCATCCTGCTGCTGAAAAGCCTCCTACTCCCTGAACACTTTCCGGTCACTTTCATGGGCATCCTGCACAAAAGTGATGCAAAAATGAGGGAGAGGGTTGAGCTCAGCTCTACTATTATCTTGGTTCTGTCAGGGCTATTTTTGTCTCTCTTCTCCATGCTCAATGTCACCTTGAGAAAGGACCAAAGCAGCCTGGTGTAGGCCACCACCAGTTTGCTCTTCTCCTCTACCGATGGCAACTCTAATTCACAATAGTCTTTCTGTACCACTCATTTCCTTGGCTTGCCTGAGGGAGAAATGTACTTTTCTGTGAGAGGCTATATAAGCAGAGTACCACATTATGGAGGACATTTTAAGCTGTAATCAGAGTTCTGCTCTTCAGTCGGAATTTAATAGGGTCGATTAAAAATGAGCTCTCAGTGGGCTCTTAGATAATATGCCTGTAATAATTGCAATTAGGGCATCAAGCTGAATGATTCCATTCATGTGTGAAACAAGGAAGCAAGTATGTCTACAAGGATATTATGCTTTGCAAAGCATTGTAAGCTCTTTAACTTATGTTAAAGACCTGAAGTGCAGGGCTGATGTCAGAAGTTGGCATCACAGGACAGTTGCCAGAGGTACAAGGCCGTCAGAAGGGCCCATAGCAGATCCCCAAGACCCTCTGTGCCAGTGGATTTCTTCTGATGATGACAAAACGTTTCTCTTGTGGCCCACCAAGATGGGTGGGGGCCTCATGGAGGTTAGTTTGCTGAGTGTTCCTGAAACCTGAAGCCAGCCTGACAAGGTTTCGAACACTGTATTTGGTCATAGGACATTGTCATAGGACAATGCAGTCCTATGATTCACTCACATGGCACTCAGCTCAATGGAAGCGAGGATCTAACTCTTAGAGTTTACTGTGAGGTTTTTTTAAATAGGACTGGTACTTCGTCGGCTTTCAGCCTCTGCAATAGGAGGTGACTAGGTGTTGGCTAGGATGGAGTTTCTCCAGCATTGTACCAGTTAAGACTGAAAGAGACTGTATCTCTTGAGAACATGTAAAAAAGAAAACCCACACTATTAATTGGATACTGGAGTTCAATAGACCCCACTGAACCATCAGATGTATTTGACAGACTCCAGTTTAATTTAAACAAAATATGAAATTTTATTAAAGGTGACACTGACAACTTTAGCCCTATTTGCACATGTTTTTGTGCAAATGACTCTACATGCGTTCAATTTAAAAGTGAAACTGGGTAGACCCTCTCAAATTCAGGGTACAAGACAAACACGGTACTGCTCTATGTGAACATAACATGTGAATAACTATATGAATATGCAGATCTGTACATGCGTTCACTAAACACAGATTGTACATACACTGAACATAATGTATCACTGGCGGCCTGTGAACACACCTCCAGGGGGGTGGCAGGAGGCAGCTTTAAGAGTAAAGTGATTCAGGACTCACCTCCACGGCGGTGGCACCTGAACGCTATTTGGAGCTGCAACTTGCCACCCAGCAGATATAGTATCTAGGATTTGTAAAGCCCCCCCCCCCACACACACACACTGCCCAGTGATAACAGTCTGCTAAGGCATCTCCTAAGCCCCTGAGTCCCTCATCATGTACTTTCCCCTTCAGTTCAAAGCACTCTGGAGTTGTGAATGAAAAAATTCACTATACATTACAAACACCTCTGTGGGTAACACCTCTTTATCTCAGCTGCTTCATCTGCATGAAGAAATATTGTGTTGTTCAATTGTAAGTTTTTTCCATGTTGTTGTCATTTAGACCTTCCCCTGTGTTTCTTGGAAATGCAGTACTTCACTTCTTCACATTCATTTTATGCCATTTTAATGAAGCCCTTAAATTTAAACACACAGAGAATGGGGTAGGGAGGATTAAAATACCTCAGAACAATTGATCCTTTTACTGGAGAATACATGGAGCATGAAGTGGCATGGGGGAAATTCCTTTGTGGGGCCAACTATACAGAAAGGGGTGTGTGACAATTTCTCTCTGTTGCTGAACTGGTCAGTTTACCATCATGACTGATTGACCCCCATGGTTGGAAGAGCTGCAAATAATGTAGAACTTAGTAAGTACCTGTTATTTTTGTTGTTGTTGTTGTTATTTACATTTATATCCCGCTCTTCCTCCAAGGAGCCCAGAGCGGTGTACTGCATACTTGAGTTTCTTTTTCACAACAACCCTGTGAAGTAGGTTAGGCTGAGAGAGAAGTGACTGGCCCAGAGTCACCCAGCTAGTTTCATGGCTGAATGGGGATTTGAACTCGGGTCTCCCCGGTCCTAGTCCAGCACTCTAACCACTACACCATGCTGGCTCTCAGTATGCTAATCCACTAAGTCGAGTAGCAAGAGAATAGGACTGCATAAGTTGGTGACATTTGTATGCACAGTTGGGTTCATCCTGATAGTGTCAGCATAAGTCATGTTGTCCCCCATACCAACAAAAGGGCCAAATGAGATATCATGAGAAACACAGAGGAGCTGTTACCCCATGTCTCTATTCTCTGTCTTCCTTGTAACATCTAATACAATAATGTGTGGCATGATGTCATCACATTGTATGCACCCTACCCCTGCTGCAGCCACCAATCAATGATATGAGATGAAGGTAGGCAGACATAGTACAGTGATATCACATTACATACTGTTTGTGCTAGACATCACAGGACAAGAGGAATGTGAGAGATGGAACCCTAAGAACTATTGAGACAAGGAACCCTAAGATGCTAAGATGTCCTTAGTATATTCTTAAGATGCCTGTCCTAAAGGCGCATACCTTCAGATGCAGTAATGGAACAAAGGCACTTTGGAACCCCAATGCAAGAGGAAGTTGTGAGTACATCCATTTGCTGGAATCCATCAGATCAAACAGCAATGATTCAGAGGTCTATGGATATTTGGAGAAAACCTATGCTCTTCTACAGAGCTATGGCCTGCTCCTGCGCCTTCTCCTAAGCCTGGCAATACATAACCCTGCATGTGCTGAGGTGGTAAAGCCTAGAAGAATGGAGCTATTGCACAAAAGTCATGGAGACCACAAGGTGAATTGCTATAACTGAGCAAAAGTCTGCAGCTGTAAGCAAATTAGTTTTCTCTAGACATTCCACATATCAACGTACTGTATCATGCTTTTATTGCTGAGTAATCTTTCCAGATTTACTGCATGTAGGAAAAAATGATTTTCAGTAATTTATGTTATCTCACTAAACCTTGATCTAGAAGGTTATTGTGAAGCACATACAAGACAAACAGCAGCAAAATATGTTTGTTTGTTTGTTTGTTTGTTTTAAAAATAACTGTATATGGAATAGAAATAACTCTTGTGAATAATTCACATTATTATTAGTAGTAGATGCACAGCATGAAACAAAGAGAATGCTCAAATAAATACTGTGTTCACTTACATGCTTTCAACACTAATTTAGGGCAGCTATTAACTTTGGTGGGAGAAGGATGGGGTTCTAAAAATCCCGTTCAATAAAACTTCCTAATAATGTGTATGCTACTAAACTGTTTACTATTACTGTAAACTAGAAGATTTATTTGTGTACAGTTAATGCAAATTACAAGGCTGCATATAGCAAAAAGGAGGCTAGTATAGGACACTTTTTAAAGGATTCTTAAGGGTGAATTTCCAAATCAGTCTTTAGAAATTGCTACAATATTACATCATCAGTCTTAGTTTTTATCATATTTGTATCCTGCCTTTTCCTCCATGGAGCTTGTGTCTGTCCATATGAAATCATTAAGAACTGGAGACTGGTGTTAGGGTTGTTGCTTCATTTAATCTCTCTCTGCCAAGAGTGTGCAGAGAACCCACATCTCTGATTACAAGGCAAACAGATGGTAATTTCTTCCAGCTTCAACACAAATTCTGACAGGAGATGTTATGTGGTGCCTATATGATGGGCATATGATGGGAGCCTATATGATGGAAGAAGATGAGCATGGTTTTAAAGTTGGAGGAAGAAACATCAATAACCTGCGCTAAGCTGATGACACTACACTGTAGGCTTGTGCATTTCAATTCGGGTACAAAACGTTTTGTGCCCGAAAATGGTAATTTCGGAGGTTTTGTAACCAAAACAAAATCAAGAATTAAAAAACAGAGTTCTTTGTTTCCAAATCGAAATGATTGTGTTTCGGACAGAATGCTTTGTTTTTCGGAAAAGCATTGCAATTGAAATTGACTTCTCTGACTCTCTCCACTCCAGCTGAGGCACTAAGTGATTAGCAGAAGATAAGATATGCAAAAACTGTTGAGCATGAATAGTTTAGTTAAGTTTGTGTTGTATTCGGTGTGACCGAAATGCAAACTGACCTTGCAAAGGGATTTGGAAGACAGCATTTTGAGACAGAAATACCCAAATATCTTTGGGAGCTCAGTGCAATTCCAAAGCTCTTGCTAAAAGCCATGGTATAAATTGTGTGGAGAAGCTTTTTGAGAAGCTGGTTAGGAAAGTTCTGAAATTACACAGGTTTTTCTTTCCAAAGGTTTAGAAAGAATCTCTTGACTTGACAGGGCTCTTTTGAAGAGCTATTTTTTTTTCCTTCTGATTTTTATGAGTTATAATGGTGTCTAAGTTTTGATGCCCAAGTTGAGCCATCTAACGTAGTTTAGGTCACAATGTAATTTAGTGGGACTTGATGCCTAAGCCAGTGGTTCACAACTTTTGCCATTGCAGGGACAGGTCATCCACATGGGACTACAGGAGACAAAAGGAGGGGGGTGGGGAACACACCTGTCAATCTATTGACATCCCCAGGAATCTTAGTTGCTTCTCTCTTTCTTGTAACCATGATCCATGGTTTTGCACTTTCTTAAATGCAGTGATGATAAATCTCAACAATTCTGAACAGTAGGCTGATTTGTTTGGGCTACGGCTCACTCCACTTCAGTTAAATGAACATTTGAAGCTGTTCCATAGTACCAAGGCAGTTTTATTTTATTTTTTTACATTTTATATCCCGCTTTTCCTCCAAGGAGCCCAGAGCAGTGTACTACATACTTAGGTTTCTCCTCACAACAACCCTGTGAAGTAGGTTAGGCTGAGAGAAGTGAATGACCCAGAGTCACCCAGTTCAAATCCTCATCATGGCTGAATGAGGATTTGAACTCGGGTCTCCCTGCTCCAAGTCCAGTACTCTAACCGCCACACCATGTTGCCCATTGGTCATTCTCTTCACTCTTTCAACGTGTTCATGTGGGGCTTCAGGGGCAAAACAGTGGGTTGGGTGGCAGTGCCTCAAGCATGGTGCACTCAGATTACAAATAGGGCAAAGGGTTGATTTCTTAGGAATTTTTGAGGTTTACGCATCTTTAAGATTCTCCCCCCATAGGGAATAATGGAGGTTTCAGCAGCCCCATAACTCCACCTGAGGGCACTGGGATGGCCCGAAGCAAGTGGTGGTGAAGTGCACAGAGGGTGACAACCAACCCCCTGGATTGCTAACCCATTGGGGTACTGGGCTTTGTTGTTTCTGAGGTGTTGAGTTTAGTTTCTCTGGTAGCAAATGAGATTTTTAATCAAAAACTATGAATCCACTCTCATATGCTACCAGAGAATCTACTCTCAGAACACCTCTACAAAAAAACCCTGTACTTCATGGGTTGGCAACCCATGTGGGTGGTTCATACCCTATGTGCACTACACCACCACTTGCTCTGGGCTACCCCAGTGCCCCTCAAGTGGAGTTATGGGAATGCAGAAACCTCCATTATACCCTACAAGGAAAATCTGAAAGAATCAGCCCTTTGCCAAATTCCTCTGAAAAAATTGTGGTAGCTACCTTGCACCAACTGGACACTACCACCAACCACACTCCACTCTGGGCCACCCTTTCCCCCAACCCCCCATGAAGCCCTACTTTTCCTGAAACCAACATCTTACCCTATGGAGAAAACCTGAAAGATGCGCAAACTTCAAAAATTAACCAAAAACCAGCAGTTTGCCCAATTCCTTTGAAATTTTTGTGCTAGCTTCCATTCATTGGGCACTATAACCCCTACCCACACTTTTGACCACATGACCCATTTTTAAATCTGAATTAATTTGGATTCGGATTCGGATTAATTTGGATACAAAACAAAACTGGGGTGATTCGGAAAGCTTAATTTCAGACAAAATACAAAATGGAGTTGATTAGGATTTGGTACAAATCGAAACAGAAAAAATACAAAACGCACAACCCTACTACTCTGATAGCTGAGAATGCAGATGATCTGCAAGCTCTAGTAATGAAAGTCAAGGAGAAAATTAAACAAAATGGGACTATGACTAAATGTAAAGAAGACTAAACTAATGACAACTGGTACAGAAACCAGCCTCAGAATTGACAGTGAAGGCACTGAAGTGGTGGATAGCTTCTGCCTTTTAGGATCTACCATCAACAGTAAAGGATCCAGCAGTCAAGAAATACACCACAGACTAGTACTTGGTAGGTTTGCAATGAAGGCCTTGGAAAGGATATTTAGATGCCGTGATGTGTCTATACCTACAAAGATTAGAATTGTTCGGACCTTGTTTTTCCCCATGAGACTCTATGGATACAGAAGCTAGACTTTGAAGAAATAAGATAGAAAAAGTATTGACACTTTTGAACTTTGGTGTTAGATAAGACTTTTCAGGATACCATGGACAGCCAGGAAAACAAACAAATGGATCAATCCAGAATTCTCACTCGAGGCACAAATGACCAGGCTCAAACTATCATATTTTGGACACATTATGCAAAAACCCAGCTCCCTTGAGAAGTCCATAATACTGGGAAAAGTTGAAGAAGAGGATGACCAGCAGCAAGGTGGATGGACTCGATTACGACAGCAATGAATGCACCACTGAGAGACCTTAAAGGCCAATGTACAGCTTCAGGTCTCTGGTTCTCTGAAGGAAGTAGGTTAGGATATGCTGAGATCAGTAGGTTTGAATGTCATGACTAATCTCATAATATCTCAACCTACAAAGGAAGTAGGCACTTGTGTAAGGATGGGAGGGACATCACACAAAACTTGAGTTCCACATTAAGCCTGAACCTGCCTAATGCTTAATACGTTGTGTCATTCCTTAGCACCATCAGCTGGCAATCTGTGAAAAAGATCTCTCTTTTCAGTACTACTGTTATTCTGACTTGTAAAAAGACACAGTTTTTCATGGATTGTCAACACATGGCCGGCAGAGATTGCTAAGATTTTACATGGCAAGTTTAAATGTCATGTAGATGTATGGTAATACCTCCCATTGGAGTTTGTGTTGAAGTTGGAATAAATCTAGATAGATGCAAACCAAAGCAAATGGCTACCACAGTTCTTTAATTGTAAATGCCTTGATCCAGCAATCCATTTGCAAAATTAGGTTGCTGCCTGCTGGTGATTTGCTGAAGTCCATTGAAGCTTAAGTCATGTCTGAAACCTGTGGTTGGGTTAGGTATGTGGAGCATCCATTTATGGGCCTCCATCAGAAAAACTAGCCGTGATTCAAAGTCTGGAGAAGGAAGAGCTGTTCAATAACTTCAACAGCAGGCGATTAATGCACACATTGGGATCACACATGGAGTACGTTTCTTATTTATTTATTTTTTAGAAATGTATACCCCATCTTTCAAACCCATATTCTCATAGGGCAGCTTATTATTTTATTATTATTTTTACATTTTATGTCCCGTTCTTCCTCCAAGGAGCCCAGAGCAGTGTACTACATACTTAGGTTTCTCCTCACAACAACCCTGTGAAGTAGGTTAGGCTGAGAGAGAAGTGACTGGCCCCATGTCACCCAGCTAGTATCATGGCTGAATGGGGATTTGAACTCTGGTCTCCCCTGTCCTAGTTCAGCACTCTAACCACTACACCATGCTGGCTCTCATTCAGATAAAACTGAAGCTTACTAGATTGAAGCTTATTAGAATGTAATGAAGCTTACATTCAGATAAAAATGAAAAATCACTAATAAAACAACACCCATAAAATGAAAAGCAGAAATACAAAAGAAAGCAGGAGAAAGATGGCAATGGACATGAAAACAAACTAAATCCAGATCAGTTAAAAGCTTTGAGGAACAGAGAGTTTTTACACTCCTCTTATCTTAAAAGCAGCAAAAGGGGCCTGATAAATGTCCCCAGGAAAAGAGTTTCACAGCCGTGTCATCACCACTAAAAAAATCCTTGTCCCTGGTAACTGCCAAATGAGCACAAGACAATGTCAGGCCAGAGAGTAGGGCTTATGAGGCTGAGTTTAGATCTGTGTATGGCTTAGGAGGTCCTTAAAGTACCCCAGTCCTAGGCCGTGTAGAGCTGTAAAGGTTAAAAAAACACTTTAAATTGGACACAAAATATCTGCTCCACTCATGATGCTGCGCATATGAGTGGCAGCATTCTGCACCATCTGCAGTTTCTGAAACATTTTCGAAGGCAGCCCTATGTGGAGCACATTACAATAGTCCAATCTCGATGTTACAAACATCACTGAGGTTGGATCTTCCTTCTTCACATAGGGTTGTAGTTGTTTCACCCATCAAAATTTCTAAAAAGCATTCCTGGCTACCGCCATCACCTGAACAGCTAAAGATAATGCTAGATCCCCAAATTACAAATGTAGCCCTTCAGCAGGAGTGCAACACCAACAAGAGTAGATTGTATATTCCTACCCAGGTCCGTAGTCTTTCCAGTCCAGAGCACTTCCCTTTTATATGGATTAAGCTTCCACTTGTTTGCCCGGAACTGCCCTCATGCATCAGCTTCAGCACTTCCACTGTCTCTCTGGCACCTGCTGGCATAAACAAGAAGTATTGATGGGTGCCATCCACATTTTGGTGCCTCAGTAGCCCAAACCTGTAGCCCATCCTGATGATATCTCCCAGAAATATGACAATTCTTCAACACAGGGGTAAATCTGACAGCCAAACATTACTCTCTGTGTGTTGGAGCTCTGGACTGGATTGACTGGAATGCTGCATATCAGAAACCCTGTTCAGATATTATAAAAACTGGGGAGACTGTATTTGCGTATAGCTTCTCCAAAAACACACTTGAAATCCTGCACCCACAGATGCTCAGAAGCCCAGACCTAGTATTTTGCATCACAGAAAGAATCTGTCAATCAGTGCAGCATTTATCTCTGCAACTAAATACTGTAACCATGGATGGTGCAGGTGGGGCTTCTGAATTTATTGGGGGTGGGGCTTCTGAATGCATAAGTATGGGTATGCTTTAGAGGGCATTCTTGGGGATGCTGTACATGAGTACAGAATCCACAGTTTTTATAATGACAAACAGGGTTCTAATGACTTACAGTAAATTAATATGTGTGTTCCACTAATTGCTAAGTACTGAGTTTGTCATAGATCAGCAGGAACCTAAGAATAAATGGGCAGATTTCAAAACCGGGCAGATTAATAAAGAAAACTTCAACTTAATGAAATACAGAAATCCACTATTTTTGATGCAAATTCTTTTTAGATTGTTCTTTTAAAAAAAAAATCATTTTTTTTTTAAACCAAGGGAGTGTTTGGCCTTTTGGCACTTCAGTGATTTAATGGGAGCAGACATTGCCTAGTTGCTCCCAAGAGGCTGACTGTTCTTCCCAAGCTATGAGGAGAGAATGGCAGGTTTAGAGCTAATATTTGCATTTTCAATGGACTCCTTTTATAACACCAAAAAAAGTGTAGAAGACACATGGAAGCATATGAGGGAGATTCTCTGAAATGTAAAGTCTTCTCATCTCATATCCGAATTCAATAGCCGACAGTTTTTAAGTATTCATTAGCATAATAATGATAACAACAACAACCTCTTGCTTAAGTGCAGAATTAAAACACTGGCAATTTAAAAGTGCAAAATAAAATTGGTACTAAGCTTGTGCCCGAAACGTTTTGGAGGCCATTGTAAAGGCCTCTGAAATCTTTCGGCGCTGGGGGGGTATTCGGCGTTTCGGGGCCGGCGGGGGTAGTACTTTAAAGGCGGGGAGGGTGTACTCACCCCTCCTGCCGCATTTCCCCCGCCGGCGCTCTGTAAGCTTTAAGCCCCTCGGGGAGGCAGCGTTCCTCCCTGCGGCCCCATTCCCCCCGTCGGCCAGAAGTTGCGAGTGCGCGTGCACCCGTCGTGCGTGCACGTGCCCGTCTGCTGTGCACGCATGTACACGATGGGCGCAGTCGCGCTCACAACTTCCGGCCACTTCCAGCCGACGGGGGGAACGGGGTGGCAGGGAGGAACGCTGCCGCCCCGAGGGGCTTCAAGCTTACAGAGCTCTGGTGGGGGAAGTGCAGCAGGGGGGATGAGTACACCCTCCCCTGCCCTTAAAGTACTACTCCCGCCGGCGCCGAAGTACTTTTGGGCACGTCTCTAATTGGTACCATGCATTATAAGAGAGCCCAGGATGTGTTCCGATGATGCATTGGCTGGCCTCTCCATGTCATGAAGGAGAATTCTGTGTGCACATGTTGCTCTACCACTACAGGGCAAGCTGAATGCTTTAATTTCTCGACACAAAAATTAAATACTCCTTTAAAATATTCCCCTGCTTAATGAGCAAAGAGGCATCTTTTAATGTGGTGATTCTCTAAGATTTTTAGCCGGGGGAAGAGCAACTGGCCTATCCAGCCCCAGCACAGCATCCCTCCCGTGGCTGTTGCTGTTGACTGCCTTATGTTTCTTTTTAGATTGTGAGACCTTTGGGGACAGGGAGCCATCTTATTTTTGTATTTTTTTTTATTTTTCTTTGTAAACCGCTTTGAGAATTTTGTTGGAGAGGTATATAAATATCCATAGTAGTAGTAAAATAGTGTTCAGATGCACTGCCTCCTACATGATTATGCAGCAACGGGACAGCACACTGGGTGTGTGAGGGAGATGTGTGTATAGACACCAGAGGTGCACCTAGGTAGTCTGGGCACCCGGACTGCCTCCTCTGCAAGGCCCCCCCACAGCAAGTCCCCCCCCCGCCGCCACTGCGAGTTCTGTCTGCTGCTGTCGCGAGGCCAAACCGCCAATCTTGCCAATAATTCTAGCCACCATGTGCACGGCCGGGTGAGGGGATCTGCCACCGTGAGCTCCCTCTGCCACCATGAGCCCCCACCACTGTTGCGAGGCCAAACCACTGACCTTGCCAGTAATTCTAGCCGCCATGTGCACAGGTGGGGGTGAGCCGAGCAGGCATTCCCCTCCCCCATGGCAGCAGGTGGAGCGGGAGCGGCCACTGCGCCTGGCCGTTCCACCGGGCAGCCCTTGAGAAATGTGAGGCACCTTGCAGTTCACAAGGGCCACTGGGCTGAATGGCCAGGCCAAGTTGCCACTTCCACTCCACCCACCACCGCCACAGGTGGGGATGCCTGCTCAACCCACCCCACCCCCATCCCCCAGCCGTGCACATGGTTACTAGAATTATTGGCTAGATTGGTGGTTTGGCCTCACGACAGCAGTGGACAAAACCCGCAGTGGCAGATGAGAATTGGGTTCAAATCCTTCCATACTCAGCCAGGAAGCTCAGGGGATAACCTTAAACTAGATACTCTCTCAGACTTACCCACCGCACAGGACTGTTGTAAGAATAAAAGTAGGAAGAAAGAATCATGCAAACACTACCCGGAGCTATTTAAAGGAAGGATAGGATATACAGTAAGTGTCATAACAAAATACATGTATTTTGTTATGACACTTACATACTGTGCCACAATATATGCATATTTATGTTGATTTTTAGCCACACGATTCCAATAAAGTCATCCCATTCAATGCCATTTATGCCAAACAGAAAGAGAAGTCACCCACCAGCAATCGGTTTAGACAATCTGAGTCATAAGAGTCATCCCAGTTTCTTGGGATTTAAGAAGTAAGCATTTCAGGGTCAGGAGAGAAAGGCAGCTTTAAAAACAAATCCCCATCATCAACTGATTTGCAAAGTCTTATTTTGATGCAAGTCTTCAAAAAAAAAATTATTCAGCAACTTTAGCCCCTTATCAAATGGATGACTCAGCCTGCAGGACCCCAGCATTGAAATCTGTTCTCTCTATTTCCACCGTACTCACTTTTAAAAATACAAGAGTCTTTTACCTTCCATTCTTCCCCTTCTTGTGAGTCAGCAGTACCAAGTCAGCCCCCACCCCTTTCTCATCATCTCTCCCTCTTTTTTCATTTCCCCCCTTCACATTCCACTTGTGCTCTCAACTAGATGGTTACTTTTAAAAAATACAAGTTTCTTTTGCTTTCCTTGCCTTCTGGAGGGTCAGTCAGCACAGCAGAACAATGCGATTATGCAGCCCTCAGGCAGTTTCTTTTACTTTACATTCTTCCCCTCCCGCTGCCTAATACAAGTTTCATTTACTTTACCTTCCTCCCCTTGCCTTCTTGAGTCAGTCAGCAACACAAGCAATGCTTTTATGCAGCCCCCAGACAGCAGCTCAGCTTCAAACCTCCAGCACTCCCTCCCGCTGCTGCTGCTTGCCTGTGTGTCTGTTCTTGCTGCACCGGCATGATGTCACTCAATCAACGTGTGCTCAGTTTCAATGAGTAAATCTGCGCAGAGCACGGCCGGGAGCAGCCACCCTGGGAGGCAAGCAGAAGGCAGCTGTTTGCTACTGCTGCACGACCATCCGCCCCCACCTCACGGAACAGATCAGAGCCTGGTGACTGGCAGCAGGAGGACATTAGGGGGCTGGGAGTTGCCCCTTATGGCAGGTCTTACCTTGTTGGGGGCAAGCACATAGCCACCTGTGCTGCCAAACACATAGTGCCCGCTGTTGTGGCGGCACAGCATGGGCTTCTAGGCCCCCAAGGAGATGTTTTGGAGGCTCCCCACTGGTGGAGGACTGGACTTCAGACCCAAAGTCTGGTCCAAAGAACACCACTATTGGTTATCACCACACTAACCTATAATGCTAGTATTATAGCATTGCCATTGTACAGATGGGAAGTTAAGGAAGAGATATATATTATCTTGGTATATAAACTCTCAGTAAGTACACAGCTGAGTATTATGTACAATGTAGCCCATGTACATCAAGATCAATGTACAATATTTACATTGGGCCACATCCACTCCTCCTGAGAGAGGAGAGCTGAGGGAGTACTAATCCTGTCACAGGGAGGAAGGGGAAGTGAAAGGATTGTATTTCACTATTATTTAATTCTTTTCATGAACTGGTTATGATAACATATACGTGCTCTTCTGGCTGAAAGGAAACGACTCCTTTTTTATAAAGGGTTTTAATACCTTAGAAATTTTGTTTATTAGTCATATAAAAATTGCATTTTGTAAGTGTCTAAGTGACACTTCCTATGTGTCAAAACACCTCCATTATGTCCACTTGATCTTGGCCCTGAAGTTGTTAAGACCACCTTAATTCTCCATCTTATTCTTGCTTTTCAATGGTTTCTTTATTATGCTTTTAACTCCATAAAATTATTCTCACTATAAAACAGTCTTCATGTTACAATTTTCTGTCTTCCAGTGACACTTTTACGTGGTCCCAAATTATGGCTCACATCTTCCATAAAAATGTGTAACAAAAGAGAATCCAAAATCCTGCAGTAAAAACACAATTAGAAGCAGACAATGGAAACTTTTCCTTCTTATGTCCCAGGGAAGTTTGACAATTTTTTGATTCTCCTCAAAGCAGCCAATTAGAGGCTTTGTTATGCCCACAGAGAATATTTTTCCATAAACTGTCTTTAATATAGCAGCATAACAACGCGTTCTATCCTATCATTAATTTATTTTATTCACTGTAAAAACAAAGATTAAAACAAACTCCCTCAGCGTTCCCATGGATGGTCTGTCAAAGGAATTCAATTTGAATCTGGCATTAATTAATGTACCAGTATATTCGTTATTCCTCTTACACCACATAATATGAAAATCCTTTTAAGTTTCTGCTGGTCTCTGATGATTTATACTATTTGAAGACCTTCCATAACTAAATAAAACCAGTATCAGAGTCTCTACTTGATTTAATTAAATGTAGTCTACATTATAACATTTCATTTTTGTCTTGTATGTGTCTGCTTATATATTACCAGTCAGGGGTGTAGCTATGATTGAGCAGATGGGTTCAAAGACCCCAGAAAATAGGACCAGAAAATAGATGGGTTCAAAGACCATCAGGAGCTGGGCCCCCCATTTGCACTCCTCCCTATTTTCTTCATGATCTCCCTCACTCCAAGGGGCTACCAGGGAGATGGGTGAACACAGGCTCCCTCCCCCCTAGCTATGCCCCTGTATACCAGTAGTGCTATATAGGAACAAAAGAACAGCTCTGCTGGATCAGGCCCAAGGCCCATCTAGTCCAGCATCCTGTTTCACACAGTGGCCCACTAGATGCCACTTCCATTTGTTGGACCTAAATTTCTTGGCAACCAATTTCATAGGATGATCCCTGGTTCTAGTGTTATGTGAGAGGGAGTAAAAAATTCTCTCTATTCACTTTATCTACACCAGGGCTTCTCAGCATTGGGTTCCCAGATGTTCTTGGACTTCAACTCACACAATCCCCAACCAAAGGCCATTGGGGCTGGGGACTGTGGGAGTTGAAGTCCAATAACCTCTGGGGACCCAACACTGAGAATCCCTGCTTTACACCATGCATGATTTTATAGACCTCTATCATATCTCCCCGCAGCCATCTTTTTCTAAACTAAAAAAACCCCAGTGTGTAGCCTTTAGGGGTGTGCAATTTGAGTTTTTGGGTGATTCAGCTCGGACCCAAACCGAATCACCCCTGTTCTGTTTTGTGCCCAAATCTGGGTCACCCAAATCACCCTTGATATGGTTCGGATTCAGATTTAATCTGAATCCAAATCTGAATCGATTCGGGTGGGTAAAAAGGGGCCCAGGGGCAAAACTTTGGGGTGGGGTGGTAGAGCCCAATGGGTGGAGTCTACCACCCCAATTTCAGGGGGATTGGGCAAAGGGCTGATTTTTGGTGAATTTTTTAAGTTTTACTGACTTTGGGGCAGTTAGGGGGCATAGCATGGGATCTGGGCAAAAGGAGTGGGGTGGGGTGGTAGTGCCTAATGGGTGCAGGCTACCACCCCAATTTCAGGGGGATTGGGCAAAGGGCTGATTTTTGGAAAATTTCTGAAATTTTCATGTCTTTGGGGCAGATTGGGGCAGATTGGGGCAGAAAGTGGGGCCTGGGGAAGAATAGTGGGGTGGGGTGGTAGTGCCTAATGGGTGGAGGCTACCACCCCAATTTCAGGGGGATTGGACAAAGGGCTGATTGATTACTTCCCCATATTATTCATAGTAATTGAGGTGTGAAAAAGTGAAAGTGGGGTCATGAGAGTTGTTTAATTGAAAAAAATCTCATTTGCTATGATAGAATGAGAATTCACACCTCAGAAAAAACTTCTGAGGTGTGAATTCTCATTCTGTCATAGCAAATGAGATTTTTTTCAATTAAACAACTCTCATGACCCCACTTTCACTTTTTCACACTTACTATGAATATGAGGAAGTAATCAATTTAGCACACTTCACCTTATGAAGACAAACCTCATAAATTCACCAAAATTCACCCCTCTGCCCAATCACTCTTAAATTGGGGACGGGTGGTAGCCTCCACCCATTAGGCACTATCTACCAGCCCACCCCACTCCTTTGGGGCAGATCCACTTACTGCCCCCAATCTGCCCCAAAGACACCCAAACTTCAAATATTCCCCAAAAATCAGCCCTCTGCCCAATCCCTCTGAAATTGGGGTGGTAGCCTCCACCCATTAGGCACTACCACCCCACCCCACTCTTTTGGGGCAGATCCACTTTCTGCCCCCAAACTGCCCCAAAGTCACTAAAACTTTAAAAAATCACCAAAAATCAACCATGAACCGAATCACCCGAATTTTTTGGGTCCGAAATTCGGGTGATTTGGCTCGTGCCCGAAAAATATCGGGGGACATCGGGGGTGATTCGGTTCGGCCCCGAATCACCCGAAATTGTTCGTTTCGGGCACAGATCGTTCCTGGGAAAGGAAATGGGACTGTGTGGGCTGGACTCAGCAATTGATGCCAACACATTCAGTAGACATGCCTAATGACTGCATGTATAAATTCATGAGCAAGCCAGAGGGAAGAGATCTGGTCTTGTGGTAGCAAGCATGACTTGTCCCCTTAGCTAAGCAGGGTCCGCCTTGGTTGCACACGAATGAGAGACTAGAAGTGTGAGCACTGTCAGATATTCCCTTAGGGGATGGAGCTGCTCTGGGAAGAGCAGCAGGTTTCAAGTTCCCTCGCTGGCTTCTCCAAGATAGGGCTGAGAGAGATTCCTGCATGCAACCTTGGAGAAGCTGCTGCCAGTCTGTGAAGACAATACTGAGCTAGATAGACCAATGGTCTGACTTAGTATATGGCAGCTTCTTATATCCCTATGTCTTTATGAATTCCTGAATTTTGAATATCAGAACCTCATTGCCACTCTGTCATTGGCAGTTTCTGTCTGTCAAGAAGCCCTATCTGACAATTAGGCTCAAGTGTGTTCGAGTTCAACTGGAGAGTTTACACTGTAAAGTCCTCCCTTCTATTCCCCTCTCCCCAAATGCTCTCTTGGATGCTGCTATCTAGGGGAAAGGAAACTGAAAGCAACAAACAAGAGATAATGAGACCAGATTGATTTCTACTGATTCATTCATTGCAGGGGCAGATCTTATCTATGGGCAAAGTGCTCACCTTAAATTTCTCAGTCAGCCATGTTGTTTCTGCCTCCATTTTGTGTGCCTACTGTCTCTATCTGTTGTTCTCTGCTGCTCTTGCTTGCAACCTGCTGCTGCTTTAAGAGTTGTAAAGGTGGCAATGGTAGCACAGAACAAATGAGAAGCCCCAGATTTTTAAAAATATTAATATTAATAAGGCAGGAGCCTATAAGCATGTTAACTTTTGTTTTTTCAATGTAGGTGGTCCCAGGACTGCCCTATAAACAAACCAGAGAGGGACTAGGCTGATTGACTCCAATCAGGCAGCCAGTCAGAGTGCCCAGAGGGTGTGGGTGTCTTTTTCTTTTACAAGAATCCAATCATCATTTTTGTTAAAGTGCAGGTAGGCTGGCTGGCAGGCTGCTGGCTTCTCTGTGTTTGTTTGGAGAGACAAATCTAACTTCTGATTTCTCTCCCTTGCTCTCTGCATGTAAGGCATTATGGGCTATTCCATAAAACATGCCATAAAACATAGGAAGGAACAGCAAATTATAAGACTCGACTAATTATATTAGAAACTGGCATAAGAAGCCAGAAAGTTCTTTTAGGGCATATGCATGAATTTCCAAGTCCAAATGGCTTTTCAAATAATTGCAGAAGTGGCTTTCTATGTAGGTGTGCTGTATGTAGAGAAGGAAAGGATTCTGTTAGAAGGGAAATAATTTTTAAAAAAATCAATTTGCTATGCAGAGAGCTAAATAGGGTTTTCTCTGGATTGTGGCCAGTATCTGTAACATTAATATATCCACTGGGGGTTATGGTTCATTAGGCAAGGATTAAGGGATTGATTTCTATTTTAAAATTGTTGCTTGCTAGGATGAACACTCAGTCTAAGTGGTAGGCACACAAGGGGGACAGAGAGTGGCACCCAACTGTTCAGCAGGCATGAAATAGGGAGAGGGTGTCCCCATGCATCTTTGCTTCCTGTCAATAGTTTAGTGACCCAACTCAAACTGGGTAAGGCCCCAGGGTTGGCTCAGATACCTTCTGAACTATTAAAATCGAATGTTGGATGGTGGGCCCCGTACTTGCAAGTTTCTTTAATATATTGATCACACCACCTGTATCCCAGAGCACTGCAGAACAGCGGTGATTGTTCCCATCTATAAGTAAGGCCAATGATCTGACCCTTCCTATTATTGACCAATCAGTCTGTTAAGCATTATTAGTAAATTATATTCTAGACACCTATGTGTTAAATTCACGGACTGGTTGGAACAGGAAGACATACAAAGGGAGGAACAGGCGGGGTTTAGGTCCAGTCGGTCAACTCTTGATCAGACCCTAGTTCTACAACATCTTGCTGAAAAGTATTCACTGATGTATTCAGCTTTTATTGATTTGACTAAATTTCTAGGGAACGCTTATGGAGTAAACTTGTCAGTTCTTCCATCAATTGTCAGCTGCTTCTCCTTATCCGAATGTTGCATGAGAACACCTCACTGAGGATGAGATGCAGTGTCCAAGGACATCATCTGACCCAGTCTGTATCCATGCAGAAGGGAGTAAAACAGGGATGCATTTTGGCCCCACTTCTTTACAATCTTTTAATAAACTCTCTTATTGGATGTATGGATAATCCAGATTTTCACCCTCCTAAATTAGCCAGTAAATCTATAGCAGTGCTGCTTTATGCTGATGTTGCAGTTATTCTATCTAGATTCTGTTTGCATGAGAAGAGCTTTACGTAGGTTAGCTCAATAGTATAAAGAGGAGTATTTATCTATACATGTACAAAAGTCTATGATCATTGTTTTTGCTAAAAACAAACAAACAAAATCCTCTAAGAAATATGTCTGGTGGATTAATGGGGAGGTAATTGATCAAGTAAGGATGTCTAAATACCTGGGAGTGGTTGTCCGTGTAAATGGCTCTTGGAGGGCCCACTGTGAGCATGTTGCAACTAACGCTCAGAACAGTGCCTCTGCTATATTAAAGTTCTTCTAAAGAGGTGGACACTGTATGCCTGCTGCACTCAAGGTTTATGAGGCAAAAGTGCTCTCGCAATTAATGTATGGTGCTGCTATTTGTGCTTCACATACCTTTAAACAAATGGAGGTGGTCCAATCAAAAATTTTGCGTGTTCTATTCTCGGCTCCCAGATGTCATTCTACAGCTGGAGGCCTGCCTGACAAGAGTGGAGACCAAAGTTTAGATGCATGTATTTAACCTTTGGATTAAAATCATTTTTGTCCAAAAGGACTAGTCCCCCTTGTTTTAGAGGACGGCTTCCAATTTAGCTGGCGTAAATGACTCTATGATAAGTTGGGCAAGCAAGGATTCCCCCCTCAATTTCTAATGCCTCTGGGCCTTGATGCTGCTAAAGGGCTTATAAAACAACGTATAGCAGAGCCAGTGTTGTGTAATGGTTAGAGTGTTGGACTAAAACCAGGGAGACCTGAGTTCAAATCCCCATTCAACCATGAAAATCACTGGGTGCCTATGGGCAAGTCACTTCCCTCTCAGACTAATCTACCTCACAGGATTGTTGTGAGGAGAAACATAACCATGTATACCACTCTGAGATCCATGGAGGAAGAGTGGGATATAAATGTTTTTTTAAAAGAAAAGAAAAGCAGAGCGACCTGGCATGAATTTCTGCAAGAAACATTCTTGGTAGTTTCATAAATTACCCTAAACCAGCCCACTATTTAATGAAATTAACCACGTTGTCCCAGAGAAGGGCCTTCTCCCTCACACGATTTAACTCACTTCCATCTGCTGTACTGGAGGGTAAAGGTAAAGGTAAGTGTGCCATCAAGTCCACTTCGACTCCTGGCACCCACAGAGCCCTGTGGTTTTCTTTGGAAGAATATAGGAGGGGTTTACCATTGCCTCTTCCTGCACAGTATGAGATGATGTTAGAATGGATGATGGATATACAACATTTTTATTAGCTGATCGCTGTGTATCTACAACACTGTGTGTGGCCAAATTTTGTGCAGCCAAATGTAAGATCAGGTCTGAGCTGATTTGAGTTATCTGTGTTTTGTATTACTGTATTGCGTTTTGTACTGTTTCTGTGATGTTGAGTCAATGACTATAATAAAGCATTTATTCATTCATTCATTCACCTTTGCTTCCCAAGTTACAGGAGATGGTTTATAGCTTCAGCTAGCATTATTGAAAAAGCTGTGATTTTTCTATTATTTATGTCCAAAAATGTATGCATTTTTGAAATAGGCAGGCAGAGCTGTCCTTGTAACTTCAGAATGCATTTGGTCTCCACTTTTTAACTGCTTTCTGCTTTACTTGTGACTTATATAGATTTATTTACTTTTTCATGTAGAGCCTGTGCTTCCTCCAAAAAGCCAAGACAGGTGTACCTGGTTACATTTATCCTCCCAACAGCCCTATGAGGAAGGTTATCTGAGAGATACGTGATTGTCCCAGACCATGTTCCCTCTAACAGAGATTCCCAGTTGTTGTTGACTACAACTCCCTATGCTGGTCAAAGAATGAAATAAAGACTATGACTATGACTACAACTCCCAGAATCCTCCATTGTAATGACTTTGGCTTGGGGATTATGGGAGTTGTAGTCAACCACATCAGGGAATCCCTGTTGGAAGGAACACTGGTCCCTGAGCCACCCAGTGTATTTCATGGCTCAATGGGGATTTGAACTTGGATTTCCCCAGTCTAGTCCAGCACACTAACCATTGTACCACTATAGCTCAGAGTTCTTTCTTCTTGTTAATTATTATTTATTTATTTATTCAATTTCTATACCGCCCTTCCAAAAATGGCTCTGAGTGGTTTACACAGAGAAATAACAAATAAATAAGATGGATCCCTGTCCCCAAAGAGCTCACAATCTAAAAGATACACAAGATAGACACCAGCAACAGTCACTGGAGACACTGTGCTGGGGGTGGATAGGGCCAGTTATTCTCCCCCTGCTAAATAAAGAGAATCACCATGTTAAAAGGTGCCTCTTTGCCAAGTTAGCAGGGGTTTAGTAGTAGTATTATTAGTAGTATTCATTCTTGAAATAATCAGGCAGACAGAGCTGCCCTGGTGACTTCAGAATGCATTTACCCTCCACAGAAGCAACCTTTTTAGCTGTTCTGTGCTTTACTTGTGGCTTGTACAGTTCTTCTCCTGTGTGTCTGTGTGCTTGTGTTTTTATCCTGCCATGTTAGATACAAATCTACACACTACTGTAGTCCTGTTAAGCACTATAAAGCAAATGATTTATTTATTCCATATTTCTCTGTATCTTTGCTGATGAGCAATTGAGATTTGTGTGCATGTGTGTGTGTTTCTATTTTGATCCCATTTGGTAGCTACAAATCTACACTTTGCCAGTTATTGTTAAGGCACACGCCTAGTTCTGGCTCCACCTCCACAGCTGCCCATGATTGGCTCAAACTCTCACTACCTGTGGCCCCACCCATCAACTACCCTGCCTAGTGCCACCCCAGTCCCAGGAACCACCAGCCAACTCTGATTTGTTGTGTTTGGCCCATTAGAAATGCTGAATTGAACAATATGTGTTCAATTCATTGCATTTTCCCATTTGTACTGAAGCAAATGAACAGTTCTAGCAGGCACCCAATCACACAATTTCCCCTCCTTAGATCTCTGTTTAATACATTTCTTTGGCCAATGCTAAATTCTCATGGTAGAGAATAAACAGAGTATACACAGAGAGCAATATGCAAATTCCCAATCATGCAGAAGGCCAGTTCTTGAGATCCCCCCACTCTCCCCCTCCTTTTTGAAGAGGAAGAAGCACACAAACCAGGCTTCTGCATGATCAAGTATTTGCATGAAGCACCTGTTTCACATTAGATGCTATCTGCATGGTAAAGGGAAGAGTCTTTTGGGACTCCTCCATTTTACAAAATGGGTATTGCTCTGGTGAATGTAAAAACTGGCAATACTAGAGAATATGAAATTTCTTCCAGTGCATTGCAAAGAAATTTCCCATAGTGCATTGCCTGCCCCCACCCTCACACACACAAGCCTCAGCCCATGTTGGTTGCATGCTTGTCTCAACACAGCTGCACCACAGAGATGGGGAACAGCAGCAGTGCCACCTGTGTAGTCCCATATAAGGGTGCATATTGTCAACATAGGTACCTGCCTTTTTCAGCTGCTTGCATTGTCTGTTTCCTGAACTTATCATTTCAGACAAATATGTCAAGCATGGGGAGTGAGAGCTGCTCTACAAACTTTAACAAACGGACTCAGTTCATACATGCACTCTGTGCTGCATTTGCTACCAAGAATACTGAAGGGACATGTTTGTGCCTGATGGGCAAATCAGCAAATCGATCACCCTAACAATTGCAAAAGTGTGACCTTGGGAAGGATAGTTATCCGCTCTTAAGACCTAAACCTAAACAAGACAAATAAAGGATGCAAGTTCAAGAAAACAATTTCACAAGCTGACATTGTGAGGAAAGAAGTAACATAAGTCACAGGAAGCATTTAGCAACCTTCCATGACCTCCAGAATACAATGCTAGATTTTAATGTGGAATCATTTACTGCTTACTTATTGGATTTTTGTGATTCATACAAGTAGTTTAACTTATGATGCAGCACTCATGCAATTTGCTTCTCAGCAGCAACCACTCCCCAAGATATACAGATGAATCAGGCCAGGCCCTGGGAAAATAAAGAGATACAGGCGAACCTCAGTATTTGTGTGGGTTCCGTTCGCCGCAGTTACAGCAGATAGTGAAACTGTGAATACCAGGTAATGAAGTCAATGTGATCACAGGGGTTAGGTTCCCGGAGGTCCAAAAATATTTCATAAATTGGTAGAAAATGGGCAAAAAGGACAAAAACAAACAAAAACAAAGTAAAGTATCCTACCATGCTCCACGAATCTCCAGCAGTCTAGCAATGCCCCCGTCCAAGTATGATTTTTGCAGTTATTCTGTGATTTGATTTTTTTGCAGGAGAAAGCATTTTTTAAAACTGAAGGAGCCACAAAATGGCTCCCATACTCAAAATGGTAGCCACCCCACAACCAGTCACCCCCTGACCTGCAGATGCATGGATTTAACCCTTTCCCCCACATTTTCCCTGAATATGCTGAGGTATCCCTACCTGCGGATACACAAAACTCTGGATGCTGGATCCATGGGCAATTATGTACTGCTATACAAATGGATATGAATCATGCAGGAGCTTGCATTATTGTAATCTGTAACATATTTATCTCTGATGCAGCTTGAAAGCACTTACTGGTGCCTGCAATAACAATTTTCTGGATCCGTAAAAGACAAAATCCTAGGACTTGCAGCAGCAGCAGCAGTAGCAGCAGCAGCAGCAGCAGACAAACGACCTCAGGAGACCTCAGGACAGATGCTAATGGACCAGTACCAGTATAGTTTGCAATGATCCAAACTATATCTCTGCATGAGTATTGGGAAAACAGTGGCTGACATCCAGACAAACCAAGTGTGGGTTCTACATGACAAGCTCTAATGCTGCTGCTGAGTTCCTGACTAAGGCAGCACTGGCACTCATGTAGGGGCAGGGCAAATCTTGGTAACCTCCCCTTCCTCCAGAAGCATTCTGCTCTACCTGAAATATGCCCCTGAGATGACCCTTAGGGACACATGACCCTAATGCATGACCCTTAGGGACATATTTTTGGGTAGCACAGAGTGCTTGGAGGGGAAGGGGAGGTCATTAAAATCCCACCCTCATGCAATTGCCGGTGCTGCATTAGTCAAACCATCAGCAACCCTGATGCTTCTAATGTAGCACTCACACTTTCTTAGTCTGGATGTCAGCCAGGATTCCAGTGCCGCAGGCAATGTTTCAGAGCATGCTGCCAATGTCTTCATATATGTGTTGAAGATTTGCCCTCTGAGTAAGAAGAAAGATATTTAAAAAGAGCTCTCAGTTCTGCCTCTGAAGTAACAGATGCAGATATCAGTAGGCAAAGTGCTCAAGGGGCTCGACAGGTATACTTGTAAAGAGGAATCTGGAGAGGGGAGGTAGCCTTGCCTTTTAACTTTTTTAACCTTTAAAATCAAGCCGCCATTACAGACAGGACAGTGGAGGCAGAAGTGCGCGGAGGGGGGCCTCCTTCCACCCCCGTGGCGGCCTCCCAAGTGACATAGCAGCTATGCTCATACAGGCGGCAAGGACGATGGAGGTGGCAGCAGGGTCTCCTTCCACACACACACCCCAGCTATCCTCCCAAATGACTTGGAGGCCACACACATGTGCAGAGGCCCAAATGGGCCACAGTGAGGCCACCTGGTCATTTTGGAGGCTGAGGTGGTGTAAGGAGCCCCTGCCAGTGCCTCAGTTGTCCCTGCTGGCACAGCTACCCATACGAAGCCCAAAATAGGCCACAGAGCAGCTGCCAGGTTACTTGGGAGGCTTGGGGTGGTGGTGGAAGAAGCCCCTGCTGCTACCTCCTCTGCCGCCATCCCACGGTGGTGACCGCTGTTCTGGCTGCCATGGCTGCCATGGCTTGATTTTAAAGGTAAAAAAGTTAAAGAGCAAGGCTACCTTTTCCCTAGCACCCACCCCTTCACCACATTTAACCATGAGGATTTACTGTGAGTTCGGGGCATAACAGATATTCTCGACACAAAAAGAGGATTTTTTAAAATCCCAGACATTAACCCGCCTAGGTTCTGATATGGAGGGGAAAACCTGAATCATGTGTGAAGTGCTCTCTGAAATACTTCATGGACTTTAGTGTAAATCTGACTGCTATGTGAACGCACACCCACCCTCCCAACATGAAGTAGCCATCTAAAAATTCTCCCCCCACCACCTCTGCTTCCACTGGCCTGTCCATGGTGGTGGCTTGATTTTAAAGGTTAAAAAAGTTAAAGGGCAAGGCTACATTTCCCCTTCAGATTCCTCTTGACAAATATACCTGTTGAGCCCCTCGAGCTGGCTCGACGTCCAGACTGGACTGGACTCAGGCTTGATTAAGCCTGAGCCAAAGCCACCCAGAGCTCCTCGAATCCAGTCTGGATTTGAGACAAACTGGGCAATCCACTTCCATGCACATACCTACTTCCAACCAAGTGCTGGTTCCGAGTGGGTGCTGCTGTCGCATTCCACACAAAGTAACTGACAACATGATGCTTTCCTTCCCCTCTTCTGGTTGTTGCATAACCTTAGCCCAAATCTTTTTCAAGCACAAATGTTTGAATTGCACTCCAACCAATGTGTGGATGTATTTTGCACCATTTACCAATGTATGATGCATTTTGCATTAGTTATTATATACCTCCACTATTCCATATTTTATGATGGTCCCACTTCTCTAGTGAATTGACCAGATAGTAGACAATACATGCAGAATTTTAGTTATTCCAGGTGGCTTTTCAGACAGCAGTCTTTACTGCAGTTTACCTCAAGGCTTTACTGCAAGTTTGGGGCATAACAGATACTCCGATGGAAAAAGAGGATTTTTTTACCCCAGACATAAATTGGGCTAGGTTCCAACAAGGAGAGAAAACCCCGAATCATGTGTGAAGTGCTTTTGGCAATATCACATAGACTTTGGAGTGAATCTGGCTGATATGTAAATACACACCCATCCTCCCAAAATAAAGCTGTGGTAAAATTTCCATCTGAAAAAGATCCAGGTACCCAGAGAGGAGCATCAAAAACCTGCTCAGCTGCAAGATTTATTTTTTTGAAAGCTTGAAGATGCCACATAAACAACAAGCAATAGATTTTTCAATGAAATTTGTTATGTTGTATAGCTGAGGGAGACAAAAGAAAAAATAGAAAAGCAGAGGTGAGTACATACACTAAAGGCCAATAGCACTTATAAGCAGGCTGGATTCCTCAAAGCACTGGATGTTCATAAATGCACAACTAGTGAACAGTCTCAGTAAAGGTAGGTATTCATCATATTTGTAGTCCTTAGAGAATGGGATAGCAGCCCCCCCCCCGCCCCCATGCATGGACTATTAAATTAGCTACTCTCCATTCTTTCTCTCTCCTTTATGTTTCTGACTTTTGGGCTGCCCCCCCCCCTTAGCAATCAGCTTTATTCTTCTGGATAAAGGTTTTAAGGGGAGTAAGTGCTCACAGCTGTAGCTGAAGCGTTCCTAAAAGTCACCACCAGGCCTGTTCAATAGAAAGATAATAAAAGATACATTTAGAGGGCTGAGGGGCTTTGATTATCTATGCTTTAATTTCCAACTGTTATGTGCTGGCAGAACTGAAGATGTCTAGATTTGTTTCTTTAAAATCCTGCAGAAACTGAGTAGCATGTTTCATGGTGCTATATTTTCAAAAGGCATAGCAATATGCTCCATTGTCTTTTCCATATTTCTTCTGCCACTGACAGCTGTATGTTTGACCATCCAAATCTTTTAAGATTTTTTTTTTACTGTGTTATATGTGCTTGTATATGAAATCAAAATACAGCACTCGAGGGGCCATGGCAGTTTTGTGATATGATACAAGATGGTGGAGGCTGGCCAACCAATACTACTCCATGCATTTAATCAGGGACTCACAACCTGTGTTCCTCCAGATGTTGCTGAACTACAACTCCCATCATCCCCAGCCACAATAAATTGCTGCAGATGCTGGGAGTTGTAGTTCAGCAACATCTGGAGGACCACAGGTTGGGAACCACTTGTCTAGATGTTTAACTTGCCACAGGGATTGGCATTCCCATGACAAATTCCTCCTCCTGCCAGCTACAGTATATCATTTCAAACAACCTACCACAAGTCAGGGGCATCACATGTGCCCTTTGCACAGGCCATTGGTGTGGACTGCAAATGGAGAACTTCATGCTGTAATGGCCCATCTCCTGAGGTGAATTATGATATTATTGTCAGGGCCAGGGAACAACATATGTTCAAAAGGGCTGGTGGCAGAGGTTGGCATCCTTGCAGGTGCCAAGGGCTTTGAACCCTCAGGAGGGCCCACTGCCAGTTCCTGGCCACTTTCATGATATGTCTATAGGCTTCCTGCAGCAGCAACAGAGCAACTCTTTGAGCCAAACACATCATTCCATCACTGCCACCTCTGTCTTTTCTGCCTCATCTACAAATATGAGCTTGTCTTCAGAGATCCCTGAGATGATACAGAGGCCTTTGGGGACAACCTCCCATTTGCAAATGCAGTGGTTGGGGAAAAGGAGAAGACAATGGCCCAGTTCAGACCAAGCGCGTAGCAACTTGCCTGGAGGCCCAGGGACAAAGTTCCGGTGGGGGGAGGGCAGCGTGCACACCACCCAATTCATGCCTCCTCCATTTGCAAGCCCCCCTCCCTTGATTTTTTGTAGTGCAGAGGGCAGTGACAGGCAATGGGGTAGTGGCAGGCACCGGAGGAGGCCCTTGTGGGCCCCCTGACCAGTCCGAGTCCAGGGTCATTCGCATCCCCTTGTCCAATGGATGCTACACCCCTGATTCAGACATTGTGCTGTCTTGTACACATGTTTGTGTGAATGACTATACCTGTATTCATTTTAAAAGTGAATCTGGATACAGACTCTTCAAATGTATGGTACAGATAGGAAGTGTACTTCTATACCTCCATTCTCAGCATAACATGTCAATGACTGTACCTGTGTGCATATCTTTACCTGTGTACACTGTACACTTGTTGTATGAGTGTTGGACATAACGTGTGAATGGACCTAATGAGATACAGTTCTTTAGTGCCCCTTTAGTCCTATTGGAATCTATGAGGGGGATGGGGAAGGGAGATGAGAGGAAAGAGAGGAAGCAGAGCATCTTTTGCTGCTACTAGCATCTACGATGGTGGCAGTGGGGGTGGGTGGGACCACCCTTCTTATGTCCTTGTTACCCATGAGGAGTGGCAGAGACAAGGGCAAGGCCAGGCCTCAGGACCTTGGAGAAGTCCAAGACAGCAAGTTGACTTGACCCCAGTCAGAAGTAGACTGAGCCCTTAAGTGTCTCAGACTACCCCTCCTGGGTGGCCTTCTCAGATTTGGCACTCTCCCTTCACCCTATAATCTCGTGTTGAGTTTGTTGCTGATGCTGGTGTGCAGATACTGTGGGCATGGTGGGGTGGAAGAGGCCCTCAAGTGGGCTCAGATTCCAAGGGTGCTGCCTCAGATAGCTCAGGCCCTAAGGGAGATAACTCAGACAACTCCAGTTCTGGGGCTCTCTCAGGTTCTGGTCTGGTGTCAAGATTCATGGCTGGAGCCGGGGCTGGTCCTGCCTCCTCAGTGTCTGACTCAGAATTTCTACTATGAGTGGGGCTGTGGCAATATCAGCCATGACAACTACCCCCAAACAATGCTAAGGTAAGCAACACCATGAGGTTTGTGTTGATGGGTGTGAGGAGAAACATAAAACGTTAGGTTGAGTTCAAAAAAACAAAGAAAGATTTATTAAGAAATTTATCACTTACTGAGAGAGAGTCATTGAACAACATACACATACAGGCACTAGCCTTAAACAACAACTGAATAATTCTAGCAGACTCTAACTGCATTTTGAGACCTATTAACCTAAGTCCTCATGCCTCTGGTGGCCAGAAGAGGTTAATGCGGTGCTCAGAGCAATCTATATATACAGGTGAAACTTGGAAAATTAGAATATCGTGCAAAAGTCCATTAATTTCAGTAATGCAAATTAAAAGGTGGAACTGATATATGAGACAGACGCATTACATGCAAAGCGAGATAAGTCAAGCCTTAATTTGTTATAATTGTGATGATCATGGCATACAGCTCATGAAAACCCCAAATCCACAATCCCAGAAAATTAGAATATTACATGGAACCAAGAAGACAAGGATTGAAGAATAGAACAATATCGGACCTCTGAAAAGCATACAGTGTACTGTGCTTGATTGGCCAGCAAACTCGCCTGACCTGACCCCATAGAGAATCTATGGGGCATTGCCAAGAGAAGGATGAGAGACATGAGACCAAACAATGCAGAAGAGCTGAAGACCGCTAATGAAGCATCCTGGTCTTCCATAACACCTCATCAGTGCCACAGGCTGATAGCATCCATGCCACGCCGCACTGAGGCAGTAATTGCTGCAAAAGGGGCCCAAACCAAGTACTGAATACATATGCATGCTTATACTTTTCAGAGGTCCAATATTGTTCTATTCTACAATCCTTGTCTTCTTGGTTCCATGTAATATTCTAATTTTCTGGGATTGTGGATTTGGGGTTTTCATGAGCTGTACGCCATGATCATCACAATTATAATAAATTAAGGCTTGACTTATCTCGCTTTGCATGTAATGCGTCTGTCTCATATATCAGTTTCACCTTTTAATTTGCATTACTGAAATTAATGGACTTTTGCACGATATTCTAATTTTCTGAGTTTCACCTGTATATTTCTCCTGGGTGTGCCCAGGAAAAATGCATCCCGGCAGCCCAGCTGATTGGCTGGCCTGCGGGGGCGCCTGATTGGTCCTGGCGCACCCGGGAGAATTGCCTGGCTGGGCAGCTGCGGAGGCAAGGCGGTGGGCCAGGTTGTGGCGGCACTCTTGCCCCGGCCGGCCAGCCGCCCGCGGCGGCGGCACTCTCAGCCCGCCTGCCCGCCCACCCGCCCGCAGCGGCGGCACTCTCAACCCGCCCGCCTGCCTGCCCGCAGCAGCACTCTCGGGGTGTGTGGAGGGAGTAGGAGGCGGTGGCATGGTGGTGGGGTGAGGCGGAGGGAGTCGGCGGCGGCAGCACGGCTGGCTCTGCCCCCAGTCCCATGGCTGAGTCCAGCTAGAGGCGCAGATGCTCTGCACCCAGGCCCACTAGTGCTTTAGAATTCTCACTTCTGTATGAGGGAGGCACCCATGTAACAGGGGACCATTTTGCTGAGGGCCCCCTTAAACCTGGGGTCAGCCCTGCCAAATTCATATTAAAAATGCTAGTGTTGGTCTTATTCTCCACTCAGAGAGGAAAATTATTCTGGTGCTTTAACAGATTTCATTTTTACACACACTTATGAACATTTTGCTATAAACTAGCATAAATTTAGGTTCCCCGCCCCCAATATATTGGGCGAGCCCAATATGTTAAAAACTGAAGGGCATTTATGTGTCTCTTTCTAAATGCTGAGCTCCTATGAGGTGTCTAATGTCAGCACACAATCGCTAGGCTATAGGTGTGCTTGTAAACTGTCAGATAAAGGCAGTGTCACGGTATGGTGCCTTCTCGATGAGAGTGAGAAAGACATCAGACAAGAGACTGAAAACAGACCTGTCAGTTAACTTCACAGTCAAGCTGATAAAGGTGCACTAAAACCACTTAAAGAATGAAAGACTGATTGTACCTGTTAGATAAAAATTACTGCATTTACTTTGGAAGTTAACCTTGTTCTAAAGATAGATGCTCCTAATGCACCAATTGTTCTGTTTTCTTTACCAGTATGTGCATTAGTATTTTGTATTCCTTCTTTGCTGCTCAAAAAGAAAGGGAATGGTTTTCAAATATGATTCAGAACAGTTTAACATTGCACTTGCAATAGCTTCCTAGGTCTTCTCCCTTTGTCACTTGAATAAATTTCCAAGTGAATATTGTTTTATTTTCCCTGAATTTTAATGTCTACCCAGTCCTTTTCTCACTTTTCTGTTTTAGAGATCAAAATGAATCTTTCATAACATTGCTATACGCTGTTAGATTTTCCACCACTCCTTCGGCAGTACTGCTCTGTGGTTTCCTTTCAGATGCTGCCATATTATTTTACTGCTGATAGAAGTAGTTCTGTGAAAGGAGAATGACATTTTCTAAATCTAGATTGATTCTGGAGTGTCAGCAAGCAGTAACACATTTTATATCAAACCATATATCCTTTCACTTTTAATAACCTAAGGCCTGGAAGAACAGTATAAAATGTCAGGGTGATTAAGCACAAGATACTGGCGGTGGGTGGGCTTAGCAGGTTTTTTGGGGGGTCTCTAAGCACATCATATACCTACCACAGAGCACAACAGTGATGCACAAGCTCCAAACCGGGACAACTTGGTGTGTGAACTTCCCAGTTTTGGAATTTTCAAGCTAGTTATGAGCCAGGCGAAATCTCTTTGAAGTCCAGATTCAGCTCACAATTCATTTGGTCCTAGACTCAGATCCTGCCCACATCGCCACTGCAAGTGCATTATTCTCTGCACTGTCGATGCTTACCTGTTGGTGCTGATGAGAAGGGCTGCCATTGAAGTATTCATTAGCCCTTCCACTGTGAGTGCCAAGAGCCCCAGGAAATATAGTTCTAGGTCCTTAGGACCCAGCAGCCCTTGAAAACTATAGTTCAATGAATCCCAAAACCTAGAACAATACTTAGCAGCATCCTGGGTTTCAAGACTTCTGGAAACCATAGTTTCTGAAGGGTTTTGGTCCTTAGTAAGGACCACAGTTCCTTGGGATCTTGAAAACCAGGATGCTGTTGATTCATCAAGGCAACAGTAATTGTTCTTTTTAGTGTTATTAGATAAGTTATGGGGAAAGCAAAAGGGGCAGCCATAAGGTGGTTGTTCTTTGGGAGGCCTCGGGGCCTTATCATGTTCTTTTTAATACTTTTTATATTGTAATGTTCACACTATAGATATCAGTAAGTGAGAACAATTAACACTGAAATTGTTAAAAGTTATAGATGTCATCATCTATATATATTCACTTGTTACACACATTTTTAATAAATGAAAATAGAATTTAGTTGTACCGGTCTGGTGTGTGTGCCATTTTAGAGTTAACAATGTAATTTAGGAAAGGTGTCCAATGTAGCAGGAAGTTATCTTTAAACTGAAGATCATACAATATGATGTTTGGAAGCAGCTCTTTAGAAGGCAGTGCTCAGATCAGGGGAGGCAGCAAACATTTGTTTTCTTTCCCAAAGAAGCAAATAAACAAATAAACAAACAAGTCAACAAGAAAGCAAAGGAGAAAGGGCAAATTAACTTTGTTAAGGCTAGTCTTTTCCAGGGTTTGATTTCTGGCCAGCTAGGGGTTTGGTTTTGACCTGGCAAAAATCCTGATCCATCAGTAATGTTCTTATAACCCCTCCTAACCGGGCAAAGAGGCAGGGGGTGAGTAACTGGCCCTATCCACACCCAGCACAGTACCTCCAGTGACTGTTGCTGGTGTCTATCTTGTGTTTCTTTTTAGAATGTGAGCCCTTTGGGGACAGGGAACCATCTTATTTATTTATTATTTCTCTGTGTAAACCGCCCTGAGCCATTTTTGGAAGGGCGGTATAGAAATTGAATTGATGATGATGATGATGATAATGATAATGATAATGATGATGATGATGATGATGATGATGATGATGATAATAATAATAAAAATAATAATACCAGGAAAATAATGACCATCAATCATGCTCTGCACCCCCACAGTGATGTAGATAGGCTATCTCTCTCTCGCAGCTCAGGTGGAAGAGGAATGCTGCAGGTCCATCAAACAGTAGAGGAGGAGAAAAGAGGCCTTGAAGAATATATCAAGGAACTGTCCTTGATATATTCTTCAAGGCCTCTTTTCTCCTCTACTGTTTGATGGACTTGCAGCATTCCTCTTCCACCTGAGCTGCGAGGGAGGTATAGCCTATCTACATCACTGTGGGGGTGCAGAGCATGATTGATGGTTATTATTTTCCTGGTCTTACGATTTAGCGTCTCTAGCTCTGCTTGGGTCCAGTCTATTATTCCTGCAGTGTATCTGATAACAGGTATAGCCCAGGTGTTTATGGCTTGTATGGTGTTCCCGCCATTTAGTTTGGACTTGAGGATTTTTCTAACTCTCCTGATGTATTCACTTCCCATCTTTCTTTTAACTTCAGTGTGTGCGATGTTATCAGCCTGGAGAATGCCCAACTATTTGTAAGGTTCTTTCTCTTCCAGGTTCTTGATGTTGCTTCCATTGGGCAGTTCTATTCCTTCTGTTTTTGTTATTTTTCCTCTTTTCATTACTAATGCAGCACACTCAGGGGCGTAACTATAATAGGGCAAGGGGAGACAGTTGTCTGGGGGCCCACTGCCTTGCCATCACTAGCTGAATCTCCAACACCTTGAAGGAGAGCAGTCTAGGTTAGCATAAAGAACCAGTTCCATCTTCCCCTAACCAGGAGAGCTGTATAAGAATAAGAACACCATGCAGTGCTCACCCATTGAGGATGGACACACATGAACAGCTTGAAAGCCAACTGAGAGTCCATTCTCACTGGCAGGGGAGACTCTGTGGCCACTCAGCTGTGCTTAATCACTGCTCCACAGTTACTGCCATTGGCAATAGTGGTGGATCAGCAATTACACCACAGCTGAGTGTGCATGGAGCCTCCCCTGCCTCTGCTGCCAGTGAGGTTGGGCTCTTGACTGGTTGGCAAGCCACACATGTATATTCCTCTTCTATGGATTATTATTTTATTATTTTTACATTCATATCCCGCTCTTCCTCCAAGGAGCCCAGAGCGGTGTACTACATACTTGAGTTTCTCTTTCACAACAACCCTGTGAAGTAGGTTAGGCTGAGAGAGAAGTGACTGGCCCAGAGTCACCCAGCTAGTTTCATGGCTGAATGGGGATTTGAACTCGGGTCTACCCAGTCCTAGTCCAGCACTCTAACCACTACACCACGCTGGCTCTCACTGCATGGTATGCAGTGATGGCACACTGCATGGTATGTCAGTCATAGTTTTTGGTTTTTTAAAAAAACTTTTAGTTAATTTCTTTTTGAATACTGCCTCTAGTTTAATACATCAAAGTAAAGGAGAACATCATTGTATGTCATTTGAGTTCTGCCCAGTATGGCTTTCGCATAAATAAAATGACCATTTATATCTTTGTCAGAACTCTAGTTGATTCAGAAAAAGAGGTAACATTTCCTTGTTCTTGTGGCAAATGTCAAATTCAGTCTGTAGGAGCTGTTGACAGGCACAAGTAAATAGTATAAAGGCCAAACTATAATTCACTAAATGTGCTTTAAAGAGGTATACTTAAAACTGAAATTATATCATCTTTCACAAAAAGCAGCCATAGAGGACAGCAGCATTCAGGAAGAGAGGGATTAGCTTTTCCCTTGAACATCATTTTATTGCCAAAACCCACCCTACAACTGAAACTTCTGACGTACAGTATATAAATTACTGCTAATAATAGTACTTGAGTACTTCAAATTTTATTCAAGTTCAGCCTGACTCATAGCATACAGAGGTGGAATATCATACATGGGCAAGTTACTAGTTTGAATTTAACCTAAGACCAAGATACAAGGGAATCTTGTGTTCTCCCACCAGCCTCCATCCACAAATAGAAATCTTCTCCAGAAGTGGGGAGATGTCAATTTGTGGATAGGCAGGTGAGTGGAGAAGGTATGAAAGACTCGTGTTACTACTGCCTCCTGGCACCTTACATTTGGCAAGTGGACTCCCCTCTGGAACCACTAGGGGTGTGCAAGCCAACTAGAGCCAAGCTCAAGTTCAAACTGGCTTGACTCAAAGGGCTTGGATGAAGCCAACCTTGGCCTGGTTTGGCTTGAGCTAGCTTGGAACTCAATTGTGAAGGGGAATCCGCAGATCCTTTATCAGTAAATGGGAGAGCAGGGGGTTTCACTAAAATGAGTTGGGGAGGGGAGTAAATTTTTATCTTAAAAGTGCCAGCAAAGGCAGCTGTGGGGGTGGTGGGGGTGGCAGTGGCGGCTTGCCCCCATCCCCGCCAGAGCAGGGCCAGTGTGTGAAGGTCAATAAAATGGTTTCCATTCATGTGCAAAGGCTATTTGCATGACCACGCATTTGCGTGGACATGCAAATGGGATGTGGTCATGCAAATAGCCTCTGTGCATGCATGGAAGCCATTTTATTGACCTCCATGCATGTGCAGAGGTCAGAACTGGTCCTGAAATGGCCATTCCTGCTCCGGTGGGGGTGAGGGGAGCTGCCACTGCCATCCTCACCCACGCCTGCCGCCGCTGCAGCTGCCATGGCTGCTGGTTATGGCACTTTTAAGGTAAACATTTACTCCCCTCCCACCTGAACTAGTTTTAGCAAAGCCCCCTGCTCTCCCTTTCTCCTTCACTGGTAAAGGAGAATCTTTATCAGATTCCCCTTTGCCCGTAGAGCTTTGAGCCCACTCAAACCAGGATCGGTTTGAACTGAAGTGAGCCCCATTCAAGTGTGCACAAAACTGAATGGGCGGTTCGGCTTGAGTCAGATTCAGTTCAAGCCAAAACGAGTTTTCTGGTTTTGTGCACACTTCTAGGAGACACCTGTGATGGCATGAGGACCTCTGGAAGGAAAGCCCATTTAACATGGGGAGTGGGAGGGGCAGAAAAGCCCCTGTTGAGGAGACTCAACAGTGGCTCTCCCTCTTCTATCTTATCCCTTTGTGGATAAAGGATGCAGCAGTGATTGTGGCAGCATCTCTTCCTTCTCTCATCCTCTGAGGATGAAGAGGTGAAAATGTTGCCACCACCATCACCATATAGCACTTAGCACTTACATTTATATACCGCTCTATAGCCGGAGCTCTCTAAGCGGTTTACAATGATTTAGCATATTGCCCCCAACATTCTGGGTACTCATTTTACCGACCTCGGAAGGATGGAAGGCTGAGTCAACCTTGAGCCCCTGGTCAGGATTGAACTTGTAACCTTCTGGTTACAGGGCGGCAGTTTTACTCACTGTGCCATCCCTCCTTTTGCTGAGGCATGTGGGAAGAACCTTTGCCAGTCTGCCAGTGAAAGCCCTCCCCCATCATTTGATGTTAAGCTTCCAGGGGATACTTGATGAAGATCATGGGGGCATAGCATTGGAAGTGGGTATGAGAGGGTGTGCCACCATGGAGTGCAGTGCAGGCACTCACCAGGGCCTCCCATAACCTGATGCTAGCATTATTCTGTTACATCAAGACTTATGTAGACATGCTACAGACAAAATTGAAACTTTTGAACTTCTAGTAGTTTCTGAAATTGTATTGAGAAGGCAAAAATATATCATAAATAGTTAATACCTAGCTCTGAAAAAGGTGCTTTGCCTTTCTTCTCAAGGAAAAAGACCCCTTAAAAATAAAATACAAAATAAAATAAAATAAATCTCTCTCTCTCTCTCTCTCTCTCTCTCTCTCACACACACACACACACGTATTATGCAACAACTAATAATATTTTTCCTTTAAGAGACACTGAACACCTGGCATTTTCCTCCACTTAGGTTCCATATATTTTACTAACAGTACTAGTTTCCCCCCTCTTGATTCTGTATTAATATTACTTTGAGCTTGTATCTTCTAAAACATCATAATTTCATGTAACGGCAGGGAAGATGGATGCTGTAATATTTAAAATATGTCCGTTTTAGTGAAAACACATCTTATTTGACTCTGTGGTCGCTTTCGGACATAACGCCAAATGGAGGCAATTGTGCCAGAGGTTCAAGATTGTGGTCATCCAAATGTATGAACTCATGGTTTTGTCACTGAACCATGCTTTGGTTTTTGACCCCAACCCTGAATTGGAAACTTCTGTTTTCTTTTAGTTTCACTGCCGAAACCTCAGGTTTGAAGGCAGCATCATGTTGCCTTCAAACAGTGGATTCTACCACTGGCACCTCCGGTTTGTGCAAGCTGCATGAATTGGAGTTAATGGTAAGAAGCTCCTCCCTCTCTCCTTTGCAATTGGCAGTCACAGCTGTCCTTAATGTGAAGGAGGAAGCCCATTCAGTCAGCTCCTCCTTTCTTGCAGTCTCCCAGACTGCAGATCAGGATCATCTGGGAGGCAAACTGAGGCAAAGTGAAAGACTATTGGACCTGTGTTTTGCATTTATGTCAGAAGGAGCCTATAATACACACCAACATTATTTTTCCAGAAGGAAGAGTGGAATAGACAAATAATGGAAATCCTGTTTAATCCCTAAACTAAAATGGCCAGATAACTACAGTAGAGGTGTGTTGTCTTTTAAAACCCACTCCAAAATACATCAGCACTGGTTTAGGAATCCAAAGTCAATTGCTTTAGTGGTAATTCTAACAGTTTAATAATGGTGCACTCACGATTCCCAAACTGGTACAGCAGAGGTCGTTAGATTTATTTGCTCAGGAAGATGATATCACAGTTTCTGTGCTGGGGGACACCTAATCTGATTATTCTGAAAGTGCTGAGTCTGCAGGAGGAGCAGTAGCTGCTGGCAGAGAGTGAGATTGCTCTTGATAGGAAGACCACTAAGCAGAAACATGAATGTGAGATGAGCAAAATGCATTTAGCAGAGAGCAGAATTAAGCCCTATAAAAGTGACAAGGTGGTGAGTGATCACCAGAAGGAGCAACTGCAGGTATCTAGTTTAATTAGTCAAGGGATGTGTGTAATCCTTTAGATCTGAAAACATGGACTTAAAATAAGAAGACAACGGCATTGTACCTCAACAAAACCTGATCAGTGGGAGTTGGGATGTATTATGTCCTAGAATTATTAGTGGGAGAGAAAGATAGTGTTTTTGGGTGTTTTGTGTTTTTAAATAGGTAGTGTTTTATTGTAAGTTTTATTGTAAGTTGTGAGCCAGCGTGGTGTAGTGATTAGAGTGCTGGACTAGGACCAGGGAGATCCGAGTTCAAATCCCCATTCAGCCATGAAACTAGCTGGGTGACTCTGGGCCAGTCACTTCTCTCTCAGCCTGACCTACTTCACAGGGTTGTTGTGAAAGAGAAACTCAAGTATGTAGTACTCTGGGTTCCTTGGAGGAAGAGCGGGATATAAATGTAAAATAATAATAATAATAATAATAATAATAATAATAATAATAATTATTATTATTATTATTATTATTATTATTATTATTATTTTTAATAATAATAAGTTTTGTGCTTGTTTTTAACAAGTGAGGTTCATGTGATAAATACATAAATAAATCTCACAATGGGACACAAATGGGTAAGGAATCTTTCTGATATTATTCACTACTGATTATTCTAAAGAAAGGTTCTCTGCCTGAAACCATGAAAATCCACAGCCAATAAACTGTGTAGTTAGACAGACCATTGGTCTGACCAAGAAAAAGAGAGCTCCATTAATATCCACAATGAAAACACTGCCTTATGCAAATAAGGGTGATCTATGTGCAGAGGCAGGCTTCCATGAGCAGACCTCCTTTTTTGGGATTGGGGGCCAAAAAACTTCCCATTGCTGCTTCTCTGCATCTGGATACTGAGATTGCATACAGACCTCCCCTTGTTGGATTAGACCAGGGATTCTCAAACTTGGGTCCTCAGATGTTTTTGGACTTCAACTCCCAGAATCCCCAACCAAAGGCCACTGGGACTGGGGATTATGGGAGTTGAAGTCCAAAAACATCTGAGGACCCAAGTTTGAGAATCCCTGGATTAGACCATACCTTCTAGTTTCAAATACATGGGTGTTTGACATTTCCCCTGCTAACTGAGCAAAGAGGCATCTTTTGTGTGGTGAATAAAGTGGTGATTCTCTTTATTTACCGGGGCTTGGGGGAGAGCAACTGGCCCAATCCATCTCCAGCACAGCACACCTCCAGTGGCTGATGCTGTTGACAATCCTGTTTCTTTTTTAGACTGGGAGCCCTTTGAGGACAGGGAGCCATTTTATGTGTTTATTTATTTATATCCTTTGGGAACCCTTTGGGAACTTTTGTTGAAAAGCAGTATATCAATATTTGTCATATTCCTATTCGTATGTTAGTCATGAATAAATCCTACTGCAATTAACAGAACTTGAGTTAGTCATCATTGACTTATCTCTTTGATTTCATTGGTGCTTAGTCATGACCCTTTCTTTAGATACAACCCACTGTCAGCTTTGACAACACCAGTCACCTGGGATCGTGGGTGACTGACATCTAGGCTCCTTTCCCTCTATATAGGTGATTGATGCTTTCAAAACTGACAATGTCAATCACCTTTTCAACAGCACTACTACTACTGCTAATACTGCTAAAATTTATATATGGCTTTTCAACAAATGTCCTCAAAGCAGTTTGCACAGAATACATAAATAGACAGATTGTTAAGATGGTTCCTTGTCCAAACGGGCACATGTTGACACCTCCTTGAACACAAAGTTCTTGGATTAGGACATATTCCTTGTTAATATTCCTGACAATAACAGGATCTGAAAGTATTAGCAGCTGGGATAACTCCAGCAGAACAAATTGTTCTTTGCCGTTACATAGATTAGTAGGATGGAGTCATCTGAAACACGTGGTTTTGTAAGAGGAGACGTATTTTCCAGAGTTTCTGTTATATCTAGTTATGAGAATATATGCTTGCTCTGATAAAGTTTATTTAGTGTTACTTTGATTTCTATTGCCATCACTATTTCTTATGTTTCCATCTGCCAGCTTTATATTATGGCAGCGGTATTTGAACTCTGTCCCCAATTAATTAAATACATTTTAACATGAAAAATCAATGCATATTATCAGTAGGTTATTGTTTAAAACCAAGCTATAATATTGAGTTTTAAAAAATATTTTTCAGCTTCTGCTTGAAGGAAACGAGTAATGATTATTAATGAAGGGGAGGACATGTGGGAAACACATTTTGGTGGTATATTTATACTATGCTGGCATGTGATATGCTCCTGTCATCTCCAGTAAAACAAGCATTCTTTGCTTTCACCTTTTCTTCTTCTCTCTATTTACAGCACCGCCTTGTTTTGTTTTTTGAAAAAGGCAGACAAAAAACACTAGGCAACCAAGGAGTGGAATTAATGTCACAGCAAGCCATGCCAGTTCTTAGGAAACTGCAAAAACCTCATGTTGTTGGACATTTCCTCAGGGAGTCACACCAAATGTCAGGTCAGAAATTTGTCCTAATCCAGAGAAGCCAATCAATGTGCAGAAACAATGTTTCACAAGCAGATGGGCTTCACTGTCTAGCCCTCTGCACAAATTATGTTCAGTGTTCATACAACCTGTGTACACTGTATGCACATACAGACCTGTACGTGTGTACAGTAATTCACAAGTTATATTCAATACATATAGAAAGTATATTTTCTACCTCCACCCTGCATTTGACGGGTTCTGTACCCAGGCTCACATTTAAAGTGAACGCATATAGTCATAAGAACAGCCCTGCTGGATCATGCCCAAGGCCCATCTAGTCCAACTTCCTGTTTCGCACAGTGGCTCACCAGATGCCGCTGGAAGCCACAGACAGGAGTTGAGGGCATGCCCTCTCTCCTGCTGTTACTCCCCCGCAACTGGTACTCAGAGGCATCCTGCCTTTGAGGCTAGAGGTGACCCATAGCCCTCCAACTAGTAGCCGATGATAGACCTCTCCTCCATGAAGTTAAACCCCTCTTAAAGCCATCCAGGTTATTGGCTGTCACCACATCTTGTGGCAGAGAATTCCACAAGTTGATTATGTGTTGTGTGAAAAAGTACTTCCGTTTGTTGGTCCTAGATTTCCTGGCAGTCAATTTCATGGGATGACCCCTGGTTCTAGTGTTATGGGAGAGGGAGAAGAATTTCTCTCTATCCACTTTCTCCATGCCATGCATGATTTTATAGCCCTCTATCATGTCTCCCCGCAGTTGTCTTTTTTTCTAAACTAAAGAGCCCCAGATATTGTAGTCTTGCCTCATAAGAAAGGTGCTCTAGGCCCCTGATAATCTTGGTTGCCCTCTTCTGCACCTTTTCCAGTTCTACAATGTCCTTTTTTAGATGTGGTGACCAGAATTGTATGCAGTACTCCAAGTGTGGCCGCACCATAGTTTTGTATAAGGGCATTTTAATATTAGCCATTTTATTTTCAACCCCCTTCCTAATGATTGCTAGCATGGAATTGGCCTTTTTCACAGCTGCCGCACATTGAGTCGACACTTTCAATGAGCTGTCAACCACAACCCCAAGATCCCTCTCCTGGTCAGTCAGCAACAGCTCAGATCCCTTCAGCGTATACTTGAAGCTGGGTTTTTTTGTCCCAATGTGCATCACTTTACACTTGCCAACATTGAACCGTATTTGCCACTTTGTCGCCTACTCCCCCAGTTTGGAGAGATCCTTTTGGAGCTCCTCACAATCTGTTTTTGATTTTACTACCCAAAAGAGTTTGGTATTATCTGCACATTTGGTTACCTTGCTGCTTTCCCCTACTTCTAGATCATTTATGAATAAATGAAAAAGCACCGGTCATAGTAGAGATCTCTGGGGGACCCCACTTCTTACTTCCCTCCATTGTGAACATTCTCCATTTATACCTACCCTCTGTTTCCTGTCTTTCAACCAGTTAGCAATCTACATATGTACTTGTCCCCTTATCCCATAACTGCTACGTTTTCTCAGGAGTCTTTGATGAGGAACTTTGCCAAAAGCTTTTTGGAAGTCCAGGTAGACTATGTCAACTGGATCACCTTGATCCACACACTTGTTGACACTGTCAAAGAAGTCCAAAAGGTTGGTGAGGCAAGATTTACCTTTGCAGAAGCCATGCTGGTTCACTTCCAGCCGGGCCTGTTCTATGTGCTTTACAATTTTATCCTTGAGGATGCTTTCCATCAATTTGCCTGGAACGGACGTTAAGCTAACTGGCCTGTAATTTCCCGGATCTCCCCGGATCCCTTTTTGAAAATTGGTGTTACATTTGCTACTCTTCAATCCTCTGGTACAGAGCCCGATTGCAGGGATAAGTTATATATTTTAGCAAGGAGGTCGGCAATTTCACATTGGGAGGAGTATTAACATGTAATCTCCGCATTCACATGGGGAGGAGTAGTCATTCACACAAAATGTGTTTGTACAGACATCCATTAGGGATGTGCATGGAACCAGTTGGAGGCCCTTTATGAACATCTGAAATGGTTTGAAAGACTGGCAGTTCAGCTGGTTTGATGGTGGGGGGCTCTCTTTAAGAACAGGGGAGGGTGCTCTTACCCCTCCTGCTGCATTTCCCCTGCCAGCATTGCCTTTTAAAATGGTCTGGTGGCGTGGCAGCATACCTTCTTGCCGCCCCAGTGCCGCCTCAGACCAGAAATGACCAGAAGTTGCCGTAGCGGTCGTCAAACCTTCTTTCTTCTTCTTCTTCTTCTTCTTCTTCTTCTTCTTCTTCTTCTTCTTCTTCTTCTTCTTCTTCTTCTTCTTCTTCTTCTTCTTCTCCTCCTCCTCCTCCTCCTCCTCCTCCTCCTCCTCCTCCTCCTCCTCCTCCTCCTCCTCCTCCTCCTCCTCCTCCTCCTCCTACAAAAATTACCCCCTCTGGGGGGCTTCTGCAAGATGGCAGGGGGTTGTCCGTTGAGGATCCCCCCGCCAGTCTTCCGTTTTATTAAAAATCACCTGGTTCAGGATATGGATGTGCAAACCAGCTTGATGTTAAGCCATTTCGATGTTGAACTGGTTTGGTTTGACAGTGGTCTGACCTCACATCAAACACCCCCCAACTGTTCGGGGATCCGTGAACTTTTTTGAAAAATTCAAGAATCTTTTTTTATGGCACTTACCCCCTTCAGGGGAGTTGTTGGAGGTGGTGATGGGGTCCACGGAAGTTCCCCCTCCCCCTGCTGGCCTCAATGCAGCTCAAACCAGCCCATTCGGCTGGCTCTTCGGCCTGTTCAGGCCTTCCCTCTCAGCTCAGTGGCCATTTTGGAGGTAGCAATGCCTGCACAATTGGCCTCTGAGATGCTTGGCATCACCCAGGCCTCTCAGAAGCCAATTGCACAGGCGCGGTGGCCTCCAAAATGGCCACCGCAACAAGGGGTAAGGCCCGAACGAGCCGAAGAGCCAGCCGAACAGGCCAGTTAGGGCTGCATTGAGGCCAGCAGGGGGAGGTGAAACTTCACAGACACCCCCGCCACCTCCAAAAACTCCCCCAAAGGGGGTAAGTACCATAATTTTTTTTAAAAAAAAATAAATAATAGTTCATGAGCCCCCCCTGGACTGAACCGAACAGGGGGGCGGTTTGAGGGGGTGCTGAACCAAACTGGCCCAGTCTGGTTAGAGTCGAGTCTGGACTCAAACCAAACTGGGCCAGCTGTTTCCGTGCACACCCCTAGTTTGGGAGTCTTCAGCCATTTCTGGGCCTATTCTCCGGCACAGGGGCATTTTGGAGGCTGCCGCACCTGTGCAGTGGGATCCTGTGTGGCTGGGGCATGAGATGTGCCTTCCAGTGATCAAACCACTTCCCCAGAGGCTGCACTCACCATGCAGTCAGTTTTTCCTGCGTAGAAGCTGGAGCCATTGACTTACTGCCACTAGCCGAGAGCACCCTTGGCCTAGTGCTGCCAACAGGGGCAAAGACCCCTGGGTGATGCTTCCGCAGGTGCAACAGCATACCCAATGTAATGAAATGCTTAGAGTCCTTGCCCCTGCTCACCTATGCCCTGCAGTGGGTGCCAGAAGCATGGGAAGGATCACCAAGGCAAAGCTCAAAGTGATCCCACACCATGCTGCCACTGAAATCTGGCATGTGGTCACTTTTTGTTCCTTCTCAGGCACAACTCCATTAGGTATGATGATGAAATGGATCTGGCTGGACTGACAGCCAGCTCTGCCTGCTCTTCCTCCATGACTGGCATGGGAAGAGCTTCTTACCTGATAGGGGAGGCCCTCCCAGCTAACTACTGCCCAGCCATAGGATGTGGTGTGGGCAAACCCGAAAAGGAGTATGTGCATGACCAAGCAAGCAGGTGCAGTGGTAACTTGGGGAATAAGCCCCTGTTGTCACACCCTGCCATGACTAACATCACCCCTCCCTCTACCTGGCACTCTACTCCTACTCCTACCTAGCACTCTTACCCTCATAGACATATCTTGGGGGGGGGGGCAGTTAAGCCTTAACTGATAAGAGGGGCCAAAGTAAGGTGAGTGTCTCAGGGGAGGGGGAGAGTTGGGTGTTTAGAAGGGATAAGGGCTGACTTCAGTTGTGTGTGCCACACATTGGGGCTGGGAACACACAAGCTGAAAGATTTTAAAGTGCCAAAAAAACACACAAAAAAACCCTGTGGGGTGATGGTTAGGGGGCCAAGAAGAAGGGCCAAGGGGGGCTGACTTCAGCTGTGTGTGCCACACAATGGGCAGTGGGCACACACGGGCTGCAGGAATTTAAAGCACCAATGGACCAATGCTAACCAAAGCCTTTCCTGACACCTATCTAATGGGGATCCCTCCCACAAAACCCCTATTGAAAATATAATCATTTTAAACCTAAATAAAAGTCCTTGTTAAGGATTAAACCTTAAATGCACACAGTAAAACTTTAAACTTTAAAACGTTAAACACAATAAAAAATTTACACACTCTCTGTGTGTAATTCAAAATGGCATATTCTCTGAAGTCTTCTCCCATGTTGAGTCTCCTCCTCCTCCCCCTCTTCTCTCTTCAGCTGAAGTAAAGTCCAGTGAGCTGCTGCTGCCTGCCAAGCAGTCCCTGGGCATCACTCAAAAGCAAGGGAGAGGGTAGCTGGGCACCCTGGGATGGGCACCCAGCCACCCACCCACCCAAATAAAAAAAAGCAACTGGAGCCAGGGCAGCAAGCCAGCCAAAATGATATTTAATTTTTTAAGGATTTTTTTTTTAAAGGAGGGGGAAGTAGGGGAGAGATGGTCTGGTCACACAGGCTCCCTCTCTCCTCAAGCACAGACCAGGCAGGCTGGCCACTGGGTGCTCAGTGATCTCAGATTAGAATTTTCTTTTTAACCCACAAAACCCCACAGAAGAATCTTCATCTCCAGCAGAAAAGAATCTTCTCAGCCTAGCAGTTCTTCAGTCTCCACAAAGAATCTTCAGCAGCAGCAGCAGCAGTTCTTCTTTCTTCTCCATGAGGCAGAAGCAATGGCCACCTCAGGGGACTCTGTCCCCTTGAGTACATTTGAAAGTGCCTCCATCTGCCTCCCGCCTCTCTTGTCCCTCCCTACAGCCAATGCTGGCATAGTTCCTCTGGCAACACAGGCTCTGAATGACAACAAGCCAACCAAGAAACAAGGAGGATTGCCAGCCAATTGTTGCACACTGCAAAGGAACCAACCAGAGAGGCAGAGAAGCTTAGAGGGCTGTAATTTTGCAGGGACACAAAATGATGACAGACACAAAATGGTCACCTGAATCGTTGAAAGGATTCGAGTTTGGATCAGGATGATTCAATTTGAGTTCAAATCTAGCCACTGGAGCCCAGGCTGATTTGATTTGTGGCTGAATCACTTGAATTGACTAGATTCGAGTCAAACCAATTATCGATTAGCACATCCCTAGTGTTGGATTTTTTTCATGTATATTCCATGCTTCTTTTTGAAATTTTGCTTCTACATTTTTTTAGTCCTAGAGGTACAGGACCAAAGAAATATCTCCTGAATCACTGTAATGGAACGTCAGTTTTGAAGCCTAACTATTTAAATGTCAACACTGAGAATGATTTCACTTTCTATCTGTCATACCAGAAACATCTAACTGATATACTCTTTCAAGATAGCAGGATGCACCTATCACATTCTGACACATTCAGCTAAAAACTGTTGCCTTATGAAAGGAATTGCATCTTTTAAATATGCAAAATGTAGAAGGGTTTGTAAGAAGCAGCTTCCACTACTGATAGGCCTTCTAATGACCTGGAAGAATCAGGCTGAAAATAGTGTTTACCTTGTCATTTTTGTAGTATAAAAATGAGAGATGTCTATGATTTATTCTGCAGGTTTGTATGCAACTCCTGCAGTTTCTGTTGTAAGTGATTAACAACTCTTGTTCAAGATGCTAATAGAGAAACTGATATTATTCAAATGTATTTCTTCCAGCCTTATCCAGCTTCTATAAATCACTTCCAGTTGGCATTACCTTCTGCTCAAGGCAGTGTTGGAATGGCTTTAACCCTCACCTCCCAACTGTACCCTCAGTCCATATTAACCCCTCCCACTTGTGCTATCTAACCTGGAAAAATGCTTCCATTGATTCCAATTGGAGTCTCACTCCCTGCTGCCCCCCACAAGAACAGATAGCATGTGCAGGTGGCCCAATATGGCTCAAGACCAGAGTGGGAGAAAAGGGTTAAAGACCTATTTTTCCCTGCTGAGGTCCTAATCTGCTGTTTACTCAAGCTGCAACCAAAATTTCTCTTTAAAGAAATCTGATGAGTATTTCAGGGTTCCTCCCAAGAAGAAATTTCAGAGAATTTTCTCAGATGGCTTCTCCAGGTCCACATCTCCACATTTACGAAAGAAACAAAATTTTATAACTGCTTCCCTCATAAACACAAAACAATATTATGTGGATTTAACTAAGACTTCATTCCAGAAACAACTCCATTTTTTCCCTTTCCCTTTCCTTCTCTTTTCTTTCTGACCTCACCTCCCAATCTGCCTACAAGATCTTCACTGGGACAAGCTTCCAAACTACAAAACATAAAAGATTACTAAATAGAATAGAATAGAATAGAATAGAATGGTATAGGAAGGAAGGAAGGAAAGAGAAAAGCAAGCATACCGTGCCAAAGTCATGATTAACAAAACATCTAGAGATGGAAGCTAGAGATAAACATCTAGAAATAACTTGGAGACGGGCCTTCTCCGTTGCTGCTCCTGGGCTTTGGAATGCATACCCTGTTGAAATAAGAGCCTCCACATCTCTGGCAACTTTTAAAAAGATACTGGAGACATATTTGTTCACCCAGGCTTTGGATCAGTTTTATAGTTTTTAATACTTAATGTTAGGGTTTTAATGATTTTAATGTTAATAATTTTAATGTTAATTATTTTAATTGTAAACCACCCAGAGACGCAGGATTTGGGCAGTATAGAAATATGTTAAATACATAATAAATAAATAAATAAATAAATCTAGTTTGGTCCTCAGTGTAAAGATTCTTACATCATTTTTCTCAAGCCATTTTTCAGTAGCCCTCTATAATACTTTAGACCTGTTTAAACAAATATGGCAGCTTCTTGGTCCCACCTATACACAGACAAATAACACAATTCATAAGAAATGATGTGGATAACTCTTTTATGAATAGAGTCCTTATTTCAGTCTTTTCTGGATGAATTCACTTGGGGTTTTTTTTGCGGGGGGGGGGGGGGGGCTTCTTCAAACCTAGCAAATACAACTTTCATAAAGTCTCTTTATAAATGGTTATAATTATGTAATAATGAGTTTAGCCTCAGCAACTAAATGGATTGATTCTTACAAGGAGGTTAGTAAAATGGAGAAGTGAGTGACGAAGGATCTGATGGCTGTACTCCAGACCAAACACTCTCCAGTCAAAGGTAAACAGTTCTCGTCTGTCTGGATTCTACTCACCCCATCTGCACCTGCTAAAAGACTCACTGAGATACAGTATGTGTTTCTGTAGGGTGCACCACTAAAGAGTTTCTGTACTTCATCAGAAAATGCTCTTCATTGTAAAGTGAACTAGCTATGGGGAAATTAGCAGTAGCTCTAAATGTGTTGCCATTTTGATTATTGCTAATAATTAAAACAATTAACGCATGAAACCAAACTGTTGATTTGGTATGCATTGAGAATTAAGCTTAATGCCACTGAAGCCATCTTAAATATGCCAAATGGGACAGAGCTTGCTTATTCATTTATTTAAATATTAGCCAAATTCAGATGTTGCAAGAAACCGGAGGTTGGTGAACCTGCGGTTTCACTTCTAAACTGTAAATCACACCACAGACATTTGTCAAACTGCAACCCACCAACCTCCAGTTCCAGGAGAGGGGAGCACCTCCCTGCTACTCAGCTGCCAAGGACAATCCCAGCAAGCTCTACAGCCAGACTATTCAAAAGCATCAGCACCCCAGTGGAGTGGCCACAATTGGCCATGATCTTGAAGGGGGCGTGCCAAGTGCAATTGTATATTTTAGGATCACTCCACCCACCCTCACCATGAAAAGGGCATTTAAATCCCTGTAAATGCCATGGATGCCAGTACTACTTCTGACAGTGAAGGCTCCACCTCCCCCCCACTGGGAGCCCTGCAACCAAGCAGTCCCACACTGTTTCAGAGGTGGGGGGGATATTGAATGGGAACTATTTCCCTGTTACTCAGGATAGGAAAGTGAACATGAAGACTTCCTAGGAAGGGGTTTTATATACCCCTTCCTAGGGGTATATCCTAGTGGTATACCCTAGGGAGGGCAAAAATATCCTGTGGGTGTCTGTCCCGCTGTGACCTAGGATGGTATTGTGAGGCATCAGCCCGTCAAAGCATTCCATGCAGACCAAACCAAACTCCTGCTCCACTAGCAGCTTGATGCCGGTGGGCTTGTCCTCTCATACTGGAGAGGACCATGTGACTCTAAGCCCTAGGTCTCCCATTGGAGTGCACACTCACGAGTTGAGTTAGCCAAACAAAGGGGCCCCTGCTTGTGTGGACCCCCCAACTCTCCATGGTAAAAAAAAAAAAAGAACATAATTGCTACAACCCCACCCCCCACCCCGTGAAGCCCTGTGCACACCCAATTGAGATTTTGACACTCCATTTGTCAGAGCCTGGGCATGTGCGCAGATGAGGGGAACACTGGGTGCATGGACAGACCTTTAAACCCATGCAAAATTCCCAGGTTCGGTCAGGCATTGCATTGTATGCAGAGCCCTAGCAGCTCTCGTTCGAACCATCCATCATAACACCTCACTCAAGGTGAGGTGTAGCCCACATCTTTCAAGTGCCGTCCTAACACAGAAGGGCGTCAAGCAAGGTTGCATTCTGGCCCCACTCCTATTTAATTTTTACATCAATTCAATGGTGGACCAGCTCAGCAACATTGACTTCCATCCTCCTAAGCTCGCTGGGAGACACCTAGCCACCCTACTATATGCAGATGATGTGCTCATCCTCTTAAGAACTCTCATTGGCCTTAGAAGAGCGTTGAGGGCTCTGACATTGCATTGCAAGGAAGACGGTCTGGAAATCAATTATAACAAAACTAAAATAATGGCCTTTGCTAGGAGGCCCAAGAGCAATTCATGGGGGATCGAGGGACATAAAATTGAACAAGTGACTCATTTTAAATACCTGGGCTTAGTGTGGGGAATCGCAGGAGAGGGAAGCCCCAATTTCCAGCTACCCCAGGAGAGTGGAGTTGCCATTTCAGGGCACAAGCAAGGATGTACACTTTGACATTTATTTGGCAGCAGTTGCCAAGACAGGTGGAGCAGTTGCCAGGGTACCTGTCCCCATGGCTTTCCTCTATAGAGCAACCTGGCTCGATATAGAGCCAGAATGGCCGGGCACTCTCATGGGAGAGCGGTCCATTGGAGAAGGGGATGTTTTGTCATCACACATTATTAGAAATCTTGACTGGCATTTCTCTCCCCTCCCTCTGATGGTTCTTCTTATGAGTTGGGAGGGGGTGTCCCCATGGCCTGGCACACTCCTGAGCGAGCACAATCCATCCTGGGCAAGCATCCATCATCATCACATATGCATCTGTCATCATCATGAGTTCTTCCTTTGCCTGGAGCACTGCTGACCCTGGTGACCAGCCCTTCTCATGAGTAAGCCTAGAGACCGCAAATCCCTAAAGAGGAAGAGGCTGGGGCCCCCTTCCCCAGCCTTTCTGCGAGGAAAAAAAGAACTTGGCTGCTTGAGAATCCCTGGTTGGGGCTGCCTTTTAAACCTGACTGCAGGCACTCCCCACCAGCCATTTGTTTCCCTCCTGGTGCTCTGATGGGCTGCCCTGCTTATGTTGCCACTAGGAGTGTTTGTGCTTGTGAACGTACATCCTTGCCTCTTCCTTCTTAGGGAACAAAGCACTTAGTGAACCATCCTGTCACCCTGTCCCCTTTCACTCCTGCTTGCTGGGTGGGGGGAACAAGGGACAGGTGGGGAGAGGGAATGCCCTTGTGTCTCTGTGCCCCTTGTGAGGCTGACAAGTCTGAAGTGGAATGTGGTGTGGTCCCTGTTGCTGGGCAACTCCATAGCTGAATAGGTGAGGAGGGGCAGGGCTGGTGCTCGAAGAGATGGCTGGCAAGAAGTGCTGCAGCCATGGGGCGGCCATAATCTTGGGCGTGTCTGCACCACCTCCTCTAGGATTGCCATTTGAAAATTGGCATGAAATTGCAGTTATGGTGGTGTCCGGAATTGGACTTAATACTTTGGCTGCCATACTGGAGGTATCACTGGTGAACCTTTGTACAAACCGAAGATTCAATTTGGAGTTTGGTGAGGCCAAACATAGGTCACTTTTGATGACACATAGGTCACTTTTGCCTCAAAACCATGGTTTCATGAATTCAGATGTACTCGAGTCCCAACCTCTACCATGTTTAACTCTGTTTTTGTGCTACATCTGAATTCATCCATAAACTCTGTTTCCCCACCCCATTAAAGTTCCTTCAAAGCAGCTACAACTCATAATAAACATGCTTTTAAAAACAGTCTGACAACCGAAACAAAACCCAGCACACAACACCAATCAGACCTGAAATAAAAGCACTACTACTACTACTACTACTACTACTACTAATAGTATACCCCTTCCTGTGTGAAAGCAGGGACAGAGGAGATTAGTTGTACTTTCCAAGGTGGGGAATTTCATAGTCTGGGTACCATCATCAAGAAGGTCCTGGATTATTTCAAAACCAGCTACACCACAGATGACAGAGGAATGCAAATTAGGACCTCCCTGTCATGATGTCTGCCTGGAGTAGTGTCACTTAGTCCGATCCTGAGGAGACAGGACCAACACTAGACCTAGTCCTGGGCCTTGCCACTGGACCAGATTCTGAAAGAGCCCTAACTGCATCTCATTCAAACCATGCATCTTAACACCTCACTCAAGGTGAGGTGTAGCCCACATCTTACAAGTGCCGTCCTAATGCAGAAGGGTGTCAAGCAAGGTTACATTCTGGCCCCACTCCTATTTAATTTTTACATCAACTCAATGGTGGACCAGCTCAGCAACATTGACTTCCATCCTCCTAAGCTCGCTGGGAGACACCTAGCCACCCTACTATACGCAGATGATGCAGTCATTCTTCAATTTATGCACACAAGAGGAGGCCACTATATCCCTGCAGCTCTTGAACTGTTCCAAGACAAGTCATTAGCCCAACTACTCTATGGCGCTCAATTGGGTCCTTTCCCCAATATTGTGACTTTGGAACAGGTACAATCCGAGTTCCTCAGGGCAGCGCTGCGTGTACCAAGATGTGTCTCCAATGCTACATTACGCCTGGAGACAGGCCTGATCAAGATTGAGGCTAGGGTATGGGTGGCCACTCTCTCCTATTGGCTTAAACTATCCCTCACTCCAATTGGTCTTGCCCCTCTAACCCTTCATGACATTCTATATGGGCTCAGGCAATTGAGATGAAATTCGCTACCCTGGGCCTCACCCCTCTGTCCCTGATTAACATGAGATACGGTCAGGCAAAAGCTATCATCAAACAGCACATCACAGACACTGAGCGTCAAGCAGATCTCAGCAGTGCTCCAAAGTATTGTATAAGTGAGGAGCTTAGACATATGGCCTCTTTGGCAACATACCTTTCTCTACTGGAGGCCCCAAACTATAGCAGGGCATTCACTCTGGCCTGCTGCCATGGTCTCCCTTCAGCAGTCATAGAGGGTCGATACAGAAAGATCCCGTAGGCAGAGCGATTATGCCCCTGCAGCTCAGAACAAATTGAAACCACTGAGCATGTCCTTCTATACTGCCTGTTCTATGGAGACATTTGTGCCACCCTTACTTCTCCACTGCTGAACAAGCTTCCGGGTTGTACGAGTCACTTCCATATCCAATTGCTGCTATCTGACTCTAACCCCCCCACCACAAAGTTCATTGCCATGTTCTGTGCAGCTGTGATTGGCATTCAGCGAAAGATGATAGCTGATGGGCTCCCCTAATTTGATCCTGATAACACTCACCTCCATATTCTTCGTATCATACTAACTACGCTATGGCAATGCATAATATTTTTTATTAGATTAATGCAGTGTAACCTCACCATTTAGCGTATTTTAGTGTATTTTACCATTTAGTGTAATTTAGTGTATCTTTACCATTTTTAGTAATAGTCCAATTTATGGTAACCATTATAGTTTTAACCATTCTTAATTTTAATTCTAGCTTTTTACCACATATGTAATCATTTTCAGCTATATTACTACCACTATTTAATTCCCCCTTCTATCTTTTCTGTCCATTTTATTATGGAAAAGTATTTTAGCAGTGTTCATTTCTTAGTAGTGTAGCTTGTTTCTTTTTAAATTGTAATTATTTTAAATTCTAGCCTTTTCACAATAGTTATTTGCAGTCACCTCTATCAACATGTAACTTTTCTCTAGTATTACCTTCATTTAATGTGTAATTTTATGCTGGTCTCTGACTGGAATAAAGCTTGACTTGACTTGACTTGAAAGAGCCCTAAATTTGGACACCTACCCAATCACACAACCCAACACCCTTAGAATCTGAGCTTACTGAAACAGCACCCTTGGAACTCAAGCTCCCTGAAATGCCAGCCACTCCACCACCATTGCACTCCCTGATATCTCCATGCCAACAGCTGGATCACCAGATTCCAGAAGCTTCTCTTTTAAGACTTCTACTCTGAAGGCAAAGAGCAGCCCAGGAGGGATAGCCTGAGTAAGACGTATTTAAGAGCTCTGTCTACCTCTGACTGCTGCTGGATCAACTTATCCTATTTAGTTGTCCCTGGTGCTGCAAATCCAGACTCACCTTGCTTGCCTTGCCTTGCCCTGCCACCTTTCAGACCTCAAAGACTGTTGTCTGCAGTATGGTACAGATCACTCCCCCACTGATAAAAGCATTTAAGCAAATTCATAAGGGAGGATGAGGTCCTTAAGACTTTATTTCTAAACATTCTGGATGCAGCCTGGTGCCCATGCAAGAACCTATCTGGGTGCACAAACATGATGTTTACTTGGTGGTTTTTTCCTTCCCTATACTATGACCCATCCCAAACACTGTGAAGAACTCCCTTATCTAGCAGTGTGTAATGCATAATCAGAAGGGCCGAAACAGAATATCAGAAGATCAAGGGCATTCTTTTCATGAGGTGATATGAGGCAGTCACTTCAAGCAGGGGATCACTGGTGTGAACATGCAAAATGCTCCTTATGTGCATGGACCTTATGCGTCCACAGCAGCCCCAAGGCAGAGCATTGCTTCTATATAATACTGTACACCATGTAAACCCCTATTACTGGATATATAAGATGACACAGGCAGTCCTACCATGCAGTTTCTGAACTGCATTTTAAACAAAATCAACAGAATTGCACAAAAACTATCCTGAAAATCCATATGGTTGCGCAAACACAGTTGCACAACATTACAGCCATTATTTCCAATGGCCATAGTGTCACACATCCGCGTTTGTGGAATTTCAGGCATTTGCAAAACTGAGGCAAGATAACTCCATCAAAACCAAAAGGACATCAAAATAAATGTTTAGGATAGGGAAAAGGTTAGGATTTGTGATGTGCTCAAAACATGATTCGGCTTCTGAATCGCTGCATGATCTCTTTAAAACTGAGGGCTTCCACAACCCCTTTAACATGGAGGAGAGCAGGTCCACCCCTGCTCCTCCTCCACTCACCACCACTTCAGTACTGGTGGTGCTTTCCCCAGCTATCAGCATGTGTTGATGGCATTCTCCCCCAGCTGACATGCTGACCATGCAAATGGCATGTGCGGAGGCCATGTTCATGCTGGCACCATGTGGAGACAGCTGGGGGAGAGCGCCTCCGGAGCACTGATAGTGGGGCGGGGGGAGCACCACCAGTACAGAAGAGGCGGCAAGTGGAATTGTATAGCAATTCAGAAGCCTAGGGTTTTGTAAACATGAAATATACACAATTACAAAATCTCTTCAGAAATATAACATGTGGAACAAAGTCCATCACACCCTAAAATGCATTTTCCCTCTTTTGTACCCTCCCCCAATATATTTTTTCTAATGTACCATGAAAATGTGCCACCTAATGGTGCAACAGGGAAGTAACTTGCCTAAGGAGTAAGAGGTTGCTGGTTCTAATTCCTACTGGTATATTTCCCAGACTATGGAAAACACCTATATTGGACAGCAGTGATAGGAAGATGCTAAAAAGGCATCATCTCATACTGAGTGGAAGATGGCAATGGTAAACCCCTCCTTTATTCCACCAGAGAAAACCACAGGGCTCTGTGGTCTCCAGGAGTCGACACTGACTCGAAGGCACAACTTTACTTTACTTCACCATGCAAATGTCTTTATTGTTAAGAAGTACATGAAGCTCAACAGATACTTATAGGAAATACATATCTAGCGCTAAATTTAAATATTAAAAGACAAAATATCATGGTAGTTTCTTTTTAAAAGGCAGTATTACAAAGAAGAAGAAGGTTTGACTTCCACTTTCAGTGCTGAGCTAAACAGCTCTATAGAGATTCGTGGAAATATGTGACAGGTGGCTGGGAATGGAATCTAGCTCTGTTTTCAGAGAAAACATGCTTCTTTTCACTCTAACTAGCTGTGGTATATTTTCAGTAGTTCAACTGTTCTGAGTATAATGATAAGTTAGAATAGCTGTCACAAAACGAGCTTTCCTGGTAGAACTTTTTTTAACAACCTGATCAAAGACACAAAGCTGAGTTTCAATAATGAATTGACTGTGGCTGCTTTGAACTGTCCCTTCACTATGGGCTTATGCTGCATTCTTCCCACAGAAACTTCAAGGTGACATGACACCACAGATCAAAGTGAATCACACATAGGTAGTACTAGTAAAAAGGATGGAGGCAACCATGGTTACAGACAAATGTTTTCATGTCTGGCCTTTACAAAAGCGTAATGCAACTTTCAACATCAAGTGGACAGAACACAATTGTATGTTTTCTTACTGATTCCTCTGATCCAGACCTGAATAATATTTAATGTCTTTCATTTCCCCCGTCATCTTTATTAAAAATATCTGACAGAGACACTTTTCCAGGAGGAAGTCATAATTCCTAAACGATCATGCCATCAATGGCTGGCTGTATCTGTGTCTCAGCATGATCAGACTCTTTCTATTCCCTGAGACCTTATAAAGATGCTGCCAAGAGGTATATACCCAGGCAGGTCTGCCTGTCATTCTATCACTGGAAGGCCTGGTTCTTAGCTGAGGCAAAGTTTTCCCATTTCCTGGAACTTGCAATAATGCTGTTACCATTTAGGTCTTGTGCTGGAAGGCAAGCTGAAGTTAAGATCCTTTATTGGAGTGTTTTCTTTTTTGCTTGTCTTATTTTATTTAATGATGGGTCAAAGATTAGAATTTACAAGAACCAATGGTAATAAGATGAGGTAAGTGGAGAGGGACAAACACCCCTGTTTTCTCTTGATGAGGTACATATGGGGGACAGATTAATTTCAGGGGAGGAGCTCCTTTGGAGGAGGGCAAGGATGTGGATGGTGTACAAGTTGTTTCCTGAGGTCGCATGGATATATCCTAGTTTGAGTGAAGGGTGGATACTTCTCTGGATGGAAGGACCATTGGGCAGCTTAGAATAACATGAAAAATTTGACCAGGTATTTAAATGTGCTTTTGTAGGATCTGAGACTGAAGTTGTGTAATATGATTGTTTGTGTGATTTGGGACATGGTTTTTATACTAGCCAGATGACATCTGGCTAATGAAGCACTGGTGTAGCACCAGTGCTTCTGAAGAATTCCAGACTCTTCAGCTGCATTAGTGCTAGTGTGTGTGTGTGTATGTAAATTTCAATGAACTCTCCTCCCACCCAAGTTCCCTGTGTCACCTGAAAATATGTCCCTAAGGACTACATGTCCCCCAGAGACATATTTTTGGGTAGCATAGAGCACTTTCTGGGGAAGGGCATGTCATCAAAATTTGCCCCCACTGCTGATCAGCAGTGGAGCTGAATTAGCTGAATTTTTCAGGAGCACCAGTGCTTCAGAATAGTCAAAATATCAGCCACTCACTCAATGGCCCAATTCGGATGACAAGCGAAACCATGGGTAGGCTTACCTGAATTAACTTCAGAAGCCAAGAATCATGCCACAGACAATCCAGTAGCTGCAGTTTCACTCCCTCCACCAGCAATACCTTTTCTTCTTCCTCTTCTGCTGAGTGTATCACTTACCCAGCAACCATTGGTTGTGAAATGGAGGAGGACATGCTCATGGGAGGAGCTACTGTAAAAACCACAAGTTGCTGCATTCAGACAGCACAATGGGGTCAGTGGAGCCCCAGTTCCAGCAACCTGCCCAACTTCAAACTGAGGGTTCAATCTGCAGTTTGAAATGCTGATCTCAAGTAAGTATAACTGAGGGTTGGCATGTCATTGGAATGAGGCCTCATTCCTGATAAAAGGACAGGATGAAGATAGATATTAACAATAGAATAACAATCTAAGTTAGACAGGATAAAAACCAGTGAATGAAAAAGTAGATGTAAGGATTTATGATTGACAGCTACAATCTCATGCCCAACCAAACAGCTCCTTCTGATCTGCCTGTTTCCAGCCTCACTAGAACCTGAGGCCCCTACTTGGTCCCCATTCCTGTCCATGCAATACCACACAACAAACATCTGGTGGAATGGATTATGTCATGGAACAATCTTTGGAGGGTTCACTCATCTCTCAATCCATGTCAGTTTGGATGAAATGTAGTCTAGAATAATGGTAGGTTAAAAGAAACAAATATGTAGGTATATTTTGGCATTAGAGCTTCTTTTCATCTGTTCTGATTTGCAGTGCCCAGAAGAGAAAATGTATCCTAAAACAATGAGCAATACATTTCCCCCCTCTTCTCATCTACACACTTATTTTGCCTTTCCCTTTTATTTTGCTTGGCTACGTTTTGTTTTCACTTACGTTGATAGATTCAGTTGGTTTGATGAAATCACAATTGATTTATTTGGGTTGAGGGTGAGAAGAATCAAAAACATTTTATCTCTGTGAAAGTGATGGATGAAGCCAAACAGTTTAATACATATTCTCAAGAATTCTTCTGGGATAGTGAGGAAGGATGGCACAGAGGGCTTTACGCTGCATACTCGTTTTGTATTCTCTGTTTTAACTTGACCTCTTAGGGCACAAGGCTTTGCTGTTTTTCTAAGGGTCAATTATACTTCCTGACCTTGCAGCAAATAGTATGGAGATAAATAGAACAAAACTGTTCAGGTGATAAGAAGTGATCACCTCAACAAAGAGTTCTTGTGTCTTTGGCATGCAAGTGTAGATCTGAATGCTCTGTTTGGAAAGGGCAGCAGATTAGAGGGTAGAACACATGCTATGCATGTAGAATGTCCCTGGCTTGATCCCTGGTATCTCCAGGTAGGGCTGGGGAAAACCTCTGTCTGAAACCCTGGAGAGTTGCTGCTAGGCAGAATAGAAAATACTACTGGAATGAAATCTGATTCAGCATAAAGCAGCTTCATATGTTCATGAGAATGAACAGGAAAAGCCTTGACAGTGTAAATGCTACTGGAATGAAATCTGATTCAGCATAAAGCAGCTTCATACGTTCATGAGAATGAACAGGAAAAGCCTTGACAGTGTAAGAACTCCACATACCATGGAAGCCCCACAAGAAATCATTAGAACTGAGAATATTGGATAGAAATTGATTCCACAAGGCCAGGGAAAGTGGCTCAAGGTTGTTTCCCTTCCCAAGATGTGTAGATGCAACATGGGCCTCCATGTCCAGCATTTACATCAAGCTCAAAGTCAAATTGTAGTCCCAAACCACAGGTTTTTCCTACATGCACTGAAAATGCTTCAGCTACAACAGATAGTTTCATCTTCTGTTATTGTCAATAGTTTGTTTTCAGGAATCAATAAATGCTAAAAGGAAAAAACCTAGATGAAGGGAAGGAGGAATCTTGCTGCAAGCTCACTGTTCCTATTATGGACAAACAATACAGAAATGGACACACAGTATGTAGTCATTCCTGGAAACTCTAAAATAGGGATGCTTGTGAAATTCTCTCCATCAGAATTTCTCCCTGGACTTTGGAGTTCCAAATACCTGCTCTTTTTCTTCTTCTTCTGTGAAAATAAATCTTAGGAACCCTCCATCGTTCCACTTTTTATATTTCTGAATTGGTACAGAGTACCATGGGTGTACAGTTGGCCAAAGCTTTCCGGCCCTTCAGTTCTTTTATGTCTGTTTCCCCTCTCTACGTTACTGATGCGCACGTGCATTGATAAACCACTGCAAAAACAACAACAAAACACAACAACTTTCTGTGACTGCATGATTGTATCAAAATTTGATTATGATGTTCTATTGATGCACATATGCACTTGAGTGAGTTGACAAAACATTGAAACAATAATCTTGACATTATTTTATGTCATATATATCTTGGTGGAGACTGGTGCCATTCCAGCATGACCTCCATTTTACCACCAAATCTCATAAATAAATGGATAAACACTTTTATTTACCTTTCATGTCATGTTTAGTCAATCTGTCAGGTGTGTGTGTGTGTGTGTGACAATAGAGAGATGAGAGAGGCTGGAGAGCTACCACCATCCAGCAGCGGTGGCCCCTCCCTCCCACCACGGAGAGACCATCAACCAACCTTCTTGCTCTGATGGCAAAATAGAAGACGTTTGGCCCCCACCCTTCCACTCCTACCCCCCAGAATATGTCAGATTAAGTCCCATATAAATATGTAAATGTTTGTTTTGATATCTTGTTCTTTATTCAATTGTTTTGTAAACTGCTTTGAGAGGTTTGCCTGAAAAGTGATATATAAATGATAGATGGATAGATGGATAGATGGATAGATAGATAGTAGTAGAGGTACATACCTGCTGTCAAAAACCATGTGCTTTTGTTTACAAACAAATGCACGTGGCTGGAGGGTGACATAATAGTGACATCATGGATGCAGGGTGGTGCAGCTGTCAAAAAAAAGTCAGTGGAAAAATGTCAGTGGAAATGGTCAGAGGAGACCTCCACATGGACAGAAAGGGTCAAAAGTAGGGGTACACCCTCACCCCAGACGTTTGGCCCCCACCCTTCCACTCCTACCCCCCCCAGAATATGTCCAGGCATGTCCCAAAGGTGGGCATGTGACCCCTCTATGACCATGTCTAGCCATCCTGGACCAATAGGAACAGGTGTCAGAAACTGGAAAGGTCCTTGTGCGCAGGCGTGATAATGGCAGGGCGGCCATTTTGTTTAACTTTATTGGCTGAAATGGGGTCAAGTGACCCCCTCTATGAACAGGACTAGGGGCAGTGTGTTTACAGGGAAACCATTTTACAGCTGTACAGAGACAATGGCTGATGCTAGGTCTCCACTGCATCCCAATGTCCCATCATTGCCACCGGCACCCACGAAGTATTACAGAAAGGACAAACTGTACAGGGTTGAAAAAATTCAAGTAAAGTAAAACAACATTTAGTGAAGTGGGCAGGGTGGCCTGACAAGCTCAATAGTTGGGTGCCTGCTTCAGACCTCTGCAATGGGTGATAGGGGTTTTTACATTACGCTCCCTAGTAATGCAAGCAAGAAGGCTTTTCCACAGAACACTAGCTCAGACTTCACCATCCAACTAGCCAGGCTGCTGGATCTTCCCGGGGAGTGGGAAGTGGAGCTCTCGGAGATACAGTACCCATGCATTTGGGACAACATCATGGCAGATACCCCCTTTCAATATACCAAGGGGTTAAAGAAATTGACCTTCTACTTACGAAAGGGGTATTACTCCTGCATTGCAGAAAAATAATGCATGCCCAGACATGCCCCAAATTGTTTTCAAAACACACAAGTGTGTGGATCCTGTATTGATTTTCACAGAAAAATAAAGTAAGCCTTGAGGACTTTTAAAAGAGTATATGTGTGTGTTTGTGTATTCCTTACCTGCAAATCAGGAACTACGAGCCTGTAAAATATATTTCAGAGGAAAAAAATTATTTGACACTTTTGTGTGTGTGTGTGTGTGTGTGTGTGTGTGTGTGTGTATATATATATATATATATATATATATATATATATATATATATATCAGGCTACAACTGGAGCCAGTGAGTTCTCATGTGTATTTTAGAAGTCCTCGGTGTAGGAGTTAAGGGTAGAGTGCTAGCTGCAGGACTAAGATTCTTCACATGCTCTAAAAACTCCCTGCTGGTATGGTTTCCTGCAACATCTCTTCAACCAAACTTTCTCAGCATTTTAAAACTTGTTTTTAATTGTTTGGCTATTTAATTGGTGTTTTATTTATTTATTTATTTATTTATTTTTATTTTTACATTTCTATAACGCCTTTCGTTAAAAGAAAACCCCAAGGTGGTTTACAAAAATTAAAACATACAATAAAAGCAATAAAAACACCAAGCAATAAAAACATCAAGCTAAAAACATATCAAACAAGCATAAAAAACAAGACAACAGATAAAAACACACAGAAGCAGCAGTAAAAATGATTATGTAAAAGCCTGGGTAAAAAGCCAAGTCTTTAAAAGCTTTCTAAAAGCCGTGATGGAGTCTGAGGAACGAATGGCCACTGGGAGAGCATTCCAGAGTCTAGGAGCAGCAACAGAGAAGGCCCTGTCCCGAGTGCACGACAGCCAGGACTCGCTCATTGTCGGCACCCGGAGCAGGGCCCCCTCAGATGTCCTCGTCAAGCGGGCAGAAACCCTTGGGAGCAGGCGGTCCCTTAAATACCCCAGGCCCAAACCATTTAGGGCTTTAGAGGTCAAAACCAGCACCTTGAATTGGACCCGGAAACGAACTGGCAGCCAGTTCAGCTGTTTCAAAATGGGGGTGATATGTTCCCAACAGGCAGCTCTGGATAAAACCCTCGCTGCCGCGTTTTGCACTAGCTGCAGTTTCCGGATATTCTTCAAGGGCAGCCCCACGTAGAGCGCGTTACAGTAATCCAACCGTGACGTAACTAAGGCGTGGGTAACTGTGGCCAGATCTGCCTTCTTGAGAAAGGGACGCAGCTGGCGCACCAGCCGAAGCCGTGCAAAGGTACCCCTGGCCACCGCCTCCACCTGAGCTTCCAAAAGCAGAGCCGGGTCCAGTAGTACCCCCAAGCTGCGTACTTGCTCCTTCAAGGGGAGTGCAACCCCATCCAGAACCGGTAAAAACTCCTCATCCTGATTGGCTCTCTTACTGACCAACAGTACCTCCGTCTTATCCGGATTCAATTTCAGTTTATTAGCCCACATCCAGCCCATCACGGCCTCCAGTCCCCGATTCAGGACATCCACCGCCTCCCTAGGATCAGATGATAAGGAGAGATTGAGCTGAGTGTCATCCACATATTGCTGACAACTCAGTCCAAGTCCCCAGATGACCTCTCCCAGCGGCTTCATGTAGATGTTAAACAGCATGGGGTACAAGACCAATCCCTGCGGGACCCCACAGGCCAACGGCCACGGGGCCGAGCAGTAGTCCCCCAGCACCACCCTCTGGACCCTCCCCCCAAGAAAGGACCGGAACCACCACAATGCAGTGCCTCCGATTCCCATACTCGAGAGGCAGCCCAGAAGGATACCACGGTTGATGGTATCGAACACTGCTGAGAGGTCCAGCAGAACCAACAGGGACGCACTCCCCCTGTCTAGTTCCCGGCGTAGGTCATCCACTAGAGCGACCAAGGAAGTCTCAGTCCCATACCCGGGGCGGAAGCCAGATTGAAAAAGGGTCCAGATAATCCGTATCATCCAAGACCCTCTGCAGCTGGGACGCCACCACACGCTCCATCACCTTGCCCAAAAAGGGAAGGTTAGACACAGGTCTATAGTTATCCAGGTTGGAGGGATCAAGGGAGGGCTTTTTAAATAGTGGTCTTACCACCGCCTGCTTAAGGCACGATGGCATCCTGCCCTCCCTTAATGAAGCATTAACGATCACCTCCAGCCATCTGCCTGTCCCCTCCCTGGCAGCTTTTATTAGCCATAAAGGGCAAGGGTCAAGAGCGCACAAATTCGCCCGCACACTGCCCAGGATCTTGTCCACATCCTCAGGCCGCACCAACCGAAAAGAATCCAACACAACGGGACCAGATGGTACCAAAGACACATCTGCCGGAACTGCCAAAACTCTGGAGTCCAGATCAGCACAGATGCAAGCGACTTTATCTGCAAAGCGACAGGCAAACCGATCACAAAGAGCTATAGATGACTCCTCCCCCATTGTCTGGGGGGATGTGTGGAGCAAGGTTTTTACCACACGAAACAGCTCTGTTTGTCTGCACTGAGCAGAAGCAATGGAGGCGGAGAAAAAGCATTTCTTCAGTGCCCCCACTGCCACGGAGTAGTCCCTAAAATGGGCTCTAGCCTGTGTTCGGTTGGATTCGTGACGACTCTTTCTCCAGCGACGCTCCAGCCATCGCCCGAGTTGCTTCATCGTCCTAAGCTCTGAGGAAAACCAAGAAGCAGAATGAGCTCCAACAAGCCGGAGAGGGCATTTAGGAGCAACCGAGTCAACAGCCCGGGCCATCTCCCCATTCCAGAGATCAACCAAGGCCTCGACAGGGTCACCAGCTCTGGACACTGGAAACTCCCCTAGGGCCATCTGGAATCCAAGCGGATCCATAAGCCTCCGGGGGCGGACCATCTTAATCGGCCCACCACCCCTGCAGAGGGCAGACGGAGCAGTCAAACTAAACACCACCAGGTGATGATCTGTCCATGACAAGGGAGTGATCTCAAATTCCCCCACCTCCAGATCATTTATTTCCCGGTCAGCAAAAACCAGATCCAGAGTGTGTCCCGCCACGTGGGTAGGGCCTGATACCAATTGAGACAGGCCCATGGTTGCCATGGAGGCCATGAAATCCTGAGCCGCACCCACTAGGGGGGCCTCAGTGTGGACATTGAAATCCCCCAAAACAATAAGCCTGGGGGAACCCAAGGCCACCTCCGAGACCACCCCCGCCAGCTCAGGTAGGGAGACTGAAGTGCAGCGGGGTGGTCGGTACACCAGCAGAATCCCCAGCCTATCTCGGAGGCCCACCCTCAAGGACAAACACTCGAAATTCTGAGATTGCCTGACCGGGCACCTGGAAATGGGGAGAGTCTCACGAAAGATGAACGCAACGCCTCCTCCCCGACCCTCGAGGCGGGGCTGTTGCATGATCTGGAAACCTGGAGGACAAAGCTTAGAGAGACTGACCCCGCCCAGCGCATCCAACCAGGTCTCCGTCACACATACCAGGTCAGCACGCTCATCCACAATCAGATTGTGGATGAGAGATGTTTTTGCATTAACTGACCTGGCATTCAGCAGCAGCACCCTAATCCTCGAGGGAGTGTTCTCAGAGCTCCCTAGGGTCAGAAGGTTGGGAGAAGGGCCGGAAAAAGGAACAGGCCTCAATTGCCATGACCGTTTCCCCCTGGAACGGCCTGCCCAACTCCCACCGCCATACCTCCCTCTGCCCACTACCTGTGATATTGCCGCCCCCACTCCAGACCCACTTTTTCGCTCTCCCAGACACATCTCCCCAGACTAACCCACCACAGCTTCTTGGCTTAATAAAAACCAAAACCAGTCTTGTACATCTCCTCCTAGCTTCTTAATTGCAGAGAGAAGGATCCTCAGTGGAGAAGGGGAGAGATCTTCAGGGCCCTGGGCAGCTCGCCCCACGGCTGAGAGCTCTTGTGCTCTCGCCCTTCAGCTCACGCCAAGAGGCTCGCACCCTTGGGCCAGCCTGCCCTATATAGTGGCAGAAGTCCCAGCACAGCAACAGCCCAGGAGATGTTACACACCTGGAGGAGAGGTGGGGCAGAAGCAAAAGACAGCAAAGCAGTCAGTGCCCCACCCAAGCTGTTCCCTTCTTCCTTCTTCGTTTTATGTTGTTTTAATTGTTAATTATTTTATGTAGTTTTATCATTTCTGTTTTAATTGTTAATTGATTTTAATGATGTTTTAATGTAAACTGCTCTGAGCCTTTTGGAAGGGCGGTATAAAATTTTTAACAACAAACAAACAAACAGAGCTAGGGACATTTAACTCTGCCAAACTGCTCATAAACAGATCCCAGCCTTTAGGGAAGCGTTTGGAAGGCAATGCATGAACTTGGGTGAATGCTTTGATCAGGTCCACCATGTTGGAACCCTCAGCAGCGGCCCCCGTATAGACAAAACGACTCCTCTCATCCCACCCTATAACTGCAGCATTCTGCCTCAACTTGTTTAACAAAATCTTTGTAGAGTTCCTAGAGCGCACAGGCAAAGTGTTCAAGATCTCTTGAAAGGAGGGGTCAGAGCTATGTGGAACTTCAGCAGCAGGCATCTCGTGTTGTGGTAGAAACAGGTTTAGTTTTTCCTTTTTGGCATCACCCTGCCTCATAAGTGCTAAATTTTTTTGAAGTAGACCCTCATAAAGTTTAGCCTTTTCATATTCTGTTAAGTCAGACCTCTGAAGAATTCCTTGCATTTCAGTGTCTAAAGCATAGATTGTAGCCATTCTGATGCTTTCCTCCTTAGGAGGAGGGTTCCCTTTTAGCAGATCTAACTGGAGTTTGGGGACGAAGTACATCTTTTCCGCATATTCCATTGTTGTTTGGTTAAAAGGCTTGTTATCAAAGGAATTGCAATGTTTAGCAGTGGTGCAAGAAACCTTCCAGACTGCTTGACCAAAAGCTTCTTCTTTCTCAGAGATACGTGCTTGTTACTCACCTTTTTAATTAACCCACTTTTTTTCTTAGCACACACACTTGGTGTGGACACAATGGAATATTCCCTTTTAAGGTGTTCAGGGCAATCTCGGATATGGCTAATATTAAATCTGCACATAGTATTATCTGCACATAATATTAAAGCTGCACATAGCATGGCCTTCCTCTGATGTGGTGAAGCCTTAATAAGGAGTTTTAAGAGGGCGAGGTTTCTCTTCACAGAGGTAGACATGTCTCCATGCAGCAGGGGGCTAACAGGAATACCTGTAAAAGCATCAGTGTGTGCCCCTTTTGTATCCCCCCTGTGGTTTTTTCTTGATGTATACAACAGGCCAGTCGGGGGGGGGGAAAGACCTGTTATGACCCTATAATCCTCAGGGGTTCTAGAATTTAAATCCACGGTTAAGTAACCATAAGGTTCCTGTGTGGCATCGTGGTAGGCCTCTGTGAAATACCTGACATTTCCGGGGGAAATCTGGCATGCCAAATTAATGATCTGTGAATTATCCCTCGGGTTTTTAGAGAGCACCATATACTCGGCATTAAGGCTTATGGTACGGGCAGATTGCCCTTTGTAGAAAACATTCTGTGTGATGAGAAAAACACTCAGATTGCTGTGGTGAACAAACTCCGTAAAAGCACGTTCAATTTGTTGACCGTCAGATGAAGCACTCATCAGGTCATCCAGAACAAGAAAACAGATTTTATTTGGGGGTAACAACTCATCATCATCAATTTTCTCAGGCATACCTTCTACAAACGTTATCATAGGGTATTTACAGAGCATTTGTTTGTACAACGGCTGCCAACAAGAGTAACACCACACATTTTTTTTCAGGCATTACAGATAGCACACTGTGTGCCTTGTCCAGCATTTTTTTTTTTTTTTAGAAAAAAAGTTTTACCACAGTTACTAGGTCCTGCAAGGATGACAGAGAAAGGTGTTGCCAGCAAGCACCCATTTTTAATACCCGTATGGCATAGTTTTTAAATCCTCAATGATGACGCGCTTATCAAATACCACTCTCTGTGTCTTCCTCAAAAGCCGAGTTTCTATCTGCCACCTCTTCTTATTTCTAACTATACCGTTCTGCTCTACTACGATCTTGCTTGCAGGACTCTGTTCCGAAACGCAGGAAAAATCCAGGCCTTTAAGACTATCAAAGTTAATCTTCTGATAAAAAGCCACATTCAGAGTAATCCCCTTGACTTTTAAACATGATGCCCCCCCACCCCCACCCCAGACAGCTTGTAGACATAAGATTTAGGCCCTGTGCTCACGAACTCTGTTATGTACTGATCTGATGGCAGCTCCTTTGTCAGCTCCCCTAAAAAGTTCCCAAGGGGAGGGTTGTACTCCCCCTCACGAGACACAAAGATCACAGAATCTGTGTCATTGTTCATTCCTCTAGTTTCTCCATGATAGAGTACAAATGCAGGCGTGCATATGATGTTGTAAAACATGCTAGAAAAACATTTGTGTTACCTGGCAGGACTATATGATCTTTTGCATCTTTCCAAGACACACAACATGTATCATCATCAAGGAATTCACACATAGAGACCTCATAGCTATCTGAAAAGAGGTATTGGAAAATCACATCAGGTTTTTTCACAATGGAGGTCCTAGGGAGGTTTGTCCTCTGAGAAAATTTTCCCCAAAAGGAATTTAAGAAAAGCTTGGCTATTTGGCATTTAGCAGGGCTGACTTCAATCTGCTCGGGGTGTAAACACACCCCTTCTTTCTTATAATACTCATCAATGTATCTCTCTTTGTTCACCCTGCTAACATACTCTGCGGGATAGGCAGAGGACTCCTGCTTCTGGTGGAGAAATGTGTTGATGTACTCTGAAAAGAGACTGTCAGACCTCCTTTCAAAATGCCATACCTTATAGATCTGTACCACCCTGTACCCTTTAGCCACAGCAATCTCCAATTCCACTGTGCACCATGTGCCCACCAGCGCCATTTCCTCATCATTGTGGCTACAGTGCTGCAACTGTTGTGAGTCTGCCCAGAGCCTGCCCAGAGGAAACATGAGCTTCCTGTTCACCTTGACAGGTAGGACGGGGGGAAAGAGGCTGTGTGGTGGGTAAACCTTCACCATGACAATTCCAAAATACTCAGAGAGTGGTCTAAAATTATCATAAATTACTTCAGGATGGCCTATAGGAAACTGGCAATTTTGCATAATAAAAGGATAGAGAGAGGTAAAGTCAGAGTAATGAATCCATTCTCCTTCCTTAGCCTCATAATACAGATGCACACAACCAGTCCTGCCCCCAAACAGCACATCCCTAGGTTCCAGAGGTTCTGGAAACTGCTGCTGCTTCAGATAATCCATTACCTTCCGTTTCCCCTTGACCATATCAGACCACTCATGCTCCAATATACAGTGGACTTCAAACCCCAATCATTGTAGGACATCTGTCCTCCTCTCACTAGCATTGTAGAGAAAACCATAGGTTTCCGACAACATAGGGTGCTGTCTGTGTGTGGGATAACAGGATAGACACCCGTGATAAAAACATCTGTTAAATTCAAAGGCTAGTTTCTTTCCCCCGTTCACAGAATCGCCATCTAAATAATATGCCTTAGCACCCCCTGATGCCTCCTGCAGCTCCTGAGGAATATCAACCTTAAACTCACCCCCTTTCAGAGCATGACGAATATGTATGTTTTCCCTGTGGGCCATGTATTCCAACCATTGAATGGATGGAATTGAGAATCTTTTGCAGTGATTATGGTAATTATCTGGTGCTGGTATGGCAATCTCTTTATCCTTCAGATACTTGTAACAGTACATTCTTAAGCACACACTGGCAAGTGTAGGGTATTGGAAGGGGTCAATACCCACCAGCACCCTGACAGTTTTCTTCCCCTTAGGTTTATCAGCTACATCCCATGTCATCTCAACCAATTCATGTCTATATTTTGTACAGGCCTGCATCAAGATATCTACATCTTTCTGACAGTAAAAGGCCAATTCCTTCTGCATGTCAAATGTCTTTGATTTGTTTTCCTCATACCACTTCATGAATTCTTCCCTATCTACAGGCTTCATAGCATCCACACCATAGTCCATGGGTTCTGGCATATTCCCAATATATTTCTCATTTTCTTTTTTATTAAAGAAATGTGGGAAATAACCCTTACAACCCTGAAAACCCATAGCTTTGGGGAGCTTTGCTAGGGCCATGGGCAGATGGCAAAGGGAGTCTATAAATTTTATGTTATTATTTTTACTGTTATATATAGTAGTTCCCCCCCCCGAGTGAGTAGATCTACATCGAGACTTTCTTTTATTAGCTCCCCCAAAACAAGAATTCCATCATAGAATCTAGAATTATCAGCTACAAAATAATAACTCTTAAAGCGACTGTCCGATGTAAATGTTATTACAAACTCATGCAAACATGAGGCCGCCTTAAATTCCCAATCTTCTCCTTGGGGGCCCCACTTTTTCCAACCTTTCTGTTTCTCTTAATATGCTTTAACAGGCGCCACCTTCTCCCCTTTAAAAGCCCTATATAGTTTGGCATGTGGACCCCATCCTCCTGCCTGCATTCGCAGTCATAAAACACATACTTTATAGATAGCTCAGGGTACTGTAAATGTGGAATGTAACACTTGTGTTCTTCCCCAGGACAAAGGTACTCGTAGCATACACGGCACTGTTTTCCCCTACAGGGGCTTTCATCTTCATGATCCACCTCGACATAACCGAAGCACTTATCACATAGTTCACGTGAGATGCATTCTACTCACCCCATTGCAGAGAATATCTTATGCCTTCCTAGACAGTATTGTGATCTACAATGCATATTGCATTCAGGGCATCTGATTATTCGCCCTACACATTTTACACACCCGGTGTCCAAACAGCGGTGGCACTTCATCAAACAGTCATGGTTGTGTTCATAGGGTGTGTAACAGACATAACAAAAATTTCTGGAGCCAAAAATCCTTTGATGTTCTTAACCCCATAATAGTGAGCATCATGAAGTAACAGAAAACACATTTTGAGGTATTTCTGTTCAGGAGTTTTTAAAACACTCCATCCGGAAGTTTCCCATTGCACAACCACAATATTGACCTTCATGTGAGTCTCTGTGGTTTTTACATCTGCAAAAGACACTTCTTTTTGCACACCCCACCCAAGATCCCTGTACAGTTTTTTTCACCTTCTTTTATCAGTGTAGCGGTAGCTCTCTCATCTAGAACAGCCATGAGACTCGCTGCAAAGCAGAGTGCTGTATTAGGCATGGGTACATCTATCAGGTGCAGTCTCTTTTTCTGTATAATCCTGTTATAGGGTATTGATTTTATATGGCTGAGTCCGGCTCCTCATGAGGGTGCAATGACAATTGCTGCCAGTGTTAATGCCCCATCAGCTAAAATTTGAGCATAACTTTGAAGCAGGTTAGACATAGCACTTAAGGTTTCAGCATTCAGATGCCCTGCCTGCCTCCTTGCAGAGTAAAGGGGGTCTGCAATCCCTGGCCCCCGCAATCTGAGCTGAACAAAGTCCCCTGGCTCTATATGGTTGTTTATATTGTCCAGAACCCTTTGAACAGCAGAATACATCCCCAATAGTGCATCATGAAAGGAGTGTACTCTGTCCAAATTCACAAACTTGAATTCATAATACATTTCAACCCCATTAAAACATGCATAGTTCCTATTATAACATCAGATAAGCTGTAGATCCACGGGTGGGGGTTCTTCAGGACTGCCTGCTGATTCTTCAGAAGAGATTGGTTGGGAATCCACTGCAGGGCCAACATCAGATGCCATGCGTCCTTGAGAGGACCCATTGCAGGTACCACACAGCTCGGGTGCTGTAATCTGATGGCTGGCAACACTATGTGGCTCTACAGGGGGTTCAGACACCGTATCAGAATCAGGAGCATTCCCAGAACCCTCTTGTTGACTGGGTGACATGTTCCCTCCCCCTGCCTGTATGCAGACAGGGTAAGGTTGATCATTTTTATTTCTGTCTACAAAATCACACATCGTGGTTCCACATCTTATTAGTGCTTGCTGCTGTTGTGTAATATCCCTCATCAAGTCCTTTTCTTTTTGAATGATGCACACTGCTTGCTCATGATGTTTCTCAGCCTCTGTCATGCATTCTATGACATCTGCCTTATCGCTTATTAATGTTTGCATGTATTCTGTAGCCCGTGCCATGCTAGCCAAGAACTCATTAGCATGGAGATTCAGCGCCTGGTCGCAACGGACCCCAGGTTCATGTTCTGAAACAGATAGATCAGAGGCAAGGGTCACCAGACATGTCTGGAGTGAAACCCACACTGCTAGGGGAGATTTTGAACTCACAAACGTGTGTGTGTGTGTGTGTGTGTGTGTGTGTGTGTGTGTGTGATGGGTGTTGTGCCTTGTAGGGGACAGTAGATGACTTACCAGACTCCTGACTGGGTCCTCTGATTGTCTTGTGGTTTTGGCAGCTCGTATGTCCTCCATGTCAGCAGTCAAGGGATCATCTTTGGGAATCCATGCAGACAAGACCCCCCCCGCCCCAGCACAATGTTGTGTGTGCTTGAGGTATGAACTTGTTTGTGTCATGCAGTGCAGAAATGACTTACCCGCATGGTACAAACATGTGTGTGCATGAGGTATGTAGTTGTTTGTGTCATGTAAACCGCCCAGAGACATAAGTTTTGGGCGATATAAAAATATGTTAAATAAATAAATAAAATAAATAAAATGCAGTGCAGAAAGGACTTACCAGGTTCTTGGTTGACCCTTCTGGGCTTCTTGTAAGGTGGTTGGCCCTCCATGTTGGAGCCTCCAGGTGTCTTGTGTTTGGGTTGCTGCGGTTCTTGGAATTCCACATCTGCAGACAAGGGGATCATATGTAATTATTAATAAAATGATCCACAGAGTAAATAAAAGCTATACATAAATAAAATAAAAGTTGAAAATTTTTTCCCTTTCTCCTACCCTTACTCTTTGCTCTTCTCTTCAACCTTTTTAGCTGTATGGGGATTGATTCAGAGACTTCTGTAGAAAAAAGTAGGGGGAATATATAGAATTAGTCAGAGGTTTCCACATGCTGAGTTCATTTGCAAGGTTAGCGTTTTTGTTTTTTTGTTTTTTGTTTTTTTTAAATCTATTTTGCCCTCTAGAGCACTCTCAGCCAGATCCTGCACCCTACCCTGGGTATTTGTCAGGTCCACTGAGAACAACATAGGTCTATATTAATCAGAACTTATTGAATTTTAGAATGAGATATTACACAGAGAGAGAAAAAGTGCCTGTTCTTACCTATGTTATCATCACATCTCTGGCCTATGCCGGCTGCAATAAAAAAAAATATAGATAGTCTTACTCAGAAAATCCTTCAAACTGTGCTTATCTAGATTTTTTTTTTTAAAAAAATGTATTTTACCCAGTACTGTGTTTCTAACTGCCTGAGTTGTGAGAACCTCCTCCTTCGTGATGAGATATGGGTCTAAAGCCTTTGAGAGTGAAAAAGTGGCTCTCCTGGCCTGACGGGGTTGAACAGGGCCTTCTGCAGAACATCAAATATAAATCAGACATGTATACATCTTCATAACATTTTCAAACAATCTAAAAAGAGAGAGAGTAGAACATATTCATACCATTATCTTCAAAGATCTCAAAGCCACTCAATTCTTCATCCCTAATACTCATCATCTTTGGTGAAACCTTTTCTTTTTCTTTCTTTCTTTGTTTTTTCGTGAGTGCTGTTGAATATACAAAAAGATCCAGGCAGGGACATGTTCAGACATATACTGCCCTGCCCACCCCCAAACATTTCTTTCTTTCTTTCTTTCTTTCTTTCTTTCTTTCTTTCTTTCTTTCTTTCTTTCTTTTTTTGTGGGGGGGGGGATCTAGGCAGGGACATGTTCAGACATATCCTGCCCTGTCCCTCCTCTGTCCCTCCCCAACCATTTCTTGCTTTGGTTTTTTTTTTTTAGTGACCTGTTGAATATATAAAAAAGATCTAGTCAGGGACATGTTCAGACATATCCTGCCCTGTCCCTCCCCAACCAGAACCCTAAACTGCAGCCAATGGTGTACCATCAAATTTATGCTCTGGCTAGGGAATGTATAGAACAGGCCACTGAAAACCAAAACCAGAAGGAATAGGCCCCTTGCTACTTAAAATGGAGGCCAATTTGAAGCCCCACATGGCCTCTCTACACCCTAACAGCCTGATAGATACTGAGAGCTTTTTCACAGCTGTGATGGCTGCAGAATTTGCAGATGGAAAAATCAATAAGGGTAGACTTTTAACAATATTTCTCTTTGGTGGATTGCTTACAAAATGCCTACACCCACCGGTGAACCAGCAAATCAAGGACAGGATGGCCCTTTTTATTACAGATTATATTGTGAGGACTAGGTGGATTGAACATGTGTGCTGGGTCAGTGTATTTAATTTAAGCAAATATAATTGTGAGTTGTGCATGCATGACCCTATTTATTCGTTTGTTTGTTGCAGGAGAATTGTTTTGCAGAGAACAGAATTTGCCCTTGGAATAATAGATTTCTACAGATCTTGAGACATACATTAAAAATGTTATATATAATACTGCCTGTGTAAATATGTGCTTTAAGAATAAAAATTTAAAAACAAAAATGTGAGTGTTTTAATTTTAAAAAGACCCTGTGGATAAGATTCCCTACATCATGGGAGGGTTGTGAGTATATGAGTAGTGGACCCTTACCCATCAGAGGAAAATAAGAAATTGCTAAAACTAGCAAACAGTTTCAAATACTAACCTCTTCCCACCTCATGGCTTTCTCTCAATCCCCAATTAGTGTTTAAAAAAATATTAAAAAACCATGGTGAAAACATTGAAAGAATTAAATAAAATGCACCCCTCTCCCCGCAGAGGAAAATAAGAAATTGCCAAACTAGCAAAGAGGTAGATAGAAAAATAGATTTGCTTACATTGAAAAAGCACATAAAACTTCCATTTAAAAAAAGAAAAGAAATTGCTAAAACTAACAAGCAGGTTCAAAAACTAACCTCTTCCCACCTGACATGGCTCTCTCTCAATCCCCACCTAACAAACAGATTCAAAAACTAACCTCTTCCCACCACATGACCCCAGAGAAAGAATTAAGAAATTGCTAAAACTAGCATACAGTTTCAATCCCCCCAATCCCCCTCCATTTAAACTACAAACGGGACCAATTTTCAATTAATACTTTCAATTTTTGTTTTTATGGCTTTTGGTTTTTTTTAAACTAAAAATGAGGTTGCTATTCAGACCTTCGTGTTCTTTTTCTGCTGGCTTCTGCTTGCTGTTGGAGTTTCAGGAGAGAAAGAGGAAACCTTTCTGTGCCTAAGGTCCACATGGTCTTGCATGTTCTTTCTGATTGGCTGTCCTCATGTATGCTGATGAGAGATGGGGTCTGTCATGCTAAGGGTGATCAGAAACAGCAAATCTGGCTCTTTTAAAGCCAACTCTCCTGCCTTATCTGGGCCTTATCTGATGAACTCTTCTGACTCATCTTGCTTCTAGGGCAGGACCCCACCCTCTCTCCTTGTAAATAAGACATAAATAACCTATCCCCAACAAAAATAAATCAGACATTTATTTAAAGTCATGCCCATTTTTATTTTTATGAAATGATACATAATAAAATAGCATTTAATAGAAAAACAAATGCAGTCTGAAGTTGTGTTTCTTCTGCATAGACACCGTGTTAAGGATGTGTTGACACAAAAAAATACTACTAAATTTATACTTTTGCTAGGGAATTTATACAGCTAACTCTGGAACAAGAAATTGTCTGTACTCTCTTTTTTCGAGGACACAGTTCACAAAAGAGAGCATTCTGGAATCTTTTTGGTGTGGCATAGCTTCTAACACCACCTTCGGGTCATCAGAGTCCTTGACACTAGTTATGAGATTTAGAGTCTGATCCACTGTTTCACTAGTCAGCATTAGCATTTTCAGACTATAACCAATTATAATGATTATGTGGAGCACTGCTTTTACACACATCCTCGAAGACAATATTCTAATAAATTTGGAAATATTTCTTTCAGTGTAGGTGATGCATTCATGTGAGTCTTGCCCCCCCCCCCCCCCGCTTGAACCATACACCCGTAGCATGAATCATTCATGTAATTCTTCAGGCAGTATTTTAAAACACCATATACAGTAGTCCTCATGAAGCCCTTCATAGCAGACCTCCTTTTCCTTGCTGGTACGTAATTTGAATCATTCACTTGTAGTCCTAGGAAATTCTGCATAGTAACATGACTGAGTTGATGCGTTCTCACAGCAGAAGGGTTCTGTAGGAGGGGAAGGTATTGTCTTACATCTTTTCACTCAACTAACCCAACAGGATTTAAAAACCCCTTCAGCACTCCCCCTTTGAGTTAACAGAAAGTAGCAGCGAAGCTGCACAAAGGAAAATAAAAGGCTCACAAAGAAAACAGTAAATGAATTAAGTCCCCTGAACTGAACTAGGTACCCCCCTCTAACAATAACTGAGTAATAACTGAAAAGAAAACACAGAGCAAGGAATGAAAAGAACAAAGGACACCAGAACAAGGAATTAATGGAACAAAGCAGGAAAGCACAAACAAGGGCAAACTGGAACATGGAAAAGTTGGGAATTCAAAATAGCACACGGTCTGCAGTCAGTGAAAGTTGCTAACAGCATGTGAGCAATTGCCAGACTGCTAAATATATATGGCTCAAGAGAACCAGCAGCCAATCAGGCTTCCCTGAGTCAGCATTTCTGCTTCCTCTCTTGTGATCTCCTGCACCTGTGTGACTCCCACTGAGCTTTCCTCTTGAGACGTCTTCTCAAGACAGGTGAAATCCCAGCTTCCTCCTCATCAGGAATCATGTCTGGCAGCTGTTCGGAATCTTCAGCTCCAGAGTCTGGTCTCCCTGCCAAACCCTGTTGCTGTACATCTGGGCCCTCACTAGCAGGTGAATCCTCCCATTCCTGCTCTGACTCTTCTGAGTCAGAAGTCTGAGCCATGACAGGTATTCTGTTATTACCTTTTCTTTCTTTCTTTCTTTCTTTCTTTCTTTCTTTCTTTCTTTCTTTCTTTCTTTCTTTCAATATTCCCACCCAAATTTTCCATACTCACCCTGATATGCATGTTCCCTGGCTCTGCATAGTTCCACATTGCTAGAGGGTGTGTGTCAGAACATCAGTCCGCACGCTCCTGGAAAAAAATAAAAGAACACTGTTTTAAGTTACAGCCCTAGGGAACTCTCTCTCTCTCTCTCTCTCTCTCTCTCTCTCTCTCTCTCTCTCACACACACACACACACACACACACACACACACACACACACACCAGTCCTATAACTCCAACACTCCTTATTTACCTCGGCTCCAAAAGCTTCTACCGCTGCAGCCTCCAAGATTCCCTGCCAGATTTCATAAAGTTCTTGGTCTTCTTCTTCAGGACGCTTGGCAGGCGGGAGTTTCTCATCATCAGAAGTTGTGCTAATATACCGCTTTCTCAGGCTAGGCTTTACAACTGTTTGTTGTACAATAGTCTCCAAGGATCTCTCTCGGGACCCCATGATCGCACAAACAATGAGTCTGCAAAACAAAATGGCTCAGAGAGACACGGACTATTCCTACAGAACCAGGGTGGTGGTGCTTGTTTGTAGAGGGGTCATTTGACCCCGTTTCAGCCAATAAAGTTACACAAAATGGCCACCCTGCCATTATCATGCCTACGCACACGGACCTTTCCGGGCATCTGAAACCTGTTCCTATTGGTCCAGGATGGCTAGGCGTGTTCGTAGAGGGGTCACGTGCCCACCTTCGGGAAATGCCTGGACATATTCTGGGGGTAGGAGTGGAAGGGTGGGGGCCAAACTTCTGGGGTGAGGGTGTACACCTACTTCTGACCCTTTTTGGCCATGTGGGGGTCTCCTCTGACCATTTCTGCTGACACATTTCCACTGATGCATTTCTGCTGATGCATTTCTGCTGACATAAGCGCATTTTGACAGCTGCACTGCCCCGCCCCCATGACATCACTATGATGTCACCAGCCACGTGCATTTGTTTGTAAACAAAAGCACATATTTTTTGAGAGCAGGTATGTACCTCTGCTACTGATAGTTTCTGTTTAATAGCTGCTTCTCTCATACACAAATAAATCTTATGTAGATTTAACTATTCAGCAACAACTCCATTTTCTCCTTCTTTCCCTCCCTTTTTCTTTCTGACTTCCCACCACCAGACACATACACTCTACAGGATTCCCACTGGGACAAACATCCAAAAAACTAAATACAAAAGATTACTGGATAGAACACAACACATCCTTCCCCTTTAGAACAACGAAAAATTGAATTGATTGAAAATGTAGTGACTAAGTCTTGAAGTCTTTTAGGTGATCTCTTGTCACACACACTTCTCCTAAGTCTTAGATTCTCTGGCACAGGAGCTGTTTATTTGTTTGTTTGTTTTATATAACTCCAAAGGTTCTAGGCATTTGTTTGTTCTTCTGGTACCGAGGATTGTCCATCACTTTCATCAGCCTCATCTGTGAGGTCAAAACTGGAGGCAAGATCAAATTCCTCTTCATGTCCTCTCTGGAGATCAGACTCCCTTCCCTCTTGTCTCATAGTATGCATGCTGGAAAGTCTCGAACTGTTCCATTTCTTTCCATCATCTGATATTACAGAATCTCCTCAGATTTCAAATATTTGTTTTGGTCCAGAATATTGGTAACATCGCTTTCTCACTTTATAAGGTAGCTCTATCCCCACCTGAAATGCTTGCTGTTTCACACCCCACTTCTGATCTACATACAGTTTATACTTTTGTTGCTTCTCCCTTACTTGATCCCGAATCTCTGCATCCTCAGGGTGAGATGGCACAGAAAGCCCTATCAGTTGTTTTCAATGGGTAAATTAACTATATACAAAAGATTACCATCAGAGCAGAGCACACATGTGCATCAATAAAACACCACCTAGCAATCTTGATGCCACCATATGTGGAAGCATATCAAGACTGTTGTTTTGCAGTGCTTCTCCAATATGTATGTGCAGACTGATAACACAGAGCAGGGAAGGTGCAAATGTAATGATAGCTGTAGTAAATGACATAGCAATAGCAATAGCAATAGTAAATGACATAAGCTTCAATTCTAGAATTAATTTTAGTAATGAACTAAACCAGAATTCAGGAGCAGTGAGATACAAGGCAAGTGCTGCAAAAATGGGGGTCAACAACGGGGGTCAAATTAGATAATACACTGATTGTTTGATTTAGGCCTACATGTTTTCACTGTAAATTAGGGATGTGCAAATTGGTTTGAATTTGAACCGGTTTGGATTCGAACCAGTTCAGTTTGATGGTTCAAACTTGAACCAAACCCAGCATTGCATTGGCAATGCTGGTCTGAGTTCAAACCAATTGAGCCTGGTTTGGTTCGAACCAGTTCAAACTGGTTCGAAGGCTTGAACCTCCATTTTAGGTGCTCCAGTTTGTGTCGTTTTACTTGATTTCATTTGCTGAACTCATGTTTCCCTGATTGGCCAGATAAGTCCGGCTCTCTGGTAGGCTCTACAGTGGTGCCACTCCTTGATAACTGACACCCTATTGGCCAAGGGGAAGGGCAAAGGTGGGGGCTCCAAAAGGAGGGAGTTTCAAGTTTTATTTAAAGGCAAGCCTCTGGCCTTGCAAAATCATTCTTGCTGTAGTCGTTGGCTACAGTGCTGGCTGCTGCTTCTGTTGATTAGAGACAGAGTCTGCCTGCAAACTTGTGTTGTGTTTATTCTCTGGCCTTCAATCCTGTTTTCCCCCTCCCACCTGTTTTTCTGCTTCCTCACTACTCCCATCTGCATTAAACCTTTCCTCCCCTGGTGTGAGTGTGTGTGCTTCTGCTGCTGGGTCCCCCCCCCCCGAGTGAGTGAGTGATGGTCTCTCTCCCCCCTCTCCTGCTCTGGGCCGGGGTGGGCAGGGCCTTTGGCCTGAGAGACCTCTCTGGCCCATTCCCCTAACACCCACTTTCCCCACTTTTTTTTTTTTTTTGCTTCTGTGGGGGCTGCTGCTTTTAATGTTGAGTTGAGATTAGAGTCCTCAGCTCAGCAGCTACTTTATTTTATTTTGTGTATTTTTTGTGGGGACGGGGTTCTTTTCTCTGTAGCAGGTGCTTGGCTGTGCTTAGCACACTGCCTGATACAGACTACTCCAGCAGCACCTCTTCTCTGTCCTCTTTCCCTCCCCATTTCCCCCCTCACCTATTCCCCACAGCCCTTCTCCCCCCCACCAACTTTTTATTTTAAGTTATGCAGTGGTCATTTTCATTTGTTTGGGTGGGTGGAAAGGCTGCTCATTCTGCTCTCCTCCCACTCTGGCTGTGCCAGCCTGCCAGCCAGCCACTAGTCAGGTACCCAACAACACCATCCCCTCAAGGACCATGTTCAGCCAGAATGTGGTCCCTTCCTTTTACACGAGGTGCAGGGAGCTCGTGTCAGCCATGCTGCATGCAGCACTAGCTGGCACCAGTGTGCATTTCACCACTGATCTCTGGAACAGTGTGAGTGGAATGCACACTGCTTTCCTGGCACTAACTGCACACTGGTGGGGCCTGGAGAGAGGGGGGACCTCATGCTAGCTCTGGCTCCAGCACATCCCACACCGCATTTTAGCACAGGTGGGCCATCTTACACATGGAGACCTTGGATGTCAAGCACACCAAGACGGAGGTGGCAGCTGTACTTGGCCACCAAATTAAGGAGTCAATAGGCAGATTGCCACACCTCACTCAGGGCTTCATTGTGACAGACAATGGGTCCAATGTCACAGCAGTGGTAGAGTCAGTGTTGGAGTGTGTGAACATCCACTGCATGGCACACATGCTTCACCTGGCATTGAGGGATGCCCTTGGCCTCAAGGAGGTGAAGCCGTCTAGGGAACAGGGCCATCCCATGGTAGGTACTGTTGCTGCCATGGCTGCACTTGTGGAGAAGTCCCACATGATTGCAGCTCACTTCCACCGAAGTGAAAAGTCTAGATGTCTGCTTCATGAGCAGCAGCGTGTCCATGGGTGTCCTCAATTTCTCATCCCTACAGATGTAGATACCTGGTGGAACTCCACCTTCCTCTTGTTCCAGCACCTGCTGGAGTCAGGCCCTGCCCACGGCTCTCCTCCTAGAGAAGCTGATGGGTGAACTCTGGACCTTGCTGACCACGCCAAAGGGGCATGCTTTGTCTGAAAAGCTGAGGACCATGATTGTCGATAGACTGGTCGATGAGTTGGGTGACAGGGAGGAGTGCATCCTGGCTTGTCTCTGACCTGAACAACAAGAGCAATGTTGTTTGAACGGAGGATGCCCAGGTGGAGGGACCTCCTGGTTGATAGAGTTAAGGAGGAGGAGGACATTAGGACTGGCAGAGACCAGGAGGGTGGTGATGGTGCACCCCCCAAGCATGCACAACCCCCACCCAGCAGCAGCAGTGAACACGGCCCTTCAGTTCCCACCCCGTCTTCTTCCCAGTCCAGCAGCACAGCATCCCAGGCAGAGGTGCCAATGTAACAGGCAGTTCCTCCCACTAAATTAGCCCAGTGATTTATGTGGGGGTGCCTTGATGCCTTGCCCAGTTTGCGGGAGGCTCAGCCTACCAGGCTCATCAGTGCTGTGCAATGCGTTACACAGTACTTGGAGGAGTCTGCGAAGGAAAACCCTGAGATGGACTACGTACATTTCTGGGCACCACCAAGTCTGGCCAGACCTGGCAGTGGTTGCTGTATGCCTCCTCTCCTGCCCGCCAACCAGCATTTAGACCGAGAAGATGTTTTCATGTGCTGGTGATGTGGTAAGACTTGCTCAGTCCTGGTTGGACCCTGGCTTTGTCGAGAAGTTGGTTGTCCTCAAGGTTAACCTCCTGCTGCTGAGCTACCCCAAGCTGGGCAAGTGATTGGCCCATGTTTGACCCATGGTGTTGGTCATCTTCCTGGCAACAGCTTTCTGCTCATCCCTCCCCTTCCCCCTTCCTTTTTCAGCTGTGCCATGTTGCAGCGTGCTCGCTAGTGCTGTGACATGACAACTGGACACACTCCCCAATGGTGTAACCCAGTGCTGAACAAGCCCCTGGTTCCATCTGACCACAGCAGTTGGGGGGACATGGGTGCACACACAAACACTAGGCAGTTGTGCCAGAGCAGCACTGTGTATATTTGTAAATGTGCTGATTTGTAAATATGTAGATTTGTTAATATGTCAATTTTTGAATGTGCACATAGGTGAATTCTGGGGAAGGCAGTAAAGGGGACTGTAAAAATGTAGATTTGCAAAAATTTCAAACTAAAAGTGTAAATATGTGTTTGTGTAGAAGTGCTAGGTGCATATGTACATGCATGGAAGTTTGTGTTGTGTGGGTGGCAATAGAAGTTTCATTCTTTTGTGTAGATAGTCTTTTGGATGCTTTGGTGTGTGTAGATAGTTAGTGTGTAATAGCTGTATAGATGGATTTGTATATACGTGTGTGTGTGTGTGTGTGTGTGTGTGTGTGTGTGTATATATATATATATATATATATATATATATATATATATTTGTGAAATGTGTTTATTTAGCCCCTCTCTCTTTTCCCTCTCTAGTTTAGTTCTGACACGCATGCATGCACACACACCAAACACGCATGAACCGGCAATGATGAGTAAGCGGTCTGCTGCCACACCACGTCGTGTGTGGCCTCCACCGACCCTCCTGTGATCTGGACTTTCCTCTCCTTTTAATTTACTTAGCGGCCCCTGTCTTTCCCCTCTTCATTCTAGCACTCACACTCACATGCATGCACATGCATACTGCAGTTTTGGACCCCTCATTTTAAGAAGGACATTGATAAACTGGAAGGGTGTTCACTCTCTCCTGCTGCCATGCCCTTGCATCCGCTGTGCTGGAAGGCAAATATAGGACTCATTAATGGAAAGGCTTTGCCCCTGTGCCTCTGGGGAGGTGGAAACCACTGAACACATTCTCTTTTCCTGCCCATTTTATAAAGATAGCTGGGAGAAGCTTATCTTTCCTCTACTTCTCAACTACCTTGGTCGCCCCAGTCAAGCCTACACTAAGATGCTGCTCTCAGATGAAAAGTGAATCTTCACATACAATGTTGCTAGGTTCTGTGCAGCAGTGTGCAAGAACTGTTGGACTATGACTGCTAGTCCATAATCCATGATTGTAACTACCCTGATTGTAACTGCCCTGAGACCTTGGGTTAGGGTGGTATAAAAATGTGCTAAATAAATAAATAAATAAAACTGGCCATTATACCTTATAGTATATCCTAATATGTCTTTTTTATATACTTCTATTTTCTTAGATACATTTAACTCATAGATAACTTTTAACATTTTACTGCTCATCCTATTAGAGTTGTATTTTCTATAGACCAATTTTTGCATATTTTTACATATTTTATTATTCAGTTAGCTGTGTCCTTTTATTTTTAGCTATCCCTCTTTTACCCTTTATTATATTTTATAGCCTATTTTATACTTTTTAGATATTTTCATACTCATTGATAGTTGTATGCATATATGTAGCAACTTTCAATATGGCTCCATTATCTATGCTGCTGTTTTATTACCTATGCTGGTCTCTGACCATAATAAAGTTGAATGATTGATAAACTGGAAGGGGTTCAAAGGAGCGTAACACAAGTGGTGAGGGATATGGAAACCAGTAGGGTTGCGCATTTTGTATTTTTTCTGTTTTGATTCGTACCAAATCCAAATCAACCCCATTTTGTATTTTGTCTGAAATTAAGCCTTCCGAATCACCTCAGTTTTGTTTTGTTTAATTCAGATTTTAAAATGGGTCACATGGTCAAAAGAGTGGATGGGGGTTATAGTGCCCAATGAGTAGAAGCGACCACAAAAAATTCAAAAGAATTGGGCAAACTGCTGATTTTTGGTGAATTTTTGAAATTTGCGCTTCTTTCAGATTTTCCCCATAGGGCATAATGGAGGTTTCAGGAAAAGTATAGTTTCACATGGGGTGAGGGGAGGGGTAGCCCAGAGTGGAGTGTGGTTGGTGGTAGTGTCTATTTGGTACAAGGAAGCTACCACAATTTTTTTCAGAGGAATTTGGCAAAGTGCTGATTTTTAAAGAATTAATGAAGTTACATGTCTTTCAGATTTTCCTCGTAGGGTATAATGGAGGTTTCTTCAGACCATAACTTCACTTGAGGGTCACTGGGGTGGCCCAGAGCAAGTGGCGGTGTAGTGCAGAGCAAGTGGCGGTGTATGAAGTACAGAAGAACCCATGATGTACAGGGTTTTGTTGTTCTAGAGGTGTTCTGAGAGTAGATTCTCTAGTAGCATATGAGAGTGGATTAATGGTTTCTCATTAAAAATCTCATTTGCTACCAGAGAATCTAAACTCAACACCTCAGAAACAACAAAGCCCAGTACCCCAATGGGTTAGCACTCCGGGCGTGGGGGGTGGGTTGGCACCCTCTGTGCACTACACCACCACTCGCTTTGGGCCATCCCAGTGCCCCCCAGGTGGAGTTATGGGGGGAAATCTTAAAGATGCATAAACCTCAAAAATTCCTAAGAAATCAGCCCTTTGCCCTAATTGGAATCTGGGTGCACCACCCTTGGGGCACTGCCACCCAACCCACTGTTTTGCCCCTGAAGCCCCACACGAACAAGTTGAAAGAGTGAAGAGAATGATGAACAACAACACTTAATTTTTTGGCACAGTTATTTGAGAATTTTGCAGCGGCTGGGAGCCTGTCCCTGTGGCACTAGCACAGTAGCACAACCCATTTGAGAGCCAGCGTGGTTAGAGTGCTGGACTCGCACCATGTAGTGGTTAGAGTGCTGGACTAGGACCGGGGAGACCCGAGTTCAAATTCCCATTCAGCCATGAAACTAGCTGGGTGACTCTGGGCCAGTCAATTCTCTCTCAGCCTAACTTCCTTCACAGGGTTGTTGTGAAAGAGAAACTCAAGTATGTAGTACACCGCTTTGGGCTCCTTGGAGGAAGAGTGGGATATAAATGTAATAACAACAAAAACAACAACAACAGCAACAGAAATCACCACCAGCCAATTACAAAAAGCAGCTTTACTGGAAACAGCCTATATTTTGTGACGATATCTATAATAACCAACAGTATTGATGATAAAATTCAGCCATCCCAGGTCCTTGGGAAAGACTCGATGTCTGGATAAAACAAACCAGTCGGTGGCACCTGTCTAACTGTGTAAACAAGAAATAATAATAATTTGTTGATTCAAGCAATCTTTCAATAAAAATACTCATGGAACAGTGACCACTGGTCATTTGAGATAGCAAGATAGACCCATGAACTGCCATGATACTATGGAACAGCTTCAAATGTTCATTTAACTGAACTGGAGTGAGCCGTAGCCCAAACAAATCAGCCTACTGTTCAGAATTGTTGAGATTTATCATCACTGCATTTAAGAAAGTGTAAAACCATGGATCATGGTTACAAGAAAGAGAGAAGCAACTAAGATTCCTGGGGATGTCAATAGATTGACAGGGGTATTCCCCAGCTCCCTCCTTTTGTCTCCTGTAGTCCCATGTGGATGACCAGTCCCTGCAATGGCAAAAGTTGTGAACCACTGGCTTAGACATCATGTCCCACCAAATTACATTGTGGCCTAAATTAAATTAGACTCCTCAACTTGGGCAAGAAAACTTAGACACCACTATAACTCATAAAAATCAGAAGCAAAACAAAATAGCTCTTAAAAAGACCCCTGAACAAGTCAAGAGATTCTTTCTAAACCTTTGGAAAGAAAAACCTGTGTAATTTCAGAACTTTCCTAACCAGCTTCTCAAAAAGCTTCTCCACACAATTTATGCCATGGCTTTTAGCAAGAGCTTTGGAATTGCATTGAGCTCCCGAAGATATTTGGGTATTTCTGTCTCAAAATGCTGTCTTCCAAATCCCTTTGCAAGGTTAGTTTGCATTTCAATCACACTGAATACAACACATACTTAACTAAACCATTCATGCTTAACAGCTTTTTGCATATCTTATCTTCTGCTAATCACTCAGTGCCTCAGAGAAGTCAATTTGAATTGCAATGCTTTCCCAAAGAACAAAGAATTCTGTCCGAAACACAGTCATTTCGATTTGGAAACAAAAATCTCTGTTAATTCTTGATTTTGTTTTGGTTACAAAACCTCCAAAATTGCAATTTTCAGGCACAAAACATTTTCTACCCGAATCAAAATGCACAAGCCTAGAAACCAGGTCCTATGAGGAATGGTTGAAGGAGCTAGATGTGTTTAACCTGGAAGACAGAAGACCAAAGGGAGATAAGATAGCAGTCTTCAAAGATATGAAGCGCTGTCACATGGAAGTAAGAGTGGATTTGTCCTCTGTTGCTTCTGAGGTTAGGACTATGAAATTACAAAGAAGCCGATTTCAGCTAGACATTAGGAGGGATTTCCTGTAAGAGTTGTTTCACAGTGGAGAAGTCTGCCTTGTGCAGTGCAGTGTGGAAAGCTGCTGTTTTTCACCAGCCATTTTCAAAAAGAGTCTGTACAGGCATTTGTCAAGGATGCTGGGGCAGTTTCCTCCACTGAGGTAGTCCAGCTCCACTGAGTTGAACTAGAGGACCTCCAAGGCCCCTTCCAACTCTAAAATCTCATGACTATAATTCTAGGATCTGGCTTGGCCCTCAGAAAGGAAAGAGAGAAATCTAGTCATCCCTGTTTTGAAATCTCAAATTATCCAAATCCTGGTCTGCTCAACTTCAGCCCTCCTGCAGATGTTGACCTACAAATCCCATCATCCCTGGCTATTGGCCACTGTGGTTGGGGACTATGGGAGTTGTAGTCCAAAAACAGCTGGGGGGGGGGGCCTAAGTTGAGCAGGCCTGCACTAATTCATCAAGCCTCGAAGGCTAGGCCAGTCAAAAAAGAAAAGGAGGAATATGTGCTGGCACACACACATTGGGTTGTGCAGCTATAGGAAGTGATGTAAGGGTCTCTTTTAAATTGAACATTTAGGCATGATGTTACACATTCCTAAGGAGAATAATGTGAGCTGAGAAAGACTGCTGCTGCTTTAGCCCTTCCAAGATTAATGCCTTACATCTATTCAAATGGATCCCTTGTGACCATTCAGACTTTCAAAGCCAAGGTCACCTGGATATTGGAGAAGTGTCAAGCAGGGATATTTGCAATGCAGATTCTGCATATCAATAATTTTCTTATTTATTAGGCTAAGCAAGAACAGATGCGTCAAAGGCCTTTTGTCAAAAGGCAGACACTCTTTGAAGTTCCCCGATAAATCTTCTTTTGTAGACCAGTGTCCTCACAAAAACCTTTCCTCTCATGCTGGAGTTATGCATTCTTCTCTAACTTTAAGTAGTTCAGATCTGAAATAAATTTGGTGAAGTCAAAAGGATTATTGTAATCTGCTCAAGTTTCATTAGTCATGCTAATTTAAAGCAATGATGTCAAATCAGAAGCAGTGAGGCTCAGTGTATGTTTTGGGTGTAACTTTGAAGAAGCCTGTTTCTGAAGACCATTGTCAGGTCTAACTCCCATAAATGGATATGCATATGCATATGCAGGTTGGGAACATATTGGATGACTTGGCATAGGTGTGTACATTACAATGTAGAGTCACATTTGCAGCTGATATGGATGCATGATGGTTGATCTAGCAAGATATTCCACACGCAGATACTCCTTCTCAGGGACATATCTAGGGGTAGGGCAGGAAGGGCATGTGCCCTGTCTGCCACTTGAAGGGGGGGCGCCATTTTGTAAAATTATTTTTTTTAAAAAAAATGGCTGCCAAAAACAAAATGGCCACCGTGCATGCTCAAATGGCCTCTGTGAGTCCCTAGGTCATGCCAGGCCTTGCAAAGGCTATTTGAGCATGCACGGTGGCCACTTTGTTTTCAGTGGCCATTTTTAAAAAAAAGATTTTTAAAAATGGCCACTGCACATGCTCAAATGGTCCCTGCAAGGCCCTAGAGGCCAGTGGGGGGGGGAACCTTTGCAAACCCCCCAGCCTTTAGGAAGCCCCCTGAAGGGGCTACAGGTAAAAAAATAATAATATATAATATAAGTCACTGTACACATATTCAGATTGGCACTATGTACAGAGAATCAGGGCTTGTGAATACTGAGCTGATGCTTATGAGCTAGGATTGTATTCATTTGCTCTTACTTTGCTTCTTGTGATAAGTGAGTTAAATGTGATGTCTTGCTAATATGGCTATTAATGGTGAATTTGTCTTTGAATCAGTGTGAAATCCTTAATATTAAGGCCCACTGGGAGTTTCTTGCTCTCTTTCCTCTCATTTTAACTGTCTTTCTGAAAGACTAGAATATATTCCAAGCAGTGACACAGTTTACTCTGCATATCCTTTAATTATTTACAGAGTATCTGGGAAAAGTCCAATTCTCCATTTATTTTTAAAACTCATGTAATTGTGATGCTACAACACATAGTAGAGAATTAGGCAGGCACTTCTGTTTAGTTTTCCAAGTACACCTCCACATAGTATTTGGGTATTTCATGAGCCCCAGCATACTGAAATTTGTAGTTTTCCATCATTTTTTGGTCTGGCTAAGTCCACTGCTAAAATAGTTTTTGAAATATTAAAAGATTAATGAGCCTGACTTGTATTTTTCAGCTGATATTATGGTAAAGTTATCTGAAAGATGGGTGTCAGATGCTAGGACAGGGGGCGCAATTTCAGTGTTTGCCCTAGGCGCTAATTTCCCTAGATACGCCTCTGCTCCTTCTGCATGTGGTTCTATCAGGAATTGTTCCTCAGTGTTGTCACCATGTTCCTCCTCATCTTTTAGATTTCAATTTCTAAGCAGCCCTAGAAATAGAAGCATGTGGAAAAAGCTACTGGCAGACTGAAAGCATTTGGAACTTTTTGAATCTGCTTCCTACTGCACATATATACCTGGACTAACCTGTTCTCTTTCTCTTTGCTCTGATCTCTTGACACCAACCTTGCCTCTCCCTGCCTCTGCCTCTGCCTCTGCCTCTCCCTCTCCCTCCCTCTCCCCTCTCTGACTCATTTTTGCGTTTAATTCTGCTCATCACTATTGTCTGCTTGTCTAGTTGAGTTTTCCTGATCAGCTGCCCAAACCCACTTCCTTTCATCTGATACAGTGATTCTACCTACGAAGGAATTTAGCTGGATTTTGAATTTTGGTCAGCTCCATATTTGAACCTAATGTCATAACTGGGAGAGGAGAACTGGTCTCGTGGTAGCAAGCATGACATATCCCCTTGGCTAAGCAGGGTCTACTCTGGTTGCATATGAATGGGAGACTACATGTGTGAGCACTGTAAGATATTCCCCTTAGGGGATGGAGCCACTTTGGGAAAAGCATCTAGGTTCCAAGTTCCCTCCCTGGCATCTCCAAGATAGAGCTGAGAGAGATTCCTGCCTGCAATTTTGGAGAAGCCTCTGCCAGTCTGTGTAAACAATAGGGATGTGCACAAAACTAGCTTGGCCTGTTTGATTTGAATTCAAACTAGCTTCAAACCAGAGTGGGTAGGTTTGGTATTGCACGAACCTCCCCCCCCCCAGTTTGGTTTGAATTTGTGCCCAATTCGAACAGGTTCTAAAAGGTTCTACATAGGGTATAATGGGGATTCAAACTGGCCCATTACTCCCTATGTAGAGCACCCATTATCCTGGATATCTTTTGCCCCCCCCCCCCACACTGGTAAGGACAAAAAAGAAAGAATCCCAGACCAGTGGCAGGCAGGCACAGCGCAGGCAGGTAGGCACAGCTGGGGCTGGGTTAGGGCGGAATGAAAAAGCTTTCCAGCAATTTGACCCCCCTCCCCTCCCAAAAAATTGAAAGCAAATACAATAAGAAAATAAATAAAAATGCTGGTTGGAAAAAAGGCTGTGGGATTGGGGATGGGAAGGAAAGGGGAGGGAAGAGGTGCTGGAGTATGGAACAGGCGGTGTGCTAAGCACAGCAAGAAAAGGATTAACACAGAAAAGCACCTGCTCTAGAGAAAACAAGAGGGGAACCCCCCCAAAAAAGAACCCAGAATAAAATAAAAATAACTGGCAGTGGCTGCTGAGCTGAGGAGGCTCTCAGCAGAGCCAACAGATTTTAAAGCAGCAGCCAGCCACCAAAAGCAAAAAGGTGGCAGAAAGTGGAGGAGGGACTGGGTTAGGGAAATGGATGGGCCAGAGAGAAGCATCAGGCCCAGAGAAAAGCGGGAAGAGAGAAGCACAGACACTCACTCACTCAGGGAAAAAAAAATAAAAGCAGCAGAACAAACACAGCAGAACAGACACACAGTAGGGGGGGGAGTTTAAAGCAGGGGCAGAGAGAAACAGGCAGCAGGGAACAGGGGATTGGGAACAAAAACACATCAGCAGTCTGCCAAGCTGACTCTCACCACACCAGCAGAACCAGCAGCAGGCTAGAGGAAGCCAAGCAGCAACTGCAGCCAGAGTGATTTTGCTAGGCCAGAGGCTTGGCTTTAAATAGGATTTGAAACTCACCTTTGCCCTCTCCCTTGGCCAATAGGATGCCAGTTCTCAAGGACTGGCACAGTGCATAGCCTACCAGAGAGCCAGACCCTTCTGGCCAATCAGGGAAGCAAGAGCTCAGCCAATGAATCAAGGAACACAAGTCACACAAAATGGAGGCCAAGATCTAAAATGGCCACTAGAACCTTTGAACCGGCTCAAACCGAACTGGGGCTCAGTCGGTTCAAACTCGGACAAGCATGGCCAATGCAGTGCCCTGTTTTGTCCAAGTTCGAGCCTTTGAATCGAGTAGACAATACCTAGTAGACAATACCCCTAGTAGACAATACTGAGCTAGATGGACCAATGTTCTGACTCGGTATATGACAACTTCCTATGTTCCTAACACCCTGCCTGCATACGCATAAAATGTGAAACTGGACATTACCAGAGCTGCTGTTAATTTTTTTAACCATGAATTGCATCGCAAACATTTGTCCAAAAGTCAAACAGTAACTCCCAATTTCAGGGCAGGGGAGTACCTCCCTCTTCCTGGTTCACTGAGGCTGCTCCCAGCAAGCTCCATAACACTCACATTGTCAGATTGTGGGAAAGAGCGTGCTGAGCATGATTATAAATTTTCAGAATGGTCAATCCACCCTTGTTAGGGAAAGGGCATTTAAACCCTTTTAAATGCCATGCCATGCAAGCCTTTCTTCTGACAGCCATTGCGCCAAAACAAAACTGTCTCACACAAGCACAATTTCTAGGGGTGGGGGAATCTTGGGGACACTATTTTCCTGTTAGGAAAGGGAAGGGAACATGATGACTTCCTAGGAGGGGATATGTATATGGGGGAGGGCCAAGGATCCTGGGGTCTGGCCCATTGTGACCTAGGATGCTCTTGCAAGGGTTCACCCCAATGAAGCTGTCGATGCAGACCAAACCACACTCCTGCCCCCATGGTAGCTTGCCACCAGTGGACTAGCACTCTCATGGGAGGGTAGTCTAGTCTGCATAAGACCTTAGGCTCATCAAAACCTTCAGGCTTCCATCAGACTGTGTACTCAAGAGTTGAACTAACCCCAAAAAGAGGCTCCCACTTGTGTGGGACCCCCATGCGCTTTGGTTAATGATAGAACATTTGCACAGCAATCCTCTCCTCTCTCGGAGGTTTTACAGACAGGGCTTTCCCCCCCGAATCCAATCCTGATTGGAGTGTGCCAGTCCACATATTCGCTGGATTTAATTTGACCTCCCTGCAGGCTATCAGGGACCAGGACAGACAAGACTTTGATTCTCCCTGAATGGAGGCTGGGAATTCTGGCTTAGCCTGAGTAATGTCCAGGGCAAAAAAAAAATCCTCTATTTCCAGCAGCTTTTGAAAAAACCTCCGGGGCTTCTACACTCTCTGAAGGTGTTGATGGAGGCGCTGATGGCTATGTGAAGGAGGTGCTGATGGCTATGTGAATGGCCCATCTAATCTCTCAAATTAAAATGCCTTGAATCTTCTGCGAAGCAGATTCACTCTTCAGATACCCCGAGGCATAGAGCCATGTGTGAAAAACCTCCAGAGAAGCCTTTCACTCATCCAAAGAAGAGTTTGACTCTTCATGTGTCTGGGCGTAGCTGGGTGTGAAGACTGGGGAAACACTGGGAGTGGGGATGGATCTTTATTCTCATTCAAAATTCCTGGGTTCCAACCAGAATGGTGCCGTATGTGGATCTGCCACCATGGGGAGCCCCGATTTACAGTGTCTCCAGGACAGCGGGGTCGCCGTTCCAGACAAAAACAAAGGTAGACATGTTTAAATGGGTGGATGGGCTAGCAGAGGGCATGCTTCGACATCTTCTTTAGGGCAGTCACCAATACAGGGAGAGCTTTTGACAGGTTGCCCATCCCCACAGCTTGCTTATATAGATAAATCTGGCTGGGTATCATCTGATGGCTGACCCCTACTACCTAACACTCTCACGAGAGAGCAGCCTGTGGGACAAAGGGGACTGGCATCACACATGATTAGTGATTCTGCCCTACACCCCTATCCCCACAGATGATTCTTCTAATGAGTGGCGAAGGGGTATTCCCATGGCCTTACATGGTCCACTCAACATCTGTCATCATTTGTAGAATCACCTCTTTCACTGGGCAATGCCGATCCTGCTTCCCTGATCTTCTCCTGAAAAAGATACAGGTACCCTCAAGGAGAAGGGGCTGGGCCCCCCTTCCCCAACATCACTGTACAAAACATGGACCTTAGCTATTCAAGAATTCCTGGTTGGGGCTGCCTTTGATATGCAGCCCTGGGTATTACCACCCTGGTCATGTTTCCATCCCAGTGCTCTAATGGGATTGCCCTGCCTGTGTTGGCATCTTGAAGGGATGTGCTTGTGAACATATATCTTGATCGCTTTATTTTCAGAAAGCAAAGCACTTAGTGCCTGCCTTGTCATCCTGTCCTCTTTTTTCTCCTGCTTGCCAGGAGAGGGGAATAAAGGGACAGAGTGGGAAGAGGCAAATTTAACATCCATGCTGAGGCTGCCTTATCTAGGGCTGCTCAGGATTTCATGGCTGCCATGACAACCATTGGGCGGTCCCAACTTGTTGTTAGTCCGACACATGAATTGGGGCATACTCTGGACCTGGTTTTTTCAACTGGACATGAGGACAGTGATTTGAAATTGGGAGATATGTATGCCCTTGTCATGGTCAGATAACTTCCTTCTGAGGTTTAGAGTCTTAGCCGCTACAACACTCTGCAAGGGTGGAGTATCTATAAAAATGGTTCACTCCCGGAGACTGATGGACTCTGATCGATTCCTGAGGGCTCTGGGGGATTTTCCAGCTGGTGTGGTAGGCAGTCCTGTTGAAGCTCTAATTGCTCTCTAGAATGGAGAGGTGGTTAGGGCAGTCGACATGATCATTCTCAAGTGCCTGCTCCAACACAACAGAGCCGTGTAGTTCCTTGGTATACACCTGAGCTGAGGGTGATGAAGCAAGCTGGAAGATGGCTGGAACATAAGTGGAGGAAAACTTGGGGTGTGTCTGAACAAACACAGGTTAGATTGTTCATTATCGAACAGGTTTGAGTTCATTATTGAGCCTACTTTGTGGCAGTGATGGAACAGAAAAATGCTTTTTTTCCATCCACTATTGCATCCTCTCAGTGTCGTCCAGCAGGGCTTTTCCAGGCAGTGGTAGTGCAGGGCCTTTTGAAATCTGGCCCTTGGCAGGATACATTAGAACCCTTGGTAGCATGCTGTGATGCATTTGCAAAGCACTTTGAAGATAAAATTGCTTGCATTCGCCCTGGGTTGGACACTATGTCTGATGCAGGATCATTGGGAGATTGCTGGGGACGACTGCTCAACCCCTTGGCAGTTATGCTATGGGGTTCTGCATGGTTCCATTCTTTCCTCTATACTGTTTAACATCTACATGAAACCACTGGAAGAGGTCATCAGGAGATTTGGCTTGAGGTGTCATCAATATGTAGATGACACTCAGTTGTATCTCTCTTTTTCATCAGACTCAGATGAAACAATGACTGTCCTGAATCAGTGTTTGGATGCAGCAATGGACTGGTCGAGGGTGAATAAGCTGAGACTCATTCCAGACAAGACAGAAGTACTGTTGGTTGGTGGTTCCTCTGCCCGGGTGAATGATGTTCAGCCTGTTCTAGATGGGGTTGAATTTCCCCTGAAGGACCAGGTTTGCAGTTTTGAATGCTCATCGATCCAGCACTGTCACTAGAGGCCCAAGTGGCCTCCATGGCTTGGAGCACCTTTTATCAGCTTCAGCTGATATGGCAACTGTAACCTTAGCTGTACAGAGATAGCTTGGCCACAGTTACTCATGCTCTGGTAACCTCAGATTACTGCAATGCAGTATATGTGGGGCAGCCTTTGAAAATGGTCCAGAAACTGCAGCTGGTACAAAATAGGGCTGCAAGATTATTAACTGGGACTGTTGAGAACCAAGCCTGATTTGTATACTAAATATGCTCAGGAGCTTAGCATATGAAATTAGGCTGGCTTCACCATTGTCACAAAGTGATCAGTTCTTTTATGCAGTGACCATGTAGGATCTGGGAATGCAAGGAAGAAAGGAGATCAAAGCAACCCTAAATGATTCAATGGGCTTTATTGAGTATAAAAGAATAACAATATCAATCTACCTGAACAGAAAACAGAACAATCTATCAGTATTATTTCAACTCTGGCCAGCAACAACATTCACCCAGTGTTCCTAACTAACATATGTGTGTGTATTAAACCTTCCTAGAACCTAATATAATTCAGATATAGGTGGAAAAGGGCGGGGTAAGGAAGGTTGAGGACTGCATGGGTTGGGGAGATCAGGAATTAGTAGAGGGAAGAGGGGAAAGGAGAAGGAGGGGAAAGGATGGAGGGATCCAAGGCTTGTGGAGCAGCATATTACCAGATTCAGAGGCTTGAGAGCGGTGCGGCTTTCAGCTGAAGGAGAGAGGCTATAGCTGGAAACAGGAGCTTGAGAGCGATGCAATCTTCTAGCAGTCAAGCAGGCAGTTTCCTCAGAGCGAAGCTGAGAGTGAGAGCACCATGGATGGGGAAGTCTTGACTTCTCACTGTGCAGCAGAAGTCACAGACAGTTCCTGTCCATGGACAGAGTTCTTGCTTGTTGCCCCACGACTTAGCAGCAAACTCTGGGATGGCTCTTGAGCAAGTATGCTTGTTAGGCAAGATTGCTTGGGAGTATCATGGCTGGGGAGTCTTGACTTCTCACAGAATAGCAGAAGTCACAAACAGTCCCTTCTCCCTGGAAAGAGTTCCTGCCTCTAGCCCCGCGGCTTGGGCAGCAAACCCTTGGCTTGCTCATGAGCAAGTCTTGCTTGTAGGCAAAAGATTGCTGACTCTATCCAGTAAGCCTCACTCTTTATAGTTGTATCTTCCTTTGATCTCCATAGAGTCTATTCAAAATATCCTCACCCTTTCTGGGTCCCAAAAAGGTGACAATTTGCTGTTACCTGCTGGATATTGTCTTTTTTATTATTCAGGATATTAGCTTAGTCCAGGGTAATCTCAATCCCATCTTCTGTTAGCTGCTATCTTGGGGAGGGGACTTGTTCTATTTTGCCCAAAGCAAATCTGTATCTCTGAGCTGCAAATGTGCATCTTCTCTTGTCCCCAGATTTGGATCCTGGTCCCAGAAGGTGTTAAAAGGTGTTAGTAAAAGGACTAAATATACAGGTGTTTTCCTAGAGTGGAATTTCTATAGACAGCAACTGAGTATCCCCTTTGGGCAGAGCAGAGCAATCATTGACAAGGATTAACATAGACTTCTTGCAACAGGAAAAGGGAGCTCAGCCTCTGGCCTCTTCCACAGACATTATCTGACAGTGAGTTACATTTTAGCATTATTTATTTATTTATTTATTTATTTATTTATTTATTGTTAGATTTCTATACCGCCTTTCACTAAAAACAACCCCAAGGCGGTTTATACAAGTTAAAACACATAATAAAAATGAATTAAAAATATGAAAACAATCTGATATTTAAATATATAATATACAAAAACTATACATGGATAAAAACACAGAGACGCAGCAATAAAACAATCATATTGATAGCCCAGGCCTAGCCCTTATGTTTCTGTGATTGCCCATTTCACAATACAATGCTGGATTGCCTCTTCCTTCACAGAGTAGGAAGCAGAGGCAGTCATGAGACCCGGATGTCAGTTCACCTTGAGTTCAGGCATTTAATTGAACTCTTAATAAAATGGAATCAGACACAGGCCTGGGTTCCATATAATTTGGGGTTGGTGGCTCTGGGTTTAATGTTGGGGTCAGGGAGCAGGTTCCCCAACCGGACTGGACATTTTAATTATATTACACCAGTGCTTCATCAGCTGCACTGGCTCCAAGTCCATTTCCGGGCACAATTCAAAGTGCTGGTTTTAACCTTTAAAGCCCTAAATGGCTTGGGACCAGGTTACTTGAGAGAACACCTTGCCCCATATATCCCTTCCCATAACTTAAGATCTCCTTTGGAGGCTCTCCTCTGGGTGCCCCTGCCAAACGAGGTGAGGCAGGTGGCTACCAGGGAGAGGGCCTTTTCGGTGGTTGCACCCTGTTTATGCAATAGCCTTCCCAGTGAGGTTCACCTGGCTTCATCACTTTCTTATTTTAGATGCCAGATTAAGACCTTTTTGTTCACCCAGGCCTTTTAAATTCAGATTTTTAAATTTGGGTTTTCAGATCTGATCTGCTTTTTAACTAATTTTAAAGTGAGTTTTTAATGCTGCTTTGTATTGTATTTTATTTTCACCTTTTTAAAATTATGATTTAATGTGTTATGTGTTTTTATTGTCTATTATATTAATTCTCTTGGGTGTGCCTTGGAATGTGTGTCCCAGAGCCCAGCTCATTGGCTGGGCGGCGGACACGCCTGATTGGCTGAGGCGCACCAAGGAGGATTGGCTGCCGCCGCTGCGGCCCGGCCATGGAGGCCAGAGGTGGCAGGCCGGCCTGGCTGCGGAGGCAAGGCCCAGGAGGGGGGGAAGAAAGTGGGGGGAGGGCAGAAGTGGCAGTGGGGAGGAGAGGTGGCTGGGCCTGGAAGCAGGGGCTGGGGCAGAAGCGGGGGCGGAGAGGTAACCGCCGGCCCCAAAGAGCGCACAGATGCTCTGAGAATGTATTAATTCTCTGTTGTGAGCTGCCCAGTGAACAATTTGTTATTGGGCAGCTAACAAATAAAGTTTATTGTTATTTATGATTATCGTTATCCTTCCAGTGGCTGTTGCTGGTGTCTGCTTTATGTTTCTTTTTAGATTGTAAGCCTTTTGGGGATAGGGGACCACCTTATTTATTTATGTATTATTTATGTATTATTTATTTTTCTATGTATACCGCTGTGAGAACTTTGGTTGAAGAGCGGTATATAAATATTCATAGTAGCGCATGGCCCTCAGATAATACTTTTTTTTTCATGCCTCAAGGTCATGTAATGAACAAGCAAATGGTCCTTTCCAACAGATAAATAAATAGCCCTTATACACTTGACTAAAATGGGAGTATGGAGGACAAAAGAAATGTAAAGATCAGTTTTGGCATCCTCCTGTTTTATAATTGAATAGATGCTTATGGAGCATTAGACTGATAAATCTGAAAAACCACTCTTAAGTGTGTGTGTAATTTGAGTAAGCATTTATTTCAGAGCTACAAACCCAGGTCTGTATTAATTCTGGTTAAAGTTGCAGGTGCATTGTTTGGCTCTAAGTCTCTTCTTTTCTTTAAAATTAAAAAAAAAACCATAAAAGAAAGGGTGTTAATCCTTACAGACATTACTACTGAGCAGACTGAGAGCAAAAAAATTACATGATTAGAGATCAATGTGGCTCTGAAGAGTAATGTTTAATTTGTCGAGCTGCATGATTGCAACAGGCAGCAATCTCAGAAATAAGATTGCATTGCTCTTCTCTTTCTGCAGGAACGACATAATGCCATACAAGCACACCCTCCACTGCGTCCTGCATGATGATTTCTGTTAATCTTTGTCATGTAATACAACGAAAGACTTTAGCATGACTTTAAATTTGCTCTTCCTCTGAAAAATCTCTTTGGTTTATAATCCATTTTGGGAAGTAATAGCTTTCAAGACCTCCGGCTGGAGCAGCTTCCTTCATCATATTTCAACAAAAAAAGGCAAGATATATTGAAATCAAGTATGAAAAAAAGACTTCCAGACCTCAAGCTGATAAACTTCTGGTAGTACTGTCAGTGGCTTCACTGTGCCCATATCATAGTGGTTCATGGAAATGGTCCACATCACAGTAACTTTGATTATCGCCACAACATTTGACTATAGCCAACTGGGAAGGAATATCAACATTTGATGTATTTTCCTCTCCTTTACGACCTTCTGCACAATTTTGCAGGTCTGTTGCAACTCTGGTTTCTCTCAGAATTCCTCAAGAAACAGCTTCAAGTTTGCTTTGAATGTTAGAGGCAAAACTCAGCTCCCCTGAGAATTTCCTTCAGTCCTATCAGAGATCTTTTTTGGCTCCACTTGCACATTCCTCATGCCTGTACAACACATCTTGTGTCATGAAGTGGTAGAGTTGCCAACTAGGGACTTTTTTAAAGGCATGTGACTATTTGTGGGACCAAACAACCTCCCCCCACCATGTATTGTTGTGATGTCCAGAGTTCTGGGGAGCAGCTGGAAAATTGTGTTCACTCAGAACACTTTGCTCACAAGAGCAGCTCCCCCTTCCTCCTGACCATCCACCCAATGAGGAAGCCGGAGGGGAGGTTCTGCTTCAGTGGCAGTTTGCAGAGCCACGTGATGCGAGAGCACAGATTGGTGGGCCCAGCAGATGCAGCTTGCTTCCTTCATGTGGTGGCAGCAGTGAGAAGTTTTCAGTTAGCTAACTAACTACTCTGTTAGCAGCTACCCCTATTCACTATTAGCAGTGAATCTCTTCTATTTAAAGCAACTGGCCTTATCCAGCCCCAGCGCAGCATCCCTCCAGTGGCTGATGCTGGTATTACTTTGCATTTCTTTTTAGATTGTGAGCCCTTTGGGGACAGGGGAGCATCTTGTTATTTATTTTTCTTTGAAAACCACTGTGAAACCTTCTGTTGAAAAGCCAAATATAAGTGTTTGTAGTCGTAGAGAACAGCAAGTGAGTGGGAGATCATGCATGCACCACTGTGCTAGCATGCAAAGAGGCTGGCTCAGCAGCTAGCTGGTTGCCCAGCCTCAGACCAAGAGGTGAAGTTGCTGGCCTGGCTGGGGAGAACAGGCTGGCAGACCCATGGGGGGTGGGGGAGGACAGAGGACTGTGTGTGTGGTAAAACTAACCATGGATTTAGAAACAGAGGCCTTGAGAAAACTGCACCTAGACAGTAGACTAAGTGGACCGGTTCAAATGACACTCTGAACCAGCTGTTGCAATCGCATGGGAGAGGAACATGGGCCTGAATATGTCTCCAAACGTCCATCATGCCGGCACATTTCTGTGCAGAACATTCCCCTCCCCTGGCCCTCTTTTTTTCCTTACAACCACCCTAGGAAATAGGTTAGAGTGAGAGACAGAGGCTGTGCGAGGGTCACCTGGTAAGATTTATTGTTGTGTGGAGATTTGAACCTACGTCTCGCCAGTCCTAGTCTGAAACTCTAGTTACTATGCCACATGAGCTCTCCTGAAATTTTGGCACGTGTAGAACAGGTCCTTCAGAAAATTTGTCTGGAGAGGATTCCCTGGGTTTCTTGGGAAAGCACTTCAAATTAAATTGCACAGGCAATTTCATGACTGTGTATAGACACAAACCATATAAATGTTAGGTCCTGAAACCTCCAGCAAAGGCATCAATTGCGGCAGCTTTTTTCTGATTGTTCTAAGCCCTGTTCAGACATCCTATTCCCAGGCATCTGGGGAATTGGAGTGAGCCAGCAAGCTGTATTCCTCCTGCTGACATGCTATGTAGCCATGTCCCCTGCTCTTCCCAGGTTCTGTGCTTTACTGCAAAAGCAACACTGAATAAGGAGAGTGTCTCCCCATTATTTTGAAGGTTAGATGTGCAGGATTCCAAATCACAGGGAACTGGTTCATTTGATACAACCCCCAGCACACACAATGATGTACCAAGAGTGCACCAGTCAAGTCCTCCTCAGACATCCTGGTGCCCTCCTGGCATGTCTCTTCTTCACAATGTGTTGTTCATCCAAATGGCCCCTACACACATTCTCCAAGTACTTGTTTAGACAAGAATTTGGAGTGCATGTATTGGAGCCATTCAAAAGAACAGCACCCCCTTCCTCAAACATGATAAAGGGACACACCAGGAGGGCATTGATCTTGCGGTTGATTCTGTGGATAACCCTTTACACCCCAGTATTTAGATAAGCTGTAAAACTGTTGTGTGCAAGGCTTCAGTCCAGAAATTATCCTGCATGTGGGCTCATGTTCCTCACAAGGGAATATGTTGTAATTACAATATTTAAAGATAAAAACTCGAGGGAAAATCTTCTATAAAAATTTTTAGTTTACGTATACAGCTTTTGGTATGGCATACACAGCATAGGCACATAAATAGATATCAAACATTGCATTGATTACACAGAATTTCATGAGAAGTATTTTCAAGGAGCATAGGTTCAAGAACCTTTCCTCTTACAAGCTGTAAAATAAGAAAAGAGTCAAGTGAGGTAGTCCAAGGCAACCTGGCTCTGGATTTGGATTTTCCCCTGCGCATCCTAAAATTTATCATGATGATTCAAAACAATAACTTGTAGAAACATGTCAGCATTCCAATCCTCTCTTAATATTTTGCTTTTAGATCTGAACCTCTCCCTGGTATTCCAGGTTGAGGCGGTGGCCAGAGGTGTTTTTTATAAGCTTTGGCTGATATACTAGCTGCATCCATTTCTAGTCCAGAAACTGCAGTTGGTACAGAATGTGGCAGCCAGGTTGGTCTCTGGGTCTTCTAGGAGAGACCATATTACTCCTGTGTTGAAAGAACTATACTGGTTGCCGATATGTTTCTGGGCAAAATACACGGTGCTGGTTATTACCTATAAAGCCCTAATCAGCTTAGGCCCTGGGTATTTAAGAGAAGTCTTCTTCGCCATCAGCCCCACTGCCTGTTAAGATCATCTGGAGAGGTTCACCTGCAGCTTCTGCCAACTCATCAGGCAGCTACTCAGGAATGGGCCTTCTCTGTTGCAGCCCCTGGATTTTGGAATGCACTCCCTGTTGAAATAAGAGCCTCCCCATCTCTATAAACTTTTAAAAAGGCACTGAAGACATATTTATTCACCCAGGCTTTTAATTAGATGTAGAAGCTATTCAAATGACCAGGAGAAATCAGGCTAAGGAAGCCTACCCCAATTTCTCCTGGTTGTCTGCTGCCTTGCGGCTCCCAGCAGCAAACCACCTAAAGCACACCTCCCCTTAAATGAGGTTAGCAGCGCTAGCACTCTGGTAACCCTGTTTGGTTGCTTGTGTGCTACCATGGCGCGACTCCATGCCGCGGCAACACACAAGGAGACCCCCACCTCCCGGGCTCGGGGGTCTCTCCAGGATGCTCCATGTGCTTGTGCAGGGCATCCTGGGGCTCCTGGGGACCACATGACCCCCAATCCCCACAGCCCCCACTGGCTCCATGACAGAGCCAGCAGCCACGTGGGCAGCTGATCTGGCCACCCAGCTACGAGCAGTTGCTCATCTGTGGGGAAAGCAGGCTAAACCTGCACTCCTTGCATGCTTGACAGAAGCTTGTCTCACGGATTGTAAGAAGAACTTCATATAGTTTTAAATAATTTTAATACTGGGTTTAAAATGTTTGTAATCTTTTAAATGATTTTAATTGTTAATTGATTTAATGTTTCAAATGATTTTAATTGTTAACCGTCCAGAGACACAAGTTTTGGGTGGTATAGAAATATTTTAAAACAAACAAACAAACTAGTGATAACATACACATTAGTCTACTTCTTCTTCTTTGATCTATTGTTACTGTAACTCAAACTTATAATTAACCTCCTTAGCTTCCTTCTTTAAGAGCAAACTTAGGTCATAACACATCCTGTGAAACATCTAGTCCATGTAAGCATCTTTGAAAATGATGCTTCTTTGCAGGAGAAAAGGTTGTAGGTATAAAGGTTTACAGGTGTGTCATCATCTCTTGGCCTAGTTGAATTAAAATGAAATAAGGAAAGATGGGGTGATTATATTCCTGATACCCATGACAGTAGAACATCTATGCTCTCAGTGTATCCCCTTCATAATTGTAGGTGCCAGGGGCTGTATCCAGTGTTCCCTCTACCAGGGATTCCCAGATGTTGTTGACTACAACTCCCATAACCCCCAAGCAAAAGCCATTGCAGCTGGGGATTCTGGGAGTTGTAGTCAACAACATCTGGGAATCCCTGGTAGAGGGAACACTAGCTGTATTGTATGAACTGACCCATGAAGAAACTCTCCCCAGGTTTAACATCTCTGCAGATGAGCACTGAACCCAGGGAGAGCATGGGGCATGTGTAGAAAGTGTGTCAGCACCAGAGGGGTATTGCTAGCTGTCATGCTCCCTTTTCCCCTGTACCTGAACACATTGTACTCCATTTATTAAGATCTGAACAGGGCTTTAGTCTAGCTCAGATTTGTAATGCAGCTTTCTATGCAGTGGCATCACATCCATGAGATTACAGTAGTGAGTGTTCAGAGACCATGTACTGCCATGGTGCTTTGATCTTTCCAGGTGCAGCCATGCTGAATGTGTGCCACAGCCATTTCAACACCTGTTCCTAGCTAAGCCGTAGAATCCACTCTTCAGTTTCGTCTCACAGGCCTCTTTGATGTTTGCTGCATTTTCTTTTCTCTTAAAAAAAAGAACCAATATTCAAAATATCTGTAACTGACAATGCAAGAAAAGCTCACCCATTCTAACTGGGAAATGAATAAGCAGCAAGGAACAAGAGACATTATAGGCAGCTAATCCAAACCTGGAAAATTGTCATAGGGGTCTCTGACCCCATCAAAGCCATGTCATGTACATCTCTTTTTAGAAATTGTTGCCCAAGTGAGGGAAGAGGGATCTGAAAAATCTGATCATTTGAGGTTAATTATAAGGTACATTAATTCCATTTATTACTTAAGGGATGAGAAGCACAAATGGCTGTCCTTGAAACAAAAGGTGAAGAGCAGACATATGCCAGCTCTCATGCCATTGCTATGGCAAAGTACCTTCTGCATGAAAGTAGGAATGACGCACTTGCCATGATAAATGTCCAATTTACTAACTGTCCAGAGAAGTACATTATGTCAAGCCAGTAGACGTATTTGACAAGGAAAGGCTGGGAGTGATTCAGGGCTGTGTGCTTTAATACTCAAAACACACTTTGATAAATGCAATGTGTGTATGCATGCACACACCCAAACACACACACACACCACTCCTATGTAGCCCTCTTTTTGTGTGTGTCATGATTTCTCAATGGTGGGAAGTCCAATCAAATCCACTCTGGTATTTAACCTTCTTTTTTTTTAAAAAAAAATCTTGTTGTGATATTTTAATTATACATTTTCTTACTGTGGCATTGCCATTTCTATTGCCAGCACTTTTGTACTGAAAAGGCTAGGTATTAAGGAAACCAGGACAGGGTCCACAGCCTGGATCTGATCCAACACGTAAGAAGAGCCTTGATGGACCACACCCAGTCTGGAGTCCAGATCGAATCAATCTGGTTGGTCCTGATTGTTTGATCTGGACTTGAGACTAGGTGTGGTCCATCAAGGCTCTTCCCCTGCAGCATGGAAGCACAGACCTGCGTGCCCACAGACCAGTGCTACCAGGAGTAGCATGGATGACTCTCTGCACTGCTCCTGGCAGCACTGGTAAACAGAGGCTGGGAATCGGCCTCCATGAATCCCACACTACTCAGTGCACCATGTACTGGGAGATTACACCAGATGATGGGAGCTCTAGGTGCCTGTCTTTGTGTCAGCGTGAGGTGCAAGCAGCTCGCACTGACACAGAATCTTGAGCCAGGTTACGGGTGTGCTTTGCACCCTTAACCTCAGCTAACAGCCAGGCTGTGGTGCTGGTTTTCCCGGCAGTTCTCACAGGCAGCCAGGCCCAGACTTGACTGCTTAAACCTGGGCTTGGCTTCTCATGAAAACAGCCTGACTCTATCACAGGTTTGTCAGTACTGGGCTGTGGGCAGTCACTAGAGAATAGATCAGAGCCTGATATCAGGACTCAGAAAGCCCAGCAGAGGACTAAGAGCAAGAGAGTCAATCCAAAACCAGGATCAATAAGTGAATCAGGAGTCAACATCAAAGCCAAGAGTCAAGGTTGAATGAGCAAGAGAAGAGCCAGGAGTGGAAGAGAAGTCAATGTCAAACCTAAGATTAAGCCAGGCAGGAGCCAGAATTAGCAGACACACCAAAACCAAGGAGACTGAAACTGAGACAAAGCCTGCTCTGTCCTGGAAAGACCCACTGAAGAGCTTGGCTGATCGGGGTCAGACCAGAGCCTGAGAACTCCATGTTCTGGCAAGGCCGACATAGTTCCACTCCCATATGAGACAGTGGTATGCAGCTTCTCAATCTCAGCACAGGGAGCTTCTGACAAGCATCCATGGATGATAGAAACCACAAGAAGTGGCAGCATCCAGGGCCTCAACCCCTGCTATGATATTCCCATGAGAAATTGAATCTTCCTCCCCTCCAGTAAGTCATACAAATTAAGGGGGGCAAGCAAAGCCAGAAGGCCACATAATGTTTGGTATAGATCAATGCTCAAATACACAGACTCTGACTTCTCTCGAAGTTGAAATTTAGCTGAAAATTGATGAGGGCCAAACCCATCCCATAATTCAGGTCAACTCTGCTCATTCCTTTTGTGTGCAAGGTAAAGGTAAAGTGAGCCATCAAGTCAATTTCGACTCCTGGTGCCCACAGAGCCCTGTGGTTTGCTTTTGGTAGAATACAGGAGGGGGTTTCCATTGCCTCCTCCCACGCAGTGTGAGATGATGCCTTTCAGGATCTTCCTGTATCGCTGCTGCATGAAACCAGCGGCGATTCGAACCGGCAACCTTCTGTTTGTTAATCAAGTATTTCTCCGCTGCGCCACTTAAAGTGAATTTCTGTGCAAACTGATTCAAAATCAACGATTGGCTTATTCAGATGTTATATATAAAATGCTGTACTTGCATCCTGTTTTCGAAAGAGGGGGAGTGGAAGTCCTACCCCACAACACATCAATCAGTCTTCCTCACTCCCCCTCCCATGGCACTCACAGTTACTGTGATAATCTGAAGTGGCAACCATCATAAGCGTCGTGGTGGGTGCTTCTGTGATCAGCAGCCTAGGATGATCCAGACTGTCAACTGTGGAAACACCAATCATCACGCCTACAGCAAACTCTTCTTCAGATGACCATGGTAACCGTGAGTGCCACAGGATGGGGAATGAGGAAGAATGACTGACTGACTGACACACTGGGAGCAGGACTTCTTTACCCCAGCTAAAAGAGCAAAGCGGCACATTTTAAAACTTTCTTTTAAATAAAATAGGGGAGAGCAACTGGCCCTATCCATCCCCAACACAGCATCCCTCCAGTGGCTGTTGCTGGTGTCTATCTTATATTTCTTTTTTAGAATGTGAGCCCTTTGTGGGACAGGGAGCCATTTTAGTCTATCCATCCATCCATCCGTCCGTCTGTCCATCCATCTATCTTTCTATCCATCTATCTTTCTGTCCATCTATCTATCTAAACTGTGTTGAGAACTTTTGTTGAACAGCAGTATAGAAATATTTGTCATATTCATATTTTTATTCTGTCCCCCCTCTTTCAAAAGCTATATGTGAGTTGTATATATAATGTCTGTGTAGGACTTATGTTTTAACACAGAAATACTCCAAAGTGTTATTATGTCCATGAAGCTGCACCAAAGAATTTAAATGGTGTTAAGTGTGCCTTTGAAGCACAGACCTATATCCAAATAGTTTATTTCAGTCCATAGAACATAAAAAGCAAAACTCTTTGTTAAAACAAGAAACTTAAATTAAAACTAAAAAAACGCAGATTCTGATCTAGTTGTAAAACACATAAATTCCACAGAGATAACACAGGATGAGAAAAAATGATTTCTCAACACAGCGTAGTTGCTCTTATTATACCTGAACTTTTTTTTATGGCTGCAAGCTAAAATCTTAGCTGTGGTTTCAGTAGTTGTGATGTGCTAAGGTCTGCAATTGATATATAAGTAGAAAAGTCAACAGAATTTCCTGAGTATTACCAAAAAACAGGAGAGATTAAAAGGAGCTCTAATATCCTTGCAGAAATTGCAGTATAAAAGAGCATTGTCTAATGCAGAGGTGTCCATCTACATCCATCCAGCTGTTTTTGGCCTACATAATCTCCAGTCAGAGTGGCCAGAAGCCAGGGATGATAGGAGTCTTAAGCCAAAAACAGCTGGACAGCCACAGCTGGACACCCGTGAGCTAATGTTTCTGTAGCACTGCATCCACATGGACAAACTCTCAAATGCCAAGTAGATTTTTAAACTGGCCTTCCATTGATGGCAAGACATTTGGCCTGGTCATGGAACACAGACCTATAATGATTAGAACCCAACTGCCATTGCATTCAACAGAGGTCTTTGTGCATAAGTAGTAGATACATGTCACCTGTATATGTGTTACACAGGGCAATAGGTAATCTGCTCTGTTGTGGTTGCCAGTGCCACAGAGGTGGGGAACTCCAGGAGCTGTCAGTGCTGAAGAAAATGCCCAACAGCAGCATTGCCTTTCGTGCACACAGTTGTGAGGAGAAGATAGAAAGGCTGTTTCCAACAGACCATCAAACACTCATGCAGCTAAAAAGAAACTTAAGCCAAGAGGCTGAATAAATGAAATTAAGTACAATGCAGTTGCACCTCATCAACTCAATGAGGCTATTCCCACGATCCTCCAAAAGCAGGCTAAGGGAGCCCAGCCTGCTTTTGGGCAATCTTGTGCTGCAAGGGGAGCTGCGTGGCTTCCGGCAGCCAGCTTCATTAAATCCCTCTCCCCTTAAATGAGGTTAACGGAGCGATCATTCCATCAACCTTGGTTTTTTGCTCATGTGTCACCTCGGCATGCAGCGACAAATGAGTAGACCCCTGACCAGGCAAGCAGCCTCCCGAGTTCAGAGGTCTCTCCAGAATGCCCCACGTGCTTGCACGGGGCATCCTGGAACTTCCGGGGCCACATCGCCCCCAATCCCTGCAGCACCCGCCAGCTCTGTGACGGAGCTGGCAGCCGTGTGGTTAGCTGATCCGGCCTCTCAGCTACGAGCTACTGCTCATCTGTGGGGAAAGCAGGCTAAGCTCGCAGAACCCCGTCAGGCGCTTCACACGTGTCATGCGAAATGCCTCAATGTGTGCTTCAAATATAATGTAAAGGAAAAGATTCCCTTTAAACAAACAATGTTATTGTTAGGGGTGTGAGAACCCGCTCAAATCAAACTGAGTTTGATTCAAATAGGCCCAATCTGACTGGTTTGAGCTCGAATCGGACCCGACCTCCAAAAAGGGGGGCCTTTTGAGCGGAACCAATTCTGGTTTGGATTGAACTGGTTTGGCCTAGTTCGACTGATTCTAATGCTTGAAAAGAGGAATCTGGTAAGGATTCCTGTTTACAAACTTGGGGGGACCCCTATGGGGTTGAAAAGGGAGGGCAGGGAAAGGGCAAAAGGTTACTTTATGCACTGTGGGAGTGACAGCTGCTGTAGGCCCCACTGGTATCCCCCCCATCAGTGCAGGCCAGCAAAGGCCTGGTTTGGGTAATGTGATGATGAAAATGGCCTCCACACATGCACGGAGGTCACTCCAATGGTCTCCACACTTGCATGGAGGCGCAAACCAGGCCCCTGCCGGCCAACATTTTTGGGGGAATGCCAGCAGGGCCTAGGGGATACCCTGTCAGCCTGCAACTGCCACTAAGGAGCTGTTCCACCACTGCAGCATTCAAGGTAACCTCCTGCCCGCCCCCACCTACCTCTTTTCAACCCCATAGCATTCCCCTTACCAGATTCTCCTTTGCAAGCATTAGAACCAGGCTGAACCAATTTGATCTGGTTCTAGGCACAAACCAAACCACCAGCTCATTCTAATGAACCAGCTTGCAGACTGGGCGGTTTGGTTCGAGTTTATTTCGAACTCGAACTGAAACACCCAGAGTGGTTCCATGCACACCCCTAGTTATTACTATAGACTGGGGAGGACTTTCACTGCCACATAGTACCTCCAGGGAGTTCTCTTTGTGTTTATCTCCGTTCTTGATAGATGACAGCAGGAAAAGATCATGTCACTGTGGCTGCTTGGAAATGAGAAACACAGTTTTAAAAAAGCGCATCCTTTGCAATCTTCCAGAAACATTTCAGTCAATTTGGTATCAATCTCTCATTACAGTTACAATCTCTCATTACATCACTATATATCACTGAGTGGCAAAACTGGCCATTTAGCACACCAATTTAAACTATTTAATTAATTTAGGATTCATCTCATCTAGCAAATGTTTATAAAATAAAGAACAAAGAGCTTTGGTAGTTGAGACCTTTTCCAGATGGGGAGGTTTACTGTGGGAGGAAATGTAGTGAAGAGTGATGAATATTGACGGAAGTCATCACGAGACATCCACACCTACAGTTTCTCTTGCCCCATTCCTTCCCCATGGTTCTATTCACACAGGAGACTTTTCACAAGGAAATACTGTGGGTATCATCCTGACTTTCCTTTCCCCACCCTTTCAGAATTCCCACCAATTGCCCCACTCACTGCCAGAAGAGTACTCTTGCATTTCCAACCTGCTTTCAAACAGCTGGATGGCACCTGTGCATTGGAATACTTCACGGTACAGTGAATCAGCACATATAAATAAATATGAATTTTATTTTATTTTTGTTTTTAACTCTGCAGCACCGTTGCACACTTCTAGCACTGTTTCTGGGCACTTTAATGCATCCATTAAAAAATATAATGGCCAATGAGGCACCTCTCAGCTGAGAAGCAGGTCACTGGCCATTTAACTGGCAAGCCACCCTAACCCCAAGAAAACAACACAGAGATGCTATTCTGTAGAAGATGAGCAGCTGAAGTGGGTTTATCAGCATGTGCAAAATGAATACATATTTACTTGTGCAAATACCATGCAAGATTTTTTTAAAGGGCGGGGGGGGAGGAAACAAGGCACAAATGCCCTGGGGGGAAGAGCCAAAGCAACCCCCAATCCACTCCACCCCCCACAAAATCAGCCAGAGATGTTATAGTTGGTGGATCTGCAAGGTCGAAAGACTCTGGAATGCACTCCCTGCTGAAATAAGAGCCTCTCCATCTCTGACAACTTTTTTAAAGTCTCTAAAGAAACATTTTTTCACCCAAGCTTTTAAACTAGACTCATGGTTTTTAATTCATTTTAAGGTTTTCATTTCTGTTTTCATTTGTTTTATGTTGTTGTAAACTGCTCAGAGATGGAAGTTTGGGGCAGTATACAAATATAATTTTCAAACAAACAAACAAACAAACAAACAAACAAAGGCAAACACAAATAAACAAACATACTGCATAAAATTATTATTATTTCATGAATGAAAATATGGCACATGTGAGGTAAAACACCAGAAAGCTACGTGCATAGGCTAAATTCCTGGCGGGCCAATCTATCAGTCAGTACAAGGATCCGCGTCTTCAGAAACAAAAACAAACCGGTTTTGTGCACACCCTAAGTGGAGAGGGCCTTTAAAGGGAAGCAGTGCCACAGTAAAACCCAGTGATGTCTTGGAAGGCACTTGGAAATGTTCCCTGGGGAAAGGACTGGAAAGGACTGCATTTCCCAACACTTCTTGTATGCCTTCCAATCACTGGGGCTTCCCATGTCTCTGCTTCCCTTTAAAGGGTCTCCACAGTGCTGTGCACAGGACCACTTTGCATGGAGGCTAGTGGTGGAAGCAGCTGCTTCTGTTCTGTGCAGGGCCAGGGGTGATGTGCACATGCTTCAGCTTGGGCCTTCAAAGCTGATTCTTTGCACAGACTTAATGTCCATTATATCCACATCAAACTTTTAGGTAACAGCATATTCATTTTAATTATATTTATTACAGGAGAAAAATGCCATGTCAAGTGTGTTCATACATGAGGTTTGAAGCCTGTGTCAGTTAATATTATGGGACATCCATATAACTGTTTCTGTATAACATCATCATTTTTTGTGTTTCTCGGTGGGGTTGACAGTAGTGGAGGCATATCTATCTATCTATCTATCTAGTTAGCTAGCTATCAATCAAATTTTTATACTGCCTGATTTGTAAATCTCTTGGCGGTGTACAAATTTTAATATTAAAAATTACAGGTTAAAATACATAAAACACAGTATAAACAATATAAAATAAATTATTACAGTTATTAAAATTCTAATTAAAAGCTTGCAAGAACAGGAGAGTCTTGAGGGTTTTCCTGAAAACAGAGAGAGAAGGAGATGCTCTTATTTCAGCAGGAGCATATTCCAAAGCCCTGGGGAAGCCACAGAGAAAGCCTGGTCCTGAGTCGCCACCAGACAGGCTGGTGGCAACCATAACCAGACCTCTCCAGAAGATCCTAAAAGGTGGGAGGTTCATGATGAAGGAGGCACTCTCTTAAATAGCCTGGACCCAAGCTGTTAAGGGCTTTATAGGCCTAACTGTCCTAGCTGTCTCCTTATTAGAATATAGGTCAGATCCACATGGACAGTCCTAAATAGCAGAAAACTTGACATGGGACAGGATAAAAAATGTAAATCATTAAAAAAAAGTCTCTGTTATGGCAAAATGTTGTCTCAGTAGATCTTCTGATGATGAGTTAATCTGAAATTATGTTTATGATATTATCAGAGCACATAAAAACCATTAAAAACAAATTGGCACCCACTGTTTCCCATTTGTTAGCAATGAAATTTGTCTTCAAATAGATTTATCTTTAAATCATTATCTGAGGATTTTCTCAGAGGATCTTTTGATTTTTTGAAAAATGAAAAACATCTACAAGCATTTTAATGTTGAATTGTAATGCTTTCATGTTGAATTTAGTCCCTAAAGGCCTTGATCTCTGTAATGGAATATAATCATAGTATTCAATTTACTAAGCAATTACATGATTCACCTTCTAGAATTTGAACTATTATTTCTTTTAAGAACACTTTCTTTCCGCATAAGTGTTATATCCTCTGGTGTTGCATATACCCTGCTGTTAACAATTTCAATCAATACATAGAGCAATCATTTGCTGCTTGGCATTTGGAGATACCCTGTTCATTTCAATTAGGCTTTTATGTTTTACGACAATGTTGTATTTCTTAATTGTATTTAGTTCATCCTTTGGATTTTATCAGCAGCCTTGTCCAATAGTAGTGCCATTCCCTAGATTTCAGCTGACTGTGAGATTGAAAAGCACAGTCTGTGTGTTCTGCCTCACAAGCCTGAGCTCATAGGATTTGGCAGAAGTTCCTTTCCCTGTCATATCTCAGGCATATGCCTCTGCCATGACTCTGTCCTAACATATAAGCAGAAATACACCAGTATACTGTGTGCACTTCCAACTAGGGGTGTGCACGGAACCGCGGAGCTGTGGTCCGGCACTGGGGTGGGGGATTCCATTAAGGGCAGGGGGGGCTTTACTTACCCCTCCCAACAATGGCGCCGTATTTACTTGAGCAATCGGGCAGCAGGATACCTCCCTGCTGCCCGCTTCAATCCCCGCTTGGCTCCGTTAAGAACTAAAAACCGGGTGGCAGGATACCTCCCTGCCGCCCCCTTCAAACCCAGCTTGGCCAGCGGCCACCCCCTTCAATCCCTCTGCCGCCCCCAATCTTCTTAAAAGCCTTTTGAAGCCAAGCCGGCAAAGGGGCGGCAGGGAGTTATCCTGCTGCCCGTTTTCTATTGAGAACGGGATTGAAGGGGGCGGCAGGGGGATTGGGGGCGGCAGGGGGATTGGGGGCGGCAGGGGGATTGAAGGGGGTGGTCGCCAGCCAAGCTGGGTTTGAAGGGGGAGTCAGGGAGGTATCCTGCCACCCGGTTTTTAGTTCTTAACAGAGCCAAGCGGGGATTGAAGCGGGCGGCAGGGAGGTATCCTGCCACCCGATTGCTCAAGAAAATACGGTGCCATTGTTGGGAGGGGTAAGTAAAGCCCCTCCCCCGCCCTTAATGGAACCCCCCACCCAAAACTTGCCGAACCGAACCGCCCGTGTCCGGACCAGTCCGGAGGCCGGTAGAATGGCCTTCGGACCGGTCCATGCACATTCCTACTTCCAACAGTGCAGAGGCTAAAATGAGGCAGTGACAGGAGTATGCAGTAGGGATGTGAAAACAGGTTCGAGTTAGAACCTGTTTGAATTTTAACCAGTTTGGTTCAAGCTTTAACCAAATAGGCCTCTCAGGTGGTAATGCTGGCTGGAGCTCATACTAAAACCGGTTCAGTTTGGTTCGAACTAGTTCAAGCCGGTTCAAAGGCTCGAGCCTCCATTTTAGGTGTTGGGGGCCGTTTTGTGAGCACTGTGTCACTGGTTCTGATTTGCCGGGTTCCTGCTTCCCTGATTGGCCAGCTGTCTGGAGTTGCTGTTGCTACGTGGCTGCAAATTGCTGGTGGTGTGGAGAGTCAGAGCCTTTCAGGTCTCCTGCCCTTTTTCTCCCCTGCCCGCTAGCCAGCTGTATTCACTTCCTTATCGTTTCATTTGCAGTGCTGCTGTTAGCCTGCTTTTCTGGCTGCTTCCCCCCCTCCTCCTTCCTTGGGTTGACTTTCTGTCCCCAGTCTGAGCCTCTGCACAGGTTCTGCTCAAGCCTGCTCCATTTGTTTCCTAATGGCTTTATTGTTCTTTTTGGAGCAGTTGCTTGCTTCTTAAAAATATTTTTAAGCACTGCTCACACACACATTCACAGCTACTGTGAATGTGTAGCATTCACAGCTACATCTGTGGAGGTCCATCTCCAGTTACCACCAGTTTGTTTGGTGGAGACTCAAAGGCCATCCTTCTCTGTAGCTGCTCCCGGGATGTGGAATGCACTCCCAGCAGAAATTCATAATCTTAATTCCTTACTGACCTTCAAGAGAGCCCTTAAAACCCATTTGTTTGGCCTGGCCTTTCAGGGTTTTTAATCAGCTTAAATCATTTTAATGTTTGCCCTGGTTTTCCCAGGGTTTTAGCTGTTTGAATTGTTTAATTGGTTTTATTCTGTTTTTATAGTTTTGATTTTGTTAACTGGTTTTACTTGTTTTTATTCTGTTGTAAACCACCCTGAGCCATTTTGGAACGGTGGTATATAGATCAAATAAATAAATAAATAAATAAATAAATAAATAAATTCTTTGTCCCTGGCAAGGTGGTGGCATGAAGGCTTTCCTTCCTGGAGGAGCTTGCTGCTACTGCTGATCCAGGTGGAGGATCAGCTGCATCACCAGAGCTGCTGCCCCCAGTGGTGCCTGGTGGTCCAGGAGAGGGCCCAGGCTTGGGCTTGATGGCTGGAAGTGAAGCCAGACTGTCCCTCCCCATTGTGCTCCCCCATGCTGATCTCGCTACTCAGTGGGGCCCCTGCTGCTCAAGTCATGGGGGAATCCAGTTCTGGGTTCTCTGGGGCTGATTCTGACTCCAAGGAAGGTTCTGCTGCTGTGGAGGAGGCACTCCCTCAGCATCAGTTGAACACTTCTGGCATACAGGGTGGCATGGGTACAGGTGGCAGCAGCGGGCAGCAGCGGGCAGCAAGCAGCCCCAGTAGAGCCATCATCACCAAAGCAGTCCAAGATGGCATCCAGGACATTGGAGGCCATCACAAGTGGTGTCTGGAGGCATTTTGAGCTCCCTCAAAATGCCCCAACATCCGCCTATTGTGTCTACTGCAGGGCACTGGTTAGTGGGGGGAATGATGCCAATCATCTCGGTATGACCTCCATGTGATGACAAATGCAGCGCCATCACCCAGATCTCCTTGCCCCTGCTGACGGTGCTAGGGCACCCAGTGTGCCTGCAGGTAGCACTGACAACGGCCGTGTGCAGGCTACACCGCTGAGGCAGGGCACGCTGCCAGTCATGTGATAGAGGGCGAAGGAACCAAAAAGAAACCATGCACACTACTGGATAAGGAAAAAAACAAACTAGTGGAAAACTGGAAGAGCATGGGCTGGACTGTAATCTGGGAACCTGTGTGATAGTATCAAATAAGTAAAATAATACCCATTGACAAAATGCACATATCACCTGTCTTCTAGGCAAGGGTACTGTATTGGAAACAGAACAAACAAATGTCAATGTCAAATGTCATTACAAACATACATATACTGAAAAAACATTCAAATGTTGCCACAATTTCCTCCATTTGCAAAATAGGACCTAGAGCAATTCAAATCCTCAACTACAGAACAGCACACTAATAACAGTTCCAAGTGCTGACAAGCATGTCCCTTAAGATACACAAAACAATAACAAATACTATGAACAAACATATGTATATTAGGAAAACATTCATATATAGGAGGACATTCATATATAGGAACAATTTCCTCCATATACAAAATTGGACCTAAATGCACAAAAACAGATCCTATGGAGCAATACTGATGGCAATTCAAGTCCCAATTCAAGTCCTTAACTGCACAGTCATATGCTTGTGGCAGTTCCAGAAAGCACTAACAAATTCTGTAGAAAAATATTCATGTGCCACAACAAGTGTCTCAAAATAGCAAAAAGGATCCTGATAGGCTGACCCGGCATTCTACTGAGCCCATTTCGGAAATCCTCCTTCTTCAGAGAAATCCATCATTCTGTAAAAATAAGATGTACATTTGCTAATCCTTCAAACGGATTCCTTGAATGGAATAAATCTCACACAGTCCACCCCTTTAATCACAAAATAGTACAGACCAGATAATTCCTTCTAAATGAGCCCAATAAACTGTAGCTCTATGTATACAAATCTTCGTGGAGGCAACATTCCCTCCTACAACTCTTTGAAGAAAGACTTACTGACCTCCAACCACCAAAACCCTAAAGATATACAGACCAGCACTAATCAAAGTGCTCCAAGACCAGGTGAAGCTGCTTGCAATTGGATCTAAAAGGGAGCCGGTGCAGACATCTCTACATCAGCTGTATAATATTATCATGCTCTACACTACCATGACATTGCAAATACATCTTACTTTACCTCTCACTGTCATATCAATATAGCTGTCCTAAGTTCCATATACAAATACTGCATAAAGTACCTTACTGCTACGGGTACATAACAGCCAAAGAGCCATATTCTAAGGTTGATTCAGATACAAAAACCCTATATGTAAGTAATTAGTATAGGGTAGGTTGCTTTAAATAAAGCTGGGTGTAAATACTATCCCTCATCAAACTGCTGACCTGCTACACTAAATGGTCCACATGGCAAAGATGATCAACTACAAAAAAACCGACAGTGTTAAGCCCATGAGGTATAGTCATATTTAACCTGTAAATAAAGGTGGATTCCATTCATAACAACATTTGTTCAATAGTCTCATGACCAAATTTTTGGGGTTTGTATTTATATATAACACTAAACCTGATGTCTTCTGGGGAATGTTGAGAACTCCTGAAATGTTCAGTAAGAGGTGCTTTGGTGAAATGTTCAGGTGAAATGTTCAGTAAGAGAATGTTCAGTAAGAGGTCCGAATCTGGGTTGATTTGTTTTGTACCCGGATCTGGGTAATTGAGCACAGGGATAACTTGTTTTGTCTACAAATCACCCAAATCAGCCAGAAATAGGTTTGTACTGGAGCCTGTGGAGGATGACCCTGAGAAGGACCGTGCACAGTTCTGGGAAACCCGCTGCCAAGTCTGGCAGGACCTGGTGACAGTCGCTGTGCATCTCCTCTCATGGCTGCTACTAGTGTCCAGAGCGAGCCGGTGTTCTCACATGCAGGTGACATGGTGACATCCCATCACTCCTGGCTGGACTCTAGTTTGGTGGAGCAGTTGGATTTCCTGAAGGTGACTCTCCCCCTGCTGGGCTACCCTGAGCTGGAAGTTAAGATGGGTGAGTGATTGGCTGATGGTTTAATTGGAGCCATGGTGTTGGTCTCCTGCCTGGCAACATCTGCTTGACACTAACCCTCCCTCCCTCTTTCCTAGCCTTGCCATGTCACAGCGTGCCACTAGTGCTGTGACATGACACAATCTGCACGTACAACCACTGGCACCACTCATGATGCTAAACATCCTAGTTCACCTAGCCATCAGCACTTGAGGGGCCATGGACACAGACACAAACGCTAGGTGGGAGGGGAGATCCGCAGTGTATATTTGTAAATGTTTCAATTTGTAAATGTGTAGATTTGTAAAGGGAGCCACATAATGGCACAGTGGGGGAAAGACTTGACTAGCAAGCCAGAGGTTGCCGGTCCGAATCCCCACTAATATGTTTCCCAGACTCTGGGAAACACCCATAGTGTGTGGATTCTTGGTTGCTTTGTAAGTTCTTTTTCTCATAGGGATACATTGAGAGAACTGTCAAAGAAGCCAAAAACTAAAAAAATCCTTAAATTCCCCATTATACCTATGTAGAACTTTTCAGAACTGGTTCGTTGTCTTCTGAACCATATTGTCTTTGGAATCAATAATTAGCAAAACAACATTAGAGGATGGAATGGTCACATCAGTTGCCAGAGGAAAGGTGATTAACGGGCCCTTGTGGGACCCAGGCACTAGACTTGTGCAGCACCTCTCTTAGTGGATGGATATCACACTTGTGGGCCAATATGTGTATGGACCCCTCTCAGCCAGGCCAAGTAGAGGATCCCAACCAGGGAATCAATTTGGCCCGATATGTGTGGAGTATGTTCTTTCCCACCAAGATAGGTAAAGGTAAAGTTTGCTGTCAAATCGCTTTCAACTCCTGGTGCCCACAGAGCCCTGTGGCTTTCTTTGGTAGAATACAGGAGAGGTTTACCTTTGCCTCCTCCCATGCAGAATGAGACGATGCCTTTCAGCATCTTCCTATATCACTGCTGCCCGATATAATACCAGCGGGGATTCGAACCAGCAACCTTCTGCTTGTTAGTCAAGCATTTTCCTGTTGCACCACCAAGACAGGGCTCCCTTAATACCTCTCAGTTCTGGAAGCTGGCTGGTTTGAACAAAAGAGTCCAGCAGTTGAGTTGGCCTGGTAAATAAGGGTATGCAGAAAACCAGTTTCCCCAGTTCGGTTTTAGTTTGAACTGGGCTTAAACTGGGACTCCTGGTTCAAGTATTGGTTCCATCGAACCTGGTTCAGCCTGAATTCAAACTGGGGTCAAACTGGTTTGAAGTGCTTCAGTCATAGGAAATAATGGGAATTTGATTTGGCCCATTATTTTCTATGGTATTATTTTCTATGGTATTTCATATTTTTCTATGGGCAGCTGGTACTAGAGTACAGCTAAAGCTCTTCCTGAAAAGAAGAAGAGTAAAGAGTTCAAGTACATTTTGAAACTCCCTTCTTTTTACTCCCCCCTCTTTCATCCCTCCCCCCACCCTGGTCCAATGAAGACAGAGTTGCCCACTCTGATTAGAATGACAACAAGCCAAACAGAGCAAAGGAGATTTCAAGCCAGTCGGAAGGCAGTGGCTGAAAAACTAGTCAGGAGGCCTGAAATTTTGTAAACAGGCTGCCACATTCGAACCATCGAACCATTTTGAACCAGTTCAATTCAAACCAGTTTGATTCAAGCCAAGTTGAACCATTTGTAATGGTGGCCGCCACATTCAAACCATTGGACCATTTCAAACCAGTTCAGTTCAAACTGGGTTTGGTCTAGTTTGAACTTGAATTGAACCAGGTTCAGTTTGAACCAGTTTTGCATACCCCTACTGCCCCCCCTGCTTTTTTTTTTTTTTACAGTGATTGAGTGATTAGAGAGTTGCTCTGTAGAATGTACAATGTAGGTTTGAGTCCTGCTTGCTTCTTCTTCTTTTGTCTGTGGCATAGCTGTTGCTGGACAGGTATTCTACTATTGTCCTTGGCTGGATTCAATCTGGCTGACTTGGTTCCAAGCCCCAGCTCTGTGCATTAAGCTAATGCAGATAACCTCTGGATGAGTATAACTCGTATGACTCCTGTATAGCTTTTCTTGTTGTTTGTCCTTCTTTCTCCCCTGGCAAAAGAGCAACATGCATGACTGGGCCATAGGACAGCACAGGCCCTCTGTAAGGGATTGCTATTGGAGTTTCTCCTTTCAAATAACCAATTAAGAAGGTTCTATGGCTTCCTTGGCAATTTGTTCCATGGCCAAACTAATTCTATAATTTCCTAATCCTCAGTCTTACTTTGCGCTGCACCATCTTGAACATGATGCTACTTACTCTTAGTAAACAGACGCCATTCCTCTTCTTTATGACAGCTTCTTAAGTAATTAAGAACTGCAATTCTGCACCTTATACAGATCGTCTTCATCTAAGCCATCATGCTCATCCTCATATTTTCTATGTTCCAGACACTTTGCAATCTGTCAATTTTGTTACTGTCCTCAAAATCCTTTCCCATTTCTTTTTATCCTCCTTAAAATATGGTTTTAAGGACTGCTAAAATAATAGAGGCCCAGCAAGCAGAAAGACAGTCTTGTGCAGCAGTTAGAATTGCACTGGAGATCTGGTTCAACCCCCTGCTCAGTCTTGAAGCTAATTGGCTGCCCCTGGACTACACACTGTCCATCATTATAACCTAATTCATAATTGTGGGTATGAAGTTGAATAGCCTCACCTGGAGCATTTAAAGGCAGGGCAAAGGGCTTGGGGAGGGGGCAGAAGGGTGGGGGGGTGCCAGTGCCCCAATGGGTGCCTGCCACCACCCAGATTTCAAAGGGATTGGGCAAAGGGCTGATTTTTCTAGTTTACACGTCTTTAAGATTTCCCCATAGGGAATGATGGGGATTCCAGCAAATGTATCACTTCATGTCGAGGGGAAAGGCGTGGCCCAGAGCGGAGTGTGGTGGTTGGTAGTGCCCAATGGTAGTAAGGAACCCAATACTCCATGGGTTAACAACCCATGGGGGTGGTTGGCACCCTATGTGTACAACACCACCACTCACTCTGGGCCACCCCAGTGCCCCCCAAGTGGAGTTATAGGGCTGCTGAAACCTCCATTATTCCCTAAGGGGGAAAATCTTAAAGATGCGTAAACTTCATTAATTCTTTAAAAATCACCCTTTGCCCAATTCCTTTCAAATAATTCTGGTAGCTTCCTTGCCCCCATTGGGCACTACCACCCACCACACTCCTCTCTGGGCCACCCCTTCCCCACCCCCGACATGAAGCTTTACATTTGCTGGAATCCCAATTATTCCCTATGGGAAAAATCTTGAAGATACGTAAACTTCAAAAAATCACAAATAACCAGCCCTTTGCCCAATTCCTTTTAAATTTGGGTGGTAGCTTCCACTCATTAGGCACTATCACCCCCCACTATTTTTTGCCCCAGGACCCTTTTTTGATCCAAATCAATTCAGATTCAGAAATATTTGTGTACAAAAAGAAACAGGGGTGTTTTGTGGGGGGTCAGATTCGAACCCTAAATGAAATGGGGGTGTTTCAATTTGGGTCCGAATAGAAACACAAAAATTGTTTTGTGCACATCTCTAACACACACACCCCAACACACACACACACATCAGATCTCCTACACACAAATTGGGCTTTACCTTCTGAATTTCAACTCATCCTGATTCATCTCTCAGTTTTTAAAATTCTGTATTTTACCGAGTTTTTCTGGATACACAGGAGCATCTGCCAGGGAGAGGCACTGACCTATGGTCTTCACATAATCATTAGCATGATAAGAGCAAAGCATGCTGTAGAAGTGCAAATGGAGGTTGCCTTGCAGATGCAAAGAGTGGAAAAACCAGTTTTTAGGCAGCAAGCGCTTTGAAAGTTCCAGTCACAAAACCTGGATGTATATTCCTGTTAACTTGTTTGAACAATATTAGTCTGCTTGCTTAAGATTTTCACTGGTTAAAAAAGAGGTTAAACAAACAAACTGCTAAAAAGCACACCCCACATGGGTTGGAAAAAGGAGAGGGGTGGCATCCGCCTCCTCTGGGAGCCAATGCCATTGGCTAGAAAGAAAAGATAGAGGCACACAATGGGAACCAGCACACAAAGAAAATCCGAGAGCAGAGAGGCGGGGCTGCTTCCCTAAGCCCTGAGTCCACTTCAAAGTGGTTTCTCTCACTCGATACTCCGAGAGCTAAAAGCCCTGTATGGGAGACCTCCTGTGGTTGGAGGAATGTTGAGATGCGAACATAATTAATAAAGAGATCTTTATTGCCTTTTCAAAAGGCTTGGTGGTGAAGACTGGCAGCAATTTGAATGATTTGCAAAATGGTGTTAGCAAACCCTATTTATAAACATCTGCCATGTCCCTTCATTTGTCCTTTTTTATAAACTGTAAAGCTCGCAAGCCATGACATTTCTATGTAATGAAGAGGAATACATTCCTCTCACTAGGTCAGCAATCCCAGATACAGGCCTCCATCTCCATCTCACACAACACTAGAACCAGGGGTCATCCCATGAAATTGATTGCCAGGAAATCTAGGACCAACAAACGGAAGTGTTTTTTCACACAACACATAATCAACTTGTGGAATTCTCTGCCACGAGATGTGGTGACAGCCAACAACCTGGATGGCTTTAAGAGGGGTTTAGATAACCTTATGGAAGAGAGGTCTATCATCAGCTACTAGCTGGAGGGCTGAAGACCACCTCCAACCTCAAAGGCAGGATGCCTCTGAGTACCAGTTGCAGGGGAGTAACAGCAGGAGAGAGGGCATGCCCTCAACTCTTGCCTGTGGCTTCCAGCAGCATCTGGTGGGCCACTGTGCGAAACAGGATGCTGGACTAGATGGGCCTTGGGCTTGATCCAGCAGAGCTGTTCTTATGTTCTTATATGCTTGGAAAATATCATTTGATTTGTCCCTTCCAGAAATATTGCTTTACATTTGCAAGTGAATTTTCTTCACTTCTTTTTGGAGCCCGGATGCACTCATCTTCTAGAAGAAATTGTATCCAATGAATTCAGTAGCAGAAGTTTTATAAAAATAGGCCATTCTGAATAATTATGGTAGAAACTTCCTATGATAACTTTCTAGGCTGTGTGACATGCTTGAGAGAACAGCTGCTTCTGAACGGAATATGGAATTCTAAAGAGAAATTACTCATTCTAATTTCGAGCTATATCTCCAACCACATCCCAAGACACTCCTGCAAAAGGAGGCCATATGAATTAAAATACAATCATCTGCCATGAATTGTCTCAATGCGGTGGGCTACATAGTTATATAAAGATGCTGCAATGCTAGCACAGAAATTACAGAATTTGATCTCGTCCCCAAAATGCAGATGCCCTGTGGTTGCAAGTTTCTTATAAACTGGAAAATATTACAGTGTAATGCTAATCTTCTGAAGCCAAAAGGAGAACTCTCATTATTTTAGTAGAATTTTGGCTTGTCTCAGATTCAGAGCCTTCTGAATTATGGTGCTATTTGGCAAATTGTTACTAAATATAAATCTAGGTGTCTTGGAATGTGGTGAACAGACTGGTGGGATTGGGACTAGCTTTGCAAACCCAAAAGGCTAAGCTGAGGCCTGTATCTGGGATTGCTGACCTAGTGAGAAGAATGTATTCCTCTTCAGTACATAGAAATGCCATGGCTTGGGAGCTTTACAGTTTAGACAAAAAGACAACTGAAGGGACATGGCAGATGTTTATAAAACTTAACATTGTACAGAGAAAGCAGATGGAAGGTTCCCACATTTCCTCATAATAGCTTTGGATCATCAAATGAAATTGATGGGCAGTAGATTTGGGACAGAGAAAAGAAAGTTCTTCAATACACAGAATTATTACATGGAATTCACTGCCACAAAATAGAATGGTGAGCACTGGTTTAGCTTCTCTTTAGAATGAGATTAGACGAATTTTGGAGGCTACACTTGTTATTTATTTGTACCTCGCCCTGCAGACCTTAAAAGGGTTCCTCTTCTATGTTTATTAGTCATCATAGTTATATAGAACAGACAGATTCAGAAGCTATATGTCTCTGCATACCAGTTGCTAGGAAGCAAAAGTGAGAAAGGGCTCTTGGCTTTATGCCCTGATTGTGCGCTTCCCAGACTGTCTGGGAAGCCACTGTGAGAAATGGGATGATGGACTAAATGCAATAGAGATGTGCACAAATTGGGCTTTTTGTTTCAATTTGAGCTTAAATCAAATCACAAATACTCAAATCAATTTGTCGAAATGGCTGGTAAGATTCAAGTTATTCAGCCATAGAGGACAATGGGGAACTCAAATCACCCCATTGTTCCTCATGGGTAGGTTCTAGGGACACCAAAGTTGTTTGGGTGGTAGGGAATGATGGGTGCCATCGATATAACCAACCCACAAAAGAAATGGGAAAGCAGGCTTAAAAAAAATCCCCCCCCCAAACCCCATAGGACCTTATGGGTTTTTTTTGGGGGGGGGTTAATTTTTTAAAATCACCAACTTGCCTATTTCTTTTGTGGGTTGGGTGGTAGGTAGTACCCATCATGTCCTACCACCTAACCCACTCTGGTGTCCCTAGGGGCCTATCCATGGGGATCAGTGGGGTGGTTTGATTTCCCCATTGTTCCCTATGGGCGAAACAAGAAGAGTGCACAAACTTTGTGACCCTCCCTTGAAAAATGCTGCATAACAGAAACACACAGTCCCTCCCAACACATAACAACACATTTTGACAAACACATGGTCCAAAAACGGCCAAAAAAAGAATCACTGACCCAGAATCTACTGTCAGCCCCAGTGCCTGTGCTGCAGTAACATCATTGGAACAAGTGGTTCTCTCACACACAACTATGACATTGCAACAACTGCCACAGAAGCACCCTTAGCAACGCGCAAGCATGGCCATAAACTCAACTAGAACAATGTCTTCAGCCACATTTTGTCTGAGTACACCTTGCAATGCAGAATTTAGACTGCAGAGAAGACCAGAGCAGTGACTGAAGCACAAGTTAGTCTCCAGGCCAGACACGGAATTCATCACAGCAATCACCAAGCGATATTACACAGAAAGCTGCCAATGCCCATTTCTTGCCACAACACCATCTCACAAACAGACCAATGATAGGCAAGCAGGCACCCAAATTTTGTCTTTGTCAATCTGAGAGCCAGAAAAACCAGATAAAGAGCAAGCAATAGCACAGATCTGTCTGTCTGTCTATCTATCTATCTATCTATCTATAATTTTTATTTTTATTATTTGTATTAATGAATGATGGACCAATGGCATATTATACTCAGTGCTGAGAAAAGAGAATTATATAATCATGGGCCAATTGTCTGACAAGAAACAAAGCTTCTAGACTCTTAACATGAGAATGACTCTTCTTTCTTCTCTTCTTCTCCAATGTAAGTATACATTCCTGCCTGCCTGTCATGGAGATATCACCAAGGCCTCAGATTGGTGCTGGGCCCCAGTGGACAGCCTGACACAAGGGTCAGGGCACCAATCCATCATCTCATCATTCGCCATGGTGGTGGTGGTGTGGGTGTGTGTCTGCATTGTCAGCAGCACTAACAGACTGACACATATGGGTTTGGGGTTGGCCAGGGCGGAGTGCGCTGCCAGAAGTGCTGCAGTGGGGTGGGGGTGACCATGAGTCACTCATCCTCCATGCCAAACTCTGTATAGCCCAGCAGGGGGAGATTGGCCTTCAGGAAGACCAGCTGCTCCACCATCTCAGCATCCAAGTGTGATCCAAGTGGGTGACACCATATCCCCGGCCCTGAAGAACACCTTCTCAATCTGGACACTGGTTGGTGGGCATGAGAGTAACTGTCCTGCAACCACTACCAAGTCTGACTTGGAGATGCATTGCCCAAAACTGGGTTGGCTCCGTCTCCCATCCTGCCACCTGCTCCTGCAGGTACTACAGGACACAATATTCTGCACTGCTGCAGGGCTCAGTGGGCTCCTCTTATCCCCTTGGCAAGGTGACAAACAACCCTTCCATGAACCACCAGGTGTCCATGGAGGCAGAAATGCTAGCTCACTTGGCCCTGCCAAGGACACCACACTGCTGGACCGGGAAGTAGCAGCGCTGCTATGGATGGACTGCACACTTGCAGTAGGTGCTCCAGCACTCTCCTCCTTGTTGTGTCCCAGCTTTATTACCCCAGCTTGGCAAACCTCTTCAACCAGGAGATCCCTCCACCTGACCAGCAGTGATTGCTTTGCCCTTCATCCTGGGGCCAAGTGTATGCTGAGTCGATCCACCACTCCGGTCCTCAGCCAAGCTGATTGGTTCAAAAGTGTTCAGCAAGGTCTGGAGCTCACCCACTATCCTCTTGAGGAGAAGAGCAGTGGGCAAAGCCTAGCTCAGCAGTGCTGTCTGAGCACACTAGCTGTTCATAACAACAAAGAATGACTCGAATGCCGGGACAACCTCAGAAATGAGCGCCCAGTCCTGGTTGGATAGGTTGCAAACTTCCAAGCCACACTCCTTGCCAGGGCTTGAATGTCTGCCTCTTGCTCATGCAGGTGCTGGAACAAGAGAAAGGTGGAGTCCACCAGTTTGGAATATCCTGAGGGAGCAGGTGTTCAGGTAGGTGGAATTCAAGCTGCCTCTCTTTGATCCTTCCCCTCCTCTTTTTGCTCTGTTGAAAGTGAGCTGCTATTTTGTGGCACCTCTCCACAAGGACAGCCATGGGAGCAGTAGGTTGGTGTCCAGTGCCTGTTGACAGGATTGCACAGCCCCAGAAGCCCAAGTGCATCCTGCATGACCAGGTATTATTGTGAACTACACCTGATTTAACACTCTGTACATGCTCAGAGGGAAAGAGGCAAAGTCACATCATACACAAACTGAATTGGTTCTTGGAGATGGTGACCATGTAGGATCTGGGCGCGCAAACAGAGATAGAGAGAGACACACTCAGAAAGTTCAAAGGGCTTTATTATAAAAAGTTGCTCATCAGGATAAAATAATCCACATTAAAAACATGTTTCTGATTCAAAGTGTAGTGTAATGTGCCTAACTAACATATGTGAAATCGGTCCAGAGCTGGTGACCCTGTCTAGGCCTTGGTTGATCTCTGGAATGGAGAGGTGGCCCGGGCTGTTGACACGGTTGCCCCCAAGCGCCCTCTCTGGCTTGGTGGAGCCCGTTCTGCTCCTTGGTTTTCCTCGGAGCTTAGGGCGATGAAGCAACTCGGACGATGGCTGGAGTGACGCTGGAGGAAGAGTCGTCACGAATCCGATCGAACACGAGCTAGAGCCCATTTTAGGGACTACGCCGTGGTGGTGGGGGCGGCGAAGAAATGTTTTTTCTCCGCCTCCATTGCGTCTGCTCAGTGCAGACAAACAGAGCTGTTTCATGTGGTAAAAACCTTGCTCCACACATCCCCCCAGACAATGGGGGAGGAGTCATCTACAGCTCTTTGTGATCGGTTTGCCTGTCGCTTTGCAGATAAAGTCGCTTGCATCCAGGCTGACCTGGACTCCAGAGTTTTGGCAGTTCTGGCAGACGTGCCTCTGGTACCATCTGGTCCCGTTGTTTTGGATTCTTTTCAGTTGGTGCGGCCTGAGGATGTGGACAAGATCCTGGGCAGTGTGCGGGCGACTTCGTGCGCTCTTGACCCTTGCCCTTCATGGCTAATAAAAGCTGCCAGGGAGGGGACAGGCCGATGGCTGGAGGTGATCGTTAATGCTTCGTTAAGGGAGGGCAGGATGCCATCGTGCCTTAAGGAGGCGGTGGTAAGACCTCTATTAAAAAGGCCCTCCCTTGATCCCTCCAACCTGGACAATTATAGACCTGTGTCTAACCTTCCCTTGCTGTGTCTAACCTTCCCTGTGTCTAACCTTCCCCAGGGGGCCCCTGCTCCGGGTGCCGACAATGAGGGAGGCCCGGCTGTCGTGCACTCGGGACAGGGCCTTCTCTGTTGCTGCCCCTAGACTCTGGAATGCTCTCCCGGTGGCCATTTGTTCCTCAGACTCCATCACAGCTTTTAGAAAGCTTTTAAAGACTTGGCTTTTTACCCAGGCTTTTACATAATCGTCTTTTACTGCTGTTCTTGTGTGGTTTTATCTGTTGTCTTGTTTTTATGCCTGTTTTTAGCTTGATGTTTTTACTGCTTTTTACTGTATGTTTTTAATTTTTGTAAACCGCCTTGGGGTTTTCTTTTAACGAAAGGCGGTATAAAAATGTAAAAATAAATAAAAATATAAATAAATAAATAAATAAATAAATGTGTGTGCAGTCAGTAATTACAGATATCTAATATTCTAACAAATCCTAAATAAAACATTTAGAGAGAAGCAGAGAAAGAAGGAGGAAGCGTGGGCTTAGGAAGGGGGTAGCAGTGATTAGTAGGAAGGAGGGAAGAGGGATCCAAGGCTTGTGAAGGCAGCATATTACCAGGATCAGAGGCTTGAGAATGGTGGATCTTTCAGCTGAAGGAGAGGGGCTGCAGCTGGGAACAGCAACTTAGGAGTGGTGCTCTGGCTTCTGGTGGTCAAGCACGCTGGTCAAGCTCAGAGCGAGGCAGAGAGTGAAGGTACCATGGCTGGGGAAGTCTTGACTTCTCACTGCACAGTGGAAGTCACAGACAGTTCCTGTCCATGGACAGAGTTCCTGCTTGTTGCCCTGCGGCTTAGCAGCAAACCCTTGGATTGCTCATGAGCAGATCTTGCTTGTAGGCAAAAAACTGCTAATCTGCCATGTCCAGAGACTCCTTCTTATAGTTGTATTTTCCTTTTATCCCCATAGAGTCTGTTCAAATCTCCTCATCTTTTCCTGGGTCCCCAGAAAGGTGACAATGCTGTTACCTTCTGGATAATGTCTTTTAATTATTCAGGATATTAGCTCAGTCCAGGGAGATCTTAATCTCATCTTCTGTTAGCTGCTATCTTGAGGAGGGGACATTGCCCAAAGCAAATCTGCATCTCTGAGCTGCAAATGGGCCTCTTCTCTTGTCCCCAGATTTGGGCCTGGTCCCAGAAGGTGTTAGTAAAAGAACGAAATCTACAGGTGTTCTCCTAGGGTGGAATTTCTATAGACAGCAATGGAGTAATCCCCTTTGAGCATAGCAGAGCAATCATTGACAAAGATTAACATAGACTTCTTGCAACAGAAAAGGGGAGATCAGCCCCTGGCCTCTTCCACAGATATTATCTGATAATGGGTTACATTTTAGCATATTGATTAGCTCAGGCCTAGCCCTTGTGTTTCTGTGAATGCCCATTTCACAATACAATGCTGGATTGCCTCTTCCTTCACAAAGCAGTTGAGATCTGGGTGTCAGTTCACCCTGAGTCCAGGCATTTAATTCATTTCTTAATAAAATGGAATCAAGACACAGGCCTGGGTTCCATGTAACTCTGGGTTGGTGGCTCTGGGTTTAATGTTGGGGTCAGGGGGGTGTCCCCAACAGTTTAGAGTGTGTGCCACACAATGGATAGACAGAAATGTAGCCTGTTTGGCTGCCCTAATTATATTGGTGGCATTGTCGGTGACCATGAACCCTTGGTGAAGGTTTGACTGCCCAAACAGCCATTACCTCACCTGGTGATCCATGGCTGCTGACAGCTCACCTGCCATGTGCTCTGTCTCTAGCACCTCTACATGCAGCACAGCTCACCTGTGCTTTGCTGCATGGGAGAGGCTGCCTATGCCACCAGCAGCAAATGTCTCCTCACTCTTCTGCCCCACCAGTGCACAGTGAGAGAAAGCAGTGTGCCTTGCACTGGGACTTTCCCACAGATCCATGATGAAGTGCACACTGGTGTCAGGTGCTGCTGACACAGCCTCCATACATGAATAGTATAGAGAGGGCACCACCATCCTGCTAAAGTTGCAGCATGAGAGGATGTTGCACTCAGAGCACACAGTTAGAGCAGCTGGCAGAAGCTGCCATTCTCCACCAGATGGAATAGCTAGTGCAAAGCAATCATCACCCCAATGGCCAGGGTGATGAGATAAAGCTCTGGGCAACAAGACCGCTTGCCCACCAACTGTACCCACTGCACAGTCAGTTTCCCCTGTTTGGGAGCAGGAGCAAGTTCTTTGCTCCTATCTGAGAACACATCAAGCCTCTTGCTGCCAGTAGGAGCAGGGCCTTCCAGGTGATGCTGTCACAGGTGCTGCAGCGTCCCTGTCATCCCAAGATGCTTGGGGTCCTTAACTCCACTGACCTGTGTCCTACAGTGGATGCAGACAGCATGGTGTGGGTCACCATGGCAGAGCTCAAAGTGATCCTACAACATGCTGCTCTCAGTTAGGGACCATTTTTGTGGTGGTGGTACTGGGGCTGCTGGTTCATTCTGGGGGCTGCCACTACCACTGCCCTTCATCAGGGGCTGACAAGTTACAGGAACAACTGGAATGACTTCTGCCAGAAGGGTTTGTCTCACCTTCTGGCATCTTCAGCTGGAGGCTTCCACTCTGACATCTTTGGCTGGAGTCTACTAGGTGTTGCTCTCAGAAGCACTCTGGGCTGAGCAGACACTGGGACTCAAAATCTGTGGGGAGCATAGGTGGGCACAAGTCAGGCACTCACCCACCCAAACAATAAAAACAAATCCCCCCCCCCCAAGAGAAACAGAGGGATCCTGGCAGGCTGGGCAGGATCAGCCTACAAAATTCAAAAATCAATCCACTAGGCAGAACATGTAGAGCAGCAGCAAATGTGGCAGGGCTGCAAAAAAAAAAAAAAGAAAGAAAGAAAGAAAGAAAGGTAGCACAGCACCACAATTATTACAGCCACTGGGGGCTGGCTACAAGCAAGTAGAATTTTTGAAAAAACAAGAAAACAAATTCCAAGCAGCCAGCACCAGTTCAAGCCACTGGGGCTGCTGTTTAAGAAATATATAGAAGAAAATAAAAGCAGTGGCACTACAAATGAAAAGGGTTTTTAAAAAATAGAGAGAAAGTCAGATAAGCCCAGCAGGCACTTTCTGTCTCTCTCTTTCCCCACTCACTGCGCCAGGCAGGCAAGCCCAGACCACCACTGCTGCCTCCACCAGTCTCTGCTCTCCTCTCAGTGCTACTGCAGCCTCTCTCCTATTCTTCTCTCCTGAGGCACAAATGGCTCTCTGTCTCTCTGCCTCCAAGCAGCCCCTTAAATACATTTTGAAAATCCTTCCTTTGGCCTCCCCGCCTTGATCCCTCCCCCCAGTCAATGGGGACACAGTTGCCCATGCCAGTACTTGATTTGAATGACAACAAGCCAACCAAGAAGCAAGGAGATCTCAAGCCAATTGGAAGCCAGTGCCAGAAAATCAATCAGCCAGGGGAAAACATGGAGAAAAAATGCACCTGCAACTCGAATCACTTGAATAGATTCAAACTTGAATTGGGGGTGAATCAATTTGACCCTTCATTTTAGGGGTGATTTTATTTGAATCTGAATCACCCAAATCACCCTGATTCAAGCTTGAATTGATTCAAATTGAATCTGATTACTCATCTCCAAAATGCACCTTTGGTTTTATTCAGCATGGCTCTTCTTGTTTTCTTATATGTGTATGTTCACATCGCTAACAGTACCTGATCTGTGCTGTAGAAACGAAAACTGCACCTGCTTATCTTCTAAATAAAAAATGTTACATATTATGCAATATGGGCTTTGATTCAGACATCTTCATTATGAGGCCATACCTCAGTGATAGAACATCTGCTTTGCATGTAGAAAGTTCCAGTTTCAATCTCTGGCATCTTTAGGAATGGCTAGGAAATATCCATCTGAAACTTTGGAGAGCAGGTGCCAGTCAATGTAGAAAGTAACGAGCTAGATGGACCAATGGTCTGATTCAGTATAAGGCAACTATCTATGTGCCTGTCCTCTTTTGATAGTAATGAAGGTTCATATGATAGCATGAATGTCAACTTTTCAAATTTTCAAATGTCAAATTTTCCAAAAAAAATCCCACCTGAGAAACCATCTTTTTGCCCAAGCTTTCTCAGATTCCTAAACTTGTTTTTAGGTTTTAATCTCGGTTATTTTAAAATTGTTAAATTGTTTTAAGTTTTTTGTATATGTTTTTAACTTTTTATGCTATTGTTAACCACCCAGAGATGAAAGTTTGGGGCAGTGTACAAATCTGATAAACAAACAAACAAACAAACAAATAAACTTTGCATGAGACCCAGGTATTATTATTACTATGCACACTGTATATCATGGCATTAGTACTTTCAGAGGCAGTTTGCTACTAGTAAAGGACTAACTCTCCACCGAGATGATAAATAATTTATAATGAAAAGCAGTACTTAGAAGAGTGGCTTAATTTGTGCACTTTAGCATTGTCAGTGTTCTGAACATGGCAAAAAATAGCCATAATATTTGGCTGTGACTCTTTGATAACTTACATAGTTAGAGTGGTAACAAGAGGCTTCTCCGCATTTTGTCTGCAGGCTAATCCATTTTGGTTCCCATGTGGGCCCTCTCATAAGCTGAGCATTCAATCACAATATGATGAAGCAGTGGGAAGGAGCTGCATTATTCCTCAGTGATATCACACAGGCACTGTCTAATAGATGTTCATGACATTCATTCATTCAACCACATTTCAGGCTGAAATCCAAACTGCACTTTCCCAGCAATAAGATCTTGGCTTTTGAATGCTGGTAGATTGTGGTGTGCCAGACACAGATGTGCTTCCTTGAGTGAATAGGTAAGGATACTATGCAACAAATGATAAATAAATACACAGCTGTATAAACTGAATATCTGGAATGGTCCTAAGCATACTTACTTGAAAGTCAGTTCCAGTGGCTCAGATAAAGGCACTTAGGAAAAAACGTAATTCATCTCTCCCTTCCAAGTGCAGTGCAGCAAAATTAAGATTGAAATCTTAAATAAATGTACAAGACTTTTATTCGCTTTTAAAGGTGAAACTATATTGTCCTACCTGAATAACAATCATGTTTTCACGGTCAGTGCAGCAAAAAAATGAAGCTGTCTTCTAAAGCATAACAGCCCTGTTTTTCTGGGGATTTTCCTTTCTTTTTATTTTTTCTGGCATGTTTTTCTACTGATTAGGATCGGTGGATAGACGAGCCCCCTGCTCTGGACTTAGTGAGTCGGCCCACCTTGGAGGACTGGCCTACCCAAAGCGGGCTGATGCACTAAGTCCGGGGCAGAGGGCTGGTCTATACACCGCAGAAGGCAGGTAGACAAAGCCTCTGCACTGGACTTAACACATTGGCTTATCTTGTAAGACTGATCTACCCACCTACCCCAACTGGAAGACCAGCTCTCCCTGGAAAAACAGGCCTCAAAATAGCAGTCAAAACACTCAAAACATTTCAAGTTGAAATGGGACGGTTTTGATTTGAGCTCAAAAGAGGCCCTTTATTTTAAGAGTGTGTTATTTCAAGCTCAAAACACTCAAAATGGCCTGTTTTGAGCTTGTATCAATTTGAGCACAAATCGATTTGCACATCTCTAGTAGACTGATGGGTGTGTGGATTTTTTAAATTGATGATGGCCTAGGGATGTGCACAAATTGATTTTTTTAATTTGATTTGTGCCAAAATCAAATCACCCCTGATTTGTTTTGTGTCCAAATCTACCCCCCAATCACCCCAGATTCAATTTGTATTTGATTTGGTTCGATTCAGATTCGGATCAATTGGGACCACTTAACAAGGTCCTAGGGGACCTTGGGTGGTGGGTAGATCCCCATGGGTGCCACCTACCACCCAAATCTAAAGGTGGAGGGGCATTTGGTTGATTTTAATGAATTATTTTAGTCTTTACTGATTTTGTATATTTCTGCCATAGGAAATAATGGGGATTCAAAGTTCCCCTATCCTAACCCTGACATGGATCTCCAGCTTTCATTTTTTTAAAAAAACTAAGCTCTAGCCCTTGTAGAAGTGGAGTTATGGAGCAAAATGTGCAGTCATTATTTTTCAAGTGTTTGGATTCTTTGGTGTACAAAAACCTTTCCTCATAATGAATCCCCATGAAGATTCATTGCACATCTTCATTTCTTCTGTTCATTTGGACTGTCATTGGACAGTGCCAACTGTCAACTGTCATGTGCCAACTACAACCCGCTCCCCCCCCCCCGCAAGGCAGTGGGGTACTCATTTTATTTTTTTAGAAATATTGAAGTGTTAAATTCTTTGGTGTCTTATTAAACAACTTCATTTCTTCTGTCCATTTTGATCCCACTGCTTTGCAGGTGGGTGTGGGGAATTAGTGGCATCCCATGTTCCATCTACCCCCCCCCCCCAACCCACAAGCCACTCAGTTTATATTTTAGGAATTTTTTAGGTGTTTGACTCTTTGGTGTGTAATGAATCCTTATAGGGATTCATTATGAGAAAAGGTTATTCGATATAAAAAGCCTAAATGCTTGAAAAAAGTTCCCAGAACTTAAACTGAGTAGTTTAAGTAGTTTTCCCCACTGCTTTGCAGGTGGGAGGGGTGTGTAGTTGGCACATGGCAGTTGACAGTTGGCACTGTCCAAAAGATAGTCAAAATGAATAGAAGAAATGAAGGTGTGTAATGAATCCTCTTAGGGATTCATTGGGGAAAAGTTATTATACACAAAGAATCCAAACACTTGAAAAATAGTGACCAAACATTTTGCTCCATAGAGCTTAGGTTTTGTGTGTGTGTGTGTGTGTGTGTGTTTTAAATGAAAGCTGGAAATCTGGGGGAATTAATAGGAGCAACCCAAATCTTGAATCAATTCGAATCAAATCAGGTGTGATTTGATTTGGACCCAAATCTAGCCAATGGACCACAGGGATGATTTGTTCCTTTCTCCAAATCACCCGAATCAGCTAGATTCAGGTACAAATCGGCCTACAAAGGAGAAAGCGGTCCTTAAGCAGTTTCAAAATTGTCTAAAAGGCACAAGATGCAGCAATCTGCTGGAACAGATCAGATCTGTCCCTGGATGGGAGACATCACTGGTGGCTCAAAACTTCTGTGGACTTGAGGCAGGATGCCGTATCCTGTCCTGCTTTCACTCACCCTCCTCACCTCTTTCTCCCTTAAAAAAAACAACAACAGGAAGTAGGGGAGCACCTCACTTTCTCACTGGTGCCCCAATGATCTGCTGCCTGAGGCGACCACCTCACCTCACCTCACCTCACCTCATGGAAAAGCCACCCCAGGGAGACTGCCTGGGAATCCTGTGCAAGCTTGCTCAAGTTCGCTCATGGAAGAACAATGGAATTTAAAAGTGATACATAAATGAAAGGGATGTCCTCATTGAGGAAATAAGCATTAATCATGTACACAAGAGTGTGGTGGACCAAATCACACCAGATTACCTCTGTAGGGTCAGCTGGCATTCAGGAGCCCTGGGAATGCCTTGTGAATTCCAGTACTGGCATGCCACAGGCACATCTGGCAGTGTGAACAGACAATGAGACTGTTCACATGAGCAGTCTGATGGATAAATTCCAGGTATTCTGGGTTTGATTAATGAGTAGAGGCCATCACCGTCTATCAGGGTCAAGCTTTTATTGATCATGACATGCCAGGTGTCTCTCTTTCAAGAGTGAACACCTCCCCCCCAGGCTTTTGGCAAGTGTCTTTTATACTGTTTACATACAGGCTATAGGATTGAGTACCGAGCCTATCAGAGGCCAAGGTTTCATGGTAAACACCAATCATAGTATTACAAGCAGAATAAAGCTTAGCCATTGGTAGATAGGGTGAACCAATTACAAGGCAGAAACCAGCAATAATGCACCAATCAGGTTTAGCTGTGTTTATCTCTAGTCAGGCAGGGCAAGGTATGGTCAGCAGGTGCTTATCTCTATTCAGGCGGAGCAGAGTATTGTATCCAGGAAAAGGGGCCCTGTAACAGCAGGGTATAGAAACTTGTGACCTTTAGGGCTTCTGTAGGTGACACAACTAGTTGAAAGGGGATAGTGGAATTTTCCTTCATCAAACCCTACCCAGACTTGGGCAGCCCTACCTGGGTAGGGCTGCTTGTGTGAAGCACCAGGATCAAGGCCAATCCAAGTGTTGCCTCCCTGGGTAGTCTGGGAATTTTCCCCAGGCTTTTACCCGGGTAAAAGATTAATTAAAATGAATTGATTATAATGTTTAAATGATTTTAATTGTAAATCACTCAGAGATAAAAGGGCACAAGCATGTCCTTTTACCCAGCTTCAGGGTTGTGTGTGTGATACAGACACAGAGCTGGTTGCCTAGAGCACCTGGCTTGAGGGGAAATCCCTCAATGCACTGTGTTCCTCATGCAGTGCATTTAGGGATATCTGGAGGCTGGGCTTCATTTTCCAGTTAGCATATCCCCTGCTAACTGGGCAAAGAGGCACCTTTTACTGTGGTGATTCTCTTTATTTAGCAGGGGGAGAATAACTGGCCCTATCCACCCCCAGCACAGGACCTCCAGTGACTGTTGCCGGTGTCTATCTTGTGTTTCTTTTTAGAATGTGAGCCCTTTGGGGACAGGGAGCTATATATATATAGATAGATAGATAGATATAGATATAGATATAGATATATAGATATATATATTTACTCTGTGTAAACCACCCTGAGCCATTTTTGGAAGGGCGGTACAGAAATCTAATAATAATAATAATTATTATTATTATTATTAATTCAATTTCTATACCAAATTCTATATTTCTATTCTATATTTCTATTCTATATTTCTATATTATAGAAATATATATATTTCTATAATAATAATAATTTTCCTAGCCTCCAGAGATCCATGCTGCTCAGAACAATGAAGAACGTGTGGGTGCATGAGCCATGTGCCACACAGAAGACAATTGATCATCGGGGGGCGGGGAGGTTCGACCCTTCTCTCCCCGCCCCCTAGAAACAGTCATGTGTATGACTTTAATATGTTTTTCTCATGTTTAGAGTGAGGGAGAGGCATGCTTCTGCAAAACAAGCAGCGTGTACTTACAACAAGTTTTAGACAGGACTATTACTTTATTGTAGTTGTGACCTTGAAATTTGTCATAATCTTTGGAGGGGCTACACTGCCTTGGGTGCTTTAAATCCTTGCCATTGTACAATCCAAGCAGATCAGAATAACCTATATTCCACTGATAGATCTCAGCAGTGAACATTTTTTCTTTTGCAGCCTCAAAGTTTCTTAGATCTTAGAAGTATTAGACAGGTTTAGCGCTCATGAAAAAAAAAAAAAGCAAAAGGCATTCAGAGTGCTTGCTCCCTACAATATATAAATAGTTGGATTTACGCACAGCTGCCCTTTTTTATATTTCCTAAACTCTAGCATTTACATTTTTAAATATGTTTTCTGTTTGGCAGCTTGCCATGACATTATTACTTTATATTCCCTCTCAATGTCAACTCAGCTGTTGGGGCAGGGGGGAGGAGATGTAAGTTATTTTAGCAACATGAAAGGCTCCAATAGATAATCCAGCATTTCCACCCATTTTAATCACCTAAATTAGCCACGGTTGTAAGCATGAAACACATCATAAATATGACATATTTTTGCAGGAATAAAGGTAGCAGTAAGTTCTGGCTTATTATAAAATATTTAAAGTTGCTTTAATACTTTTAGAATAAGAGGTTTCATAATGAAGCTTGGAGTGTTTATGAGAAGCATCCAGACAAGCAAGCTCATGCTGGTTTTCTAGCATTGGAGAGAACTTAATTAACATTAATTGAATATTTAATAATGAAAAGGGAGCAACCTGGAGTGCAAGAGAAACAGCCTTTTGAAACTATTGAGAAGAACATTGAAAGCAAAATATAGTTCCTGGGATAGAAAGGCCTATGTTCTTTGTTCTGTGTGCCCATTAGAACGTTTCTGGTCCCATTCTCACCACAGCCATTCTCAGGAGTATTGCAGCATTTGAGGCAATGCATGAAATATTGCCTTGTTCCATTATTATCCTGGTGGGGTCCTTGTGGGGTCCTTTCAAAACTGGACCTTGCATGCTTTGAAAGTGGCATGAGATGTGGAAAGGAATGAAGGTTACCAGCGGCCTCCTCTTCCCTCCTTGTGCTTCTTGCAAACGTTGCAAGGAGTGAGGACAGGCACTCCTTGCAATACTTGGAAGGTCCAGTTTATTTCAAAGAGTGGGTCTGATAGCAGCGGTGGAAGGAATTTCATCACCTTTCTGACACCCCCCTTAATCCACTCACTGAGGCAACCACCACGACTTGCCTCATGAGAGGACTGCCCTTGGCCCCTCCCCACTCAAATGTAATCTTTGTTTTTAAATATCTGAAGGCCTATCACAGAGATAAGAAAGTGGACTTGTTCTCTGCTCTTCAGGAGGGCAGGAGGAGTGGAACCAAGGGTTGAAACAAAAAGAAAGCAGGTTCAGGCTAGACATTAGGAGGAATTTCCTCACTGCAAGAGCTGCTTGATGGTGAGCAGTCTGCCTCACAGAGTGCTAGGCTCCCACCCTGGCTGCATTTGAATGGAAGGCCACATGTGAGCACTGTAAGACATTCCCCTTAGAGGAAGGGGCCGCTCTGGGAAGAGCATCTGCATACTTGCATGCAGAAGGTTCCAAGTTCCCTCCCTGGCATCTCTAAGATAGGACTGAGAGAGACTCCTGTCTGCAACCTTGGAGAAGCCGCTGCCAGTCTGTGCATACAGATTGTCAGACCAATGGCCAGACCAATGGTCTGACTCTGTATATGGCAGCTGCCTATGTTCCTATGTCCCTTCCAGTTCAGCAGCATCCAAACTAGTGTTTTGCTAGCACAAGCGTAGGCAAGGTGTAGCTCTCCAAATGTTGCTGAACTACAGCTTCCATCATCCCCAGCTGTAATAAATTGTGGCTGGAGGTGATGGGAGTTGTAGTTCAGCAACATCTGGAGAACCACACATTGCCTACCCTGTGCTAGCATGAAGCTGTTAAGAACGTTGCATAAAGGAAGTTTCTACTACTACGCATATTTATATGCAGCTTTTCAACCAAAGTTTTCAAAGCAGTTTACACAGAACAATAAACATACATAAAATGGTTCCCTGTCCCCAAAGGGCTCACAATCTTAAAAGCAAACTAGAACCAATCTTAGAACCATACTAGTTCTTGAGGTAACAGATGTTGCACTACCTCTAGCAAAACATGGAACACTAGCTAATAGTTGCACAAAGCATAGCACAACCTGTAGTGCAACACATTTGCTGATTGGGGCAATAGGAGGAAGCATTGGTGCCACAGTCTCTTGCGCACTGCCGCTGTTTTCTCTCACCACATCCCCTTCTACAAACGGGGAGTCACCTAGAAGTAGGAATGTTCCCATTTTTGGCTTTGGAGGTAGGTAGCAGAAGGTAGGGTGCCACAAGCGACTTGTGAGAGAGGCAGTGTGAGAGACTTGTAGTGGCACTGCCTTCCCCTCAACATCCTCCACATGAACTATAGGGCCTCAGGGCTGATGCTCAACTTGACTGATCTCAGGTGCCACCCCTGGGAAAAGAGAGGGTTTATTGGACCGCTTCAAGAGGGTTTGGCGGGGAGGGGGGGAGCAACATTTTTCTGCAAATAGTAATATGCAGCAGGTAAAACAATCAGGAGAATTAAACATTTCATTGTGCCATGTCAGCAGATCAAATGCCTGGCAAAAGAGATGCAATCAGCACAAACACCAACCATCTGATCAGTAAATAGGTGCTTGCAGATCTGCATCTCTGGATGAGGGCCAATGTTACCAAGCTGCTGCCTTGCCTCTCTAGCAAAATGTTTTGCCTGGGTAGCAAAATGTTTACCCAGTACGGGAAGGCAGGAGTTGCACTTGAGTCGCCATTTATTTCACCATTCCTAATTTTTAAACAGTGACCCAGCTCTCTGACACAGGGCCTTCCTTATGCATTTCTGAATTCTATGAGAATCTTTACAGAATAAGCTGCAGAGGAAGGCAAAGCAGCACTACTGTGTTATTTACTCAGGCTTGGAATGCAGAAGGCATCACAATGTACACAAATGGTAACAGTGTCTGAAAAGATTCCTGTCTAACTTGACTGCTGTCCAGCAACCCTCAGTGTTACATACCAGACAGGATGATTTCATTTTCAGTGGGAAAGGATGGGAATCTGTGTCATGGAGGTCAGTAAGCCCAGGATCTGCAGTGATTAACAGCAGCTTTCCACCGTTACACAACATGGGCTGCCTCTGAAAAGCATCACATGTATTGTTACTAAGCAAGGAAAGGAGACTTGCTTTACTCCATGTTTCTAAAAGATCAGGCTAGCTATGAAAGCTTATGAATTAACAATATCAAACAGCCACTGCATGGCAAAAGCTTAAGGGCTGTAAGTAGCTCAGACCAGTGGATGCAAGAATCCTGTTTTTATTTTCAAAACGGTTGTTCGGAAATGTATTTACCTCTCTGACTCTCAAAGCCTGCTCCTACTGGGAGGGGTGACAACAGGAAAACAAAGGGGTGTTTTTTTTAAAAACAAAAAACAAAAACCACCCATATAATCTGTCACTCTACACAGGAATTAAAATAGCCAATGCTATTTTAATTTATCCTTTGAATAAAATGGCTCAAAATTATTTGAATTTGAATGAGATTTAATAACTTTCACTGAACCATAATTGCTTTGGCAAGCATCCAAACTCCATGATTATTTTGTACTTCTATGAAAGGATTACACACACGCACGACAGATGCTGTGCTTGTTTACATTCCATGCTATTCTTCTTTCAAAAGTACAAATGAGGTCAGTTTCAGGGGCAGTTAATCTGTTATGCTACTGCAAGACATGAAGACCAGGCCAAGCTGAGACCCCCAATTCATGCCAGCTCGCTGGTTTTATGTGTAGATTTGTTCTTTTCCTTTAGCTGAACTCACTGAAGTTCTCTGCAGCTCTGGGCTGCTTCAGATAATACCCATTCCCCAAATTTGTTTATCACCGGGAAGGCAGTTGGGGCACACCTCCCCTCCTTGCCTATCCAGTGTGCTGCCCCCACCATTGCGGTCCACATGGGAAAGATAATCTGAAACTGGCCTATGCATGTAAAATCCTACACATGTAGCCCTGAACCATGTGACAAAAATCTAGCAATCAAGTGTCCTAGGTTATGTTCATAGTAATTTTTGTATGCCAGCCTGAATTAGGCAATCTGTTCCTGCCAGCCTAATATTCTGCAGAGGCAGGGAGGGATGACATGCTCCAGCTCCCCTCCACATGATGGGCTGGTTTGGAGATTGGTATGGTCCATACCAATATTGGTATGGACCAATACCAACTGGCCCATAGTTGCTATTTTCACACACTGAGCAGCAGAAGAATACCCTCAGCAGTGTAGCAACTGAAGAGACCAATGTTTGCCCAATGTGAAAAGCAGAATGGCCTTCCTCTTGAGAAGTTTTAGGGTGAAAGGGGTAGTCCTATATTATTATTTGATAGATTTTTATACTGCTTCTTATGCAAGTCCCTGTGTGGTTTACAATCTAAAAACACAACAATTGAAACATTAAAACAATTAAAACAGTTCAAAATACAGATTAAAAGCTGTAAAACGTGAAACTTTAAAACTATAAACTAAAAGCCTGACTAAACAGGTATCACTTGTCAAATGAAGTGTTTGTGCACTTTATTAGGGTGATGATGGAGTATCCGTGATAAGAGTGAAATATCCATACCATTGTGCTGGTTCATTGATGGTTCATTGGTGCTGGACAAGACAAAGCCCAGTACATGTGACTGGGATTGGGTCGTACTGAGAGTGTGCCTACCCTGATATTACTAGATGATGTCCCAAGCTGCTGTTGGGGCATCCCTTAATCATGTGAGGGGGCTGTTCTCATGTGACTCTCTCTCTCATCTGTACAAATGCTCCAAATACCTGTTTATACATGGAGTTCATGTAGAGGGGCGATTAAGATGGGCACCCACCTCTTATGATGAAGGAGTGCCCCAACAGCCCTCCAGTGACAATGGGGTGAGGGCAAGGTGGACAGTCTTGGTGAAATCCTGTCCTGATAACATATGCTGGACTATGATTCATCCAAACCATCCAGTACTATTCCTCTCCATAGGAACATAGGAAGCTGCCTTTTACCGAGTCAGACCATTGGTTCATCTCGCTCAGTATTGTCTACACCAGGCCTGCTCAACTTAGGCTTCCAGGTGAATTTGGTCTACAACTCCTATCATCCCCAGCCACAGTGGGCAATAGCCAGGGATTATGGGAGTTGTAGGCCAACATCTACAGGAGGGCTGAAGTTGAACAGCCCTGGTCTACACAGACTGGCAGCGGCTTCTCCAAGGTTACGGGCAGGAGTCTATCTCAGCCAAGATAGCTTGGAAATGCCAGGGAGGTAACTTGGAGCCTTCTGCATGCAAGCATGCAGGTGCTCTTCCCAGAGGGACTCCATCCCCTAGGGAGAATATCTTAGTGCTCACACATATAGACTCCCATTCAGATGCAAAAGAGGGCAGAACCTGCTTAGCAAAGGGGACAGCTCATGCTTTCTACCACAAGACCAGCTCCCCTCATAAACTGCTTGAGAAAGTTCTTCATGATTAAGAAGTCTGCTGTAGTAGAAGGAGGGAGAATATCTGGTTGCTGAAGAACTACTTTTACAATTAACCGAGCTTATATGGACCATGGTATATTCTGTTTGGCTGCTTGATAGTTTGGCTTCAATTTTTAAAAAATCTACAAATCCGATGGTAAGGAACCAAAAAAGCTGCTTTAAGGTATGTGGATTAGCTGTCCGGCACCATGACAACAAAAACCTAGCACCTCCGCTCCCTTATTATTTAATCTATATATTAACTCGGTGGTCTCCTTTGTATCTACACCTTCCACGCATCCTCCCAAAATAGCAAATAAGCATGTATCTATTCTTTTATATGCAGATGATATGGCAATCATGTCCCAAACCCCAATTGGTTTGAGACGTGCTTTAGATCTTCTTTCAAAATTTTGCTCCCAAGAGTCCATTGAGATTAATTATGGAAAAACTAAAGTCCTAGTCTTTGCAAAACGACCTAGGCAATATTGTTGGTCCATCAATGGTCACAGGATTGCACAGGTCAACTCCTTCAAATATCTAGGAGTGGTTTTTCATTCATCAGGCTCACGCAATGCCCACCTCAAATCCACATTGTTGACGGCACAGTTAACTACGAACCTTATTACATCTTTTCATTTCTCGAGGGGGGTTTCTTATGTTCCCACTGCAGTTAAACTATTTGTATCTAAAGTCCACTCTCAAGTGCTGTACGGAGCCCAAATAGGACCTGTCAGCAACTTTACGGCTTTAGAAGCCCTGCAGTCTAAATTTCTGAGATCTATATTGTTAGTTCCCTGATGCGTGCCCAATGCTGCGCTTAGACGAGAGGTGGGTATGATTAGATTGGAAACTTGTTATTGGAGGAATATCATATTATTCTGGTTAAAATTTGTCTTCTCTTGTGTAGGATTGGCCTCCCTTATTAAGACTGATTGTTTCTGATTTAAGTGGAAGACCCAAATTGTTGACAAATCGGCACACTATGGTTTCTCTTAGGACGAGATTATAAAATTGGGATATGATTGAGCCAGGATTGAGATCAAACAACGTATTATGGACATGGAACTGCAGGAAGAAGTCGCTTCCTTGCCTAAGAATATATTTCTGGGGGATCAAATGTTTAACACTAAACCAGCCAGCTATTTAAGTCTAATTACCATTCCCAAATTTAGACGTGCTTTGACGCTTGCCCGTCTTAATGCGCTTCCATCTGCTGTTATGGAGGGAAGGTTTAAAGGTACCCCTTTTTCTGCTCGACTTTGCCCTTGCGGGTCTGGTCAAGTGGAGACAACTGCGCATGCCATTTTATACTGTAACTTCTATAGGGACACCCGCTTAAGATTAGTGTCCCCTTTGTTGCAACGTTTTCCTGGGCATTTGGATGACTTCTATTTGAAGTATTTACTGTCCAGTCTTGATGACAACCTAATCAGCAAAATGGCAAGGTACTGTTATATCATTTGCACCATCCGCTTAGGTTTTCAATAATGTTCTGCTTTTTTTTCTGTGATTCCTGTTTTATGATTGTAATGGAGGGTGCTCTGCTCAGTAAGGTTTTCAGTAAGATCTATCTGGAGATCACCACAACTGCCTTAATTTTAACCTGTCAGTATTGTGTTATAATCTGTCTGTTTTATTATGTTGAGTTTTTTTGTAAGTATGTATGTTTTAACTATGTACTGGTCTATGACCGCAATAAAGGACTGACTGACTGACTAGCACCTCCCCCATTCCATATGTTGTCCAATCAAACTTATGTCTTTGTCCTGTTCTCACTGCTCGGCCATGATATCCTGGCAGTGACAGTCATATCTTCTTCCTGCTACTTTAAGTGTAAGGAAGAATGGGAACCCCTATTAGCGTAGGCATCCCAAACTTGCTTTTCACAAACTTGGCCTTTGAGACATTGATTGGTGCACATCACAAGGTGTGGATAATCTTAAATCCTGAATGCTGAAGATCTAAAGTGAAACAGAACAGGAAACTCCCACTCTCTTCAGCTCTTTCCCTCTCCATTGCTCTTTGTATTCATTTCATTTTCCTGATGCCTGCTTACAAGACATAGGCCAAGTCCACACCATCTTTGATACATTTTTAAATAACATGAGACAAAAGCCCTTTTCAGATGTTATTAAAAAAAACCTGAAGACACTGCATACAAGTGAGCGCATTCTGAATTCCCACTCTCACGTTGACGTGCTCACTCCTGTGCATCAAGGGAAGAATCTGATCATGAGCACAGCATTTATCTCTGCAGACAAATGCTACAACCGTGGGAAGGGCAAGGGTGCTTCTAAGCTCAGGGGTTAGCCCAGGGGTGGGGATTCAGAGCAACTCTTAGGGACACTGTACTTGTGTACAGTCTCCTCAGCTTTTATAAAGTCGGAAGATGGCTAAAAGGCTCCTGAATTCTGTAAGTGTAGAGGAAGTAATCCTACTTTATCCAGGCAGCAAAGAAGGTATCTGCCCCACTAATCTTGTATTTTGCTATTTTAAGCTATTTTGTCTTCTTCTGTTCTGTAATAAGCTACTTAAGAATTTTGCCTAAGAAGATTTGTTTCCAGTCCATATAATGAAATAACCTTTATAAATAATTTGATTACACACCTCCCTATAAAATGCTTTAGACCCAAATTAGCAGGGGGGCAGAAACTGGCTGGGGGAGACAGGTGGGTCCCATGCTCTAAAGCAGTTTCACCGATTTGTTTTGCGATATCCAAATTAGTCCTAACAAACTTACACTGTACAGGCTTTGACAAAGTGCTTTACTCCCATGAAAATGCACCAAGAGGCTATAAAAGCACTTAAAAAAAACACTCTAATACATGGTGTCGGGGGAGAGATTGAGAGTAGAAAACCCTGAAAAAAGTTATCCAGGTCTAACAATATTTCTGATTTCAGAGTAACAAAAATATGGAGCAATCAGCCCCAGGAGACATGGGGGAGAGCGAAGGAACATTTGGTAAAGATAATGTAAAGTTCCAAAATCTGAACCTGAGGTAAATTTGGGTATTTTACAGAATTCACTTAGATATATGAAACCAGGCTTGCCTCAAGTGAATTTTGCTTTAGGGGAAAAAAATCCTTTGTCAATCAAATTGGAACTTAAACTCGACTCTTTCTGGCAACTGTAGGACGGCTCATTATTGAATACATAGAAGAGGAGGAAGTGACAATGAATGGAAGTATATAGAAAGACAGAAAACCTACCTTTGAGGCACTGGTTATCTTTCCTGTTGTAAAGAAAACCAGCAGAAAAAGGAGATAAGATTTCAGGACCACTGCAAAAAAAAAAGTATATTAAAACAATTTTGTGAATGGAAAGATAACATTATAAAGATTTAGTGCATAAGATTATTGTTGTTATTGTGGACAAATTGAAAATTCACAAGGTAGCTAACAGTTCGTGTGCATGAACTGTTCAATTCTGAACAGGTACGCCTTGAACTGGGTCGGTCCAGTGGCTTGATTGCATACCAAACCATGGGCAGTGTGGTCTGCGACTGAACTGAACTAATCCCAGTTTGGGTGGACCCGTTCGGCATTGAATGGGCTCCTGGTGGGGGGCACCGAGAGAGGTAGTTTAAGAGTGTAACCTGCCCAGCATGACTGCCAGTGCCTCTACTCACCGCCCCCCACCCAGGTGCAGCCCAATTGCATGCAATGCCTCTTTTAGGGATGAGCCCGGACCGGACAGGAGGCCATTCTGAAGGCCTCTGAACCGGTCCGGAAATGAGGGTGCTCCGGCGGTCCGGCACTGATGTGGGGGGCTCTTTAAGGGTGGGGGAGGGTGTACTTACCCCCCCCGCTGCGTTTCCCCCGCTGGCGCATTCCTTTAGTAAAGCTTTTGGGGCGGCAGGATACCTCCCTGCTGACCCTCCCCCCAGTCGTCGGCAAAAGGCTTCAAAAAGCCTTTTGCGCATGCGCATGTCGCGTGCGCACGTCACATCACTGTGACGCACAGGCGCACGTGACACGGAGACATGATGTGCGTGCATGATGTGCGCATGCGCAAAAGACTTTTTGAAGCCTTTTGTTGACGACTGGGGGAAGGGGCGGCAGGGAGGTATCCTGCAGCCCCAAAATCTTTACGAAAGGAACGCACCGGCGGGGGAAACGTGGAGGGGGGGTAAGTACACCCTCCCCCACCCTTAAATAGCCCCCCCATCAGTGCCGGACTGCAGTTCCACAGTTCCGTGCACATCCCTAGCCTCTTTTAATTAGCATGGTTCCAGCATCTGCAGATACACAGAGGGCATTTGTGTGGCCACTCAAAAATGGCCTCTGTGCATGTGTATACACCATGCAAATGGCCTACGTGCATCTGCAGAGATAGGAACTGTGCCATTGCTGTGTGGGCAGCTTGCTAGAAGAGACATCATGCATGCTTGGGCTGCACTGAGGAGGGGTGAGAAGCAGCACCAGCAGCCATGCCAGGTGAGTAAGACCCTTAAACTACTTCTCTTGCCACCTCTTTCCCTGGTCGTCACTTAGAGATTCCCAGGACCCCCACCCCTTTACTTGTAAAGGGGAATCCTCACCAAATTCCCTTTTACAAGTATAGCTGCTCGAACCACCAAACCAGTTCAGTCAAATGGACTGGACAGCTGGTTGGTTTTATGGAACCAGTTCAGCAACCCATGGTTTGGTTTGAATTCAATCTGAATTTGAACTGAACCACAATTTTGGTTCTTGCACACCCCTAGCTAAACTAACATGAATTACTAATATTCAGTACTGAATATTATAACAACAATCATCTACACAAACAAACAACAAAACTGGCAGAAACATTCCAACACATCTGTAGTGATCAGTCACTGACCAGCCCTTCCTCTCCCCTAAAGAGTAAACCGGAAGTGAACCCTTTCCTGACTGACAAGCTGATGAACACCAGAGCTCAGCCAATCAGTAGACCAGGTGGATGGGACCTAGAGAGCCATGAGGAGGAAGAGAAGGTTCCTCTGTGAGAAGAAGCTAGGCTGGAGGTGAGGGAAGCACAGGTGGAAAGGCTTTGTGAGGAGCAATGGAGTTTTGCTCCCTAATTTTCAAAAGCTAGCCAGAAGATTTCTTTCATGGAAGGACCTCTGCACTTCCTTGAAAGACAGGAGGGCAGGAAACATGAATCCACATCCAGGAATTTGTGAGTTCAAGACAAAGGATGCCAAGACTTTGGCTTCTAGAAGTTGAGCCTAGGGAACTGTTTGTTAGTCAGATTTGGCATTACAAACTTATATTGCTTTTTTGTGCTCTGTAATTCCCTGATACTGTTCTAGGTTTGTCTATCTGTAAGCTTTTAAAGATGCTTTTGTATTTTCTTACATCTATGTTCTTTGCAACTGCGTAACCACGATTTTTAAAGTGTGTCACCCCGACATAATCTGGGGTGCTTTTTGAAGTATTCTTGTAACTTACTGAGTATTTCTTTTATCTGTAACTAAAAGCTGGGAGAGCCTCAGACTGAAGCAGTATGTAGCATTTGAATAAAGTTTTGTTCTTTTTGTTCTTTGCATTTTGCAAGCCACTTTGATTGGATTTTTAACTCATAGAGGTGAGAAGTGGGCTTCTCTGGTGCAACAAGCCTGATACATTCAGCAATCACCAGTTTTCTCACCATGTGTAAGCTTGCACATGGAAGGTTTTTATATAGTTTTCCAGTAGCAAAAGAAAGATGAACATCCCTGGGATGTCCATCCAATCCCAGGGGGGATTTAAACTCTGTCGATAATTGGGGTGGGGTGTGGAGGTGGCAGCCTAAATCCTACCAAGATTACAGGAAAGTTTTGGGAGAAGCCTTTGCTCGGAAAGCATAGAGGGGATGATTCAGTATTTTCTTCCCCTCATGTGGGCTTGCTCTGAGACAAAGGCTGGTAATCTACTACAACATCAAACATGTTAAATGCACCAGGACTACAGTGTAATGTTAGGCCAACAAAAACTCGCAAAGGAACAATACTGCTTTGGAAGCTGCAGATGAAAGGGTTAGCACTGAAAGACCATGGGAAAGTGTGAATGCATGAACGTTAAATTGAAAGTGCCTAACAGTTAAGGTGCTTACAATTTCACTCATGTCATGCACTATAAAATGGGGAAATGGTAAGTTAAGACTACTACTTTAAATTCCATGTCATATAAGCAGGAAATGTGTTCCACAGTCTCACATATGAATATGATATTTGGGACTATAGAATATATTTCCTTACTATTTCCATGTTTTCAGTTGCATGAATGAATTAGGAAGCATCTTAACTATTGTCTTAAATCAAATATTTGTTTTGATACACAATAAACAAACTGGCCAGCAGTCACCAGTAGCATAGGGAGGGCATAGGCAGCCCATGTTTGGGCTGCCCACCACCCTTCCGATGGCAGTGTCAGCCCCCCTGCACATCTAGCCCAGTGGTGCCCCCCAAGTGGCACCCCTTCTCTTTCCACTGTGCATGAGTGCAGCAGTGGTGGCTGAGGGCCAGGGGAAAAAGGGGTGCTAGGGGGCTACTGCTGGATGTCTCATCATGACAAGCACAATGGCCATAACAGCAGCTGCACATGGTTTCTTGGAACCCGTGTACAAAATTATAACACCGCCCCTGGCAGCCACATTTTCCAACAAGATAAAGGAATGGTGACCCTACAGCTCAAAATACATCCTCAAGAGAATCTGATCTACCCTACTTGTTTACATCCATTTATGGATGTCCGAGCCAGCCATGAGACCAGTTTGGTTCGAATCCAAAATGGATTCGAACCAAACTGGCCCAGCTTGAACTTGGCTGGACTGGTTCCAGTCTGATCTAACCAGACCAAACTGGCTCATGGGCCAGCTCGAGGGGTATAGCTGTAAAGGGGAATCTTGCAATGATTTCCCTTTACAAGTAAAGGGCATTCCCTAGAGTAAATGCAGGGTGGGAGAAAAAAGGTAGTTTTAACCTTTAAAACCCAGGCGCTAGCATGTTGGGGATGGTGGAGGTGGCCGGGTAGACAGAGACATTTGAGGAGGCAGCTGGGGCTCCTCCACACCCCACCCCACAGACCTCCCAAATGACAGCCAGGGCCTCTGCACACGTGTGACCTCCTCACATGTGCAGAGGCTATTTGCATCACTACACAAATCACATGATGACACAAATGGCCTCTCTGCATGTGCGGAGGTCATGAAAATGGCCTCTGTGCATACACAGAGGCCCAAACTGAGCCGCAGCTATCATGGGCTGTCATTTGGGAGACCAGTGGGAGTGGAGAGGCATTGAAAGAACCCCAGCCCTGGTGTCTGAATTTTAAATGTAAAAAATACCTTTTTTTCTCCCCTACCCCACATTTACTTTAGGGAATGCCCTTTACTTGTAAAAGGGAATCCTCACCAGATTTCCCTTTACAAGTCTACCCCTCGAGCTGGTCCATGAGCTGGTTCTTTGAACCAGGGGTCGGTCCAGTTCGAACTCGGACTGCTCCAACTGGGCTGGCTTGATATTGAGCCCGGCTCGAAGCAAGCCGGCTGACACATCCCTATTTACATTCATTTTAATAGTCTTCTCTTTCATCCATACATTTTTCTCCTCTCTCACTTTCACCCACATTCAAAAACATCCAACTTACTATCCAATTAGTGGCAGTCACAGCCACAAATCACGCTTGCTATGATATAAATATACAGGATGTACCTTTCAGTCAGTCTAGTCAGCCGTAGCTTCACTGATGAATGTGCGTTGGCACACAGTTCTATCTGAGCGCACAATCAGCCTGAAATGGTACATTTGTGAACAATCTTAGCTTTTGAGAGATGCACAAAGCATCATGAATGAATACATATTTAATTTCTGAAGGGTCATCTTCAACTGTCAGAATGTCCTTTCTTCTGACTAAAGACAACTCCAGTTGTAATTAAAGTGATCACATGTTGCCAGCATGATTATGCCCTGCCATACTATGAATATATATTCTTATATGTCTTTATTTTTTGCCCTCCTACAGGGCAGAGTTTTTGGAAGACCTAGGTTTTATTTTGTCAAATAAGTGAATGATATAAGAAAGGCATTTGGAAGCCATAAGAACTTGCAAGATGGTACAGCTCCATTCCCAAAATGATAATTGGGGGAAAGGAAGTTGTGATAGTGGGAGATGCCCCCAGCCTGAGTGGTACAGTGTGAGGAAGGAGGCTACGTCTCCCATCTCCATTCTATATTGCTTGCACCAAAACTGAGTGCTATCATATCACAGCTCCATAGAGTTGGGGAGATTTGGGGGCTGGCTCCCCAGTGAGTCCGGCTTGAGAAATTGGTGTAGACAGTTTCAGGGAACCTGTACAGCAAACCCTGCAGCCAGCTCTCAACGTAAGCCATTACAGTGAAGGCATGTGGCTATTCTGCCATCCTGCTCAGACAAACTGGTTCTTGAATAGCCTTGTAGCAGCATGGGGATTTTGTTTTGTCTTTTCTTACAAGGTAATATTTGTCTACATTTATTTATTTATTTAACATATTTTTATACCAGAGGAATTCCAATTTCACTGTGTCCTTGGTTGGTAAGGGGCCACCAAATCTGCTGTTAGAGCTAAGTTGGAATTATGCTAGTGGAAGTAGATGGAAATAAATGTTTGGGAAATTCTTTCCTTGCACTATGGGACTAAATGAATAGCCCCCTCCTGGCCTAGAAGCCAATGAGATGGTGCCATTCACCTTGTGCTTCAATTAACTTGTGGCTGGGGCAGGAAAAAACCCAATGTCCCCTACATGCTGGGTCAGACAGCTAGAACATGATTACTTCAAGCAATTACTTTGTTCAAGCACCTAAAAAGTGCATGAGAAACTTGATTTAAGTTGAAGAAGAATTTGTTTCTGTTCTTGGTGTTTTAAAGTATTGTCTAAATAACATTTAAATATCCATGATTTAAATCTACCTACCCAGATTTTAACAAGGCTGTCAACGTTTTTAGAATCATGGTCAAGATTGTCAGAACTTCTGAGTTCTGTTTGGTGAACTCCAGTTAAAAACATTGGTGCAATCCAATATTCATCTTGGCACAAGTCTTGAGCACTAAAAATGTGGCATAGGAAAGCTTCTGTGTGATGATTTTTAGAAGTTGTCAACTAGGGGTGAGCATGGACCGCGTGCAGCAGTTTGGTCCCAATTCAGACTGAACTGCCACTCTCCGAACCCATTTGTCAGACCAACCAACTGGTCTGGTTGAACCGATGAACTGGCTCAAACCAGTCTTTGCACACCCCTATTGTCAACACTCCAAATAAAGACACCCAGCAAACAGGAATGTGATTAATATTGACTGGTTCAATGAATTTTCTGTTCTGAAGAGGAGGTGTGGATTCTTGACAGAGGTCAACTATAGAAAGTTAAGCTTGTCAGTATACTTTATTCTATGTCATATTTAGGGGTATGCATGGAACTGCTCTGGAAGGCTCGGTTCAGTTTTGAACTGAATTCGAACTGAACTACCAATCTGTGAGCTGGTTAGTTAGAACCAGCTGGTGGCACAGTTCATGCACTAGAACCGAATTGAACTAGTTCAGCCTAATCTGACCCAGTTCAGTATGCCTGCAAAGGGGAATCCAGTAAGAATCCCCCTTACATGCAAAGGGGAAACTCTATGGGGTTGAAAAGTGCGGATGGAGGGGTTGGGCAGGAGGTTACTTTACATGCTGTGGCAGCCATGGCAGCTCCTTGGTGGCGGTGGTAGTGATGGGCCGGCAGGGGCTCCCCTAGGCCCTGGCAGGACTCCCCACCATCAGCACAGGCTGGATTCCCCTTTGCAAGCATTCCAAACTGATTTAACTGGGCCAAAGTGGTTCAATCCAAACCGGGCCTGGTTTGGCTCGAACTCAGATCGGCCCCCCTCTGGTGGGGGAGGTCTGGTCTGGTTCAAGCTAAAACTGGTCAAAACAGGTCAGTTTGAATTGAATCCAGTTCAATTTGAAACGGTTCTCCACATCCCTATTCACATTCACCAGATTTTTCTGCACTACAGATCTTTGTCTTCACAGTGCCTAGAGTTCTGAACAAGCCTTTTAGTCTCTGTCAAATGCTTTCTACTTCTCCTATGCACAGCAGTTCCTCTTTGCATGACACTCTTGTAATCTAGTCTATTTTATTATTTTAGCTACTACTGATGATCATTCAAGACACAGAAAAAAGACAATATGATTTTTGCAGGCGAAGATGACCCAACACTTCTCTTCAAGTAGCAGAAATCAATGGATAAGTTAAGCATATCTAAGCTGGGAGGCACAGGGAATGTTTATATATGCAAGCCCACAAATCTGTTTATAATTATGAGATTCTTATTTTGCCCCATGCTGACGTTTTCCAAACTCATAAATTTCAATGAGTTCTCAACTTTTGAAGGGTACTGTGATCAAAATAGTATTTCAGTTGAAATGTATTTTTGTTTGACAGGACATAAAAGTATAAAACAGCAAGAGATGCAACTGAACTGAAAACAGTGGTTGCTTGATTTTATCTTGTTATTGATAATGACATGTAAAGGGGATGCTAATTAGAGAAGGAATGAAAAAGGCAATTTATCTAATTGCAAATAATTGCTAATCCTCCCAAACATATACAGACTTGCTTGCCCATCACATAGTTTCTCTGAAGCAGGTGGAAAAAGAAAGGTCTTCACAGCTGTTCAAATATGTATGAAATTGTCAGAAGGAGAGTAGCTGGGCCATAGATAACAGACTGAGAATTCACTTTAACGGTGCCATTTTTTTTCTTTTTTAAAAATTATTTGGAAAGCAGAGTGATGTTAGGGACTCAAGAAAAGAAAGGATGATCTGATAAATCAAGGAACATACACAATAAAGGGACTGCAGCCTTGAACTGAGTTAAGTAGTCAAATAAAATCAAATACTTTACTACAGTCACATAATAAATACACATAGATAAATGTGCAGAACCTATTTTAATCGAACTGAATTTGATTTGAACTGGCCCAGTTCAACTGGTTCAAGCTCAAACTGGACCAGCCGCCCAAAAAGGGAGACCAGTCCAAGTCCATGCTGAATCAGGCCCAGATTTGATCGAACCACTTTGGCCTGGTTCAGCCATTTTGGCATGCTTGCAAAAGGGAATCCAGTAAGGATTTCCCTTGATAAGCCAAAGGGGGACCCTATGGGATTGCAAAGGGCAGGTGGATTCCCTTACTGGATTCCTCTTTGCAAGCATGCTGAACTGGGTTGAGTTGGACTGAACTGGTTCAACCCATTTCTAGTGCATTAACTGAACCAGCTTGTGGATCAATGGTTAGGTTCAAATTCAGTTCAAATTTGAACCGAACTATCGGAGTGGCTCCATGCACACCCCTATTGCTGGGTACCAAATAAAAACTTAGCCACATTATAAGATATATGTGCAACCTGGATGACAACTTATAAAATGAATTATATATATTTGTGACGTAGATCTTGATAAAAATGATAATATAGGAGCACATGAGCCGTAGTTTCAATATCTCCCAAATTACAGTGGCAGAAACATTCTTTATAGGGGATTTAAAAATATCTCCCTTCCAGAACTGCTTTTTGTAAAACATTACAACATGCCAGCATCAAAGTTCTGTGGTATTTTGGCATCTAGTCATGTCTGTGAAGCCACAGGGAAATATGCTGCACAATCTTATGCATGCTTTCTTTGAAGGCTCATTGAAGTTGTGGGACTTGCTCCCAAGTAACTGTGCATTGGATTACAGCTTAAGTAGCGTTTTAGATCTCAGTCAAATAGCAGAGCAGCACTGGAATGGTGGATGCAATCCTGGCTTACTTTTTCTTTAGAAACAGTTACTAGATATTTTGTGCCATTTTTCTTAATGTATCATTCAATTAAATTAACAGGGTGCAGAAAGAACACACATGGGAACAAGACAAGGAAATTCAGTACAATACTTCAGTGGACCATGGGAGAAAAGTGAACTTGTCAAAGAATCATATAGATGCCTTTTGAACAAGCAAGAGTTTTTCTTTTAAAGTTGGTACCTCACAGCAGCTGACATGGAGGCCTTTAATAGTGCGGAGGTGTTGAAAACCTATTCCAACCCCCAGATGAAAGAGGCCCAAGAAATGTTGTAGGCTGATTAAAATCCTGAGAAAGATGTCTCTTTCCCTGAAATGACATATGGACCAAAATCCAAATCTATCCGAAATGCTGCTCAAACTCTACTTTTCAGAACACAAAGAGAAGAAAGTGAAAATAGGCATGAAAAAAGAGGAACAAGTGACATTCTAACAAAACACTTGCATAACATGTAAAGTTGCACCAGTGCAATAAGATGACAGCATTCATAGTTGAGATAAAAATAAGGATTTGAAGAATTTCACTATATTGCTCTAGTACTCTTCTGCAAAAGTTCCCTTTAAAATAAACGAGGCCTGCAACTAGTTGTACAACTGTGGTGCAAGTGCAACGTAACAGTGGTCTGCAATGCCAGGCTTTGCACATGTAGCTAGTGCCGATTTGCACTAGAAAAACGTTCTTCCACATTATTATTATTTCTTGTTTACACAGTCAGACAGGTGTTATTGACTGGTTTGTTTTATCCCGACATCGAGTCCTTCCCAAGGACCTGGGATGCCAGAATTGTATTGTCAATTGTTATAGATATCATCACAGAATATAGGCCGTTCCCAGTAAAGCTGCTTTTTGTAATTGGCTGATGGTGATTTCTGTGACCCCTATGGTGTTGAGGTGCTCTTCAAGGTCTTTTGGAACTGCACCCAGGGCGCCAATTACCACTGGGATTATTTTGGTCTTTTTCTGCCACAGCCTTTCAATTTCAATTTGTAGTTCTTTGTATTTGGTGATTTTTTTCTATTTCTTTTTCTTCTATTCTGCTATCCCCTGGTATTGCTATGTCGATTATTTTAACTTGTTTTTCTTTCTTCTCGACTACAGTTATATCTGGTGTATAGTGTGGCAGATGTTTGTCTGTTTGTAGTCGGAAGTCCCATAATATTTTTACATCTTCATTTTCTTCAACTTTTTCAATTTTATGGTCCCACCAATTCTTGGCTACAGGTAGCTTGTATTTTTTGCAGATGTTCCAGTGTATCATCCCTGCTACCTTGTCATGCCTTTGTTTGTAGTCAGTCTGTGCGATCTTTTTACAACAGCTGATTAGGTGGTCCACTGTTTCATCTGCTTCTTTACAAAGGTGACACTTACTGTTTGTTCTGGATTTTTCAACTTTTGCTTTTATTGCATTTGTTCTTAGTGCCTGTTCTTGCGCAGCCAGTATTAAACCCTCTGTTTCTTTCTTCAAGTAACCATTGCCAGGTCTTGGTGATGTCTGATTTTCCACTTATAGTGTGCAAATATTAACCATGCAGGGGCTTATTTTTCCATTTTTCTGCTCGGTTCTTGACTTGTTCTTTCTTCTAGGCCTGCTTTGTTTAATTGGTGTTGAATAATTTCGCGTTATTGACCATTTGAAGTTCATCTTCTTCACTGTCCTTGATATATTCTTCAAGACCTCTTTTCTCCTCCTCTGCTGTTTGATGGACTTGCAGCATTCCTCTTCCACCTGAGCTGCGAGGGAGGTAGAGCCTATCGACATCACTGCAGGGGTGCAGAGCATGATTGATGGTCATTATTTTCCTGGTCTTACGATCCAGCGTCTCTAGCTCTGCCTGGGTCCAGTCTATTATTCCTGCAGTGTATCTGATAACAGGTATAGCCCAGGTGTTTATGGCTTGTATGGTGTTCCCGCCATTGAGTTTGGACTTGAGGATTTTTCTAACTCTCCTGATGTATTCACTTCCAATTGTTCTTTTAACTTCAGTGTGTGCAATGTTATCAGCCTGGAGAATGCCCAAGTATTTGTAAGGTTCTTTCTCTTCCAGGTTCTTGATGTTGCTTCCATTGGGCAGTTCTATTCCTTCTGTTTTTCTTATTTTTCCTCTGTTCATTATTAATGCAGTACACTTGTCTAATCCAAACTCCATTGCTACATCGCTACTGAATATACGGACAGTGTTTAGCAGTGATACGATTTCTGTCTGGGACTTTCCATACAACTTCAGATCGTCCATGTACAGCAGATGGTTGATTTTATTTGATGTTTTAGACGTTTGGTATCCGAGGTCTGTTTTGTTTAGTATTTGTGAAAGTGGGGACATGGCGATTACAAACAACAGAGGGGATGGTGAGTCCCCTTGGAAAATGCCTCTTCTAATGCTAACCTGTCCAAGTGCCTCACCATTGATTGTTAACTGTGTACTCCACATGCTCATTGCTTTTTAAATAAATATCTGAATGTTTTTGCTGACACCAGTTTTTTTAAACATTTTAGTATCCATGTGTGTGGCGATGAATCGAAGGCTTTCTTGTAGTCAATCCATGCAACACTTAGATTGGTTTTTCTTCTCTTGCAGTTTTCTAAAATCATTTTGTCAATCAGCAGCTGGTCTTTTGTGCCTCTGGTGTTCGGGCAATTTCCTTTCTGTTCAACTGGAAGCTGTTTGTTAGTTAATAAGTGTTGCATCACTTCATCTGCTATTATTCCAGTTAATAATTTGAACATGGTTGGCAGGCAGGTTATCGGTCTATAATTACTTGGAACTGCACCTTTTGCTGGGTCTTTCATAATGAGATGAGTTTTCCCAGTTGTTAGCCATTGTTCCATATCACCCCATTTCATAATGTGATTGAACTGTTTTGATAGTTGTTTATGAAGGCTTGTTAGGTGTTTAAGCCAGTAGCCATGCAGTTCATCGTCGCCTGGCGCAGTCCAATTTTTAATTTTCTTTGCTCTTTCACTTATTAATTCTGGTGTTATTATTAGATCTTGCATTCGTTGGTTACATTTTTTGACCTCTTTTATCCAGCCTGCTTTTTTATTATAATCTACTGGATTGTCCCATAATTTCCACCAGAATTGCACTGTTTCTTCTTTATTTGGTGTTTCTAGGTTTCTTGCAGTTTCTCCTTCTATGCTTTGGTAGAAACGTCTCTGATTCGACTGGAATTGGAGATTCTGCCTGTGTTGTGTAATTCTGGCTTCATATCTGCTAATCTTCTTTGACACTGCTGTTATTTGCTGCTTTATTATTTCCAGGACTTCTCTAATTTTCCTTGAATCTAGGTGGTATTTTTGGATCAGGTACTGTTTGGTGTTTTCATTCTTCAGCTTCTTGTCTTTCATATCTTTCAATTGACTAGCATCTGATCTAAGCCTGGAGATTTTATTTTCTAATCTAATCTTCCATTTAGGTGATGTACTGCTTTCTTTTTTTGACAGGTCCACTGATCTTATATCCGAGCTCTTGTGATGTTATTGTTGCTGCACTGTACATTAGTTGGTCTGTTTCTTGCAAATTCCTGGTTGTTATTTCTGCAAGTGCAGCATTGACATCTTTTAATGCCTGAGCAAGTTGTTTTTTGGCAACTGTTTTTAGAGCGGGAAGTCAAACCCTGGTGGTTGTTTGGTTCATGTGCTCAGTTATTTTTTGCTTTAGTTCTTGTTGCTTTTCTGTTAAACCGCATTTGGGTTTTTGAGGTGAAGGCAAAGGGGAGGTTGCCTGGTTTTGATTTTGAAACAGTTCAGAAACGGTGGTATCCTCTATTTCCAACACCTCCTCCATCTGCGCCTGAGCAACTGCTTCAGTTGGTGGTAATTCTTCTTCCATATCTTGAGCCTGTGTTGCTCTTTGCAGTTCTTCCAGCTCAACTCCTGTGAATACTTTATTTCTTATTATGAATCTTCTCTGGTCTGCTAGCCTTTGTTCTGTTATTTCTGTATCTGGATGCTTCTCTTTCCAAATTTGTTACATTCTTTTTAAATAACTTCTTCTAGTTGGACTAGACTTGTAATAGCAGATCATTATTTCCTTGCTGGCATTTTTTGTATATTTTTTTCGGTTAAGCGACGTTTCTTCCAGTAGCTTTGCTGTCTCCAGCCCTGGTTGCTCAACTGAAGTTCCTGAGTCCTGTAGCCCACTTGCCACCAGATGTCCAGGGACTATAGCACCTGGCGCAGTCCTTGTTGACCCGGGCGACAACCGATCCGGTATAGATTTATTAAAGTTACGTCTCACCATATTGTTGATGGGAGAGGCACTCTTTGTCTGGCTCCTCTGGTTAGACCTGTCCAGTATGGTTGGACCTCTGGCATAGCTCTCACCTTCATCAGAGCACACAAGCCCCACAAGCACGTCAAGGTAGTGCCTCACTGGGGGATTATTATTATTATTATTATTATTATTATTATTATTATTAATTTCATTTCTATACTGCGCTTCCAAAAATGGCTGGGGGGGGGGGTTTACACTGAGAAATAATACATAAATAAGATGGATCTCTGTCCCCAAAGGGCTCACAGTCTAAAAAGAAACATAAGATAGACACCAGCAACAGTCACTGGAAGTACTGTGCTGGGATGGATAGGGCCAGGGTGGATAGGGCCACGTGTGCTTCATTATCAGGTTGTCTGCCACAGCGTATAAAGGTATATGAAAGTATTCTGAGAGTGGGAGAACAAAACTGAAAGAAGAAAGAGCGAATCATGACTTATTAGTAAATGTTTTATTCATTTACTTTTCTAGATTTCTTTTAACAGCTCTGTAATATATAAATGCCTGTACTCGTTTCCCACAATTTATTTAAATTCTCTGCCAAAGAGAAGTAGTGCAGGCAAGGACCATTTTAATTGTATTTATTTCTTTATTTAAAATATTTCTATACCACCCAAAACTTGAGTCTCTGGGCGGTTTGCAATTAAAATCATTTAAAACACTAAATCAATTAACAATTAAAATCATTTAGAACATTAAAAAATTTAAAATCTAGTATTAAAATTTTTAAAACTATAAATCTAATTAAATAAATCGTCCCCATCTCTCATAACTTTTAAAAAGGCACTGAAGACACGTTTATTCACCCAGGCTATTAAAAGCCTGGGTGAATAAACGTGTCTTCAGTGCCTTTTTAAAAGTTATGAGAGATGGGGAGGATCTTATTTCAACATACTGTTGAGCATCCATAGCAAAACTGTAAGTAACTGGGCTGATATTTCCAATACATACCAGGCTGGTTCTCAAAACAAAAATCAGGGTAGGAGGAGCATCCCTCTAGGCTCCAAGCCACATGTGTGCTCCCAAGAAACAGTCATCTGTCAGAACAAATTGAGGTAGGTGGAGGGGGAAGTGATCATCTGCTAGCTGTTACCTAGGTAGTATGGTGGTGGCCAACCCACATCATTTACCCAGCACTCTATTGAAAGTGGACAAAAAGCATGTCCTGCTCCATCCTACCCAGATTGATGCTAGGAGATGATCACTTCCCCCTCCTGTTACCTCAGTTTTTATGAAAGATGATAGTTTCTTGGAATCACATACAGGACTTGAAGACTTGAGGCCTGGTTGGACACTAGAGGTGTGCATGAATACTTTTTTTGCAATTTGATTTGACCTTGAATCCAATTGCAAGAAAACAAATCAATTCATTGAGCCAGCTGGTTTGATGAATCAAATCAGAAATTTACAGAGAGAGAGAGAGAGAGAGAGAGAGAGAGAGAGAGACTGTGAATTGCCCATAGGGAACAATGGGAATTCAACTCACTCTGTTGTTCCCCAAGGCTAGGTCCTAAGGACACCAAAGTGGGTTGTGTGTTAAGAGCATGCTGGGTGCATACAGTCATATAGCCACAAACTCAGCTACAGCAACATCCTCAGCCACATTTTGACTGAGTGAGTACATCTTGCAATAAAGAATGCAGATTGCAGAGCAGAACAGAGCAGTAAGTCAACAAGTTAGTCCAAGCCCAGAGCTCATCTCATAGCAATTACCAAGAAAATATGAGGGGTGGGGGCTGAGCTGCCACTATCCATTTCTCACCACAACACCATCTCACAAACAGACCAAACCACAACCCAAGGCATGCATGCAGGCAGTGCCTGTCTGTGTCTGGATAACACCATGGCATCAGATTGGTGCTGGGCCCTGGCTGACTGTCACATGGGTCAAGGCCACCCACCAATATCTCATCTTTGGCCATGGCAGTGGTGGGAGTGCATGTATGTTTTGAATGGGGTGATACGAGTTCCCTATTGTTCCCTATGGACAAAATAAGCAGAGTGCACACAATTTGCAACAGTGCCTTGGGGGAAAAATAATGCAGAACAGACAAGGACCGGGAAGGGCCGAGTTCAAATCCCCATTCAGCCATGATACTTGCTGGGTGACTCTGGGCCAGTCACTTCTCTCTCAGCCTAACCTACTTCACAGGGTTGTTGTGAGGAGAAACCTAAGTATGTAGTACACTGCTCTGGGATCCTTGGAGGAAAAGTGGGATATAAAATGAAACAACAACAACAACAGAAGCACAAAGAGTCCCTCCCAAAACATAACACATTTTGCCAGGCTCACAGTCCAAAAATGACAAAAAAGAATCACTGACCCAGAATCTACTGCCAGCCACCGTGGTGTAGTAACATCACTGACACAAGTTGCTCTCTCACACACAATTATGACTCCATCCTTTAGTTGCAAAAGCTGTTACAGCAGCACCCTTAGCAGCAAGCATAAACTCAACCACAGCAACGTCATCAGCCACATGTTGACTGAGTAGACCTTGCAATGCAGAATACAATGCAGAGCAGACCAGAGCAGTGAGTGAAGCACAAGTTACTCTCAAGGCCAGACATGGAGCTCATCTCTTAACATGAGAAGTCTTCTTTCTCCAGCATAAACATACATCCCTGCCTGCCTGCCTGCCTGCCTGTGTCTGGATGACACACCATAACTTCAGATTGGTACTGGGTCCCAACTGACAGCTTGACACATGGGTCACAGCACCAGTCCTCATGTATCATCAGCCATGGCGGTGGTGTGCCTGCATGTCTGCATGTGTCAGCAGCACTAACGGGCAAGCTTTGACACAGCTAGGCTTGGGATTGGCCAGGGTGGGGGTGACGATGAATCACTAGCAGTAGGCACTCCAGCACCCTCCTGGTTGTGTCCCATTCACCTCACCTCTGCTTGCCTAACCTCTTCAACCAGGAGGTCCATTCACCTGGGCAGCTGGGCAGGGCCTGCATGTGCTGGAGCAATAGAATGGTGGAGTTCCAGTGGGTTGGGACACCTGGAGGGAATAGGTGTTCAGGTAGGCCCAGTTTAGCCTGCTAGTTCCTGAGCATACAATTACCCTTTTCACTCCGGTGGAAGTAAGCTGCTATCTTGCTGCACTTATCCACAAGAGCACTCATGCAGCAGGATGGCACCAAGCACCTGCAGCAGAGATATTTCACCTAGCTGCAGTCTCAGAAAAGCCAAGCGCATCCTGCACAACCAGGTTCAGAATATGCACCACACAATGGATGGACACAAACTGAGCCTGCTCAATTGTGTTCATGATGTTGGCAGCATTGTCGGTGAACATGAACCCCCAGTGAAGGCTTGGCTGCCCGGCCAGCCATTCCTCCACCTGGTGATTGATGGCTGCCGACAGTTAAGCTGCTGTGTTCTCAGTGCCCAGCACCTACACAAGCAGCACAGCACACCTGTGCATCCCTGCATGGAAGGGGCTGGCCATGCCACCAGAAGCACCCTATCCTTCACTCTCCTGCCCTCTCCAGTGTGCTGTGAGGGACAGGAAAGCAGTGTGCCTCCCACTGGGACTGTCCCACAGATCCTCAGTGAAATGCAAACTGGTATCAGGTTCTATTGTGTGCAGCAGCCCTGACACAACCTCCCCACACTCCTGGTACAGAGAGGGCACCACCCACCTGCTGAAAGTGGTGCATGAGGGGATCTTGTAGTTGGGGGAAAGCAATAAGATCAACCAGCAGAATCTGGTGATCTCCATCACCTGTAATGGCTGGTCATCCAAAGCGATCATCTCCCCGATGGTTTGGGTCATGTGATGAGGCTCTGAGTGACCAGATGCTCACAAACAACTTCTCCTGCTTGGGATTCTCTGTATTGATTTTGAAGTGGATTGGTCAATCCACTTCATTGATTTTAAATGATTTTTTTAAAAACTTCAAACAAGTCCTATAAGTGGCTTGTTTCATGGCAGAAAATTACAAAAACGTGTAGTTTACCATTTTTACTTGCAAAGCACCCCTCAGCCTTGATCCTTTGCAGATGTATACTTCAAAAATCTGGCACATCTAGGAGTGTTTCCTATTTACTAACTCAGTTAAAGATAATGCCTGCACATTGCTCCACCACCATACCAATGTCTGTGGGCATGTTTCTCATCTGGTTGGGTGCATTTGTAGGGTTTTTAAATAATGTCTAATATTTATTCATTATTAGTTTAAACAATGGTTAAGCTGCACCTGTTTGCTTTGTCAATATCCTTTAAATTGTGTCCCCTGGGGCTACATGTCTGAAATCAGGCAGGAGTGATCCTTTGAAGGATCCTCATGTAACTGCAAATATGTATTGCTGGTCTACGACCGAAATAAAGTTTTACTTTACTTTACTGTAACTGCAAATATAATATGGATTGACTGTAAAACCACAGTTGTAGTCATGAGAACTGAATGTGATTTCCCCTTTTAAATTCAACTGAGAACAGCACAGACTAACCAGAGAACAAAAATGAGCAATTTTGTGGAGATTCATCATGAATATGATTCCCCACAAATGAACACAAACAAGATGGTTACACATGAAAATCAGTGACAGGAAATGCTTTTCTTTTCAGTTCACACCCCTGACAGTATGTGCAACAGTCTCTATGCTGAAATGAGAGTCTACTTACCATTCACAGGAAGTTCCAAGGAAGGAGAGATGTTCTCCTCCTGCAGGAAGGAAAGAAAATGTGCTGGCCTGAGAATATTACTTAGAGATCTGTGCAGTGCAGCACATATAGCCCAAGCTGCTTACACCATAACAGATAATGATCCCTGCTCAAAGTTTGATAGAGCCCTTTTTCATCTTTCTGTTCCCATTGACATAACAATGTAAGCCCCTGATGACATTATTGCAAGCCATGAATTTTAACCCCAAAGCTTTTCCCAGTTTGCTAGCATGTCTTTCTTCATCTTCTTGTTCCTTGTTTATTGCTGAGAACATAGGTCATTAAAATGTCTACAGTGAAAAGGCAGAGTTCCACTTTTTAAAGTCAACCTGTTTTAACAGCCTAAAGGCAGAACTTTATTAGACTTTTTTGCAAATTGAATTACTGAAATAAATAATGTTAATGTGTGAAAATATTTTTGGTACCAAATGGCTTGGGAAGGAATTGCTGATGTAAGTTAAAAATTCAGTTGCTTCCCCACTGGAGTATACATTTCCATTGATCTCAGAGAGGTTCCTTCCAAGTATATATGCATAAAAATAGGATGTAAGTTACTGATAAGAGAAAGACACCTGAAAGCTAAAAAAATAAATACAGCTATCTTTACTGAAATAATGAAATGTTGAATGAAAAATTGGAATGAAATCATGAGATGAAATAATAGTGGCTGACATGATGAAGAAAATTTCTCCAAGTAGTTCCACTGAAATTCAAAGGGCAAGTTAGGCAATGCCATTATTTCATTCAACATTTCATTATGTCATTAAAGAAGCTGTATTTTAATTTCAATGAGACTACTCTGAGTAGTTTTCCTCATCATGCCAGTCAGTTAGTGATTTTAATGAAACTCATCTCCAAGTAAGCTTGCTTAAAGAATTAAATACAGAAAGAGAACTAAAAGGTTACAATAAAATAACTGCGTTGTGTCATCACAACTGGAAAGGCTCAATAGTCTTCTTCAGACATTATTGGGCACAGTGGCGCTCATGTTTACTGATGCAGAAGTGCAGAAGAAGTCCCTATGTCACTTACGCCCTCTTGCTAGGAGTTCACAGTTAAGGCACCATTTGACTGAAGGGGGGAGCACTGTATCTGTGACGACTGGTGCTTCTGTGAGCGGCAACTGTGGGTAATCCAGGTTGCTGCTCACAGAAGCACTGGCCATCATGGTTAGGGTGCTTCTCCATTCAGACAAATGGAGCCTTAACCATGAGCATCTGTCAGAGGAGGGTGGGTGACAGCAGTGGGGCAAGACTTTCTTTCCACTGCTGCATTCAGTGCAATCTGAAGAGGGCTAATCAGAGAACAAGACTCTCCCCAGGATAGCCAAGTTTACACAGAGTTGCATAGGAAAGAGAGAGAACCTTTTGAAAAGCTAAGGCTGGTTTGAGGGATGGTGCTTTAAAATGGAAAGGTTGGCTGGGAAGAAGAACACATGAAAGATGACTGTTGGTTTAACTGGAGTTATTTTTGGTTATTCACCAATATAAAAACTGAAGGGCAAACAAACTTATATTGGCACATAAAATATTGTGTTAAAACTGATGGATTTTATGAAGGATCCCATAAAACCAGCTTCAGTGTGTTTTCAAGTACATGATTGGATAAGCACAGATTTGAGGTGCTTTACAGATTGGAGGCTTCTGGAACTTTACATCTATCTACTATCTGTCAGTCCCTTCTATGATGTTTAGGAGATGTGAATAAAACACAAACATTCTCTTGCTGGCGTGGGGCACTCAGCAGATGTCAGTTCTAGATCATGCATAGAATAATTTCTTGCAGATTTCTAATTAGAGCTGGAAAAGTTGAAGAACATAACACAAATGCATGCTGACACTTCTCCAAAAGAGCTCAGCATGCATGCTAAACTTGTCAGCCTTAAGTGTAGTGAATTTTTTTGAAAAGCAAACTAAAATCCACATAAACATATATCTCTGTCGTGTTGCAAACATCCTGGGTTAAGCCAAAGGGGTCTGACTCATTGATGGAAGCTGTAGATGAGATTCTACACAGCAAGACCGCTATGGTGCAGAATGGAACATTCATCCATTGATTCATCTATCTGATTACACAGGGAAGTCAAAGCCAGATGAGCATCCTTCTCATCTTCACTGAGACTGCTGGCAGGAACAAAAATGTTGTTGTGCTGCATTTCCTCCTATCTTTAGATGAGACGTAAATGAAATTAGTCCTCTCTTGTTAAGGAATTGGAGAAAAAAATATCAACCTTACTTGAATAGCTTGTCCTAATCCTAGACATTGCCACTTCATAAAACAAAACTACTCCATCAAAACTTGAATGTTCTGCTGGGCTCAGGGGCATATCTAGGGATAGGGCAGGCAGGGCACGTGCCCTGGGCACCACTTGAAGGGGGGTGCCATTTTGTAAAATTAATTTTTTTTAAAAAAAAGGCTGCCAAAAACAAAATGGCCACAGTGCATGCTCAAATGGCCTCTGTGAGGCCCTAGGTCATGCCAGGCCTTGCAAAGGCCATTTGATCATGCACGGTGGCCATTTTGTTTTCAGTGGCAATTTTAAAAAATAAGATTTTTAAAAATGGCCACTGCACATGCTCAAATGGTCCCTGCGAAGCCCTAGAGGCCAGTGGGGGGGGGGAGGAGGAACCTTTGCAAACCCCCCAGCCTTTAGGAAACCCCCCGAAGGGGCTCCAGGTAAAAAAATAATATATAATATAAGTCACTGTACACATATTCAGATTGGCACTATGTACAGAGAATCAGGGCTTGTGAATACTGAGCTGATGCTTATGAGCTAAGATTGTATTCATTTGCTCTTACTTTGCTTCTTGTGATAAGTGAGTTAAATGTGATGTCTTGCTAATATGGCTATTAATGGTGAATTTGTCTTTGAATCAGTGTGAAATCCTTAATATTAAGGCCCACTGAGAGTTTCTTGCTCTCTTTCTCTCATTTTAACTGTCTTTCTGAAAGACTAGACTATATTCCAAGCAGTGACACAGTTTACTCTGCATATCCTTTAATTATTTACGGAGTATCTGGGAAAAGTCAAATTCTCCATTTATTTTAAAAACTTATGTAATGGTGATGCTACAATACATAGTAGAGAATTAGACAGGCACTTGTGTTTAGTTTTCCAAGTACACCTCCACATAGTATTTGGGTATTTCATGAGCCCCAGCATACTGAAATGTGTAGTTTTCCATCATTTTTTGGTCTGGCTAAGTCTACTGCTAAAATAGTTTTTGAAATATTAAAAGATTAGCGAGCCTGACTTGTATTTTTCAGCTGATATTATGGTAAAGTTATCTGAAAGATGGGTGTCAGATGCTTGGACGGGGGCGCAATTTCAGTGTTTGCCCTAGGCACTATTTTCCCTAGATACGCCTCTGGCTGGGCTATCCTTTACTGATAAACTGAAAATCAGGTTTTATATGAGAAATTGTGCCCCACCACCACCACCTCCAAATGTCTGGATGGCTTCAAATCTTTGTGGGATAGTGGCAAGCAATCCCCATGATTAAAAATTGTAAAATATGTATTGAGTGGGTCTAGATGGATGGTGCAAAAATTCTGTTTGGCACAAAAACTCTGTTTCCCACAATTTCAGGTGGGTCTGTGGCCACTTCTGTTGTCAGGGATTGCAATGGTAAAATAGAGAAGATGCCTTCTGTTGCTTCCTTCTTCCCTGGGCCTTCTGCTAGACTGAATAGCTTCTGTCTGTGTATGACGAACTAGTGGGGGATCACAGTGCTTCAAATTCTCTATATTTCCACATTTGCTCCATTCTTGCCATTTCTGTACAAAGATAAAATAGGGGCAGAAACTGTCCAAAGTGTGCCTTTCAAATACTGAATTTCTCCAAATGAGTTTTAAAGCTCTTTCTCCATTTTATAGAGACTTTTATTAAATATCTTCTCACTTTAATTGCTGCTACTAGCACACACCAAGTAGAATCCCAATTTATTTCAATTGAGAGGTTTTGCTATGTATCTTTCTTTGTGAATACAGCAGCTTAATAAAAGATCACAATGGATTTCTCAGATAAGAAGAGCTTGTGAAGGCTTTGTGTGCCATCCTTTTCCTTGTTAAATATTTTAAGAACTGAATCTAGGCGACATCACTGACCTAGAAAACCTGAAAGCTTATGGGCTTGTAATAGGTTTTGAAATGGATACTTCCTCACAAAGAAAGCATTCCTTCAAGCTTTGACCTATCAGTGTTTAAAAAGTAACATATTGAGAGATAGCTTTGCATTAATCCCTAAATCTGAGAGGCTAAGCTGCATATGTTTCAAAGCAGCACCAAAACAGGAAGTGAGCGAGTCACACTTCTTCTTCCATGGTAATGTGTGAAGGCAGAATGGCATGGATATCCAAAGCAGAGACAGTCTGTGGGTATCTTCATGAAGGAAATGCACAACTTTTTTGTGTACACTGTCCTGGAAGTGTGGAATGAGGAAGAATGATTTGGCCCTGCTTTCTGTGATTAGTGCTGTCACCCAACAGTACAGATCACCTGTTGGGGGAGTGGGTATTTGGATAGCTCCTCTTGAGAAATGGGCAGTGCTATCAGAGTTGCCAACTCCCATTCTGACTTCAGTGATGTATATGGAGTATATTCAGGACCATCCAAGATACTCGTTAGACTCTCCCCAGGGTACATTTTTGCATGCATCACAAGAGGAGTTCATGTGAATAAACCTGTCTGTATGCATGGATCACTCTTACTAGATCAGGACACATATGAAGAGTGGGAGAGAAAGGGCTATAACTCATGACAAGGGAATAGGCAGGAAGAGTCAATGTAGGAAGATTCCAAGAAAGATGGAAAGGAAAGCTATGAGAGTCAAGGAGAGGGAAATGACCTCCATTTCTGGGAGCCCTCAATCCTGGAACTCTACTGGGGGCAGGCCCAGCATCACGGCTCACTGCTGAAGCCTGAGCCCCATTTTCCTACATTCATTGCATTTCTTCCCTGGTGCGAAGTGCCAGGTGTGTGGAGCACTCTCATGTGCACCATTCTCACTGCACCATTTTAATTTCCTCTATGCCCCATTTCTCTGGAATAACATTATGCCAAGGGTGGGCATTGAGAGAATTAAGGCAGCATGTGGGAGAGAGCTCCAGCTCGCACCTGCTGCCATTATCTCCCATAAGTGACTACATTCTGGAGTGATTTGACACTCCTGACTTTCTTTTTCAGCTTCCTTTTTATCAGTCCCCTCATTTTTGAGAAGTTTCCCTTTCTGAAGTCTATAGTCCAACACATGAGCGTTGGACTTCCTTGGCAATGCTCCACTCGCATATAAGCTGAATTGGATCATATTATGGTCACTGTTCCCCAATGGTTCCATAATTGGGGCATCTGGCATCTTGCACCAGATCCTGGGCACCACTCAGGATTAACACCAAGGTCACCTTCTCTCTGGCTGGTCCCACAATGAAGGCACAGCATGTCTTTTAGCATGTCGAGAAAATGGGACTCTTTTTCACTACCTGGATGTCAATTTACCCAGTCTATGTGAGAGTAATTGAAGTCACCCATTATTACCTTTGTGACACCTCTCTTATTTGTTTCTCCAGCTCCAGGTCATTTTGATTGTTTTGATCTGGAGAGTGATAGCACATCCCTAATGACCCATTTCCTTTCAGTCCTTGTATTGTCACCCATAATGATTCTGTCGAGGACTCTGTTCCTCCTAGGTTTTCTAGTTTGTTGGATTCTATCCCTTCTTTACTATACAGTGCCACTCAACCCCCAATCCTCCCCTCCCTGTCCCTTCTGTAGAGTTTATATCCAGGAATAACAGTGTCTCATTGGTTCTCACTGTTCCATCAGGTTTCCATTATGTCCACTATAACTAATTTTTCATTAGTGATCAAGCACTTTCAGCTCTCCCATCTTCATTCAGAGGCTTCTGGCATTGGTATACAGACACCTATATGCTGATTCTCATTGGCATGAGCTATCTCCCTTGGCATCTTTTGACCAGCTGTCATGTGTTTCCTTCTGATCTATTCCTGATTCCACTCTGTCCCCTTCTCGTTTATCTGAAACATTTGCACCCTGATGCCTTAGGAAATTTTGCTTGTCAAACCAGGGAACACACAGTTCCTGTTGGCAATCCCCCAGTTGTGATTTTAAAAGTTCTCCCATCACTGCTGCTGCCACTGCCCCACTGTCACCCTCCTCCCCCTGATACTGCTTTCACTTATTGCTGTGGTGGAGAAACTGAGAAGAGGAAGTAGGGCAGCAGTGACAGATGTATAGCAGAGAGCCCTACTGTGTGATAAATTTGTCCAAAAATTAGTACTCACAGCAGCCATGGCAGCCACAGGGTGGAGGGTCCACCAGCCCTCCCCAGCCTCCCCATGAGTCTTGAGGGCTGGGCTGAAGCTGGTCTGGGGCCTGTCTGGGCCTTCTTCTGTCCATTTCAGCCCATTTTGAGACTCTGCATGTGCATGGAGGCCATTTGTTTGACCTCTGCAGGCCCAAAACAGGATGAAATGGAAAGAAGGCCTGGATCAGCCCCAGACTAGCCCTCAGGACTCTTGGGGAGGCCAGCAGGGGTCGAAGGAAAGCTAACCCCTCCCCCTTGCAGCCACTGCAGCCTCTGTGAGTACTAATTTTTGAACAGATTTAGCATGCAGTAGGGGCTTCGTATCAGGCCCAAATCAGATCAGCGGCTTGGCTCGGCTTCGAACCGAACCAGTTCAAATTTGAACCAGCTCTAACTTGGTTTGTACATCCCTACTGTTGTACCCCTTCTTCTGCTTTCTCCGCTGCTTCATATCTTGCCTGAAACTCCTAAGTCCTCATCCTCTTGCTGCTTGGTAAGCCTGGGGTCCTAGCCACAGGCCACCAATGTAGCTGTAGAGGAACGTAGGTAAAGAATCTCTTAGGACTCTTTACCCAAGTGTTGTTTTCTATCTAGCAATATTATACGTTGTGTTGCTGAGAAGTTTGTCCCAGTGGGGATGCTGAAGAGAGTGTGGGGCGTGGAGTCAGAAAAGAAAAGGGAGGAAAAAGAAGAGGAGAAAATGGGGTTGTTGCTGAATAAATCTTTAGTTAAATATACTTGAGTTTTCTTTGTTTGAATCAGGGAAGCAGCTACCACCAGGGTCCCTTCAAATCCAGAACCATCCTGAAACTGGGGGACTTAATGTCTGGAGAATATCCTGACTATATCACGGTGCTATGGCTAGATAGTAATTACTCCAATGATTAACCAAACTGAATTTAGAGGAACTCGTTATCTTTTATTTTATTATGTATTGGTTATCTCTACACCACCCTGCCTGTATTTTTCCAGCAGCAAAGTTCCAGGTAACTAATGAGAATTCTCTCTCTCTCTCTCTCTCTCTCCACACACACACACACACACACACACTGTCAGGGCTGGTCCAGCGTACCTAGTGAGGTACACTGAGGTGGTCACCTCAAGTAGCAGATTGGCAGGGGGCAAGGGCCTTGAGGTGCATTGCTCCTGTCCCCCACCAATGTTCTCCTCTGCCATCTGCTGCCCCACTCCTCATTCTCCTGTGTTCCCTAGAAAGGCGGTGAAGTGATGGCCTTTTTCTTGGTGAAAAAGGAAGGCACAGTAAGGCATCACCAGGGGAACAGTAAGATTTGACTGTTGGGGTGGGGGAAAGAGCATTTGTTGTTCTGCTTCTGGCATAGGCAAATCTTGGGCCAGCCCGGATCACTACAGAATTATTTATTATTTTATTTTATTTTTTACATTTTATATCCTGCTCTTCCTCCAAGGAGCCCAGAGCGGTGTACTACATACTTAGGTTTCTCCTCACAACAACCCTGTGAAGTAGGCTAGGCCTGGCTAGGCCTAGGCCGAGAGAGAAGTGACTGGCCCAGAATCACCCAGCTAGTATCATGGCTGAATGGGGATTTGAACTCGGGTCTCTCCAATCCTAGTCCAGCACTCTAGCCACTACACCACGCTGGCACCACGAATGGCTGACTAGTGATGGAATTTGTGATGCGGGGAGGGCAGCTGGTGCTTGGTTCAATCCAACATCCCCCTGGAGGGCTGATGAGAAAGGACCTCATTCTTTCTTACTCGCTTGATGAAGTTAACATTATGAATGAAGATTGTTGCATTGTGCCTGGTGTCTTGTTTTAATCATCCAGATCTTGTCTTTTTATGGTTCTATCACATTTATTCACCAATTGTTCCCTAAGGGCAGGTTTCAACACTGGCTGGGAGTGGAAGTTAGCTTTACCTTCTCCTCTTCCACTGCATATGGCTGGTGGCGACACAGGGACGGGCCTTCTCAGTTGCTGCCCTTAGACTGTGGAATGTGCTTCCTACTGAAATATGATCCTCCCCATCTCTGACCATTTTTTAAAAGCGCTTGAAAACCCACCTCTTCACCCAAGTTTTTTCAGCTTTTGAAATGTTTAAGTTTTAATCTATTTTTAATTTTTAGATTGCCTAAATTGTTTTAAGATTTTTGTGTGCGTTTTAACTTGTTTGATGTTATTGTTAACTGCCCAGAGACAAAAGTTTGGGGTGGTGTACACATCTGACAAACAAACAAATACCTTTTCATTTAAGTTATGGTTGTATCCCCCAATTTCATATCTAGTATTCCAGCAGAAAACAGTATTTATTGATCAATATTGCTCCTTCAGAGCAACACCACTTGATCCCAAATGCCAGATTGTTCAAGGCACAGTAAATTGAGAAGAGAATTACAAGGCCAGGGCATAAAGCTCTGTAAATGGAAGGTAGGCCTTTTCAGCTCCCTTAATGCCAGTACGATGAGTCAAACAATACATATTGACCTAACCCTGAGAGTGAGAAATGACTCTTGTTAGAAAGGGGGAACATATCTTTTTGTGTTTTACAATCTACTTGCATGATGGACTGTTGCCCAAAGAAAAAAGGGGAAAGACAAATGCCTGCCTCATAAATGTTAAAGCCTATTGACCATACATAAAAGATAGCCCAGTATGCCAGAAATTTATGTATTTACTTATGGCTGGACATGGGGAAGAGCTCATGGTCTTGATCAAGCTTTGCCTGTGTGTAGCAACTGGAGAAGGGCCTCCCCCAGAGCTCAGTTTGGATCAGAATCAGCAATTACAGGTGAAACTCGGAAAATTAGAATATCGTGCAAAAGTCCATTAATTTCAGTAATGCAAATTAAAAGGTGAAACTGATATATGAGACAGACGCATTACATGCAAAGCGAGATAAGTCAAGCCTTAATTTGTTATAATTGTGATGATCATGGCGTACAGCTCATGAAAACCCCAAATCCACAATCTCAGAAAATTAGAATATTACATGGAACCAAGAAGACAAGGATTGAAGAATAGAACAATATCGGACTTCTGAAAAGTATACAGTGTACTGTGCTTGATTGGCCAGCAAAATCGTCTGACCTGACCCCATAGAGAATCTATGGGGCATTGCCAAGAGAAGGATGAGAGACATGAGACCAAACAATGCAGAATTGCTGAAGGCCGCTAATGAAGCATCCTGGTCTTCCATAACACCTCATCAGTGCCACAGGCTGATAGCATCCATGCCACACTGCATTGAGGCAGTAATTGCTGCAAAAGGGGCCCAAACCAAGTACTGAATACATATGCATGCTTATACTTTTCAGAGGTCCGATATTGTTCTATTCTTCAATCCTTGTCTTCTTGGTTCCATGTAATATTCTAATTTTCTGAGATTGTGGATTTGGGGTTTTCATGAGCTGTACGCCATGATCATCACAATTATAACAAATTAAGGCTTGACTTATCTCGCTTTGCATGTAATGCGTCTGTCTCATATATCAGTTTCACCTTTTAATTTGCATTACTGAAATTAGTGGACTTTTGCACGATATTCTAATTTTCCGAGTTTCACCTGTATAAGCAAAATTGGAGCTTGAAACAATCTATTGTTCAGCTGAATACCTGGGGCTACTATGGAAAGAACAACTTTTGCTCTGGTAGCAACTGCTGTATCCCTATCTCTGTCTCCTTTCCCCTTTCCTCTTGTTTCTCTTTCTCCTCCTCTGTGAAAACTGCTGTGGCCATAGAAATTGGGAGGGTGGGTCTTCTTCTTCTTCCTCTGACCATCCTAACTCTACTTCCAAGTGTTGGAAATTCTCTGTGGTGAGAGAATTCCTTTCTCATTATAGCAGAGTGCACAGAGGCACAACACAGCGGATTAGTTAAACATGCGTGTGTGCTGAGAGTAAAGTAACTTGGAGCCAATTCATAGTTTCAAATCAATATAAAAGGCATTTATTAAGGAACTCCATTCTAGATAGGAAAGTGAGGAGTTAGGATCTCTAATCTATCTATCTAGCTGGATGCAGATGGATTCTGCATCCTCTCTGCACATATGGTGCAGGGAGAGAGGCTTGCCATGTTGCAAGGTAGGAGGCCAGGTAGGAAGAGGGAGAGAGAGGAAGGAAGTCTCTGAGATTAGCAATCTACACATCAAAGGGATAGCATCAGAGCAGTGGAGAAGTGATGACCAATGTCTTGACCCTCTAGCCCTCTGACTTACTAGTCTGTCCTCCACTGTCTGAGGCAAAGAGACAGCGCAAAGTCCTTTAACTTCCAACACCCCCTCTCGATGTCTCGTGACTCAGCTCACAAGATTCATTTTCTCTCTCAGCTTTTCAAAGCAGGGTCTTGGTAGTGGCTTAGTGAGTAAGTCTGCAAGCATTTCATTTGTCGGGCAGTAGATCAGCTTGATTAGTCCAGCCTTCTGCAAACTTCTCACTACATGATACTTCATATCAATATGTTTGGTACTCCTCTTTACATCTTCTTGTTTGGAGAGTTGAATGCAGCTTTGGTTGTCTTCATACACCGGTATGGGCTGTGGTACATCTGTACCTAGGTCCTTCAGTAGTTGACACAGCCATTGCATCTCATGACAGCCCTGTGCAGCTGATACATATTCCGCTTCAGTGGTTGATGATGCTACTATGTCTTGCTGTCTGCTTGACCATCTTATTGCTCCATCTCCATAGAAAATTACGTGACCACTGGTAGATTTCCTTTCTGTTAGATCTCCACCCCAGTCTGCATCTACATATGCTTCTAGTTTTGGTTGACTGTTAGCTGGCAGCTTAAGCCTAAAGTGTGCAGTACCCTTTAGATACCTAACAAGTCTTTTCATTGCCTTCCAGTCCTTGTGCTTTTGAATAGATTGCAGCAACATTTGTGCATCAGCCTTGGAATGCTGGTGGACTATTTGGTTTGAAAGTCACTGTTTTTATTTCATTATTTATATTAGTAAATTTACATCCTGTCTTTTAAGTGTAATGCATCTCAAGGCATCTCAAAACACAAAACAAAAACCAGCTACATAAAAAAACTTCCAGATAAAATGATGTTCAAATCACAGCATTTAAAATAAGAGTTAAATACTAAAACAGTGGCTTCATTTGTACCTAACGTGAAACTGGAGTTTGCTGAACCCATGGTTATTTTTTGTAACCATGAATTGCATCACAGACAGGGGCGTAACTAGGTTGGAGTGGGCCCTGAGACAAGATTCTTAAATGGGCCCCCCCGCCCCGCCGTCACCGCTTACCTTTCCTTCCTCTGGCCCGATGTCTCTGCTAACTATACCAACTAGTTGCAAGGTATAGATAACACCTTGGGGAGAGACTCTGAGGGGCCCCTCCAAGGGTGGACTCGCAGAGACAAACAACAAGGAAATAGCACCAGAACAAGGAGGAGAATTTTTTTTAAATGACTTCAAAGGGAAGATCGGGTAGGAGCTGGGTGGAGAGAGCCTCTGAGGGGCCCCTCCAAGGGTGGACTCACGGAGACAAACAACAAAGAAATAGCGCCAGAACAAGGAGGAGAATTTTTTTTTAATGACTTCAAAAGGAAGATTGGGTGGGGGAGAGCCTCTGAGGGCACCCCCCAAGGTGGGGGGCCCCGAGACAACGGCCTCCCCCTGCCTAATTGTAGTTACACCCCTGCTATCATAGGCAAACCGTTTGTTCAGCCTCCCTCTCCCCTTTCTCTTGAGAAAGCACAAATAATTGCATGCTCCCTGCAGAAAATGGAGGATTTCTGTACAAGACATAATACTTCCTGTTACGAACAGTTCCCAGTAGCTTCTTTCAAAGCCAAATCCCTGAAGCCACTTAATGGGAGTTGGGAATTGGATCTATAAATTAACTTCTCCATAGTTGTCCTTAATTGAAGCAGATTGCACTATATGAGCTACCAAATGGCAGCCATTTAGGTTCTAAAGAAGCAAGTGATTGAATGTGTTAATAAACATGCTGATTATTTCTGTACTGCATCCAGCAGCTGTCAATAAAAGACTGATTTTCATTGAAAATGGTCTTGTTTCATTATTGCTCAGGGCTTCAAGAAGCTCTACGGAATGTCCTTGTCAGCCACTTTCAGCAGATCCACCCCTCTGCATTGAAAATAGATTATAATTAGTTGAGTATCAGAGGTGACTTTTGCAGTAGAGAGCCTCAAATACATGGATTGATTTCCTCACCCTTATGTCAAAATGTAGGAGGTGTCAATTTTAAAGGCCTCGATTCCTGAACGGCCTGAAACATTTACTCATGCATTACTCATGAAAGAGAACCTCTGTGGTAATCTACATGGAGGGTAATAAACTGGGTGTCCACCGTTGGACAGGGTTGTTTTCCTTAAACACACATATGTAAAAGAGTATCATTTAACTGAGAAGCAGAACACATGCTATGTAGGTGGCTTATGAATTCAGATTGGACTGTACTTTGAAAAGTGTACAGCAATAGCTGAGAATGACAGCTGGCAGAAATGTGATTATTGGAGCTGTAGGCAAGGACAACAACCTAAATTTCTCCATGATAAGACAATGAAAGATAACTAAGCACATTAATATCTACTTGTGAAGCATTAAAAGGATCACTGGGGGGGGGGGGGCACAAGGGTTTTCCTGCAACACTATATGGATACGAAAGCTGGACTTTGAAGGAGGACAGAAAAAGTATTGACACTTTTGAACTTTGGTGCTGGAGAAGACTTTTGAGGATACCGTGGACAGCCAGGAAAACAAACAAATGGATCATAGAACAAATCAATTCAGAATGTTAACTCAAGGCACAAATGACCAGGCTCAAACTATCATACTTTGGACACATTATGCGAAAATCCAGCTCCCTTGAAAAGTCCATAATGCAGGGAAAAGTTGAAGGAAAGAGAAGAAGAGGATGACCAACAGCAATGTGGATGGACTCAATCACAACAGCAATGAATGCACCACCTCAAAGGTCAAGTTGAATACAGATCATCCTGGAGAGAATCTATCTATGTGGTTGCTAAGAAACACTGACTTGATGGCACTTAATCAATTAATCAAAACACAGTCTTAGATAGTCCAATGTTAAAGCTATTGATGGACTGCAATATGTGACTTTTAATGCCTGAGTAGATTTTCTCCAAAGAGTGGGACTGTTTGGTATGTAAGCCAAATGGTGGACCTTTTGATGGTGTACTGTTTGGTATATAAGCCACTGTCTTTATTACATTATTTTTATTAGTAAATTTATATCCTGCCTGCCTTTTAAGTGTAATAAATCTCAAGGCATTTGTAAACAACCAATTGCTGAGACCAAGCCTTTTCTCTCAGAAGAAATTTTTAGAGCCAGGATTATAAAGGGAAACACTGAAATTGTGCCACTGTAACAAAGCACAGATTTATGTACAACAATAGGGTAACATGTTGAACTCCACTCTTCAGGGAAATATACCCTGGATAAGAAGTCCAATATTTGTAAGTTAAACTGAAGAGCAGTGGGACATGAATCTTCAATCAAAATTACATGCAATCTGTACTCAGCTAACTAGGTCCACTGGTGTGCATTAAGCTTTTAAGCTGTTCTCTGGAGGGAATGGAGAATGAAGCCATAAATCCAACTGAGAGAAGCAGGCCTCAGGAAACAAACTGTGGCAACTTAAAGAGTCAAATCTTTAAACAAAATGACAGATTTCACTAGCATAAATTTCCAATGCACTTTAAAGTGGATAATTATAAATTTCTCAACATTTTATTTATTTACTTGTAGAATTGCATTTGTATCTTTTCTTATTATATACTGCCCAAGTGGCTAAGTATCACTAGAAATCAATATGTGACATGTTCCTGACTAATACAGCACTGGTGTTTGCGGGTGGTAGTGTTATTTTGATGACTTCCCCTTCTTCTGAAAGTGCTCTGTGTCCCCTGAAGATATGTCTCTGAGGGCTATGAGAGAGGGTTTCCAGGAGGAAAGGGGGTCAACAAAATTTGCTCTTCCCCATGCAAATGTTCAGTTAGTCAAAGTCAATCCCATATGCAGCACCAGCACCGATACTTCATTATTTAGGCTGTTGGCCTCTGAGTGGGATAAACCAATGGTCTGACTCAACATAAGGCAGTGGCATATGTTTATAGAGTGTGTTGCTTTTCCGTATATGTTTCCTTTACTACATAACCCCTGCTGGAAGTGAGAGGCACCTATATATCCAAGCAAGTGCAGGATGCTTTCCAGGTTACCCACTCAACAGTGGCAAAATGCTTCAGTTCGGGCAAATCATGTTCAAAACGTAAATAGCAAAGCTACCAGCAGTGGGAGCAGTCTCGCAAAAATGGACATACAGCCGGACATACAGCGTTATAGCAATAAATCGCAGCAATTAAATCCAAAACAAGGCATCCAAAATGCAAACAGCACCCTGCTGCCAGCGTAGGGACTGCGGAGTCACAACACAGGAAGTACAGAAGCACACTTGGGAGATATGTTGTGACTCCATTACAGGGTCTAATCTGGAAAGTGCCCAGGTGCTGTAGTATCTGAAGCTTTTTTGATGGCTCTGTGTGGAGAGCATAAAGCTGGAACCTCCACTGAAATACAATCCTGCAGTACCTCATTTGTCAATTTAACCTTGTTGGAAGTGGAGGGGGGCTTTCTAGCACAGCCTTACCAGCAGATCCTAAACAGTAAGTGTGCTCACTCAGAGAAGTATACTTTAGCCTAGTGCTATAAATATTTTTGTAGATCAAAACCAGCACATTGACTTGGGCCTGTGACCAAGAGGTGGCCAATACAATCACTTCAGAAGGGGAAGTATCATCTCATGCTGCAATACTTTAATGTCAAAGCTTCTGAACACTTGTCAGGTACAGCTCCCATATAGAGTGTGTTATGGTGGGGCAGTCTCCAGATGCAGTGTGTTAGATTTGTGAATTCTTAAAGTTTCAGAGGCAGGACTTATAGCAGCTAGAGCTCTCTGGGGTGCAGCCCAGGAGGAGCTGGGAAGATGTTATGCTGTTGTGAGCCACTTGTGCCACCACTGCCATCTTCATCCATCTTTGTCTGCCAATTAAAATGTCCTTGGTGACTTTCACATTGGCAAGGAGGGACGCAGGTAGAGAAGGCAATGGCAGCATGACCGTGCTGTCTCCCCTTCCCCACCCACAAATGGGTTTCATTTATTGATGGGGTGGAGAAAGGAGGAACCACTGTGAGGTACTCAGCAGCTGTCTCCCCCTCTGCCTCCCACCTTCCCATCATTGCAGCAGCAGCATTAGCATTTATTGCCATTAGCATTTATTGCCATGGAGAGGAATGGAGAGAGAGGCTACCTGGACACAGCAAGAAGACAGAGGGAGACAGAGAGACAGTTGCAACCCTCCACTCATGCAAGTGCCACTGGCACTGACTCCCTGGCCTCACTGGCACTGACAAGCACGGGAAACTGGGCCTTTTCAGTTGAGACAAGCAAATTATGGAACTCCCTTTCCCAGAGATATGATTTGTCTGTCATTGCAGTGCTCAGTGAAGACTGTACTATTTTGCCATGACTTTGAACTGTTGTGCTTTTCGTTATTGGTATGCTGCTTTAAAATTATTTGTGTGCTGACTTGATTTTATACACATAGATGTTGTTTCTTTTTATTGATGTGGTTCTTATTTGTGTTTGAGGAAAATTACTCAAAGTAGTCCCACTGTAATTTTTTCAGTCTCCGTGGGACTACTTTGAGTGATTTCCCTCATCATACCAGCCATTTTTATCAATATGTTGCATGCCACTGTGGGGGCAGAAAAGCAGCCTTCAAATATAAATAAATAAAAGTGAGTAGATGCAGTTATTTGTATTTAGGCTTCATTTCATTGGGGACGAGGATTAAAGGGATAACTTCAAGGACCTGAACAGTTGGCTTTGGAGAACGGCTTTACTGAAATTGGGTAAGAAATGGATGTTGGTGTCCTTGGAGAGAATTCCGACTGTAAGTAGTTGCAAAACAGAAAGGATAGTGAGTAGGAATTAATTGGGTGCATGAGGATTGTCTGGCCTTGGCTCTATTCCAAATGAGTCAAAACAAGCCTTGTGTTATGTTAGTCACAGAGAGAATAATCTCTTCCCTCTTTACACACACATAAAAGCAAATGATGGATATTCCAAAACAACCCTGAAGCAACAATGGGAAACATCCAATAAATGCAGCAGGGAAATGCAAAGGAAGATGAGTATAAAATAGTGAGGGGGAGCAGAAGGAACACTTACAAAAAATTAGACTCTACACATTGATTCAGTGGAGATGGAAGGAACCTAATGACTTATCTGCTCAAAGATTTCTGTCAAAGGAGGGAAAATGAAGCAGAAAAGACAGGAAATGCTGATTTGAAATAAGGAGATTCCAGTAATTGAGAAAGAAAAAGGTGCAAATGGACTTCTAGCCAGAGAAATATGAAGATGATAAGAAGATGATAAGAAAGGACAAAGAAGAAATAGTGCTTAGGAAACTTAAGAGTCAAAAGCAAGGAGGGCTTGAAGGCACCAGTGCAATTTCACTCATCATAGATCCAGTCCTAGGGTAGGTGAGTGTGTGTCAGATGCATGGAGAGGTAGAATTATAGTCCTACTTCAGGAACAAGAAGGACATTCAAGACTGCAGAAATTACAATGGCAATAACCTAATGAACCATGTAATGAAGTTGTGAACAAGGAAAATATAATTATGTGTTAGCCAGCAATGTTTAGGGGCCTGAAATCAGCTATCCAAAGTTACAGACAACAGCAGCTGTGCTATCTTTCTGCAGAGGTTCATCTCAAGGAAAAGGCAGAAAGGAGTGTGATCTACTGACCCCTCCCCCAAGACAGGGCCAGTTATGGCCCTGCAGGGGCCCTGCACTGAAGCCTCCCCCCTCCAGCCCTACTCTGTTGAAGTTAGATTTTGCAGGGGTGTTGCAGTGGCTTCCCCTCCCCTTTTCCCACTGATGTGGCAGTGGTGGCAGCAGCTCCTCCTTTCCCCACCTTCTGAGGGTGAAAAGAAGAAGAAATGCTGCTGCCACTGCCACTTTCACATCAAGGGAAAATGTGAGAGGAAATGAGTTGCCACTAAGGGACTGCTCATTAGCCCCAGCTCTTCCTCTTCCCTCCTCCCCCACAGACATGATGATGACAGCAGTGATGGCAGCAGGAGCAATTTCTCTCTCTCCTACCCTTTGAGATGAGGAAAAGCTGCCAGTACCCTGGTCTGAAGCCACCTAATGGTGCAGTGCGGAAGTACCTTGCCTAGGGAGCAAGAGGTTGCTGGTTCGAATCCCCACTGGTATGTTTCCCAGACTATGGGAAACACCTATATCAGGCAGCAGTGATATAGAAATATATAGCTCTGTGGGTGCCAGGAGTCAACACCGACTTGATGGCACCATAGATATCTCCTTGCATTTAATGCTAAAGCCACACATCCAGGTAGCCAGAAGTTCCAAGAAAGATTGTCAGGCATTCATGGAGTTATTTAGGGATGCAGGAGATGGTGCCAATGTTAAGCACAAAAAGAATGTAGGTGAAATGTACACTTTGATCTTGGAGAGGGGCAAGGCTTCTAGGAAGAAGAGGGTACAGGTGAGGAACAACCCCTCCCTTCCAAGATGAGTTGCAGGGCAAAGAATAGGAAGGGGAGTTGGCATCCCCAGAAATGGATTTCCCATTACTTTATTCTTCAGTAAAATAAATAGAGTAGCTAGCCTAGCAGCGAGCTGCAACATTAGCACAAGACAGAGACAGATGTGTGCAATTAGGTATTGTGTACGATTACTAATATTGGGGTAATAGCTTCACTATCCAGATAGTGGATGGGTTGCACATTCCTATCTGCATTATAAAACTTATGAAAAAGCAAAGTGCTTGCCATATACACTCCATGCACACTACAGATTGCTAATGGGATTGCACATCCCCATCTAATCTGCATGGCAGGATGAACATTCATGTCTAATCTGCACTGGTCACGTTTGGGTGTTATGCATATGGTTTCCTAGATGTCCATGTAGACATCTAGTCAGTGGACCTGTGCTGCAACGTTATCCTTATGCAGTTGCTGAATCCCTACCCAGCAAGGGAAGCCTGCTTAGTGTGGTTCTTTCATTAGGCTGATCCTGAGTGGAATTTTCATCCGATTAATTGAATTTGATTGACTTATTAGATCAAAGAATCAGAAGGAATTCGCATAATTTTTGTAAGCTGAATACCTTATTCTCTTCATGGCAAGCATGTAAAAATTGGCATTGCACGTAGCTGAATTTGGCGGTTTGATGTGCAATGATCTATGGTCCCTGCTTATAAATCTGCCTAGGGAATAGGTTCCTTATGTGAGAGTTTTTAACATTTTAAAAGACAATACAAGACTAAATGCAAATTCTTTATACAAGAGAAGATGAAACTATAGCTGTTGTCAAGAAGAATGATGCTTCTTCTTTTGCTGGGAAAACAGCCCAGAATTTTAGCTCGTGTAATTAAGGGGACAAAGTGACTTCAGTGTACTCTCTCTCCCACCCCGCACCCTATCCTGCTTAGCGGATCATATTTCAGGCATTTCACACAATCATTTGAAATCATGGCAAGGACAAGGTCACTTCTAAAATTGGCTCGTGTTTCACTTTATTTCATGGCTGAAATGAATGGCCTATTTAAACAAATGACAAAAGCAGACTGTCCGCCTTGAGAACGTTGTCGAAAACCCTGGCTTGTTAGCATTGATTTCAAGCATCTGTAAGTAATTTTTAGTAGGCTTTAAAAGGGAAGTTAGGAAAATAATCAGTATTAAAACAATCTTTTGTTTCCTTTCTGAATGAATCTTGCAAAATATTTTTCATTCAGAGCAGATATTATTGATGATGGGGTTTGTAATCGTGGCATTCATTAAATCACTTTATCTATCTATCTATCTATTTGATTTGTATACCGCCCTTCCAAAATGGCTCAGGGTGGTTTCCAATTTTTTTAAAAAAATATTTCACAAGCACTTGCACAGGAGATGTTCTCAGCAGTGTATACCAATGATCTGTTAAGTTTCTTTTACTGTGAAAGGACATCTGGAGCATAGAAAGCATTGGCTGGAAAACACCAGAAGGTGACCAACCTTGTGCTGTAGTTTGATCCTTCAAACGTAACACACCTAATAGTTTAAGACCATATTATGAACCGCCCTGAGCCATTTTGGAAGGGTGGTATATAAATCAAATAAATAAATAAATAAATAAATAAATAAATAAATAAATATCCTACCACCCTGATCCCAGGCTGCAAGGGACTTAAATGTCCTCAGGAAATGCCAAGGAAGCAGAGGTTGCTCCATTATTTCAACACTGGAGACAGCTCCATCCAACCAAGGAAAATGTATACAGAGAGGCTGCATTCACACATAATGCAGAACCACAATTGAATAGTCTGCAGTTACCAGACATGATGTCACCAGTCTGGTGTGGTGATGAAACCGAGGGTTCAGAATTGGAACTGGAATTGGAATCTGAAACCTTGGGTTGTAGTGAGTTTTGTCACCACAACCCAAGGTTCCAGGCAGCCTGCAGTATATCTGAATTCAGAACCACAGGCTGCTTCCCCTGGAGAAGAAGAAGCTGCATGACCAGCTCTCCTGCCTCTCTGCAGTCTCAGTGACTGCAGAAAGACTGCTCTCCTGTACTTCTGAATTTGGATACGAAAGCGGGGGGAGGGGGCACAAAACTTTGGGTCTATTGGACCTGCGGTTCTGCATTACATGTGAATGCGTCCAATGTCTCCTGTACCATTGTAGGGAAGCCTCTGTTTGGCCAGAAATGCTTGGGCATTGAAAACAGGATCAAGGTTAGCCAATGTCCACCTAAGACACACCCAAATAACTCAATGTTCTACAGGGAGGAAATGAACAAAACATCTCCACATGGTGAAGATCAGTGCAGGTGGAGACCACTTTACATCACTGCAGGTAGGAGGCTCACTTGCCTAACGGTGCTTCCAGGTAAAACAACAAAAAACTTTGAATACAGAAAGTTAGCATATCAGGAAGAGAAGCTTTAGCTTGGCTTCCTCCCTGACATGATAGCTTTCTATGGACAGAGTTTAAAACATTCAGTCCTGTAGTCTTGCACCTGCAGTCTGAAGTGATACAATCCAGGAAAGACGAGTACCACATGCTATTGCTGCTTCTTTGAATTAGTTCTTATCCATGGGGGCCAGCAGTGGGCCTTGTTTCTTATAGGTTCTTGTTCAGACCCAACCATTAGTCTTCAGATTGGACACTGACCTTCTTAGGGATAAAAGCTTCCAGGTCAGACCAAGACCCTTGCTTGAGCAACAGTCCTCCCTTGCCTCATACTCAAGTTGCCCAGAAATCCAAAGCCTATGTTCCCAGTCTATCTGCTGTTACAGACCAGGCCTGACCTATATACTTAATATGCTCATTTGCCAGTATACAAAACAGGTCTGGACCAAGTTCTTTTATATTAGTGACCATGTATGATCTGGGCGCATGGAAGAAAAGAGATCAAACCATTCCTCAAAGAGTTCAATGGGCTTTATTGAGTATCAAAGACTAACAGCATAATCTAGCAAGGCAGAAAGCGGAACACTCTATCATATCAGCAACAGTATTTAAACAGAACACCCTAACTAGTACCAATATTCACCCGTGTGCCTAACTAACATATGTGTGTGCAATTAAATCTTCCTAGAGCCTAATTCAATTCAGATACAGGCGGAAAAAGGGGGGGGGGTTGAGAGAGGCTGAGGGCTGGCATGGTTTTGGAATTAGTAGGGGAAAAGAGGGGGGGAAGGAGAAGGAGGGGGAAAGGATGGAGGGACCCACGGCTTGCAGCATATTTACCCAGGACCAGAGACTTCTCATCAGCTGAAGGAGTGAGGCGCTTGGCTAGAGACAGGAGTTGTTGCAGTGCTCAGATCATGGCTGAGAGCCAGAGCATCATGGCTGGGGAGTCTTGACTTTCTCACTGCGCAGTAGAAGTCACCGACCACCTCTGGCCATGGGCAGAGTTCCTGCTTGTTAGCCCCGCAGCTTGGCAGCAAACCCTGGCATTGCTGTGAGAAAATCTTGCTGTAGGCACAAGATAGCTAAACTCTCTGTCCAGAGACTCCTTCTTATAGTGGTTCCATCCTTTGATGTCCATTTGAGTCTTCTGGATCACAAAAGGCATTTATTCCTGCTATCCTCTGAATATTGTCTTTTTAATTACCAAAATTAGCTCAGGATATTTGGTCAGTCCAGAGAGATCTTAATCCCATCTTCCGTTAGCTGCTATCTTGAGGAGGGGACATAGCCCAAGGCGAATCTGCATCTCTAAGCAAATTGGCCCCCAGATGTGCCAGCCTGGTCCCAAAGGGTGTTAAAACTCAGGAGTTAGTGGGAGAGAGTTAGTTCTATTGGTGTGAGACATCAATTACATTATTTCTTGTGTATTCAAAGTAACATCAAAAGGTATGCCTGTGTGAGGCAAGTTAATTAACACATTTGACTTAAGGCAGAAGCATCCTGTTACTGGACAACAGGTTAATTTCAGCAGTGTGAGACTGGTAATTAAGCCTGACCCATTGTCTCAGTGAGTTTCCACAGATGCTGATAACCAATGCTAGATTACCCCTGCCTCTACAACTCATTTACCAGGCAGTACCCAGGCAGATCTAATTGAACTCTTAATATAAAATGAAATCAGACACAGGCCTATATTTCACATACTTCTGATTTGGTACCTCTGATTCTGATATGTTATGGACCGTTCATAACACTGCCACCAGCTAGTGATGTTCCCTGCTTCTCGTCCCTGTACCTCATCTTCTCTAGATTGTCTATCTGACTGCAGCTTTGATAACTTCTGACCACAGCTCTGTTCTGCCTTGTGTTTGTCATGTTTCTAGAACCTGATGGATTTCCTTCCATACTTCAACTCTAGTTGGGAGACACTGAGCTCTGATTCTGCAAGACCATTCATGGGATTCACACATAACAATTGCAAACTGCAGGGTTTTGTTTGTTTGTTTGTTTGTTTGTTGCAACTATACATTCTGTATCAGACCACAGTTATGTGCTGAATGGCCTTCAACCTTCTCAAAGGAGTTTGCACTGACAATACTTCACACTTTTCCCAATCAAAATAAATCTAAATATAATGCTGTCTTTTCAGGTAATATAAATTAATCAGTAAAGGAGCAATTACACTTAAGCTGCAAAGCACTCATCTTTGAAGAGATTACTACTGCTTTGGTGAATATAATTTCTCTATATATTTCATGTCACTAGTAAGAGCTCTTATTCACCAATTCATCAGCAAAGGTTTTGGCAAATATTAATAGAATGAGCATCCAGCAATGGAATCCAAAGCCAGAGGAATAGCTTCATATCTCAATTAAGCTTCCTCTGAAGTAATTAAAGACTAATAAGGCATTCATCAAGAGGAGAAATCATCCCAGCAAAAATAGTAAGATGAAAATATTAGGGGATAGAGGGGATCAGGGACTGCAATGCAACAAGATAAATTGTTTGAAGGATTTATGTTTTTTTTCTATCATTCATTAGATGGCAAAAAGGATTATGAAAATCAGCTGAGATAGAGATGTTGTCTTTCTGTGTCAAATGACTTCCAGGTGGATCCTGGTCCCCAAAGGGCTCACAATCTAAAAGAAATATAAGATAGACACCAGCAACAGTCACTGGAGGTACTGTGCTGGGGGTGGACAGGGCCAGGTACTCTCCCCCTGCCAAATAAAGAGCATCAGCACATTAAAAGGTGCCTCTTTGCCAAGTTAGCAGGGATAAATGCATTATTATTTAGCATTTGGCCAAGAATGCAAACTGCCAGCTGAAGCACAAGGTTTTGCAGTGACATTAGTACATATACACTGAATAAATATAATGTTTGATCATGTTGCCATATCTTTGGATATGTAATTGCAAGTCAAGTTAAAACAGATTCAATTCCTTTATTACGATCACAGACCAGCACAAGTTAAAACATATGAGTACACATGAATTGGAGAGAATTAGTGTCCACTTGCTTCATACTTTGCAAAAGTTCCTACTGCCAAAGGGATTTTATTTATTTTATTTATTTTTACATTTCTATGCTGGCTTTCATTAAAAACAACCCCAAGGCGGTTTACAAAAATTAAAACATACAATAAAAAGCAGTAAAAACATCAAGCTAAAAACATATACAAACAGGCATAAAAACAATACAACAGATAAAAACACACCGAAGCAGCAGTAAAAACGATTATGTAAAAGCCTGGGTAAAAAGCCAAGTCTTTACAAGCTTTCTAAAAGCCGTGATGGAGTCTGAGGAACGAATGGCCACCAGGAGAGCATTCCAGAGTCTAGGATGAGCTGCTCCCAAAGAGCAGCAGGACTGGCCATTTAATGAAAAATGTTGATCACTTCAGGCAGTGGATTGGCAAAAGTGACAGCAGGGGCACCCCACACCCATCTCTGGTGCTGACACAGAAGGAGCTTTTCCAAGAGGTTTATAATTGAGAAGAGTGAAAGTGTTGTTGTTGTTGTTATTATTACACTAGTATTTTTAAGCCCGTTATGATAACGGGCGCTAGCTTTCTCTCCCGCCTTTAAATGGTTTTTTAAAAGTGTTTTTTTTCCTTTGTCTCTCTCTCTGGTGTTTTTTTTCCCCATTATCCCCTCCTCCCTCTGTCCTCCTGCCACCCGCTCACCCGCCCTCCCAGCTTTCCAAAATCCCCTTCCCCGCTCCTCCCCCCAATTGATTACGGGCCAAAAGGGCCCATGAGAAGGCCGTCGCCCCCGCCTATCGCCCACCCGCCCACCCAGCTGCCCGAGCCCACCTTACCCGCTCCAGCCCGCGATAGTCGGGCGAAGAAAAAAAAAATTATTTGCACAGTGGAAGTGAGGAGCTCAGGAACAGAGCTCCTCTCTGTGCTATGCTGCTGCCCAAACTGCCGCTATGGACGCAAAGGACGTTGCGTCCTTTGCGTCCATAGCGGTAGTTTGGGCAGCAGCATAGCACAGAGAGGAGCTCTGTTCCTGAGCTCCTCACTTCCACTGTGCAAATAATTTTTTTTTTCTTCGCCCGACTATCGCGGGCTGGAGCGGGTAAGGTGGGCTCGGGCAGCTGGGTGGGCGATAGGCGGGGGCGACAGCTTTCTCATGGGCCATTTTGGCCCGTAATCAATTGGGGGGAGGAGCGGGGAAGGGGATTTTGGAAAGCTGGGAGGGCGGGTGAGCGGGTGGCGGGAGGACAGGCTTCCCCTGCCGCCTCTTCCCCCCTCAATCACCGGCCAGGCGGTCTCTGGAGGCGCCGCTACCATCCTCCGCGGCCGGCCCGGGCCCTTCACGGTTGGCTCTGTCCCGCTGGCCTCTGTTGGCCTCCATTCCATCCCCCGTCTCCCCAGCTTGGTTGCTGTCTCTTCTGGGCGAGGCGGCGGCTCTGCCGCCGCCTCGGCCAGTTCCCCCGCCGGCACTTCTCCGGCTTCTTCAGGGCGGCCGCTTGTGGCCATCCAAGATGTCCGCCGGGTGCTGGCGGTCGTGTCTCCCTTGCCCTGTTCTGGGCCTGCGCTTCGCGCAGGCGCAGAACAGGGCAGGGAGGCACGAACACACGCTTGGTGCCCGTCCACGGACGGACACCAAAACGTTTTATTAGAGAGGATGTATATCCTGCTCTTCTTCCAAGGAGCTAAGAGCAGTGTACTACATACTTGGGTTTCTCCTCACAACAACCCTGTGAAGTAGGTTAGGCTGAGAGAGAAGTGACTGGCCCAGAGTCACCCAGCTAGTTTCATGGCTGAATGGGGATTTGAACTCGGGTCTCCCTGGTCCTAGTCCAGCACTCTAACCACTACACCACGCTGGCTCCCATGCTGGCTGAATGCTATAATAAGGGACCAAATCAAGCACTTGCAGAAGGCTGTAGACCAGTCATTGCAGTTGTCCCGGCAGCGTGCAGCAGCCCGTGAACTGGTTCCCATGATTGATAAAGATAAGGATAAATCTTTATCCTTTCTTTATAAATAGATAAATAAACATGATAAAGATGTTCTCTTCATCTGGGAGACTGTATAGAGTTGGCTATACTCAAGACGGGGCATTATGACTTTTTTCACACATGCTAATTATAGCAATAGTTGTTACAGAAAACTTAACTTATCGTTACGTCCCCACTTCCCACTTCACCAAGTAGTGAGAAGTTCCAGGGTGCAGCACTACTCAGATTTTGGCTTTTTAAAAAAAATTCTTATGGTAATCTTTGTAATCTTTGGTTTATTTACAGTACAAAGCAGTAGTGGCCAGTGTGGGCATTGCCAGGGGGCGGGGCTGAGACAGGCACTTTCAAGTGTAAATCAATAGGTGCTTAGCTCCACTACTGCCACACCTGAATGCTGCTTTGAGCTCAGCACCTCCTGCAGCGGGGGAATCACCTCCACCACTCACATGGCCTCCAAAGAGCCACGGAGAATCCCCGCCAGCAGCCATGTGAGTGGCAGAGGCAATCCCCCGCCGCAGGAGGTGCTGGGTCGCTACTGGTACAAAGATGGCATTGAAATAGCAGAGAACTCCTAGAATGAGCATCAGATATTACATCAGTTTCCAGATAACTGATTGGCCTTGTGTCTTAAGGTGCTTCAGTTGTTTCCCCAGCTTCTTCATTCTCGCCTGTCCAAAATTCAGTCTGCTTTTGTTCCTATCTCACATCTAGTCTGAAACTGCTACAGTATTTTCTTTCATTGACCATTCACACGACCTGGCTGAGGGGGGAGGAGGGAGGGAGGATCAGTCACATATTTCGGAGGATGAATACAACTGAAGGAAGCCCAGGCAGGTGTATGGCTAGGTGAGTCAATCGTGTGACTTGCCTCTGGGCCCCCCTAAGACAGTGGGCCCCCAGACAACTGTCTCCCCTTGCCTTATTATAGTTACACCCCTGATTGAATTAGATTATTGGTCCACACTGACTGGCAGCAGCTCTCCAGGATTTCAGACATCAGGGTAGGCATGGGACCTGGGATCTTTTCTGCATGCAAAGCAAGTACTCTAACACTAGCTACCGACCCTCCACATAGTATACATTAGGCCTGTGCAAATTCAGATTTGAAAAGTCAGACTTTTGCTGAAATTGCCCCAAATCGGTAAAAATGGGTAAAATATGAATCCAATCTTCTTTCCAAAAATCAGATCAGTAAACTTAGAATTAATTCCAAAACATGGAAATTTTTTGAAATATTTCAGAATTTTCAAAATGATACCCCCCCGATGAATGGTGAAATGGGGGGGGGGCACCAAAAATCATTGGTTGGTCCTAGAGCCTCAACACTTTCCACACATGTGGGAAAGGAAGTCAGGGACCCCTGTAGTGAATTTCAAAAATTTACCAAAATCAGGGAATTGACCAATTCCCTTTAAATTCACTAGAGGAGGCCCTGACCTCCTTCCCCACATGTGTGGCAAGATTCAAGGCTTTAGAACTAACCAGTGATTTTAGGTGCTTTCCCTTCTATTTCCCCATTGACCACTATGGGGGAAAACTGGAATTTAAGTCAAAATTCGGATATGGATTCTGAATCCGATCCAATATCTGACATCACCAGAGCCCATAGAATCCAAATCCAAAATTGTCAAAGTTGGATCGGGTCAAATCCAGATCTGAATTTTCAGAACGCACATAGGTCTAGTATACATACATGCAACTATAGAGTCTATATATAGCTCTATATTAGTAAAGTGAAAGTAAAGTGTGCCATCAAGTCGGTGTCAGCTCCTGGCAAACACAGGGTCCTGTGGTTGTCTTTGGTAGAATACAGGAGGGGTAACCATTGCCATCTCCCATGCAGTATGAGATGAAGCCTTTCAGCATCTTCCTATATCGCTGTTGCTCGATATAGATGGTACAGGAGTGTTTTTTAATCATCTTTGGCTGAAACACCAACTGTGCCCTTTCATTATGAACCCTGCTAAGTATTGAGATAATCAGGGGAGGTTTATCTGAGGGTGCCACCAGCAAATCTGGTGGCAATTTAGACAAGCCTTCTCTGTAGTTGCCCCAGGGCTGTGGAACACAACACAATTCCTGCTTCATCCTGATGGCTTTTAGGAGACAACCGAAGAGACATCTCTTCAGCCAAGCATTTTACTTGAAGTTTTAGCTGATGTTTTTAGTTGAATGTTATTGTTTAACTTTAAATTTTATATATGTTTTAAATGTATTGATTTTTGTTTGTTTTGTTGTTGTACATAACCTAGAGACTTTGGTAGTGGGTGGCATATAAATGTTACACATTAATGAATTGAATGAATGAATGAATGCAAATTGAGAATTGACAACCTTTGGCTTAATTTGAAGGCTATTGACTGATGGAAGAACTCCTCTTCATGTTGCAGGTTTCCTTCCCCTGATCACGTCTTCAAATAGACATGACGCACCAAAAACAATAGCAGGTCAAAAGTAATTTAATCTTGATTGTTCACCAAGAGAAATGCCAATGAACAGTTGGATCCTAGGATAGCTCATCTTCAGAAGAACTTTCAACCAATGCAAACACTTTGAAGATCGCATTCTAGGCTGCAGCTGGTGTTTACAGAGTCAGAGTCTACTGTGGACAAGGTTAAAATCGTAATGTACTTCAAGTGCCGACAGAACAAAACTTTAATATTTGCTAAATATAATATCATCATAATAGTTAGAGACAAAAGCTTAATGTAAAATAGTTAATGTCAAAAAGAAATATGTTTATCTGCTCTGTTCATACTCTGGAGCTCATTTGAGAGAAACATCCTGGAAGGAGGGTTGCTGATTAAGAAAACTGGCATAATCCAACATCCTCATAACCTGCTGTCTTTTGTCAATACTGTTTATCATGGCAAACACCTCACAGGGTAAAACAACCTTGGTAAGGAGTAGAAATAATTTGCTGAATTTCTGTATTTCGCTCATGTATCTCGTACATATTACTAATAAAACAAACCCTTCCAGGTATTTCATGTCCATGTAGAATTGAATGGCAAAACTTCAGCAGCTGGCATGTAAGTTAATTACTTTGATGCACTTACCCAAGATTTTTTAAAACCCAGTTGAGTTTTTTCCACCCATTTTTTTCCCCATCAGTTCCAACATCACTATTAGGATGGATAGGATTTACAAACATATGTAATAACATCACAAATTTCTGCAACTGTGTATACCACCTCCTTCTAAACTTTTACATGCTCCACCAGAGCAGAGGCGTAACTAGGGAAAACGGCGCCCGGGGCAAGCACTGAAATGGCGCCCCCCCCACTGCGCCCCCCCACCGCCCCCCCAACATACTACATTATACTTAGGTTTTTCCTCACAAGCACCCGCCGCCGCCGCCAAGCCAGGCCACTGACTGGCCGCCAGGCGCCAGCAAAGCAATGGGGGGGGGCGCAGGCGGCGCGGAAGGGACCGCTCGTGGGGAAGGGGGCGCCGACGCGCTCCCTTGACTGCTGCAGCGCTGCTGCACTGAGCAGGAAACATTTGTATTAACAAAAAATTAATTTTTTTAAAAAAAGAATTTGGTCATGGCGGCGCCCCCCACGTGACCAGAAAAGATGGCGCCCGGGGCACGTGCCCCCCCCTGCCCCCCCTATAGTTACGCCTCTGCACCAGAGAGAATTCAAACATAAAGCGGAAGGAGAGGAATATAAGAAAAGAACAGCCCTGCTGGATCAGACCCAAGGCCTATCTAGTCCAGCATCCTGTTTCACACAGTGGCCCACCATATGCTGCTGGAAGCCTACAGGCAGGAGTTGAGGGCATGCCCTCCCTCCTGCTCTTACTCCCCTGCAACTGATATGTTTGAGGATTCTTCATTGCTAACCTGGAAAATATCCCACCCAATGCTCCATTCTCCCTAAGAGAATGGAAAAGGCTCTCTCAGGGCAGGATTAAGAGCTACAGGGACATCTCCCTCTCCCCAATTTACATGTTTGAAGCTCCAAGGGCCAGTTGACATCTTTGATATAGGGTCAGTTCTGATTATGCTTCCTCTCTCAAGTGATTAAAAAGGGGACATACCAAGAGTGCACCCATTTTGATCCCCTCTGTGGATGTCCCAGCTCCCTCTTGGCACATCCCTTTATCACACATGAGGGGGCTGTTCATCTGCATGGTCACTCTACACATACTCCAGATACCCCCATGTGATATAGGGACAAGCCAAAAAGTTATTGTCCAAACTGGTTCAGAGTATGGTGGGGCAAGCTGTTGATATAACATTCTTAACCTTTAGCAAGCATCTTGCTAGTTAGAACCATCACATACACACACACACACACACACACACACACACACACACACACACCATATGTACTGTATGTATGTGTGTGTGTGTGTGTGTGTGTGTGTGTATATATATTCCAATGCACAGTGTGTTTTGCATTATTGTTCTTATGGTTAACCCCTACAACAATATGGAGCTATGCGTATATTGCATAGCTCCATATTCCGTTTGGGAGGGTGGGAGGGTGGCCGGGTGAGGGCAAGGCTACAAAACTTTACCTTCACCCCAGATGACCCTTCAAACATTGCTGTGAGTGCACACCACACTCCCAGATGAGCAGAGCTGCACTAGGCAGTGCAAAACTCTGGAAGATGGGACAACTTATCCCAGTCTCCAGGTATCCCACCATGCACCACATGCTGAGTGTGGTGCATTGGGGTATTCTCCCATCAGACGGGCACTCTAGACACCCATCTCTGTGTCTCCTTGGGTTACATGCAGCCCAAGAAGACGCACAATCCTGGCAACCAGGTTAAGGGAGCCCTCACTCCCTTAACCTTGGTTAAGAGCTGGGCTTAAAAGTAAGGTTTGGCTGGGTGGGAGCGCCAGGTTCCACGTGGATCCCAGCACTCCACACAAGCAGCCTAGCCCAGGCTAGGCAGCTCGTGAGAACAGCCTCTCTATGTGATGTATGTCCCCATTATTCCTACAAAGCACAAAGCTGAGAAATATTGCTTTGCATAAAGGTGTACTCATACTGGCCTTTTTTCATGCAATTTGCTTTTGCTGCCATGATTAACTTGCAGTGTTTCCAACTCATTGCATGTCCTATCAATTACCGCTCTACTTCTAGCTTGAGAACTTATTTTTGTGTTCTGAACTGTTTTTTAAGAGACACAACATTGGTGTTATAGTACTATTTACACCAAGTAAACCTCATTATATTACATTCACTTTCTTGTTCCTCTCTCAAATGACCCTGAATTCCATTGTCACCCACCTTCATTGTAAACTGGTGTTTTAAAAAATGTTCTGGAGAATCATCGCACAAAAGTAGTCTAATACCAGACTACCCAACAAGCATATTCTGACTGGAATTCTTTCACAGAAAACATACCTTAGTACAACTATTTAGAGAAATGTTTTAAAGATAATGTGGGGAGGAGGTGGAACAGTGCAAACACAGATTGCAATACCATACTAGCCTATTAGCCTGATTTTGACATGATGTTGGACCTGGATTCGTATGTCTGTACACTCAAACATATTTTTGTATGAGTGACGATACATGACTGCATTCACTTCTCAGGTGAACCTGAGTACAGGCCTCTACAGATAGGAAGTGTACTGCTGTACTCACATTCAACATAACTTGTGAATAACTGCACCTGTGTACAGATCTGTATCTAGCCCTCTTCAGATGTTGTTCCGCAGTCATTCAGCTGAAGAGGAGAACGCTGCTGTTATGATGGAGGGCGCTTCCATGATTGGCAGGCTCACTGCTTCAAAGAAACTCTGCAATCTTGAGTGACACACTGGGGGACTGAGTGAGTGATGAACCAGGCAGGACTTCCAGCACACTTTTGGAGGCTTGTACTCTTATACAGCCTCTTTCTCATTATGTCTGAACAGGGCTTCTGTGTACACTGTATACAGATTTTATGGGTGTTAAAAATAAGGTGTGAACAGGGCTATTTAATGATGACTGATGTGAACAGAACTGAAACAAAACACAGAGGACTTCCTGGGGAAGAGGAGATCATCACATCACACACGCACACAGACACACCCTAAGAACACCAGTACTGTTAGTCTGGAAACACTGTTATTCTGATCCTCTTGCTACACTCACTGATGCTCCCTTGTTCAGGATGTCAGCCACAAATGCTGCCTTGCCAGACTTCAAATTCATTTTCCTTCTGAGCAAGCCCAAAAAAGAGAGAGACAGGATATGAATTTAAAATATGGGATAATAGATATTTCCTTTCAACACAGATGAATATTTTATGTTTAATCTCATCAGTCCAATGAGGAATGAATGCTTTTTATTCTTTTTATTTAAACAGATAATTTGTATGGATAATAAATCATTATTTAATAGTTAACTATATGAAATAAAAGGGGGGATATCACTTGCTTTCTACTGGGAAGGAGGGTTTTCAGGTTCATATGAGCAGGGAAATGCCACAATATCAATAAGGGACAGCACCTAGATTAGTTCAACATGATTAAGCATGATTGAAATTGATAAAATGAATTAGTCATAACTAAATTAAGTCCTATTAATTTCAGTGGAACTGTTAGTCAGTCTTAGACATACTTCAGTGGGACTCCTACCCCTCATTTGCATGTAACGCAGAAATGCAGGCTGCTGTCCCTGGAACCAGAGTTGAGGGAGGAAGCTCCTCCCTCAACTCTGGCGTGATTGGCTGTGCGGGCTGTCCTTCAGTAAAGGAGGAAGCTCACAACCAGCTTTCCTGACTCTCTGCAGTCTCACTGACTGCAGAGAGTCTGCTCTCCTGAATGGCCGAATTCAGATGGGAGAGCAGGGGGAGGGGATGCAGTTCCGCATTGCATGCAAATGCAGCTTTGGTCTAACATAATCTGTATTTTAGCTGAGCTCTGTCTTCCCTGCGGTTTATGTTGTTAGAAAGGTATGTTGTTAGAGGTAAATCTAGACTAACTGGAAGAAAAAGACACATTGAAACGGGGAGCATGTCTGAGCAACTTACAGTCTGAGCAACTTACAGAGCAACTGTCTGAGCATCTTACAAGTCCAAGCAACTTACAGAGCACTGTACTCTTCTGTATTTCCTATTCTTCTTTAGTTTTCATCCCTACAAATACATTCAGAAGAATATAATGCCCAGTCAATCTGCTGTTGATTAATCTACTGCTTACATGGATTAGATTTAAGGTAATATTTGGAGGCCCTTCAATAGGTATTGCTTTTAGAATTCTGGTAGTTGGCAACCAGACATTTTCTGTGGTGGTACCCATTGTGTGGAACATTCTCCAGAGGTTTTAGGTACCACTTTAAACCATTTTATTTACCCATGGTGGGCGGAGGTTTTTTTGGTGGGTTTTTTTCCCAATCTTCCATTCCCTCTACAATCACATATTTGTCCCTAAACAAGGTCCTTGAGGGTTTCGGAAGCACAGGCTACTGCAGATGGGAGATTGCTGAAAAATCACCCCTCTAGCCTACATGACAGAAAACTCTGGTGTGTCAGCAGAGGTTTGTCTGGATGTCAGTCAGTGAATTGTTTTTTATTGCTGCTACTTTATTTTTAATGTAGTTTCGTTGTGTTTACTGTTGCCATGATTCTTTTCTGCTGTTTTATTAATTTTGCATTTTATCATGATTTAATTATTTTACATTTTTATTGATAGATCTTCAATTGGGAGTCACCATGTGAATTCTTCCCCCCCCCCAAATTAAAAGACATTGGCTATTATGCAGAAGCAACCTAATGTAGATGCTCCTAAGGATTACCTGTGCAGCACTAATTGTGAGGCTACTCTGTGCTTTCTCCAAAGTTTGGGCAGTTTCACAGTCTTGTGCAAGAACACAAAATACTTTTTGGAGCTCACCTGCACTCTGGAAGTGCTCTACTAGAGTGAAACATGTTATTTGACCACTAGCTATGTGTTTCTTCTCTTCTCTAATAGCATTTCTGGAACATGACCACAAGTCTTGATTCTAGTGTTGTTGAACTGTCACTAGTGCTGTTTGGGCACTCCTGTTTAGGAGCACCCATGTTAAGCTGCTCTGAATGTCAGCCATTGTATCATAAAGTTTGCAATTCTAATTGTTATTTTCCAGAGTCAATGATGTTTAATAATGCATTGTGCAAGTTTTTGATATGATTAATTGATATGATTAATACTCATCACTTCAGCTGGCTCTAAAGGAGAATGGCATAACTTCCCTAAATACATGCCTGGAGGCAGTAATGGGATGGAAGCGGGATAACAAACTGAAGTTGAATCCAAAGCACTCTCTGGTATCTCAGGTAAAGGCAGTGGCTAGGAGTGCTTTTTATCAGCTTTGGCTGATACGCCAGCTACGTCCATTTCTGGAGGAAAATGACCCTAAAACAATGGAACATATGCAGGTAACCCACAGGCTTAGCTACTGTAATGCAATCTACATGGGGCAGCCTTTTTACATTGTAATACAGAAATTACAACTGGTACAGAATATGGCAGCCTGACTGGTCTCTGGAATTCTGCTGGTCTTTGACCATAACAAAGATGATTGATTAATTGATTGATTGGTCTCTGGGACAACCCGAAGGGACCATATAACACCAATCTTAAAATAACTGCAGTGGCTGCTGATATGTTTCCAAGCAAAATACAAAGTGCTGGTTATTACCTATAAAGTCTTTAATGGCTTGGATCCAGGGCTTAGTTCCTTCTAAGGTGCACACATGTGTGCGCACGCACAAAAATCCTGCCCCCCCCCCCCAGTAGATTTCTAACAGCCACACAGTCTCGCACTGGGGTCCGCTGGCTGCTTAAAGTGCCAGTGCTGTCGCGGCCTCCACCACCGTGTTTGCTCTTCCCCACTGGAGGTGCACTTGAAAAGTTGTGCTGCAAAAGCAAGCAAGCAAACGAGGACTGGGGAAGGGGGAGGCCATGTAACGGCCTGGTGTGTGACTTGCTGGACAGTGGCAGGAAAGCCAAGCACCAGCACCCTCTTCTCTTGCTTTTTACTTTTCAGAGAGTGTGTTGGATCCAAGGGAGGAAGGGAGTGGATGGATCATGGAGATCGTGGGTCTCTATCTCCCTCTATCCCATCATCTCACAGTGCTGCACCTGTGGCTGCCCTTGAGGTAGATAAGACAGACAGCAGCCTCATGCCTTCTTTTTGCTGTGGCCGGGGCTGATGGAATGGATTCCCCATGGAAGGTTCAGTTTAGACAGCATACTTGCCACCATGCTCCAGGCAGAGGCAGCTGCCAGCGCTGCCACCACTGGGCTCGCCTCTTCACAAGCGCCAGCTCTGCTCCGCCTAGCCTCACACGCTCAGCAACAGCATCAATGGTAATGGCGGTGGCAGTGATTACATCTCCTCCCCGCAGACCAGCGCGCTTCCCTCAAAAGCCCCCAGGGCAGGCGGGCATTGGGCGACAGGAAGCTAGAAGGTGGCTGCTTGCTTCTCAAGTAATGAAGTGAGGGGATGGACTAGCCCAACCACCACCACTGCTGCTGCTGTTGTATTATTGTAACAGAAAGGAGAAGCAGCAAGGCAGGCACCCCTCAAAAGTGAACGTGGCAGGGAAGGCTGTAAGAAGGCGCTGCCTATCTCTGGAGTGAGGGGGCGGTCACTACTGAAATGCAAGTGGGGAGTGCTGGAGTAAAAGAAAGGGGACAGGGAGAAAAGGGCAAGGATATAAGGATCTCTCTTTGCTTATTAATGCTCATGCAAAAGTAAAAGCTACTGCATTCAAAAGGCTTATTCTCATTAAGACGGCATATAATTGCAGCTTTACAATGGAATCTTAAGTATGTTTACTGAGGTAAGATCTATCACTGCTAGCTGGAGAGTTTGGATTAGTAGGGCTGCCAGTTGGTTTCTTTGCTTAAAAGAACCTTTTTCTCCTCCTCCCTCCTGCTTTGGGCAAAAAAACCCTGTTTCACCTACAGATGATCATTTCCCCTCCCTCAACATGTATCTATGTGGTGCCACTCCTTCCCCTTCCTTTCAACCGCTCCTCAAAACGTAGCTTTGGTATAAGACCTTGCGGTGGGCAGGTGTGTGTGTGTATTTAATCCTCATTCCCAAATGCAGCAGAGCTTTAAGCACCTGTAATGTTTGGATTTCCCCACATTCTTCCCTCCCTTTTTTGTCTTATTCCTCTGTTCTGTTGTGTGTTTTGGGCTGCAGTTTCCTTGGGAGCAGTGACCTGTTGGTTGTTTACAAAATTATGCCTAGAATAGAGAGAATGGAAAGAGAGAAATTTTTCTCCCTCTCTCACAACACTAGAACCAGGGGTCATCCCATGAAACTGATTGTCAGGAAATGTAGGAATCAACAAAAGTACTTTTTCACACAGCACATAATTATACTTAAATGTGAAGTGGGAAATCCGTTTTTATAAATAGAATAAAATTGTAAAATACACTTATTTCCTTCCATATTAATGGTGTGAGTTTGTGTGTGAGAGAGAGAGAGATGGGTGGAAGGGCACATAATAATGCACATGGGCACACACGCGCTGACTTGATACTGTCTCCCGGAAAAGAACTCATTTCATTCACTGATGAAAGAAAAGAGAGGGAAGACTGGTCCAAGGTACTTAAGAGAGCACCTTCTTTGTCATGAACTGTTGGGTATTAAGATCATATGGAGAGGTCTAGTTATGATTGTCACCTGCTTTATTGGTGGCAGCTTCTCTGTGGCTGCACCAGGGCTTCAGAATGCACAACAAAGTGCACTTCAGAATGCACTCCCTGTCAAAATAAGAGCTTCTCTGATTGCTTTTAAAAAGATTCTTAAGACACACCTTTCTCAGGCTTTTAATTAAAGCTAATTTAAAACTATTTAATTGTTTTTATTGTGTAAAAACTGTTTTAATTGTTTTTAATACTGTAATTTGGATTCTATAACCACATTTATCATTAATTAATTAATTAATTATATACTGCCTGACTCCAAAGGTTCTAGATTTGGGTATCTAGGTGGTTCATAAAAATAAACACAAGGAAAACAAAATAAAACAGTTAAAAACAGCAATTTAAAAATTTAAAGCATTCAGAGATTACTAAAAGCCTGGCTGGAAAAAATGTGTCTTAAGTGCTATTTTGAAGGCTGGCAAAAGATGTTAAACCATGAATATCTATAGGGAGCGCATTCCACAGGGTTTTTAGGAGCAACTACAGAGAAGGCTGACTTCTGAGTCACTGCGAAATGAGCCAGCGACATAAAGAGACGCATCTCTCTCGATGATCTCAATGTGCAGTAGATGTCATGCATAAGAAAGTGCTCTCCTAGGTAACCCAGTCCTAAGCCATTTAGGGCTTTAAAAGTAATCACCAGCACTTTATATTTTGCCCGGAAACCTGTTGGTAGCCAATGCAATTGCTTTTGTATTTGCATAATATGGTCCCTCTGAGACACCCAAGACACACAAAGATACACAGAGACACACAGAGACCAATCTAGCCTTTGCATTTTGAAACAACGGAAGTTTCTGAACTACATACAAAGGTAATGCCACGCAGTGCGCATTGCAGTAGTCAAGCCTAGAGGTTACCAGAGAGTGCACCACAGTTCTGAGATCACTACCTTCAAGGAATGGACGCAGCTGTCATATCAACCGATGTTGATAGAAAACACTCCTGGCCATGGCCTCTATCTGAGAAACCAGAGTGAGCCCTGGGGCAAGAAGCACTCTCAAATTACATACCTGTTCCTTTGGGGAGAGTGCAATGCTATCCAGAACAGGAAGATCTATTGCGTCCCTCAAATTATGACCCCTTACCATGAGTACCTCCATCTTGCTTGGATTCCACTTCAATTTATTATCCTTCATTCAGTCCATTACTGCCTTTAGACAGGCATTTGCGGGGTGGGGGGTTATACCATTTCCTGATGATGATGTCATGGAGAAATAGATTTGGGTGTCACTGGCATATTGATAACACCCTGACAGAAATCTCTTGATGATCACACCCAGCGGTTTCATGCAGACATTAAAAAGCATCGGACATAAGATGGAGCCCTGAGGGAAACCATACAATAGCTCTCATTTCAGAGAGTAACTATCTCCAAGCAACACCATCTGGGATCTACTTGAGAGATAGGAATGGAACCATTGCAAAGCAGTGCCACCTATTCCCAAATCCTCCAAATGATCTAGAAGTAAACCATGGTCAATAGTATCGAAAGCCGCAAAGAGGTCCAAGAGAAACAACAGAGTCACACTCTCTCTGTTCATTCCCTGGTATAGATTATCCATCAGGCTAACTAAGGCTGTCTCCACCCCATAGCCTCCTCTAAAGCCAGTTTGGAGACTGGCCTATAATTATCCATCACTGAGTGCTCTAGGGCAGGCTTCTTAAGCAAAGGTCTCACAATTGCTTCCTTCAAAAATAGAGGCATCCTGCCCTCCCTCAGTGAGGCATTTATTACGTCAGCTAGGCCATATCTAACAACCTCCCTGCTAGATGTTATCAGCCATGTTGGGCATGGGTAAAAAGGACAAGTAGTAGGCTGAACACCTCCAAGGAGTTTGTCCACATCCCCAGGAGTCAAAAATTGAAACTAATCCATTTGAATTGAGCCAGAGGAGTTACTGGACACCTCTACAATTGACCCCACCATAACCGTGGAGTCCAAGTCGGCTCCAATGCAAGAGATTTTATCTGCAAAAATGTTGTTAAAAGCATCTCAGTGGGAGAATTAGAAATCCAGATCTAAGTTCAGAAAGAAGTGAACCTGAGTCAATCCCCCCACAACTCTGAACAACTCTGCTGGACATTATGTGGATGCAATACATGCAGAATAGAATCACTTCTTTGCTGCACGTATTGCCACAAAATAAGCCTTCAAATGGGTTTTATGTTGTGTCTTATCGGATTCAAGTTGAGTATTCCTCCACTTATGCTCTAGTCTTCTCCCTTGCAGCTTCAGCTCCCGTAGATGTTCAGTATACCATGGAGCCAGTTTTGAAGCAGAATGGAGAAGGCCCTTAGGACAATAGTGTCTATTACCCTACTCCAGGTCTCCCAGGCTTCCTTTTCCAGGCATCAACAGAATAACTGGCAGAACCAACTCTAAAACCCTCCAAGGCCTCTTGGAATCCTATAGGATCCAACATCCTCCACCCCTGAAGAGGTGGGTTGTGGCCACGAAACCAACCTTAAGAAGATGGTAGTCCATCCATGACAATGGAGACACGCTAGGAGTCTCCACTCATAGAACACCTCCCTTATCTGAGCAAAAAAACCAAATAAAGAGTGCTAGCAACAGTGTGTGTTGGCCCCGTGACCAATTGGAATTGTCATGGCCGCTATGAATGCCTGAGCTGCACCAGACAAGTCAGCCCTTGAAGTCACCCAACACCAAAAGCCTGGGCGACTCCAGCACCAACTCTGCAACCAGCTCTGTCAGTTCAAGTTAGGGATTCCATTGGGCAACAGGGTGCTTGGTAAACCAATAGAATCCCGTCTATCCCGAGTCCTCAGGCCAAGATACACAAACTCAATATGGTCCAATTGTCTCACAGCGGGATGTTAAGTTAAGGGAGATCATAAGGGAAATGTTATTCCTATAGATCACAGTCACTCCACCCTCCCACCCCCTTCCCCATACCTGCTCCACCACAGAGTACCCAGCAGGGAGGAGCTGAGCCCATACTGGGCCACTTGCCTCTCCCAAACAGGTCTCAGTTATAGAAGCCAAGTCAGCTCCCACCCATGATCAAATAATGGATGATCTCAGTCTTGTTTTAACTGACCTGGCATTGCAAAGGAGCAAGGTCAGGTTCTGAGGGTGGATGGAACTACTCACCGAGGTCTGAGAGCTGACAAGGTAGTCGGAAGGGGAAACAGCTATTAAATTTCTGGTCTCCCTTTCCCTGTAATGGCCTGCTGACCTGCCAATGCCAAATCTTATATTCCCCACCGCTACTGTGATAGCTGCTCCAAAACCCCCAGAAGCTCTCCTATTCCCACATCTGCACCAGTTGCCTGACACATAGCTAATAGCTGGGCAACAAGAGGAAGCCTGGCACTATAGGGAAGGAGTCCAAGTCAGTAAATTGGCCTCAGCGACTCTTAGCATCCACATAGAGATAGATTGTCTCCAGGATGATGTGTCTTCAACTTGGTCTTTAAGGACTCTCAGTGGTACATTCATTGCAGTCGTAATCGAGTCCATCCACCTTGCTGCTGGTCATCCTCTTCTTCTCTTTCCTTCAGTTTTTCCCAGCATTATGGACTTCTCAAGGGAGCTGGGTCTTTGCATAAGTGTATAAAGTATGATTGCTTGAGCCTGGTCATTTGTGCCTCAAGTGAAAATTCTGGATTGGTTTATTCTATGATCCCTTTGTTTGTTTTCCTGGCTGTCCATGGTATCCTCAAAAGTCTTCTCTAGCACCAAAGTTCAAAAGCGTCAATACTTTTTCTATCTTGCTTCTTCAAAGTCCAGCTCACGCATCCATAGAGTGTCATAGAGTGTCACGGGAAAAACCAAACAATTCCAATCTTTGTAGGTATAGACGCATCACAGTATCTAAATATCCTTTCCAAGGCCTTCATTGCAACCAAGTGCTAGTCTGCGGCATATTTCTTGACTGTTGGATCCTCTACTGTTGATGGTCGATCCTAAAAGGCCAAAGCTATCCTATACTTCAGTGTCTTCATTATCAATTCTGAGGCTGGTTGCCGTACCCATTGTCATTACATTTAGTTATAGTCCCATTTTTTCACTGTGCTCCTTGACTTTTATTACTAGAGCTTGAAGATCGTCTGCATTGTCAGCTATCAGAGTGGTGTCATCAGCCTAGTGCAGGTTATTGATGTTTCATCCTCCAATTTAAAACCACACTCATCTTCTTCCAATCCAGCTTCTCTTAGTATATGTTCAGCATATAAATTGAATAAATAAGGAGAAAGTAGACAGCCTTGTCTTACTCCTTTGCTGATCTGGAACCAGTCTGTTTCACCATATTCCGTCAGTCCTGTGGCTTCCTGTCCTGTGTGTAGGTTTCTCATGAGAACAATGAGATGTTCTGGATGCCAATTTTCCTAAGGGTATTCCACAACTTGCCATGATTGACACAATCAAAGGTTTTTCTGTAGTCAGTAAAGCACATATTGACTTTTTTGTGTATTCTTTGGCTTTCTCAATTATCCAGCCTGCATCAGCAATGATGTCCTTGGCCTTTTCTGAAACCATCTTAACACCGAGCATTTCCTTTTCTACGTAGGGCTCTAATCTGTATTGGATGACCCTGAGCATTATTTTGCTAGCATGTGAAATTAAGGATATTGTGCAATGGTATGTGCAATCTGTTAAGTTTCCTTTCTTTGGTATGGGTATGTAGACTGACCTCTTCCAATCTGTTGGCCACTGTGTCATTCTCCAAATTTGCTGGCATAGTTTGGTTAGAGACTTGACTGATTCTTCTTCCATTGCCTGCCAAGTTTCTATCGCTATTCCATCAGTTCCTGTAGTCTTCTGGTTTGGTAATGACTGGAGTGCTGATTTAACTTCATCTTCCCATACTAGAGGTTCTTGCAAGTAGGGAATATCTTTTAGAGTATCTTGGATGTTGACATACCTGCTGTACATATTTTCAGTATACTCCTCCAACCTTTGTTTGATCTCTTCTGAATCACTATCTGTCCTTTGGCATCTCTTAACATACCAATTTGAGGCTGGAACCTCCTTCTGAGTTCAGAGATATTTTGGAAAACTTTCCTTGTTTTTCCATGTCTATTTCCAACCTCAAGGTCTTTACAGATGTCATAGTACTGCTCCTTGTTTCTTCTAGCTGCTTCCTGAAATTCCCTATTAAGTTCCTTTATAAGGTCTTTATCTTTCTTGACTGGCTTCTCTCTTCTTTTTGGCAATTTCCACCGTCTGTTCTGACATTCATTTCGCTTTCTTCTGTTTCTTAGTCTTTGGCAGTCTCTTTTCACATTTGTCCTTAACAACTTCTTTGATTTCATTCCACAGTTCCTCTGGTTCCCTATCAATGAGATTCAAAATGGTGGGTACATTCTCAAGATCATATTGTGGAAACTGGATACTTTGTTTTTCTGCTTTAGCTTGACTTGGAGCTTTCACATGAGCAGTTCGTGATCTGTTCCACAACGCCCCCCCACACCATGTTTTTGCTATTATAACAGCTCTTCCACCTTCTTGAACCAATAATGTGATCAATTTGATTTTGATGTATTCCATCTAGTGATGTCCATGTGTATAGGTGCCATTTTGCCTATTTGAAGAATGTGTTAGCAATGAAGAGATAAGTGGCTTGGCAGAAACTAATAAGTTGTTCTCCTGCCTCATTTCTGCTTCCTAGGCCATACAGTATGACTGTGTTTTCCTCCTTACCTTTTCCAACTTTGGCATTCCAGTCTCCATCCACCACCAGTACATCTTCCTTGCATGTTCTGTCAATTGCAGACTGAATTTGAACATAAAAACATGACAGCTTCCTCTTCTTCTGCCTCAGTCATTGGGGCATAGACTTGAAAAACTGTCATGTTAAAGGGTTGTCCATGAAATCTAATTGATATTAGTCAGTCACTGACTGCATTGTACCCTAGTAACTCCTGCTAACTTGGCAAAGAGGCACCTTTTAACATCGTGATTCTCTTTATTTAGCAGGAGGAGAGTAACTGGCCCTATCCACCCCCAGCACAGGACCTCCAGTGACTGCTGCTGGTGTCTATCTTATGTTTCTTTCAGATTGTGAGCCCTTTGGGGACAGGGACCCATCTTATTTATTTATTTTTCTGTGTAAACCACCCTGAGCCATTTTTGGAAGGGTGGTATAGAAATTGAATTAATAATAATAATAATAATAATAATAATAATAATAATAATAATAATAATAGTACTGTCATTGCTATATCCTTCCTGACTATGAAAGCAACACCGTTCCTTCTTTGGTTTTCGTGTCCTGAGTAGTCAACGGTATGATTTTCTGACTGAAAGTGTCCTATTCCAGTCCATTTTAATTCACGGATGCCCACGATGTCAATCTATAGACAATTCATTTCATCTTTCATTGTGTCAAGCTTTCCCATATTCAGACTTCTTACATTCCATGTTCCCAAAGTTCTATCTTTGCAGCATCGGATTTTATTTTCGCACATGGCAACATCAGCCGCTAGCCATCTAAAAGGCTTTAGCCTAGCCCTATCATAAGCACCATTGGTACTCTGATCTCTTCCTCAGTAGGATGTAGAGTACCATCCAACTGAAGGGTCCATCATCTGGCACTACATCAACAATCATTCTATCTATCAATGTGGTTTTCTTGGTAAAATACAGGAGTGGTTTACCATTGCCTTCTCCTGCACAATTTAAAATGATGCCTTTGTCGTTTTCACTGAAATGAACGTCCACCTCCAACACCTTCCTGTATAGCTGCTGCCCAATATAGGTGCCTCCTTGCTGCTTCATCATGGTGGGGTGGGGGTGTTCCAGGGAGGGATGAGCGAAGTACACTTGGAGGTATACTCCCAGTAGGGTCACACAAAGATCAAAGGTCATCCCAGCAGTTGAAAGATATCAAAACACAATTAGATTGAGCTCAGCCCCAGATAACAAGCAGGATGAGAAACTGTGGAAGAGAGCACAAAAGCTTCAACCAGTCCCTTTCCCACATCCAGAAGGGAAGTGGGGAGTAGAAGCTTGATGAAAAACTCCTTACCCCACAACCTGTCTTCCAGCTAACTTCCACATATATCTTCCAGCTACCTTACATATATATTGGGTGGTATATAAATATGATAAATACATAAATATCCTTGGCTGTTCATAGTGTTCAAAAGCCGTGGTGGCTTAGTCTAGGGAGCTGTGTCTGGGAGAGCGAAAAAGTGGTTCTGGAGTGGGGGCGGCAATATCACGGGTAGCGGGCAGAGGGAGGTATGGCGGTGGGAGTTGGGCAGGCCGTTACAGGGGAAATCGGTCCAGGCAATTGAGGCCTGTTCCTTTTTCCGGCCCTTCTCCCAACCTTCTGACCCTAGGGAGCTCTGAGAACACTCCCTCGAGGATTAGGGTGCTGCTGCTGAATGCCAGGTCAGTTAACGCAAAAACATCTCTCATCCACGATCTGATTGTGGATGAGCGTGCTGACCTGGTATGTGTGACGGAGACCTGGTTGGATGCGCTGGGCGGGGTCAGTCTCTCTCAGCTTTGTCCTCCAGGTTTCCAGATCGTGCAGCAGCCCCGCCTCGAGGGTCAGGGAGGAGGCGTTGCGGTCATCTTTCGTGAGACTCTCGCCGTTTCCAGGTGCCCGGTCAGGCAATCTCAGAATTTCGAGTGTTTGTCCTTGAGGGTGGGCCTCCGAGATAGGCTGGGGATTCTGTTGGTGTACCAACCACCCCGCTGCACTTCAGTCTCCCTACCTGAGCTGGCGGGGGTGGTCTCGGAGGTGGCCTTGGGTTCCCCCAGGCTTATTGTTTTGGGGGATTTCAATGTCCACGCTGAGGCCCCCCTAGTGGGTGCAGCTCAGGATTTCATGGCCTCCATGGCAACCATGGGCCTGTCTCAATTGGTATCGGGACCTACCCACGTGGCGGGACACACTCTGGATCTGGTTTTTGCCGACCGGGAAATAAATGATCTGGAGGTAGGGGAATTTGAGACCACTCCCTTGTCATGGACAGATCATCACCTGGTGGGGTTTAGTTTGACTGCTCCGTCTGCCCTCTGCAGGGGTGGTGGGCCGATTAAGATGGTCCGCCCCCGGAGGCTTATGGATCCGCTTGGATTTCAGACGGCCCTCAGGGAGTTTCCAGTGTCCAGAGCTGGTGACCCTGTCGAGGCCTTGGTTGATCTCTGGAATAGAGAGATGGCCCGGGCTGTTGACACGGTTGCCTCCAAGGCCCTCTCCGGCTTGGTGGAGCCCGTTCTGCTCCTTGGTTTTCCTCGGAGCTTAGGGCAATGAAGCAACTCGGACGACGGCTGGAGCGACGCTGGAGGAAGAGTCGTCACGAATCCGATCGAACACGGGCTAGAACCCATTTTAGGGACTACGCCGTGGCGGTGGGAGCGGCAATGAAACATTTTTTCTGCGCCTCCATTGCGTCTGCTCAGTGCAGGCAAACAGAGCTGTTTCGTGTGGTGAAAACCTTGCTCCACACATCCCCCTGGACAATGGGGGAGGAGTCATCTACGGCTCTTTATGATTGGTTTGCCTGTCGCTTTGCAGATAAAGTCGCTTGTATGCGTGCTGACCTGGACTCCAGAGTTTTGGCAGTTCCGGCAGACGTGCCTCTGGTACCATCTGGTCCCGTTGTTTTGGATTCTTTTCGGTTGGTGCGGCCTGAGAATGTGGACAAGATCCTGGGCAGTGTGCGGGCAACTTCGTGCTCTCTTGACCCTTGCCCTTCATGGCTAATAAAAGCTGCCAGGGAGGGGACAGGCAGATGGCTGGAGGTGATCGTTAATGCTTCGTTAAGGGAGGGCAGGATGCCATCGTGCCTTAAGGAGGCGGTGGTAAGACCTCTATTAAAAAAGCCCTCCCTTGATCGCTCCAACCTGGACAATTATAGACCTGTGTCTAACCTTCCCTTCTTGGGAAAGGTGATGGAGCGTGTGGTGGCATCCCAGCTGCAGAGGGTCTTGGATGATACGGATTATCTGGACCCTTTTCAATCTGGCTTCCGCCCCGGGTATGGGACTGAGACTGCCTTGGTCGCTCTAGTGGATGACCTACGCTGGGAACTAGACAGGGGGAGTGCATCCCTGTTGGTTCTGCTGGACCTCTCGGCGGCGTTCAATACCATCGACCATGGTATCCTTCTGGGCTGCCTCTCGAGTATGGGAATCGGAGGCACTGCATTGCAGTGGTTCCCATCCTTTCTTGAGGGAAGGGTCCAGAAGGTGGTGCTGGGGGACTACTGCTCGGCCCCGTGGCTGTTGGCCTGTGGGGTCCCGCAGGGATCGGTCTTGTCCCCCATGCTGTTTAACATCTACATGAAGCCGCTGGGAGAGGTTATCCGGGGATTTGGACTGAGTTGTCAGCAATATGTGGATGACACTCAGCTCTATCTCTCCTTGTCATCTGATCCTAGGGAGGCGGTCGATGTCCTGAATCGGGGGCTGGAGGCCGTGATGGGGTGGATGTGGGCTAACAAACTGAAATCAAATCCAGATAAGACGGAGGTACTGTTGGTCAGTAGGAGAGCCAATCGGGATGAGGAGATTTTACCGGTTCTGGATGGGGTTGCACTCCCCTTGAAGGAGCAAGTACGCAGCTTGGGGGTACTACTGGACCCGGCTCTGCTTTTGGAGGCTCAGGTGGAGGCGGTGGCCAGGGGTGCCTTTGCATGGCTTCGGCTGGTGCGCCAGCTGCGTCCCTTTCTCAAGAAGGCAGATCTGGCCACGGTTACCCACGCCTTAGTCACGCCGCGGCTGGATTACTGTAACGCACTCTAGGCGGGGCTGCCCTTGAAGAATATCTGGAAACTGCAGCTAGTGCAAAACGTGGCAGCGAGGGTGTTATCTGGAGCTGCCCGTTGGGAACATATCACCCCCATTTTGAAAGAGCTGCACTGGCTGCCGGTTCGTTTCCGGGTCCAATTCAAGGTGCTGGTTTTGACCTTTAAAGCCCTTAACGGTTTGGGCCCGGGGTATTTGAGGGACCGCCTGCTCCCAAGGGTTGCTGCCCGCTTGACAAGGACATCTGAGGGGGCCCTGCTCCGGGTGCCGACAATGAGGGAGGCCCGGCTTTCGTGCACTCGGGACAGGGCCTTCTCTGTTGCTGCCCCTAGACTCTGGAATGCTCTCCCGCTGGCCATTCGTTCCTCAGACTCCATCACGGCTTTTAGAAAGCTTTTAAAGACTTGGCTCTTTACCCAGGCTTTTACATGATCGTTTTTACTGCGGCTTCTCTGTGTTTTTATCTGTTATCTGTTGTCGTATTTTTATGCTTGTTTATATGTTTTTAGCTTGATGTTTTTATTGCTTGATGTTTTTACTGCTTTTATTGTATGTTTTAATTTTTGTAAACCGCCTTGGAGTTTTCTTTTAACGAAAGGCGGTATAGAAATGTAAAAATAAATAAATAAAATAAATAAAAGGAGAGCTGGCCTTGTGGTAGCAAGCATGACTTGTCCCCTTAGCTAAGCAAGGTCTGCCCTGGTTGCATATGAAAGGGAGACTAGAAGTGTGAGCACTGTAAGGTATTCCCCTCAGGGGATGGAGCTGCTCTGGGAAGAGCAGAAGGTCTCAAGTTCTCTCCCTGGCTTCTCCAAGATAGGCTGAGAGAGATTCCTGCCTGCAACCTTGGCGAAGCCACTGCCAGTCTGTGAAGACACTACTGAGCTAGATAGACCAATGGTCTGACTCAGTATATGGCAGCTTCCTATGTTCCTATGACCCTTGAATGAGACCTGTTGCCACAGACTACATTATGCTTTATAGGCTGATCATCTTATTCTGACAGCAGATATTTTCTTGTGTATATAAAGTACATGACTTGGACCATGTCTCCAAAATGCAACATACAATCAATTGAACCATTATATATGCTTCCTTTTCCTGTATGATTACATGTGCTTGTTTGGTAGATTCAAATGATGCCCCAATATGTTTAAATCTGATTCATTTATATCTTTATAACATGCAAGCATGGGTCTTTGGACTACCTAGAAAAGAGTTTTGTGTAATTCCACTTGCTAATCTCGAAAACTTGGTAATTATAAGCAAACCACGGAGAGGATAAAACTTTAATATCACAAGTGGGCTCTCCACCAGGGATTGTCTTTAGCATCCAATAATTAGAAAAAGATGGGTAGCTGTGATTTGAACCAGAGTCCACTAGAAGTAATTTGCTACATCTCTCTTGTGAGTTTAATAAAATTTGATTATATATTTAATCTCAGTACCAAGCTGTTTGCTTCAACTATCAAGCTATGTGGAGATTTAACCTAAGAAAAGTGAATGAAAGCAGAATACATTTTCAAAGATTGAACTTCAAATATTCTATCCCTTGTACTTTCACAATTGATATTATCTCGATAAGAGAGGATTCATGTCGCTTTAATTTGCTATATAATTTAAATACCATTCTCCTGGGAACAAAATTTGCATCCTATTTACAATCAGGTCATCTGGAGAACAAAAGATTTTGAAGATAGATAAAGGCTGTCACACATGAGCAATCCACTTTTGTGTCAAAAAGGAGCAAGCGAGCAGTGAAGAACACGTGCAGGAAAAGATGCAGGACTGATTTTAATGTCAAATAGAGTCAGACACTCCATTTCTGGTATACTGGTGGGGCTGATGGAAAGTTGGAACATCTGCCACTTGGGGGTGGGGGGTGGGGGGCAACAAAAGCTGCAGGGAAATTCAAGGGGATGGAGAGCAATCAAGAGCAGCACTCTTCTTTGTTTTTTAAGCATAAAACCAAATAGCCACAAACCTGGCATGTGTCTCCTCACTGTCACAATTATCCCTCCAAGAGAGCATCAGAGAAGGACACATACTGTCATGGGTCATCGTCTTCCCTGTTGCAGAGAAGCCTGCTGGTGGAAGGAAGAGGAAAGACTTCATCTGGCCTTGGCAGACCCCAGAGTGAGAGGCTGGGGTCCCTGCCTGGCTCTGCTGCCTCCTCTTCTGCTCCCCCCTTTGTTTGCCATCTGCTCCAGCCAGGACTGTCTGTGGTGGTGAGTCCTTGCAGGACTGGGGCCAGAGGTCACTGGGCAGTTTTAGTTCCTGTGTTCCACCGGTTGGAGCTGCGGCTGCCCAGGACTATATAGGCAAGCTGCCAGTGGCAGTGGGCCCACCATTGGTGGTGTCACTTGGGGGAAGCCACTTTGGGCTTTGGGGAAGCCACTTTGGAGGAGAACAAGGGTGAGGGCCAGATCCTCTGTTTAATTATTAGATTGGGGAAGAGCTACTCAACAGCCTGAAATTGCTACAATGTGTTAGGGTTTATCTGGAGATGGGGAGATAGGGGGCGCCTTTGAATGTGGAGCAGCTATCCCAGTGGTGGTGGGGAATAGGAGGAGTAATGTTGTCAGGTCAGCAGGCCGTTCCAGGGGAAGGGTGGTCAGAAATTTAATTGCTGTCCCCACTTCTGGCTGTTCTGCCAGCTCTCTGATCTCGGGGAGCACTGCCAACAACCCACATAGCCTTATCCTGCTTCTCTGCAATGTCAGGTTGGTCCAAAATAAATCTGAACTCATCCATGATTTGATTATGGATGAAGTGGCCGACCTGATGTGTATTACTGAGACTTGGTTGAGGGAGGCCAGTGGCCCAGTTTGGCCCAGATGCTCCCTCCAGGATATTCTGTAGAGGAGCAGGTGAGGGGACATGGGTGGGGAGGTGGAGTGGCTGTGGTCTATAAGGATAACATCTCCGCTCCCTGTTAGGGTGTCGGACCATATTGAATTTGTGTACTTGAGTATGGGGACCAGGGATAGATTGGGACTTCAGTTGGTGTACTGATCGCCCCACTGCCCAACTGAATCCCTTACTGAGCTCACGACCTTGGTTGTGGAACTTGCGTTGGAGTTTCCCAGACTTCTGGTGCTGGGGGACTTCAATGTTCATTTCGGGACCAATTTGTCCGGGGCAGCTCAGGAGTTCATAGCGGCCATGACATCTATGGGCCTATCCCAAGCGGTCTCTGGATCGACACATATTGCAGGTCACACGCTTGATTTGGTATTTTACTCAGATCAGGGTGGTGTTCCCTGGGTGGGGAATCCTGTGATTTCCCCATTGTCATGGATGGACCACCATCTGGTTAAGGTTGGACTTACGACCACTTCCCACCTCCGCAGGGGCGAGGGACCTATTAGAATGGTCCGCCTGAAGAGGTTATTGGATCCGGTAGGATTCCAAGAAGCCTTGGAGGGATTTAATGTTTCCTTTGCTGGTGATCCTGTTGATGCCCTGGTTGAGAATTGGAACAACTTGCTCACCAGGGCAGTAGACACGATTGCTCCTAAGCATCCCCTCTGACCTGCTTCAAAACTGGCCCCTGGTATACGCAAGATCTACAGGGGCTGAAGCGGCAAGGTAGGCAACTGGAGCGCAAGTGGAAAAAGACTCGACTCGAATCTGACAGATTACGACATAGAGCACATTTAAAGATCTATGCTCAGGCAATACGTGTGGCAAAGAAGCGGTTCTTTTCTGCCCATATTGCCTCTGCGAGTTCACGTCCAACAGAGTTGTTCAGGGTTGTGAGGGGACTAGGATCTGCCCCCCCTCCCTTGAACCAGAATTTGGAGTCATCAGTTAGCCACTGTGATCTGTTTAAAGAACTATTCGCAGATAAAATCTCACGGATTTGGGCCGACTTAGATGGAGATTCCACAATTAATTAGATATCTGAACTGGAGGTGTCCAACAACTCCTCTTATGCGACTCAACTGGATCAGTCTCCTGAGGATGTGGGCAAGCTGCTTGGAGTGGTGAGGCCCACCACTTGCCCTCTTGACCCTTGCCCAACATGGCTTGTTCTATCTAGCAGGGAGGCTGTTGTAGGCAGCCTGGTGGAAATAATAAATGCCTCTCAGAGGGAGAGGCAGGATGCCTCCTTATCTCAAGGAGGTGATTATTAGACCTCTTCTAAAGAAGCCTGCATTAGATCCCTCAGAGTTGAGCAATTATAGGCCTGTTTCCAACCTCCCATGGTTGGGCAAGGTAATTGAAAGGGTGGTGGCCTCTCAGCTCCAGGTGGTCTTGGAGGAAACTGATTATCTAGACCCATTTCAAACTGGTTTTCAGGTGAGCTATGGGGTGGAGACTGCCTTGGTCGGCCTGATGGATGATCTCCAATTGGGAATTGACAGAAGAAGGGTGACTCTGTTGGTCCTTTTGGATATCTTGGCGGCTTTCGATACTATTGAACATAGTATCCTTCTGGAACGTCTGAAGGGGTTGGGGGTGGGAGGCACTGTTTTACAGAGGTTCCGCTCCTACCTCTCGGAAAGATTCCAGATGGTGTCGATTGGAGATTGTTGCTGTTCGAGATCTGAGCTTAAGTATGGTGTCCCTCAAGGCTCCGTACTTTCTCCAATGCTTTTTAACATCTACATGAAACCGCTGGGAGAGATCATCAGGGGATTTGGAGTGGGGTGTTACCAGTATGCTGATGACACCCAGATCTTCTTCTCCATGTCAGCTTCTTCAGGAGCTGGCATATCCTCATTAAATGCCTGCCTGGAAGCAGTAATGGGCTGGATGAGGGAGAATAAACTGAAGCTGAATCCAGATAAGACAGAGGTACTTATTGTGCGGGGTCAGAACTCTAGAGATTATTTTTATCTACCTGTTCTAGATGAGGTCACTCTTCCTCAAAAGGAACAGGTTCACAGTCTGGGAGTGCTTCTGGATTCACACCTCTTCCTGGTTTTTCAGGTTGAGGCAGTGGCCAGGCGTGCTTTCTATCAGCTTCGGCTGATACGCCAGCTGCACCTGTTTCTCGAGATCAATGACCTCAAAACAGTGGTACATCTGTTGGTAACCTCCAGACTTGACTTCTGTAATGCGCTCTACATGGGGCTGCCTTTGTATGTAGTCCGGGAACTTCACTTGGTTCAGAATGCGGCAGCCAGGTTGGTCTCTGGGTCATCTCAGAGAGACCACGTTACACCTCTGCTGATGGAGTTACATTGGCTGCCTATAGGTTTCTGGGCAAAATACAAAGTGCTGGTTATAACTTATAGAGCCCTAAACGGCTTAGGCCCTGAGTATTTGAGATTATGTCTTCTTCATTATGAGCCCCACCGTCCATTGCGGTCGTCTCTGGAGATCCGTCTCCAGTTGCCGCCAGTTCTTCTGGTGGCCACACGGAGGCGGACCTTCTCGGTTGCTGCTCCGGGACTATGGAATGCGCTTCCTATTGAGATACGATCCTCCCCATCTCTGACAATTTTTAAAAAAGATTTAAAAACCCATCTTTTTACTCAGGCTTTTTCAGCTTCCTAATTATGTATAGGTTTTTAATTCTGTGATTGGTTTTTAATTGTTTAGTTTTTAATTGTTTTTATGTGTTTTTTATATGTGTTAACTGTTTTATCATTGTGAACCGCCCAGAGACACGAGTGTGGGGTGGTATATAAGTGTAATAAATAAATAAGTAAATTTCAGTAGGTACCACTACTAAACTGAACGGCTTCCTACTTCCACTGTTTAATCTGAAGCCAGCAGGCTATCTGTATTCTATTATTATCCCCAGATTCAGACATGCGTTGACATTAGCCTGAATGGATGCCCTTCCATCTGCCTTTAGAGGGCAGGTTCAAGGGCATCCCTTTCCCTGCTCGCTTCTGCCCTTGCGGTTCTGGCCAAGTGGAGACCAGTACACATTCAATTTTACATTTTGGTTTTTTTTAAGGAATCTAGGACACTCTGATGACTTTTATTTGAATTTTTTATTACTTAATCCAGATGGAAAAATTATTAATATAGTGGCCAGGTGTTTTTTTTATAATCTGCAAAACTCAATCTGATCTTTAGCAATGCATTTCATAAGTATCATATCCCCTGCTAACTGGGAAAAGAGGCACCTTTTAACATGGTGATTCTCTTTATTTAGCAGGGGGAGAGTAACTGGCCCTATCTACCCCCAGCACAGTACCTCCAGTGACTGTTGCTGGTGTCTATTTTATGTTTCTTTTTAGATTGTGAGCCCTTTGGGGACAGGTATCCATCATATTTATTTATTTATTATTACTCTCTGTAAACCGCCCTGAGCCATTTTTGGAAGGGTGGCATAGAATTCGAATTAATAATAATAAGTAGTAGTAGTTTATATATTTTTATCTTCTTTTAAAATTTTATTTACACGATGCATTGTTTGTACTTCTTGTATATTGGTCTACGACCGTAATAAAGTTCTGTTCTGTTCTGTTCCACTGCACTACTGCATTGCTGCTGCTTCCTACTTCTGCTGAAGAGTTTTTCATGTCTTTTCTTTTTGTACTTAAACAAATCCAGAAAATCACCATTGCTCATGGTAAGCTCCCCCTCCCCCTTGAATTTTCACAGTAATGTCAACAAGGGGTCTCATTCCCATTTCTGCTGTGGATGGTGGAAAAGGATTTTGATATATTCTTATTCCCTCTCCCTATGCAATTCCAGCACTGCTCCCCTTCAGTGGTTGTTGCTAGATGTTTCATTTTAGTTTGTGAGCCCTTTGGCGATAGAGAAGCATCTTATTTATTTTATTATTTATATTTCTATATAAATCACTTTGAGACTTTCTGTTGAAAAACAGTATATAAATGTTCATAGTAGTCATAGTAGTAATGATAGCATAGGTATTGCACCACATTTTAGCCCTTCTGTAGTGGCATAGGGAGGGCATCGTTGGCCCGTGCTTGGGCTGCCTGCCCATATGGAAGTGGCACCCCCCATAGTGCCTCTTCTCTCCTGCCTCACATGCAGCAGTGTCAACTTTCCTGACGGAGCAGCCTGGTGTAGGCTGCCTTGCCCCCGCCACTCATCTGGCAGCCATGCACACATGAGGTGGAGAAAAGGGACACTGTGGGGGGCCTACCTTGGGCTGCTTCATCAGATAGGCAGCTCTTGCCAATGCTTGTGGACATCTGCTTCAGGAGAGAAAGAGCTCTGCACAGGCGTGCTGCATGGGGGAGGGTGCTGCACAGGAGTCCACCACTGGTAGCCCATTACGGCAAGTGTGGCATCCCCAGGAAAAAGTGGTGGCAGCTTCAGCAGCAATTCCACTCTATAATCACAGCTCCACTCTTAGCTGTCTATTTGATGGCAACAGTATTTCATAAGATCTACCTTTCTTAAGACACACAAGGTAGACCTCATATCAGGATTATTCATTCATGTCTTCTCTTGCAACCCATCTAAGGAATGTTGTGGGGAAAAGAGGATCTCACTGTTGGCTATGCCCTTTAGTGGTGGTGGAGTGAATCCTGGCCACACCCACTGAGGTTCAGACATCAGATGTTTGTGAAGGAGTATGCATGCACATAGAGTCCCTTCCTTGAAGACTTGGAGTGAAGAAGTGAGTGAACAATTCTAACATTCCTTATTTATTCATGGCAGCTCACACATAGTCCTAATACTGTGTTGTTTGCCACTATAGGCCTTCAAATGCAAAATACTGCTGTGAAAACCTGTTTAGACCATTAAACTACCCACCAAAATATTCCAAGGCACATTATATGAGCTAAAGCACTGATGAAATCATGATAACATTTGATAGGTTTTAGGCCTACTCAGTTGTGGTATATGTAATGGCCAAAATTTCCAATAATCAAGCATACCTGAAAGTATTGCCATATGTTCTCTGCAATCAATATGAATATAGGTCTTCAAACTCTGTTCTCATTTCCTCCAGTGTCTTCCAAATAACTCAAAAGTGAAATAAAGGGGACATATGTGTGACACATCATTAAGTTAACCTTTTGATTTGCTAATAAGTATGAACACAAATGAAGTCATTTTGGGTTACTAAATTGATTCTATCAGAGTCTATTTTTTGCTTTGCTGCAGGGAACTTGTAAGAAAAGCTGATGACTGAGAAGACATTCAAAATGTTTTCATGCCTTTCTTTTATGAGATGAAATAGCAATTATTGCCATAATCCTATATAACGCTTGTTGCCCACCATAACAAACTACTGCACTTCAAGCATTAATGGAAAAAGAAGTAACAAATGGGTTTCATCCACCTTTAATCTTGGGTCTTATATAGAAAATGTCTCACTTTTATCTGGCTAAAAAAGCATAACATTGTTTGAGTATCAAGCAAGATAAGCTTTCATCACACTTGTTAGGACACATTTCAGCTCCACTGGTTTCTTGATGATTCATTTCATTTAGACACATAAAACGAATGCACAGACACAAGTCCATAGACAATTTTCTTCTCAGTGGCATATCTGGTTTCCACTATAGCAGAGATTCCAAAGTAGTAGAACAGTGAGGCTCATCCATGCAACCTAATGGATAGTGACCATTTGAACAGAACCATACATAGCCATGATTCCATGCAATTGTTTGTGTGAAACAGCAGTACTCATGACTCATGCGATTTAAACTATGCCATCATATCCTCCCGTTCAAAAAATCCATATGGGGATTTGCGAAACCATGCTGGGAGTTACTTTAAATAAATGTCTTGTAAAGTTATATTCACATGATTCCTGTCAAAAGTTCAGGAATCCATATGTGTGAAATGATGTGATAGCTGCAGGAAAGGGCTTGCTACATTGCTTCTTTAAGAAGAGCCTTGCTGGATTAGGTGCAAAGCCTATCTGGTCCAGCTTCCTGTTTCCCACAATGGGCTATCAGCTGTCACATCCTGGAAATAAGAGCATGCCCCTCTCCCGCCATTGCTCCCCTACAACTTGTATTCAGAGGCATATTGCTTCTGAACTTGGATATAGCATATAGCCATCAAGACAAACCATAGTTAGACTCATCCTCCATGTCTTTCCATTTTTGTTCCATGTACATCTGTCATCTTTGTAGGGAGACACCCCATCCCACGTGCAAAGTGTGTGTGCCTGCAAGCCTTGCCCCCCGCATCTCATGTCAGATGCAAGGAGCGGGACAACAAACATCTCCCCCCACCTCCTCCCTTGCCCCGCCGCCCCTGCTGCCCTTGCCCCACGTCCTCTTCTTATCTTTGCCCCTGTGACAGCAGCGGGCACTGTGGCTGGGGTGGGAAGGGCCTCTCTCTCGCCAGTCAAACTGCACACCTGCGCAGTTCGACTATGGACATCACATGCGCAGTTCAGCTGGCCATTGAGAGAGAGAGAGGGACATGCAGGCCAGCTGGAGAGGCCCAGCCCACCCACAGTGGGAGCAAAGATAAGAAGTGGTGGGGAAAGGGTAAGGGTGGCGGGGCAAGGGCAGTGGCATGGAGCAGGGGCGGTGGGGTGGTCTGCTTGGGGGCCCCTTGACCCTCTGGGCCCAGGTCCCTGCTTGTCCAATGGACGCTACACCCGTGATGGAATGTACATAAGCAGAGAGCACATTTTAGAGTAGAATAACTACTCCTAAAGCATAAAATAAAATAAAATAAAATAAAATAAAATAAAATAAAATAAAATGTATGTCATAAAACTCCAAGAGGCCAGGTGCACATATAGGTATATATGTCTGTAGGTCTCTTAAGGGTTTTCCATGTGGCTAGACAAGCCACTTCCATCAATGTGACAGAGAAAAGCAAACTAAGGTACTCACAGAGATCTCTCAGTGGATTGAGATATCCTGATTTGGCTTGCAATGAAACACATTATAATATTTCACTAACAAAACAATGGATGCACTTCCAAGTTAGTGCATTTGTTGTTATTTGTATTTGGTGATTGCCTGCCCACAATTCTATTGACTTCAGTGGGATTATGCATGGGAAATGTACTGCTCTGACTGGGTACTTGGCGTGCACTGCCCACAGCCTTTGGATAGTATATACTAATACTAATACTAATAATAAATAAATAAATAAATAAATAAATAATAATAAAGGTGGTAAGAATCAGGACTGGAGTGACACAGCAAAAGAGATGCAAAACAAAATGAGATTCCACATTATTATGAATTGCAACCACTGTCTATATTATGATTTATACCTGATAATGAAATTGAATTCTAGACATAAAAGGGAAATTGTTTTTTGCATACTAACGCTGTTATAATGAGAAGACCTATTTGAATATCTTGTTGCCTTAAACATTTATTTGGTGCTAGGTATAATTAAGGATTTGTGGTATGATACATTAATTTTAAATGCTAATCTGCTATGATCCATGAAACTCATCAGTGTCGACTGGGTACTGTATCATTGAATCATGAGAGCCAAGATACATCACTGTGAGATTAAAACACTTTTAATTCAGTCATGTTGACCTTCCAGTGGCAATTTGAGAATGGCTGAAAAATGAACCCTTCAGTGATAAGGCTGACTGTCACTGAAATTTAATTGTCCCTGGTGGTGGAGTGATTAGTTTTACGGCCTTACCTTGTCAATGCTTGTGCTGTTTTTGGTGGCGTCCATAAACAGAATACTTTATCAGCTCTGACAGATATGCCTGAGAGCTATGCTTTAAGATATATACCTGTTTATGGCCAAGAAATATCCTGGCTCCTAAAAATGGGTTTCACTTTTTGACTTCTAAGAAGAAGAAGCAGGCCTTTTCCAGGATTTGTTCTTAACACTTTCTACATCTTCATAATTAGTACCTAATTCATGCATTTAAGTTACAAATGAGAGAACAAACAAAGTGTCAAGGCTCATTATGAGAGAAAATGGAACATCGGACCTGGGTCAATAGCAAATTGAGAGGTGCCTTTTCAATATTTAAAAAGAATGCAGTGCACATGTACACACTCTGTTTAGCTACTTAAACTTCAATAGGCCTAACAGTTGCCTTATAGATAAACAGATGGGCCCAAGATAGCGACACAGTAGCAGCCTCTTGCAAGCACTCCCTAGGCTGATGACCCTTTTGTGGAACTTTGGAGGTTTATTTTAAGTATTTTATCTGGAACTGTTTTATTTTGTACAGTGGAACAGCAAAGCGGAATTAGTGTCGTGGAATTGTTTTATTTTGCACTTACTGGACTGCTGAGCGGTGAGCCAGAGACAACAGCCTTGGATTGGTGACTCCTTCCAAGCCTTCAGAATTGTAAGTTGAAAGATCTTTAGAAGTACAAATGGGGTCAAACAGACAATTGCGCATGTCCCCTGAGCAGGGAGCAGCCAAATCAAGAAAGCAATCAAATATAGACCAATTATTAATGGAAAAGGAACTGGAGCGTATTACAGTTACATTTCCTACTAGCAATAGGTATGCTGCACTGGCATTTGAATCATCAATCCAAACTGTGGAGCAGAAACAACAAACAGTATCACTGGCAGAGACTGAACACCAGAAGACTCCTCTTTTCCAGGGTGATACACAAGAAATAACTAGTTCTCCTATACTTACTTCGGAAATGTTAGCAGAACAAATACTACTTACAGAACAAGCAGTGACCATTTCGCTAAAAACAAAACAAAACCCACAACTCCATAAAATTGAGGGCATGCTGGATGAATTAAGGAAAGCTTTTGATGTCTTTGTAGAAAGTTTTCTTAAACAAGAAAGAGCCCTGATCTTGTAGCAAGGTAAAGCCCACATTATAGAAAAATCAGTAAAGCAACCAGCCCCAGAAAAGTCAGGTGAGTTTCTGAGAAATGTTTCCCTAGAAAATAGATCAAAGTGAACCAATAATTCTCAGAGCGTGCAAAACAAACAAGTGGCACTTTTTATAGTTATGAACAAACTGAGCTGGGAAACAGTGATTGACTCTTTAAGCAGACTGCCCCACTGCCCTCCTGGTCAAATTGACCTGTAAAGTTTGTTTTGGCTTCCCATTTACTCCATTTATAAGAGATTAGTACTTACCATCAGAGGCGTAACTAGGGAAAATAGCGCCTAGGGCAAGCACTGAAATTGCACCCCTGTCCAAACAGGAATGATGGGACTTGTAGTCAACAATATCTGGAAATCCCTGTTAAAAGGAACACTGTACCATCTAGACATGGTTGTTGATCAAAACCTGAAAACATGAGCCATCTCTGTAAAAGACTTAGAACAACAGTCAGGAGTTATGCGAGGATTCCAAGTGTCATTTTCTCTGTCTCATCTCATTCTTTAAAAAACATGACTTTGTCCTAGAGGATCACCTGCCCAAATAGCCACTAGCAAAATAGGGGAAGAAGAAGGTGGTGGGGTGTGTGTCTATAAACCAGTGAATGATTCCTGCCAGCCTTTGTCTTATGATGACTGTTGGCTCATGATGGGGTATATGTGCATTCACCACACTAGTGCTTACTTTGACACCAAGAGGGAGGAGAATACATTAGTTTGCCACACTAGACAGAGGAATTTGCAACAGGAGCAGACAGCCAAGTTCTGCCAGGGCCAAAACCAGCCCCTGCCAGACTAAGAAATCATTGTAATTTGCTCCTTCCTGTCACAAGCAGTGTGCTGTTCTTTTATTATTGACTCTAACTCTCAGATATCCCAGTCATGGATGGAAAATTCAGAGTCAATTTACAAGAGACACGTTTTCTACATGGAAGTTTCTTCTGTGCAGGTGTTGTGCAGAAACCCATGTGTAGTGACCGCCAGGGGCATAGCAAGGTTGGAATGGGCCAAGATGAGATTTTAAAATGGGCCCCCAGCCCCTCAAAGTCCAGGGCCTCCACACACCCCAGACCCCCAAGGATTTAAGTCTGATATTTCAAAATAAGTACGCTGCCTGGAAATACATTTCACTGAATACACACATGCACACTTCACAGTATATAGTGATATACATTGAGTACTATATATTTGTGCTACTTTTAATGCCTAGAACACACTAGCAATGCTAATTATTAAAATGGCCCCCTCGCTGCAGACTAGCAAAGGAGACTTTCAACCATGCAGGGTGAGCCTATGTTTGTTTTCTCAGAATTCTGAACAAATTCAGTAAAGTTTGATTCCAGGAGGTTTTTCACACGAGGCTTTTAAAGCCCTTTAACACACATCTCCTCTGGAATGGAGGTGCTGCATTCACATGTTGGCCAGATTAACCCTGAAGTCCCTGCAAGTTATTGGAGAGCGGTACACACACAAGAAAAATAAAATAAAATAAAATAAAATAAAAGTGCAACACATGCTTCACAGTTCTCACTCAGACCTTCTGGGTTGCAAAACAACTTGAACATAAGTGCATTTATGAATGAATGAATGAATGAATGAATGAATGAATGAAAATAAATAAAATATACGTGTTCCAGAAATTTTTGTAATTTTCTGACATGAAACAAGCCACTTATAGGCCTTTTTAGATAACTTTGGTTTTTAAAGCCAGCACATTTTCCAGTCTGTTTTAAATTAAATATTCAGAGACTTCTCAGTCTCTCCCCACCCCCCACATCAAAGCCCTATGGCAAGCAGATTCCTATAGGGGTGGGGGGACCACAAAAAGGAATTCACAGCCTACCTGGCAAAAGCTGTGCTGGATGGTCTGGGCAGAGGGTCTGCTGCTGCTGCAGAGAACTCTGCCTGCTTCCTCCTTCCTGGCTTGCTTGGCCTGCCAAGTACAGGCTTCAGGGAGGCCTACTCGGAGGCCTTTCTGGAAGCCCTGCCCACCCACCGATCAGCTGAGAGGCAGGGAGAGAAGAGCATAGCAAGGCCTTGCCGATCCTAGGCCTCGCCGATCAGCCGAAGCTGGAGGCAAGTGGCTGAGGGGCCCAGGGGCTGGGCAGGTGGGCAATAGGGTGAGGGTGGCAGGAACTGGCATGGCGCCCCCACCTCAGTGGTGCCTAGGGCACATGCCCTGCCTGCCCCGCCCCATTCCGCCTATGCTTACCATTAAGTACCCTGCAATTTCATCTATTCTCCACTGTTATGTGTGATTGGTTGGTTGGTTTTCAGGTCCTTTCTACTAGAGTCTTCAAAGATAATTCCCGTCTCTATGACTGTGCACAAAACCAGTTTGCGCAGTTCAGTTTGAGTCTGAACCGGACTCAAACTGGACTGGGCATGTTCGGTTTTGTCACCCCGAACTAGATGCCTGTCTTGGCTCAAATTCGAGATGGTTTGCGGTTCTAAAGTGGATTTTTTAAAAAGTTTTTTTAAAACATGCTGCCAGTTCGTCAGCCTCCGGGGGGGGGGGGGCTGCCATGGCCACATGGTGGTCTATGGTGCTCCCCTCTCCCCCACCAGCCTGCCCCTCTCTTCTATGAGCTGGTTTGGCCCATTTTGGGGGCAGTTTGGCCCTCTCTGTGACCGTGGTGGCCATTTTGGAGGCCACCAAGCATGCATCCTGGCCATTCATGGGTCACTTTTGAATCCCGAACCAGTCCCAAGCTGGGGTGGGTGGGTTCAGTTTGACCTTGAGCCGGTTTGCACATCCCTACCTGTCTCCCTCTGTGCCAAAAAAGGGTTAAATCCAGTTCAGAGACCAGAAGGACTAATCACTGTGACCTTGAAGATCAGGCAATCAAAACAACCGAGCCCCAAGAAACTGGTATCCTTGAAAGGGAAGCTGTGACCTTAGACTCCATCTTAGCCCCAGTAGAACCTGGGCAACTTAATACATCCTATTTTGTATAAAACAAGTTGGAGCAAGTTTCTCTGGAGCTGGAACTTCCATCAAGGAGCATTAAAGCCACTAGTTTAGGGGCTGTTGCCCCCCAGGGGGTTCTGGTTCTGCACAGTAGTGATTCACAATCAGGAAGCGAGTTAACCTCCTTCTCGTTGCAGCTGTTACAGAATGCCTTGTCTTATTGTGCATGCATGGGGAGTGGAACCATGGATCCATTGGACACACAATACTGCGTTACATGCAAATGTGGCCAGGGTGTTCCCCATGCACCACACTACATAAACCTCAAGTACAGATTAGTAATTAAATTTCAGTTGAGAAATACAATGAAACACTTTTGAAATGGTTGGTTTGCTTTCAAAAGAAGCTTCTGGCTGCAAATACAGTGAAAAGTTGAGAATAGTCCTACTTGGACACTCAGTGCATTGCTATGAATCAAGGCTTGGAGCCCTCCTTTCTTTCTGGGACTTTCATGGCATGTGCCGTGAGCATTATGGAGCAAGCTCTCCCTACTGCATCTGCCAGCAGTCAATTTGTCTTAAAGAAGGCCAGATTTGCTCTGCAGGCCATATAAATCTCTAAGCCCCTGCATTTCTATGGGATGCATATCCCAGGAAGCATCTAGAATCATATGACAGCAGCTCCCATGCTAATATGTGCCCATGATATCTCAAGCATGTGCAGAAACCTGTTTTTCTCAAATTGCAAAGAATGGGCAAGTTGTGGCTCACTCTGTGCAGATTAAATATTCCATAGCATTCTTCTCCACCTCCCCTGATGACTACAAGCATTGTTCAGATTGAGGGGGTCCAGATGGTAGAGTGGCCAGGCCCAGATTGCCAAAATACAGGACATATATCATCAGAAAAGAGGACATAGAGGACATTTACAGCCAAAAAGAGAACAAAAACATGACACAAATTTCCAAAAATATGCACACATTAATTTATACGTATATCTGTAAATACATATTGACATACCATCTGGTCCCATTAATTTCAATAGGACTATTCATGAGTAATATAGTCTGGCTGTCAGCCATTAGTAATAAGCTGCAGAAACTACTACAGCATAATAGGCAAGAGCCTGATTTGATCTGTGAATCAAACAAAGAGTCCTCAGTTCAAAGCTCATGTTCTCCTCCTCTTTCAATTCCCTGCAGAGATCTCAGCCCTGAACTTCTATGACACAACTGATGAAAACTGTAAGAGATGAGACAACTTGCTACTATTAAGATAACTTACTACTAGCACACACACACACACAACCCACAACAACTGCCTCCATTGAGAGTAATGTACCCACTGTTTCTGCTGAGAAGGGAGGATAAGTCATACTCACAGTGAGGCAGCAACTGGAACAGATTGGGAGCAGCATCCAGCATCACATGAGCTTCCTGGCACAATGAAAGTGGAACCTCCCTTTCAGCCTCCTATTGAATGAGTCAAGGAAGCTGGGGAAGGAGGGAAACTGGTCAGACAGATCCACAAGCAGTGGCGCACCAAGCTCATTTGGGCACCTGGACCACCCAACCGCAAGAACCTTTACATGCGTGAGGCCCCCCAAAACCACCTTGGGGGGGCCTTCCCCGCCCAACTTCCATTGTTGTTTTTATGTGTACCACGGCCGAGGGGTAGCTGCAGGGGGGAGTAGAGAAGTCCTTCTCCCTTCTTTCCCCTCCCCCAGCTGCGGCGGGGACCAGAGTGATGCTGGTCCCATCCGTTTGGGCCAGCATCTTTAACAAACTGCGAGGTATGCCTGTGCAGTTGTGATTGTCACAAGCCTGTGACATCACAGGCTTGCGATGATTTCTAAATTGCACAGACATGTCTCGCAGTTTGCTGAAGATGCTGGCCTGAACAGATGGGACCAGCATCACTCCAGTCTCTCTGCTGCCGGGGGAGGAGGGAAGAAGGGAGATGGACTGGTCCACTCCCCCCACAGCCATCCTTTGGCTGCGGTAATAATAATAATATTTTTAACAGCGGAGATTTGGTGAGGCAGGGCTGGCGGAGCAGGGTTGCCAGAGGCCCCCAGCCATTTAGAGGCCCCCCCCGGACCTTGCATGACTGGAGCAGGTCCCCAAGGTCCGGGGGTGAGTGCACCTCTGGCCACAAGTAAGCATGCTGTCAGATGTGAGAGGATACTTTTTGTTGTTGGTGGTGCTTCCAGAGAATTCTGCCCACTGGATGAATATTGAGCAGCAGTATTCATCCAGTGAAGGAGTGGATGAATACTGGGGAGTGGGTCATGGATTTTGTTAAAGGGCCCGACATTCTCTCTATAATTCAAATAACTGCACAAGGATATTGGGGAGATCCCAGACCATACCATGAAAGCCCAGAAGTAGGAGATGCTTCTAGGCCTCGATGCCTAGCATTCATTCATATTATTTTATTCATTATTAAATTTTTATACCACTTTTCATTGAAACAAACTCAAGGTGGCTTACAAAACATTTAAAACAATATAAGACTATAATAGAGTTACACAATAAAAATAATAAATTGGAATATAAAAATATAAATCTTATTAAAAGTTGGTTTTAAAAAAAATACACAATAGGACAATAAAATACAGAGCAGCAGCAATGCTGCAATCTAATCTTTCTTTCTTTCTTTCTTTCTTTCTTTCTTTCTTTCTTTCTTTCTTTCTTTCTTTCTTTCTTGATTGTGAGCCCTTTGGGGACAGGGAGCCATTCTATCTATCTATCTATCTATCTATCTATCTATCTATCTATCTATCTATCTATCTATGTAAACTTCTTTGGGAACGTTGTTGAAAAGTGGTATATAAATATTTGTTGTATAAGTAGTCATAAATGAAGGCATGCCCCTTTTCCTGCCATTGCTCCCCTGCAACTGGTATTCGGAGGCATCCTGATTCTGAATATGGATGTAGCCTCTAACCATCAAGACTAGTATCCACTGATAGACTTATCTTCAATTAAACCACCTGAGACCACCTTTGTTCCCATAGCCATTGGGGAAGATGTGATGGTGGTAGTAGCATCTCTTTCTCAGATCCCAGCCAGGCAGAAAAGGGTCCATGGAGGGCAGTTTTTCAAGGACTCCCTGAAACCTGGATCTAGTCCTGCTTGACTAGATGGGGAAATCATATGTGCAAAGAGGTTCTGTGCTTGTGATTCCCTGACCTGAAGTTTCATGTCCAAAATTCTTTACAGTTCTGTAAAGCTAGAATTCTCTTGATCCCAATTCTGTTTGGTAGGAGGTTTTAGAATGCTTCTAACTCTCTCTCTCTCTCTCTCTCTCTCTCTCTCTCTCTCTCTCTCTGACCACCATGTTTCTATAGTCTCTCTCTGACCACCATGTAGCCAGTGGTTAGATATAGGTCTTTCCTATCATCATGGTCTTCTGAATAAAGTAGATTAGTTTAACTTACATGAATTTCCATGCTTATAATTTACAAGCTATTGGCCCTGAGACCCTGTTAACTTCTATGGGAGTGAGTTAGCTCCTGAAATATTCTGCTGTATAAGTAATTACCCCCAACAGTATGCTCAAGTTCATCAGTCAGTTGAACAACCATGTGTTGTCTTTATAGCAACTCAGCAAGCAAGTTCTTAGGAGACACACCCTTTCACTCTAGGATTCTCTGATCAGAAGTAGTATTACAAGGAGAAAAGCAAGTGATAACTGACTTGACCAGTTTGAAATGGTCAGGCTAAAGTTTTTCAATGATCAGTAAACACCCACAGTGGTATGCAAATTCTACCCTCACCCCCTTGGAAGTTGGAGGGGGCAGGGTGGTTTGCAGACTTGTGGATTAATTGAGATTTGCCTACACATTAAGAACATAAGAACAGCCCTGCTGGCCTATCTAGTCCAGCATCCTGTTTCACACAGTGGCCCGCCAGATGCTGCTGGAAGCCTACAGGCAGGAGTTGAGGGCGTGCCCTCTCTCCTGCTGTTCCTCCCCTACAACTGGTACACATTGTTCTTCTCTGGTCTCCTGTACAGCAATCAGCAAAGCAGAGTTAGGAGGGCAATAGGTAAATAATTAATTTGTCTTCTTAAAAACTCTTTGCAAACACTTTGGGCTCTGGGCTGGCTGGGAATCAAAGTCTGATTCCCAGCCAGCAACTACCCTGTTTGTTAGGTATTTGGGGTATGGGGGGGCTGTTCCATCCTGGGTACTGTATTCTTATGTAGGGTTGTGGTGGAAGAGATAGTGGGAGATTTTCATTTGCTTCCTAATTGCAAAGAGGTGAGAGGAACTGAGAATACTTATGTTTGTGTGGCTGGGAAAAGGTCCTATGTTTCCTATGTGTAGGGTCCAGTATTCATCCAGTCCAGCATCCTGTTTCACACAGTGGCCCACCAGATCCCTCTGAGAAGCCTACAGGCAAGAGCTGAGGGCATGCCCTCTCTCTTGTTGTTGCTCCCCTGCAACTGGTATTTGGAGGCATCTTGCCTCTGAGGTGCCTGCTTGGAGCTGGCTACACACAGCCTTGTAAGTAATGTAATTACTTACTGTAATGCAAGACTGAATCAAAATGTTCCACTCCTGTTTGATAACTTTGCCTTGAGCCCTCCAGATCCAGGTATCAACACCCATATTCTAATGTGTGCCTCTTTAGATAAGATAGGCAATCTGGCTGGACGTATGTTTTTACAAACTATTAATAACCTAGATTTATTTGTGTTAAATGGGGCGATAAAAGGAGATTACCCAGGTCAATTTACCTTCTCTTCAGGGGGCAGATGTGCAACTATTTATTACATAGTGACATCTCGAGATCTTCTAGGGAGGATAATAGAATTTAAGATTGTACCGAGACCTGAAAGTGATCATTTCCCTCTCATTTTGGTCTGCAATTCATTTGGTTTAGATTCAAAAAAGGAATTATGCAATTCAAATGAGTACCATAAAACCAACACAGGATTAGGGTGGCAGAAGATTGAATGGACACAACATTCTGCCCAGGCAATTAACGACTGGTGCAATTCAGAATCAGGGATGAGGATACGTGGGTTGTTTTGGTTTTTTGTGGGGGACATCTGGGAACTGTGGAATGCTCCCCAGGTAAATCTGCAGGCTATTCACTAGTAAACCATACAGGGATGATTTCTATCTATGAATCTTTAATTTTCCATCTTAAGCCCTTATTGGCGAAACCAAGTGTGAGGAGAGCAGACAGTCAGGCTAAAAATAACAAAAAATGGTTTGACCAGGAGAGCATTCTTGCTAAAAGAGTCTTAGTTCAACTTTCAAACTGCCTCAAACAAAATTTTTCACCATATCTAGAGCAAGAAATGGCACAATGTAAAAGAGAATACAAATCCCTCTTAAGATTTAAACAGGAAGCAGCCATGAAAGAGCGCTGGGCAGCAGTTATAAATGCTGTCAAAAATGACTCGATTGGCTTTTGGCGGTTAACCACGCCACATGCTTACCTCTATAGACATATTCCCATTTCGGCTGATCAATGGGAGAACCATTTTGCGGCATTGTATAGTGAACCACTACCTTCCCTGCCATTGGATATCTCTTCTACTTCTTTGTCACATGGGCCCTCGGTCACAACTCATGAAGTTAAATGTCTAATTACACAGCTAGAGAGAGGGAAATCACTGGGTAATGATTTCATTTCCCCAGATTTTTTGTTATCTAATATAGATTGGTGGGCCCCAATTTTGGCAGCTTTGTTTACATACATAGACTGTACGGCCCATATCCTAAAGACTGGGGGCTTGTGGTTGTCGTCCCGATCCACAAAAAAAAGAGTATGGGATGACCCTATGAACTATAGACCGATAAGTCTGCTTAGCGTAATTAGTAAACTTTACACAAAACATCTCTGTGTTAAACTTTTTGAATGGATGGACCAGGAGGGCATTTAGAACAGGAACAAGCAGGGTTTAGCCCAGGTAGGTCAGTGATGGACCACTGCATTGTGTTGCAATATTTAATCGAAAAATATGTGTATATAAGGAAAACCCCACTTTATGCTGCTTTCATTGATTTTCAGATGGCATTTGACTCTATTTCAAGAGGCATTCTTTGGGCAACACTGTTCCAAACATCAATTGGTAGGAGGCTATTGTTATTAATCCACAGACTACATGAAAACTCAACTCTCTGTGTACACCTTGATTACATGGGTCATCTCTCAAAGAAGATACCCACAAAAAAGGGAGTCAGACAGGGCTGAATATTAGCCCCCCTTTTTTATTTAAATTCTATGTGAATGGCTTAATCCAGCGGCTACAAGGTATGGATACACATGCCCCCAAACTGGCTGATGAATATCTACCGATTCTTATGTACGCCGATGATGCGGTGATCCTGTCCCAAACCAGAATAGGTTTAAAGAAAGCTCTGGGAGTGCTGGCTGATTACTGTAAAGAAGTGCAGCTAGTAATAAATTACACCAAAACTAAGATTCTCCATTTTAGTACAAAAAATCGTAGCTTCAACTGGTCAATTGATGGCCGTAGAATAGACCAGGTAAAGCAATTTAAATACCTAGGAGTAGTTTTTCAGTTCAATGGCCATAAAATTCTGAGTGCGGATTCTATGATAGCAAATGATAGCAAATGAGATTTTCAATGAGACACCATGAATCCACTCTAATTTGCTATCATAGAATCTACACTCAGAATACCTCAGAAACAACAGAACCCATGGGGGTGGTTGGCACCCTATGTGCACTACACCACCACTCACTCTGGGCCACCCCAGCACCCCCCAAGTGCACTTATGGGGCTGCTGAAAGCTCCATAAATTACCTTATGAGGAAAAACCTTAAAGACGCGTAATCTTCAACAATTCACCAAAAATCAGCCCTCTGCCCAAATCCTTTGAAAAAATTCAAGTAGCTTCCTTGCCCCTACCTGGCGCAACCACCAACCCCACACCACTCTAGGCCACCCCTTTCCCCCTGACATGAAGCAATACACCCTTCATTATACCTAATGAGGGAAAACCTTAAAGACGCGTAAACTTCAGAAATTCACCAAAAATCAGCCCTTTGCCCAATCACTCTGCAATTGGGGTGGTAGCCTCCACCCATTAGGCACTACCATCCCACACCACTCTTTTGGCCCAGATCCCACGCTATGCCCCCAATCTGCCCCAAAGACAGTAAAACTGCAAAAATTCACCAAAAATCAGCCCTTTGCCCAATCCCTCTGCAATTGGGGTAGTAGCCTCCACCCATTGGGCACTACCACTCCACCCCACTATTTTGCCCCTGGGATCCTAATTTTGAGCAGACGCCACATCAGACCTTTTTGTATTGAAGTCAATTGGAGGCAAAAAAGGCGGGAAATTCAAATAGACGTCATTGCTCAAAATGGAGGGGGGGAAAGAAGGCCACAAAATGGAGGTCCAAAACATCTGAATATTTTGGATCCGAAACAGGAGTGATTCATTTCGGATCTGAAATTATTTGGGGCTCTTCAGGGGTGATTCGGTTCGGATCCGAATCACCCGAAATTCGCAGTTTTGGGTACAGATCATTCTGTACCTGAAACGTTTTGCACATCCCTACCAGATAGGAAAAAAGCTCTCTCGCTTGTGCATTTTTACCATTTTGCTTTGGTTGCCTGTGAACTGTCCTACTTTTTATATTTACTTAAATAAACTAGCTTTTGATTGTTTTAAACTTGATCTGGCTGGAAGCATGCTCTGTTCTGTCTCCCTATGTGCCTACTCCAGCTACATGCTCTAAGGCATTTTGGCTATATTTTGAGTTCACCCTGCTTCTAGATAGAACAGGGAAGGTTTTGATGTTAGTTTTGTCTTATAGGAGACTGGTGGCAGCTCTACTGGAGGATTCATTTAATTCATGATAAAAGTTATTTGATTTTTATTTTAGATTCTGGGCTTCAGTTTACAGAGTGAAAAGTATATTTCATTTTTAAAACCATGTGATCAATTGTTGATGAAGAGTGATGTATAGAAATATAAATAATGAATACATAGCGATGAATACATCTCTGCCTGTCCTGGGGACTGGGTTTAGGCAAAGGAACATAGGAAACTGTCCTATACAGAGTCATATCCTTAGTCCATCTAGTTCAGTATTTTATTCACAGGCTGGCAGCAGCTTCTCCAAAATTGCAGGCAGGAGATTCTCTCAGCCCTGTTGCTGCTAGGGAGGGGAGGGCACCTGGAACCTTCTGCATGCAAGCATGTATGAGCTCTTCCTAGAGCTGTCCCATCCCCTAAGGCAGGCCTTCTCAATTTTGGCCCTCCTGCAGATGTTGGCCTACAACTTCCATAACCTCTGGCTATTGGCTACTGTGGCTAGGGATTATGGGATTTGTAGTCTAAAAACAGCTGGGGTGGCTGTTGAGCAGGCCTGCCCTATGGGGAATATCTTACAGTGCTAACACATGCAGTCTCCCATGCAAATGCAAACCAGGGTGGACCCTGCTTAGAAAAAGGGAGAATTCATGCTTGCTACCACAAGACCTGCCATGTGACCCGTGCCCCACGCCCCAGAAATTGAGAAGGCTATGCCCCTGGTTTTTGAATTATTGATCTGATTAAGTGTTAGAAATTTGTTGAGAGCAATAACAAAATATGATTATTCACATTAGTATGTTGGATGGGTATCCCATTGTTCGACAGTTATTTTTTAGATATAATACAAATCTAACATCAAGGGGTGCTGTAGAACGATTGTTTTCCTTTGCTGGGATGATTCACAGCCCCAGGAGGCACAACCTGAGTGGTTTAATCTTTGAAAACCTTGTATTGCTTAAAGGAAATGGAAACAAGTTTGGATAAGTAATGAACAACTCAAAATTGTTTCCTTTTTTCAGACATTGTGTTTTGTATTCTAAGAGATATATATATATATATTTATTTTAATTGGTTGTTCATCAAGTATTTTGTATCTAAAATACATTTTATCAAATATTTTGTCTTTTGTAGCTAAAATACATTTTCTGAGTATTTTGCCCATCTCTGTCAGTACTGCTGCACTCTAAATGCTATGCCTAAAAGTATTAATCTGTAAATTTCTTCTAAATCACCTCCTTCATTGTTGTGTCGATCAAGGGCACCATTAAAATGAAATCAGTGCCTCTGATAACCGCTACATCATCTATGCTTTCATTTGGAGTTTCTAATAAATATAATAAGCATGATGATTAATCTAATCACTGCCTTGATAAGAAGTGGTAAACAAGTCAGTATCCAACTGCACACTTTTGTCTTTTCTGAAAGATGGTGAGGAGTTCGATATCGGTACAAACATTGGCAGAACAAAAGAGACTTTCTCATTTCAGGTTTCTTTGTGTTTTATATGAAATTATTCTTGATATGTTCACCGAGATTGCAGCTACACATTTATAAATAAATAAATGTAAACACTTCTCCCACAACCCATCATATACGGAATTAAAATTCACTATAGGCATGTTGGTTATCTTTAGTTACATGGTCCTGTTGGTGTTTGTTCTGTAGTTGCAAGTTCCATATGAGTTCCATGTTTATTCTCCCCTGGCAAGGGTCCACCATTTATCCACATGATTCAAATAGCTATTTATAAATGGAAGAGTGTTCAACCAGACACACTCATCCTCCCTGTAATATTAACAAATCCCAAATCTCCTCACAAGCACATATCTAATTTCAGCTATCGTAAACATTCCCTCTCAATTTCATTTTTAATTAGATGACATTTGCTTTGGTGTGGCTTTGTAGATAGTGTTTATACTTCTTACTTAGAGGCACATATGGCTGCTATGAGCATGCAAGGATTCTACTGGATTTTTATCTTCTCTGGGGAAAACATTGCCTTCTGTTAAAATGTCCAGTGAATCCTTTCTGAGAAGGGGCAGACGTGTTAGAAACAAGTTGAGAAAGGGAATACAGTACATGCATTTTTGCATTGTTATAAAACCATTAGTTTGTGAAATTTCATCACCTTAACCCCATTTATTTATTTATTTATGTATATTTATATTTATAAACCACCTAACACCTAAATCTCAAGGCAGTGTACCCAACGTTTAGGGTCCACAGCATGTCATTTCACAAGAGTATGAACCAGCTATAATGCCCCAGCTCTGTATTTTTATATATTTCTCTATACCAGGGTGGTGACTGCAGTTAGGAACATAAGAACATAGGAAGCTGCCATATACTGAGTCAGACCATTGGTCTATCTAGCTCAACATTGTCTTCACAGACTGGCAGTGGTTTCTCCAAGGTTGCAGGCAGGACTCTCTCTCAGCCCTATCTTGGAGATGCCAGGGAGGGAACTTGGAACCTAGGTGCTCTTCCCAAAGCAGCTCCATCCCCTAAGGGGAATATCTTACAGTGCTCACACTTCTATTCTCCCTTTCAAATGCAACCAGGGCAGACCCTGCCTAGCTAAGGGGAAAAGTCATGCTTGCTACCACAAGACCAGCTCTCCTCTATACCCCTTCCACCAGGCTGCAGCAGAGGGTGAGGAAAAGCAGCAAGGTTCTTCCATCAGCCTCTGAAAGATCAACTGCCACTGGACCCTTCCCCTGCAGAAGACCTTTTTTTCAAGACTGCAAGTCCCTTGGGTACAGGACTACTACAAAAAATTCTGTAAGCCATTCTGACCATATGGAATAGAGCAGGATATAAATCAAACAAAGGCCAGAGCTTGGTATCCAATATTAGTAACCTGGGTAAGAATCAACTTAATGCCCTCTGGCCTCCTCCCCTTATTATTATCAGAAAGACACTGCTCGAGTTGGTGGTAGAACTGTGCAAAGAACAGTTTTATATCAAATATTTGCTAACAGTCACGAATTTGTCATTCACACACGCAGTTGCAAAACGTTGTTCTCCAATCTGGTTTTGATGTACTCTGCTCATTAATGGTTACAACCAGTGTACAAATATGTTATTAATATGGATGTGTTCAAATTATACAGTTGTTTTAGGTGTTCTGATATTGGTCAAAGACCATAATATAGATTGACTGACTGACTGACTGATTGACATCAAACAAAATTATACACACCAACATGAAAAGCCCATAGCTGTATTTTGGGACAGGACCAACATGGACTTAATCAGTGACAGTAGCTGATATGATACATAGATGTCCTCCACTCAAATGCTCCACCTCAAGGTTGCTGTGGAGTCCCAAGGCAGCATCGGCCCTGCTCAGAAAGAGAGATTAAACTAGCAGTGCTTCTGATGTTTTTCCCTCTGCAGTGAAGGGGGAATACCATGGAAATGGTGACAGTGCAACCACTCATTCTGAGCAGCCCCAGCACTGCCTTTGGAATCTACAGCAGCCCTGGGGTGGAGCATTAGGGTGACATGTCCTTCATGTCAGCCATTGAAAATAAATATTGTCTGAACAAAGGATATGTATTTTAAGATATATTTGAGGCAGCAGCACCAAAGATGCACACATTTTATAAACAGATAAAAGCATCAATGAGATTAGTAGCCCACTCAACTTAAATGAGAGCCACTGGGTTTCTGGCCTGGTGCTGCATAATTAAGATTCACAGGTTATACATATTTTACATAGAACCCATCCACACAGAGCAAAAATCCATGCACTATCCAGTCTTTTTTCAGGTCTCTACAAACATTCTGAAGAGCTGATCTTTCTAGATTAAAAAGAGACATGAGGACAGACATATTAGGCAGTTGCTAATAAAAAATTAAAATAAAATAATAAAATAATAAAATAAAAATAATAAAATATTGAATAATAAAAATTGAATTTTTCCCCAATCCTCGCAATGCAAATTGAGTTAGAGACATCAATGCCGAGAATGCATCACCATGAGCAGGGGGGAAATGGAAATTACAAGAAAAATTAGGTCTGCAGTTGTGAAGGACATGATGTACTGATCCTGCAAGATCTGCCACCAACTAAAAGCAAGGAATCTAACTGAAATTACAGCTTTCCTCAAGAGAAACAAAAGTACTGATGTGGCTTCCCTTTTAAGCTTACAGTTAAGCTTGCAAGGAGTGCAACAGTACTGCATAAAAGAGAAAGTTGTCAAAATGGAATCTAAACAACTGTTTTGAAGCACTAGAAAGCTCAGGAGGAGAGGCAGAAGAATGGGTGCAGAATGGAAAACAGCTCTGAAAAACAGAACGGAGCGATGAAGAGCAGAAAAGTTGGAGCCAACAGTTTTAAAACTATTGTCCCATAGTATAATTCTAGGCATCAGGGGTGTAGCAAGGATGGAGACAGGATTTGTGGATGGGCCTCCATCGCCAGCCTTCGCTCTCCACCCACCCCCTGATGACACTTGTCTTTGTTGCCCAGCCACACTCTGGAGCCAATGTGACTGATGACCTCATGCCATCTCAATGAGGCTGGGCTGCCCCAATCCCAGCAAGAACAGACCTGCCTTAAAGGAGCAGCCTACCTCACAGAACAGTCATGGCTGCACCTGCTCAGAGACTGGCCAACACAAGTTGGGGCCCAGCCGGTGCAGGGGGGATGTGGGGGGGGGGAGCAGAGGAGGTGGCAGGTGTCTCCTAGGTACCCACACCTCCTGAACCTTTGCCCCCTCCTTACTCAATGGAGCATTACCTCTACTCACTACACTTGATCTTAACCAAAAGGCCGAGAAGGGATTACCTCAGTAGCTAGGTAATGCTGAATCAGAAGGAGGTCCCATTTAGCTCAAAGAGGCTTACTTCTTAATAAAGATTGCAGCCTCATTAAGAGCTCTGTGTGGAAACAAATCTACACCATATGAAGGGGTGGGGCTGTTTTCATTTTTAAAAAGAGGCTTTAAATTATGAACACACATACAAGAATCTAATTTTCAATGTGAGCAAGGAAAATAGAGGTGAACTCGGTAGGGCAGATGGAAACAAATGCTATTGAAGAAGCTGAAGGAAGATATGTTAATAAGGGAGGGAGCATGAAAAAGAAAATGTACGTGAAAGTGTTGAATTAGATGACTATATATTTCTTCCCATCAGATATATGATTATAGTACAGTGCCTCTCAGGCAATCTCCATAAAGAAATGTCTGTCATTAGTCAAACAGATCAAAAGGCACCTTCACAACTATGCCTTGGTAGCTCTGGACCACCTTGAATCTTTTCTGCAATTATAATAGGGTAGGGCCACCATCATGGAGATGTTCAATAGCCTGATCTCACTTGGAAATAATCCTGAGCAGTCCATCTTCTTTAGCATCATAATACTCTACACATTTTTAGGAAAACAGCAGTTGCAAAAGAATCTATTATTGATATCATGGCATTGCACTCCAAGCAAAGAATGGTGGCCTGGTCTACACATGCCTCAGAATGTGTAGACTGGAAGCCAGTGTGGTGTAGTGGTTAGAGTGCTGGACTAGGACCTGGGAGACCCGAGTTCAAATCCCCATTCAGCCATGAGACTAGCCTAGTGACTCTGGGCCAGTCACTTCTCTCAGCCTAACCTACTTCACAGGGTTGTTGTGAGGAGAAACCTAAGTATGTAGTACACCACTCTGGGCTCTTTGGAGAAAGAGCGGGAAATAAAATGTAAATAACAATAATAATGATGCCTCAGAATGAGACAGTAAATTTCTGAGATGGCCATGTGGGCTGTACCACTTTGTATTACAGGTGGGGGGTGCCCTGCTTAAGTGATTCCCCATGCTAAATACAAAAGCCTCACTGTAACAAAATAAAACCACTTGCACATCAGAGAGAAAAGTTCTAGTACAGTACAGTCATTGCTGGGCTACTTTTCTACTTTTCAGGAGTTTGGGTTGTTATGTAGAGCAGCATTCAGAAATATGATTCTCCACCTGCAGCCTGAAGTAGTACAGTTCACCTTAGCACCAGGTGCCTGCATGTGTAATCCAGACCAACAAATGGTTCAATGAGAGAATCCACCAAACAGGTCTGTGACTAGGCTGAAACAGCGTTGGGTGTAGGTTATCTTTGTAGTCAATAGGGCTACATGGAAACAGGCTAGGAGGTCAGGGCTCATGGCTTTCTGAGTGACTTCTGGGCTGGGAGCATGACAACAACATTGGTTGTGGAATCTGAGATTTGTCTATTTCTTTGGTAAAACGTTTTCATAAATTATTCACTTATATACCTCCATGTGGTCATATATTCCTCACCATCTTCTCAGAACAGACCCACTGAATGTTCAAATTGTTTCATACTAAAAATGAGACATGTTAAATACTGTACATATTCTTCAGGGAAACAATATGCTTGTTTAGAAACTTTGTGGCATTTCCTGGAGTTTGTGAGGAAGGAGACCAACTTTGATAATGTTTGAATAGCATTTAGAAACTGAGAAGCTGTTGGGGCACATGTACGGGCACATGTACCCCAACCTTAGACTTAAAGGTACCAACCCAGAAGCATGTGGAATTCAGGCCTGTGTCTAGTTCCATTTTATTACAGGAATTAATGCCTGGACTCAGGGTGAATGGACACCCAGATCTGCCTGGGTAACGCCTGGTAAATAAATTATAGAGGCGGGGGTAATCTAGCATTGTTTATCAGTGTTTGTGGAACTCACAAGAGACACAATGGGTCAGGCTTAATTACCAGTCTCACACTGCTGAAATTAACCTGCTGTCCAGTAATCCCCTTACCTCACTGACAGGATGCTTCTGCCTTAGTCAAATGTATTGATTAACTCGTCTCACACATGTACCCCTTTTGATGTTAATTTAAATATTCTTTTGTTATAATTAATTTAATTGCTGTCTCACACAAATAGAACTAACTCTTTCACTAACTCCTGACTTTTAACATTCTTGGGACAAGGCAGGAGAAGATGTAGATCTGTTTTGGGGAATGACAATAGAACAATACTCTGCTAACAAAAGAGACCCTGTTTACCCTGGACTGACCAAATATCCTGAGCTTATTTTGGTAATTAAAAGACAATATTCAGAGGATAGCAGGAATAGACGCCTTTTGTGATCCAGAAGACTCAAATGAACATCAAAGGATGGAACCACTATAAGAAGGAGTCTCTGGACATGGCAGACTAGCAATCTTGTGCCTACATGCAAGATCTGCTCACGAGCAATCCCAGAGTTTGCTGCTAAGCCGCGGGGCAACAAGCAGGAACTCTGTCCATGGACAGGAACTGTCTGTGACTTCCACTGCGCAGTGGGAAGTCAAGACTTCCCCAGCCATGGTGCTCTGACTCTCAGCCGTGCTCTGAGCAAACTACATGCTTGATCCAAAAGCTCCTGTCTCCAGCCAGAAGCCTCGCTCCTTCAGCTGAAAGATCCACTGCTCTCAAGCCTCTGAGCCTGGTAATATGTGGCCTCTACAAGCCTTGGATCCCTTCATCCTTTCCCTTCATCCTTTCCCTTCCCCTCGTCCCTCTACTAATTCCTGATCTCCCACACCATGCCAGTCCTCAGCCTTCCTCCCCCCCCCGTTTTCTGTCTATATCTGAATTATATTAGGCTTTAGGAAGATTTAACACACACACATATGTTCGTTAGGAACACTGTGTGAATATTGGTGTTGGCTAGGGTTGAAATACTGTTAGTAATATTGATAGAATGTTCTGCTTTCTGCTCAGCTAGAATGATGTTGTTATTCTTTTATACTCAATAAAGCCCATTGAATCTTTTAGGAATGGTTTGATCTCCTTTCTTCCTTGCGCCCAGATCCTACATGGTCACTATATAAAAGAACTTGGTCACTTGGTGACACTATGGGACAGGCCTAATTTTGTATGCTAGCTAATGAGCATATTTAATATATAAATCAGGCCTGGACCGCAACAAAGCCAGAAATTATTTAGTGCCAGTACAGAAGTTCACATATTCTCCCTTAAATTATAGTTGTTGCCTTAAAAATGCCAACAAATCATTTGAAAATACAGAAATATTGTTCTTGTTAAAGGCCAAAGTATACATTGTTGTTGATATTATGAAAGCATTCTGGCCTATATTCAGAAAATGAATTTTATACTGATTTGTGTAATTAGTAAAATAGTCTCTTTGTAGGAACGGGCTTTAATGGAAAATCAACAAGGTGTCTTGTGGCACCTTAAAGACTACAGAATGTGGCACAAACGGTTGTGGTGTCAAGGTCTGGCCAGCTGCTAGGGAAGTCCACGAAGCAAGCGGAGCTGCTGATATCGGATATGGCTTGGCTGAACACTGTCGGCAAGGAATGTTTGACGAACGTTGATTCTCAGCAATGAGTAGGAGGTTAGAGTTGTGATTTATAGGGCAAGCCGAGAGCTCCCAGCTGGTAGGAATTCACGGCTTGTCAGCCCTCAGCAAGAGGCGTTTGCTCCTCCTAACAGCCTCTAATTGCGTCCTACGTCTCATGATTCTGCGCTGTTGTGGAGTCATTGGTGTTCCATTAGGTAGCTCTTCTCCGCATTGGTCCCCCACGCCTTCTGCTGACTCAGGTTGCCGTGCCTGCTCTAAATTATTAGTTGGATCTACCACAGCCATTTCAAGAATGCCGACAGCCGGGCTCTGCCCCTCAGACACTCCTGAATCGGCTGGAAAGTTGACAGCTTCCCCTTCCTCCTTGCTGTCAGAGCTCGAGGGCATGACATGTGGACCCACAACATCAGATGATGAAGTGCTATCTTCAGCTGATATATATGCAATATGGATACTACACAGGGGTCGGGGTGGGGTGTAATCAGCAGGACCAAAGGGCCAGAAAGACAATGGATAAGCGTAGGTCTGAGATATTTCCATGCAGTATCCAAATGTGAGCAAGATAAGAACATGATGCAATGCACAGCAGTACAGTGCCACTGCACCCCACTTCAGGGTTGTAGTGGACCCGTAAGGCAGCCTGCAGAAAACAAGCCATTGTGAAGTCAGCACTACTGCAGTTACTCCCATTCACGAAAATGGGAGTAACTTTGGTAAAAGCTTTGGTAGTGCTGATCAAGCCAATCACTCTTTCTCTGCAGCCTGAGCTGCCTGATGAGTCTACAGCAACCCCATCACAGTCCACAGTGGTGCAGTTTCTCTGCACACCATGCCAGTCACTGTGAACTATTCAAAACAGCTGCTGCTAATGCTATCTTTCTAGTTATTCTGTGCTAATTAACAGCTGTAGTGAGAAAGAAACCAGCAGATCTAATTAAGTCTGAAACAAGCAGAATGGAATTTGCTGATAAATTGCATTTCAGCATTCTTAGACGAAAACCTTCCAGTGAACTCTGCACTCATAGCTCCACAATATGCCAACATATTCATGTCTGACTTCTAATGCTTCCTCAGATGTTCTCCCCAAAGGCCTCTCATCTCTCTGAGATACATCAATAAAATCATCATTTGGATCCATGGGAAAAACCAATGAGAAATTCCACTAGGACTCTCATCAATCTGAGCCTGGACCAATCAATACAGCAGATTGATTTTTGTTTTCCTGAATGCGACAATGCAGTGTGACAATGCAGTGCATATATAAACACCACCTTAGACCAAAAACCAGCTGATGACTCTGCCTACCTACGTCCTTCCAACTACCACTCAGACCAAGTGATTCATTGTCTACAGTCAAACTCTACAATAAAAACACATTTGTTCCAGTTCCTTAAATAGGGACTCAATTCTGAAAGATGTGCATCAGCCATTCTAAACATTCTAATACAAAATAAAGAAGAAAGGAACAGAATGGTACAGTCACATTCGGAATGGTCCCCAGGAGTTCCCTACTACAGGAAGAGGCCCAGAAGAAAGTCACAGAACACCACTGGTTGTCCTCTAGAGCTCCTAGTTAAAACCACTTCCATATATAACCTGTTGTCTATTGCCCAACTGTTTTATAGCTGCTTCTCTCACAAACTCATAGTAATCTTACATAGATTTAACTAAGAGTTTATTCAGAAACTCAAGTTTCTCCTTTGCCTGTCCCTCCCCTTTCCTTTCTCCATCCACCCTCTGCAGGATCTCCACTTCTAAAAAAAACAAACATAAAAGATACTGGATAGAGCACAAGCAGGGGCATAGCTATAATTGAGCGAAAGGGTTCAAAGAACATGGGCCCCCAGCTCCTGAGGGCCCTCCAGCTCCATCCCTCCCTATTTTCTGCATTATCTCCCTCACTCTGGGGGGCCACCAGAGATTGGAATGAACATGGCCCCTTCTTCCCTAGCTACGCCCCTTAGCACAAACCAGAAATGGACTTATTTAAAAATCTGTGGCAAAATTTTGAAGTCTTTTAGGTGGTCTCCTGTCATGCATGCTTCTCCTAATTCTTGGATTCTCTGGCACAGGAGCTGTTAATAATGTTCTTTCTGGTATAGAGGATTGTCCATCACTTTCATCAGCCTCCTCTGTGAGGTCAAAACTGGAGGCTCAAAGATCAAAGTCCTCTCCATTTCTTCTCTCTCGAGACTAGATTCCCTTCCCTCTTTTCTCATAGTATGCATGCTTGAAAGTCTTGAATTGTTACATTTCTTTCCATCATCCAATATGACGGAATCTCCTCAGATTTAAAGTATTTGTTTTGGTCCAGAATATTGGGAACAACTCTTTCTCACTTTATAAGGTAGCCACACTTGAACAAAGTCCCCCACCTGAAATGTTCACTGTTTTGCACCCTATTTGTGATCCATATACAATTTTTATTGTTTTTGCTTCTCCCATACCTGATCACAAATCTCTGCATCCTCAGAGTGCAATGGCATGTAAAGCCCTATCAGTTGTTGCCATTGGGCAGGGGCAGAGGGAGGCCAGTGGTGGCCCAGGTTCTGCCGCCTCTGTGGCCTCCTAGCCCTGCCCCTTGCATCTGATGTCAGACTCAGGGAGTGTTTAGCACGCCCCCCACATCTGACAGCAGTTGTGGGGGTGTGGTTTAGCTCCCAAATGCGGCTGTGGCCCTGTTTGGGAGTTAGATTGGCCAGTGCTGCATTTGCAGCACGGCCAGAGCGGCTCTCCCTGCCTAAAAGGCAGGGAGAGTTGCTCTAGCCATACTGTAAATGCAGTGCTGATTGGTTTTTAGCTCAAAAATGGGGCTGTGCAGCCCTGTTTTTGAGCTAAATCACACACCCCACATCTGATGTCAACACAGGGGATATGTCTGGGGCACCAGGTGTGGCACCCGAGGGGTGGTGACCCAGGTTCTTTGAACCCATCTGCTCAACGAGGAGTAGTTCGATAAACAAATAGAGTTTCATGGATTGCCTCTTCCAGGATTGTTGTTGCATTGTGGTGAGTTGTAAACTTTCTTTCACTTATCTATTCATTCTTTCCACGAAGCCATTCCCTTATGTCTTTTATTCCATGGTTATGCAAATGTTGCTCTATTTCAAATGAGGTAAGCTGTGTCCCATTGTAAGTTACTAGTTCTTTAGGAAGACCTTCTCTTGCAAAAACTGCAGCCATGAATGGGATCACCTTGTCTGTAGTAACGTCAGCAAATGAAACTTCTGGCCACCTGGAATAGTAATCCACCATCACTATAACAAATCTTTGTTTTGTGGGTTTGTTATCAAAAGGTCCCATTGTATCCAGAGCAAGTTTTTACCAGGGACCATTGGGATACCCAATGCATGTCAAGGAGTCAAGGAGGTGGTAAAAGTCTTCTGCAAATTGTCACATATAGCACAAGCCATACAGTGCCTGAGTACATCTTCAATATATTTGTCCATACCTGGCCACAACAAACTGTATTTGATTCACCTTTTAGTCAAGCTCATGCCCAGGTCACCTTCAGGGGCAATTTTGATCACATTTGCTTGTAGGGAGGTTGGCACCACCAAACGATCAGTCCTCAGCACCAACTCATTGAGAAGAGACAGCTCTCTCGCTATGTGCATGTATGACTGAAGATGCTCTGGTATCTTGTTTTTATGTAGCCATCCATTAGTTATGTAAGGTTTAAGTTCAGTAAGCACTTGATCAGCACTGAGGGCCAGTTTCCATTCAGAAGATGTGATCATTCCATGAGTGGATGATGCTATTTGAGCATTTACATTTCATTCATCTTAGTTTTTTGGGATCTCCTCTTGGCCTGGAAGTGGACGTCAAGATAAACAATCTGCAGTTGTATTCCAAAGACCTGGAAGATATGCCACCTGGAAATCAAAATCCATATATCTGTGATCAATTTGGCTATTCTTGGGGTTGCTCGACTTGATCCTTGAGTAGTAAATAAAGCAGAGAGGGGTTTATGGCCCTGCAAAGTGAATTTTCTGCTCCACAAGTAAGTCCTGAAGTTCCTCACTGTCCAGAACATGCTAGAGCTTCTTTTTCAGTAACAGAATACATCTTCTCTGATGCAGTAAATTAAGCATGCTGGATGCATAAGCAACTGTAACTTCTCTGTCTGCTTTTTGCTGCATCAAGATAGCAACCAAACTCTATTCAGAAGTATCAATGGTTCAGGCCTGTAGCCAGCCTAAAAGTTGGGGTGGGTGGGGAGAGGAATCACAAAAGTGTGGAGGAGCAGGTTATATGGCCTTTTAAAAACAATTTGCAGCCTGGGGCACTTATATTGAAGAAGTGCAAAAGTCAATAGAAATTGCAATTTTCTGAATCACTGTTTAATAAATGCAATAGAATTTCACATTTCACAATAAAATGTTAACAGACAACACTTTTATGGGACCAAACAACATCAGGAATGTATTTACCTGTTCAGCCTCCAGTGTGATACATGTCATTACCTGCAATGATATCCTTCTTCTGTCTGCAGTAGACAAACAGGTCAGTGTCTACACAAGAGAATAAATGGACATTAAAAATGGCAACATTAAGAAACCAGTGAGAGAATATCTAAGTCTCCCCAGACACTCTGTGGCTGTCCTCAAAGTCATTGTAGTTCAACAAGAAGAGAGACTGCAGCATGAAATTGGTAATATAACATTTTAACAGCAAATTCAATTCAAATCAGACTTAACCAGGAGTGTGAGTTTCTTTTCCATTACAGGTGTTAAATTAGTATAATAGAACATAGCGAGAAAGATAATATTATCACCAGTGATACCCATTGTGAATGGATTACTCTGTACTTTTTTGTATACATTGAGATTCTGCATTATCCTTAGCATTTCATGGCTTGTTACCCCCACTGTGTACAGGTGTGTGTGTGTTCTTATTTAAGGATGAACTGCAACATTTCCATTGAGAACTTTCAATTCAGAATCTGTCAGCAGGGGTAGAGGAAAGCTGATTCTCACTATATCCACCATTTCCACCCACCAGAATACCTCTTGAACCGATGCTACCTAATGATGTAGTTTCACTTTGAAAGAAGGATTGTGGACACTGGCTGACATGATGAGAGAGCAATTTTTTTCTCTCATTCCCTTCCCTCCAAAACTCCTTTCCCCTGATATCAATCTGTTCCTGGTGGTCACATAGACCCCAGGAACACATTTATGCCAGTGGAAAGGGCTTTTGGAAGGAGGGGAGAGATGTGAAAATTGTGCCTCTCATCTCCCTCTGAACTCTGTCCACTACAGAAAGAAGTCTACAACATAGGGATGTTGAAGGCTTCTTGTGGACCCACAGCCCCCCTCAGCCTACTGCCAAGAGCTGTGGATCATGATGGCCAGTGAGTGGTGCACCATCCCTCAAATTCATACCCCGTCAAATCCTGCTAAAATGCTCCCTTTTCATAATATCTACACTCATACCTGCTGAGTGAAGATAACACACTTAATGGATCTGACAGTCATCTCTGGCCCATAAGAGCTTATGTCATAACAAATCTGTTAGTCTTTAAGATACCACAAGACTCTCTGTTCTTGTAGCAACAAACTAATACAACTACTCCTCTGAAACATTTATGTAATGTCTAGGGGAATTATGTTGAAGTTTTTTGCAAACAGCTTTCCAAATATATAAATCATTCTCAACACAGAATTTACCCCCTGTGCTTTATTGCTGAGAGCTATATGAATGAGATGCTAAACGTCTCGAGCAATTACTTGCTGGACTCTGATGTACTATCCTCATTTTTCCAAGTAAGGAGCAAATTCAGTGTAGCAGTAACCAGAAATAAATGTTTCTGTGACTTCAATTTAAACCTTTTTGTGGCGAAGAGATGGGTACTGTATTACACTGAAACTATTCTTTTTATCTTCTACAATCAACAACCTGCAATTTTCTCATTTAGCAAAGGTAAATACTATATTGTCAATCACATTTCCCTCTAACCTGACCAAGATTTGCAGCTCTTTTATCTCCCAGGAGTTTGTAAAATAAAAACAAAAGCAAATAAGGGAATGCTTTGATGGATATAGTAGGAGTAGAAAGAGATTAACTTTTTCCAGTCTGAAGAGCTTGATTTGCCATAAATGTCTGTCTATTTCAACTTAGGTATTGTCAAATAAATAGTTTGTCCCTCACCCAGAGCATACTGTGTAGTTCGTTTTCGCATTCAGAGACTGAGGACATGTAGGAGAACTCACTGTCTATTGCTATATAGGGCAGGCTGGCCCAAGGGCTTGGGGGAAGGAAGAAGCGAACAGCTTGGGTGGGGCACTGACTGTGCTGTTTTTGCTTCTGCCTCACCTTTCCTCCAGGTGTGTTGGATCTCCTCTGGGCTGCTGCTGGGGCTTGCTCCTATATAGGGCAGGTTGGCCCAAGGCGGCAAGCCTCTTGGTGCGAGCCGAAGGGCAAGAGCACAAGCGCTCTCATCCTTGTGGCTCTCCAGCTCGTGCCAAGAGGCTCGCACCCTTGTGGCTCTCAGCCATGGGGCGAGCTGCCAGGGGCCCAGAAGACCTTCCTTCCTGCTACAAAGAAGTCAGCAACAGTTTGAATAAGACTGCATAAGTCTGGATTTGTTTTGGGGTTTTTAAATCAAGCCGAGGATCTGTGGTTAGTTAGGCTGAGGAGATGTGTCTGGGAGAGCAGAAAAGCAGGGATGGAGTGGGGCAGCAATTTCACAGTTAGCCGGCAGAGGGAGGTATGGCAGTGAGAGTTGGGCAGGCCATTACAGGGGGAAATGATCCAGGCAATTGAGGCCTGTTCCATTTTCCAGCTCTTCTCCCAACCCTCTGACCCCAGGGAGCTCTGAGAACACTCCCTCGAGGATTAGGGTGCTGCTGCTGAATGCCAGGTCAGTCAATCCTAAAACATCTCTCATCCACGATCTGATTGTGGATGAGCATGCTGACCTGGTATGTGTGACGGAGACCTGGTTGGATGAGCTGGGTGGGGTTGGTCTCTCTCAGCTCTGTCCTCCAGGTTTCCAGATCGTGCAACAGCCCCACCTCGAGGGTCAGGGAGGGGGCGTTGCAGTCATCTATCGAGAAATCCTCCATGTTTCCAGATGCCTGGTCAGGCAATCTCAGAATTTTGAGTGCTTGTCCTTGAGGGTGGGCCTCCGAGATAGGCTGGGGATTCTGCTGGTGTACCGACCACCCGGCTGCACTTCAGTCTCCCTACCTGAGCTGGCGGGGGTGGTCTCGGAAGTGGCCTTGGGTTCCCCCAGGCTTATTGTTTTGGGGGATTTCAATGTCCACGCTGAGGCCCCCCTAGTGAGTGTGGCTCAGGATTTCATGGCCTCCATGACAACTATGGGCCTGTCTCAATTGGTATCAGGCCCTACCCATGTGGCAGGGCATACTCTGGATCTGGTTTTTGCCGACCGGGAAATAAATGATCTGGAGGTGGGGGAATTTGAGACCACTCCCTTGTCATGGACAGGTCATCATCTGGTGGGGTTTAGTTTGACTGCTCTGCCTACCCTCTGCAGGGGTGGTGGGCCAATTAGGATGGTCTGCCCCCATAGGCTTATGGATCCACTTGGATTCCAGACAGTCCTTGGGGAGTTTCCAGTGTCCAGAGCTGGTGACCCTGTTGAGGCCCTGGTTGATCTCTGGAATGGAAAGACGGCCTGAGCTGTTGACACGGTTGCTCCTAAAAACCCTCTCTGGTTTGGTGGAGCCCAATCTGCTCCTTGGTTTTCCTAAGAGCTTAGGGCGATGAAGCAACTCGGACGACGGCTGGAATGATGCTGGAGGAAGAGTCGTGACGAATCCGACCGAACATGGGCTAGAGCCCATTTTAGGGACTACTCCATGGCGGCGGGGTTAGCAAAGAAACATTTTTTCTCTGCCTCCATTGCATCTGCTCAGTGCAGACAAACAGCTGTTTCATGTAGTAAAAACATTGCTCCACACATCCCCCCAGACAATGGGGGAGGAATCATCTACAGCTCGTTGTGATCAGTTTGCTTGTCACTTTGCAGATACAGTCGCTCGCATACGTGCTGACCTGGACTCCAGAGTTTTGGCAGTTCCGGCAGACGTGCCTCTGGTACCATCTGGTCCCGTTGTGTTTGATTCTTTTCAGTTGGTACGGCCTGAGGATGTGGAGAAGATCCTGGGCAGTGTGCAGGCGACATCGTGTGCTCTTGACCCTTGCCCTTCATGGCTAATAAAAGCTGCCAGGAAGGGTACAGGTAGATGGTTGGAGGTGATTATTAATGCTTCAAGGGAGGGCAGGATGCCACTGTGCCTCAAGAAGGCGGTGGTAAGACTATTATTTAAAAAAGCCCTCTCGGCGGCGTTCGATACCATTGACCATGTTATCCTTCTGGGCCGCCTCTCAAGTATGGGAGTTGGAGGTACTGCATTGCAGTGGTTCTGGTCCTTTCTGGAGGGAAGGGTCCAGAAGGTGGTGCTGGGGGACTACTGCTTGGCTCTGTGGCCATTGTCCTGTGGGGTCCGCAGGGTTCGGTCTTGTCCCCCAAGCTGTTTAACATCTACATGAAACCGCTGGGAGAGGTAATCCGGGGACTTGAACTGAGTTGTCAGCAATATGTGGATGACACTCAGCTCTATCTCTCCTTGTCATCTGATCCTAGGGAGGAGGTCGATGTCCTGAATCGGGGGCTGGAGGCCATGATGGGTTGGATGTGGGCTAATAAACTGAAATTGAATCCGGACAAGATGGAGGTACTGTTGGTCAGTAGGAGAGCCAATCGGGATGAGGAGATTTTACAGGTTCAGGATGGGGTTGCACTCCCCTTGAAGGTGCAAGTATGCAGCTTGGGGGTACTACTGAACCTGGCTCTGCTTTTGGAAGCTCAGGTGGAGGTGGTGGCCAGGGGTGCCCTTGCACGGCTTCAGCTAGTGCACCAGTTGCGTCCCTTTCTCGAGAAGGCATATCTGGCCACGGTTACCCATGCCTTAGTCATATCACAGCTGGATTACTGTAATACACTCTATGTGGGGCTGCCCTTGAAGCATATGCAGAAACTGCAGCTAGTGCAAAATGCGGCAGCTAGGGTTTTATCTGGAGCTGCCCGATGGGAGCACATCACACCCATTCTGAAAGAGTTGCACTGGCTGCCGGTTCATTTCCGGGTCCAATTCAAGGTGCTGGTTTTGACCCTTAAAGCCCTTAAGGATTTGGGCCCGGGGTACCTGAGGGACCGCCTGCTCCCAAGGGTTGCTGCCCGCTCGACAAGGTTATCTGAGGAGGCTCTGCTCTGAGTGCCAACAATGAGGGAGGCTCAGCTGTCGTGCACTCGGGACAAGACCTTCTCTGTTGCTGCTCCTAGACTCTTGAATGCTCTCCCAGTGGCCATTCTCTCCTCAGACTCCATCACAATTTTTAGAAAGCTTGTTAAATCTTGGCTTTTTTATCCAGGCTTTTACATGATTGTTTTTGCTGCTGCTTCTTTGTGTTTTTACCTGTTTATAGTTTTATGCTTGTATTTTATAGATTTTAAATTTGGTTTGTTTTTATATTTTTATTTATTTTTATTTATTTATTTTATTTTTACATTTCTATACCGCCTTTCGTTAAAAGAAAACCCCAAGGCAGTTTACAAAAATTAAAACATACAATAAAAGCAGTAAAAACATCAAGCAATAAAAACATCAAGCTAAAAACATATAAACAAGCATAAAAACATGACAACAGATAACAGATAAAAACAGAGAAGCCGCAGTAAAAACGATCATGTAAAAGCCTGGGTAAAGAGCCAAGTCTTTAAAAGCTTTCTAAAAGCCGTGATGGAGTCTGAGGAACAAATGGCCACCGGGAGAGCATTTCAGAGTCTAGGGGCAGCAACAGAGAAGGCCCTGTCCCGAGTGCACGAAAGCCGGGCCTCCCTCATTGTCGGCACCCGGAGCAGGGCCCCCTCAGATGTCCTTGTCAAGCGGGCAGCAACCCTTGGGAGCAGGCGGTCCCTCAAATACCCCGGGCCCAAACCGTTAAGGGCTTTAAAGGTCAAAACCAGCACCTTGAATTGGACCCGGAAACGAACCGGCAGCCAGTGCAGCTCTTTCAAAATGGGGGTGATGTGTTCCCAACGGGCAGCTCCAGATAACACCCTCGCTGCCGCGTTTTGCACTAGCTGCAGTTTCCAGATATTCTTCAAGGGCAGCCCCATGTAGAGCGCGTTACAGTAATCCAACCGCGACGTGACTAAGGCGTGGGTAACCGTGGCCAGATCTGCCTTCTCGAGAAAGGGACGCAGCTGGCGCACCAGCCGAATCCGTGCAAAGGCACCCCTGGCCACCGCCTCCACCTGAGCTTCCAAAAGCAGAGCCGGGTCCAGTAGTACCCCCAAGCTGTGTACATGCTCCTTCAAGGGGAGTGCAACCCCATCCAGAACCGGTAAAATCTCCTCATCCCTCATTTTTAGCTTAATATTCTTATTGTCATTTTATTGTATGTTTTTTAACTTTTGTAAACCACCTTGAGATTATTTTTAATGAAAGGCGGTATATAAATTCAACAATATAAATAAATAAATAAATAAATTGCTGCCTGCTCACTCACGGCCACCATAGTTCCACCTGCTATGAGGATTTAAGAGAACATATTTAAGAGAACGTAGATATAAGAGATGTATTAAAAGGGTACTTAAGATAATGTCTGCACTATGAGCCCCATTGCCCATTGAGATCATCTGGAGAGATCTGTCTGCAGTTGCCACCCAAGACTTTGGAATGAGCTGCCTGCTGAAACAAGAACCTACTCATCTTTGACAGCTTTTTAAAAAGTCTCTAAAGATGCATTTATTCACCCAAACTTTTTAATGAGATTGTTTTAAGTTGTAAACTGCCCAGAGACATAAGTTTGGGAGGGTGTACAAATAAAATAAAATAAAATAAAATATTGCAGATTGCTACTGCTGCCTGCTGCATTAAACAGCATGTAAAGGGACTCAGTGTACATTCAATTTAAAACAGTGGTGAAAGCAGCAGGTGAAAGACTGAGTACAATTGAATGACCATGGTCTTTTTCTTTTCATGATTTTATCAGAACTGGATCTGACTTTGCGAGCACACACAGACACAGCTTTTCAAAGGAAAATTCAGAATGGCATAATGGTATGTGGGTATAATTTGTGTGCATAGCATATGCTGCTACAACACACACTGTACATTTCCCAATTCTATGCACACATATTTTGTTGCCTAGAACCACATTCCATGACATTTAGAAGCCTACATAGAGTGGAGGGAAATGTTCAGTTCTGGGAATTTGACAATACTATTGCAGAAAAGTGTTATATTCATTGGTGAAAACTCTGTGGGAAGTGAGTCAGTGAGAAGTATCTTTTGTGGGGAGGGAGAAACGGGTACAATTGATCAGTGTCTGAGTTCTAGAGGATCCTGAACAACTCACTTTGATTGATTGATTGATTGATTAAGTGCTGTCAAGTCAGTGTCGACACTTAGCGTCCACATAGACAGATTCTCTCCAGGATGATCTCTCTTCAACTTGGCCTTTAAATGTCTCTCAGTGGTACATTCATTGTTGTCATGCTTGAATCCATCCACCTTGCTGCTGGTCATCCTCTTCTCTTTCCTTCAACTTTTCCCAGCATTATGGACTTCTCAAGGGAGCTGGATCTTTGCATAATGTTTCTGAAGTATGATAGTTGGAGCCTCAGCATTTGTGCCTTGAGTGAAAATTCTGGATTGGTTTGTTCTATGATCCCTTTGTTTGTTTTCCTGGCTGTCCAAGGTATCCTCAAATGTCTTCTCCAGCACCAAAGTTCAAAAGTGTCAATACTTTTTCTGTCTTGCTTCTTCAGAGTCCAGCTTTCACATCCATAGTGTGTCATGGGAAAAACCAAGGTCTGAACAAGTCTAATCTTTGTAGGTATAGACACATCACAATATCTAAATATCCTTTCCAAGGCCTTCATTGCAACCCTACCAAGTGCCAGTCTGCAGTGTATATCTTGACTGCTGGATCCTTTACTGTTGATGGTATATCCTAAAAGGCAGAAGCTATCCACTACATCCATCTCTTCATTATCAATTCTGAGGCTGGTTGCTGTATCCGTTTTCATTAGTTTAGTCTTCTTTACATTTAGTCGTAGTCCAATTTTTTCACTGTGCTCCTTAACTGTCATTACTAAAGCTTGCAGATCATCCGCCTTCTCAGCTATCAGAGTGGTGTCATCTGCGTAGTGCAAGTTATTGATGTTTCTTGCTCCAACTTTAAAACAGCATTCATCTTCTTCCAATCCAGCTTCTCTCAGTATATGTTCAGCATATAAATTAAATAAATAAGGAGAAAGTTTACAGCCTTGCATTACTCCTTTGCTGATCTGGAACCTGTTTCACCATGTTCTATATGGACTGTGGCTTCCTGTCTTGTGTATATGGACTGTGGCTTCCTGTCTTGTGTTCCAGAACATTGAGATGTTCTGGAACACCCATTTTCCTAAGAATATTCCACAACTTGACATGGTTGATACAATCGAAAACTTCTCATGTTATCTTCTTCTTATCAGTCGCTTTTTACATTGTCTAATATAATGCAACTTTTGCATGACATGTATTTTTGAACTACAAAATTTTTCAGAACTGTACACTTTACACCTGGTTACAGAGTTTATAAAAAGCCCTGCATGTGCACACATGCACATACACGTGCACGCGCGCGCGCGCGCGCACACACACACACACACACACACACAACATGTCTTAACAAAACAGCTTACCTTCTACATCAAGCAAAAGTTTAGTTTCAATATATTCTATGTCCCTGAGCTGTTAATTTAGAAATGCCAGCTTTATTATTTCCCCCCAAGATGCTTGCTCTTATTTAATTCTGATTATTGTGTTGCAACACAATGAACATTGCTTCAGGCCTTCTTATTTCAGTTTCCATTCTTGCAACACTCCAGATAAGGTCAGATATAAAATATGCAGGATTTAAAATCCAGTTTGAGACTCCTGATGATGTGGACAAGCTGTTTGGAGAGGTGCGGCCTACAATCTGATCTCTTGACCCTTGCCCAACATGGCTTATAATATCTAGCAGGGGGATTGTTGTAGGATGCCTGGTGGAGATCATAAATGCTTCTCCGAGGGAGGGAAGGATGTCTCCTTGTCTTAAGGAGGTAATTATTAGACCATTTCTAAAGAAGCCTGCCTTAGATCCCTCAGAGTTGGGTAACTACAGGCCTGTCTCCAACCTTCCGTGGTTAGGCAAGGTAACTGAGAGGGTCGTGGCTTCCCAGCTCCAGACAGTCTTGGAGGAAACCAATTATCTTGACCCGTCACTGACAGGCTTTCAGGAGGGCTATGAGGTGGAGACTGCCTTGGTCAGCCTGATGGATGATCTCCAATTGGAAATTAACAGAGGAAGTGTGACTCTGTTGGTCCTTTTGGACCTATTGGTGGCTTTTGATACTATCGACCATAGTATCCTTCTGTAGTGTCTGAGGAGGTTGGGAGTGGGGGGCACTGCTTTGCAGTGGTTCCACTCCTACCTTTCAGGCAGGTTCCAGATGGTGTCCCTTGGAGACTGTTCTTCAAAATCTGAATGTCTGTATGGTGTCCGTATTGTCTCAGATGTTGTTTAACTGCTGGGAGAGATCATCAGGAGATTTGGTGCAGGGTGTTATCAGTATGCTGATGACACCCAAATCTATTTCTCCATATCAACTTCATCGGGAGAAGGCATAACCTCCCTAAATGTCCGCCTGGAGGCAGTGATGGGCTGGATGAGGGATAACAAACCGAGACTGAATCCAGATAAGATGGAGGTACTTATTGTGCAGGGATGAAACTCAGGAGATGTGTTTGATCTGCCTCTTCTGGATGGGGTCACACTTCCCCAGAAGGAACAGGTGCACAGTCTGGGGGTGCTTCTGGATCTGAGCCTCTCCCTGGTGTCTCAGGTTGAGGCGGTGGCCAGAGGTGCCTTTTATCAGCTTCGGGTTAAACGCCAGCTGCGTCCATTTCTTGAGATAAACGACCTCAGGACAATGGTACAGATACTGGTAACCTCCAGACTGGATTACTGTAATGCAGTCTATATGGGGCTTCCTTTGTATGTAGTCCAGAAACTACAGCTGGTTCAGAATGCGGCAGCTAGGTTGGTCTTCAGGTCATCTCGAAGAGACTACATTACTTCTTCATTGAAATAGCTACACTGGCTGCTGATTTCCATGCAAAATACAAGGTGCTGGTTATAACCTATAAAGCCCTTAGGCTTATAAATGGCTTAGGCCCTGGGTATTTAAGAGAACGTCTTCATCGTCATGAACCCCACCGCCTATTGAGATCATCAGGAGAGGTCTGTATGCAGTTGCCACCGCCTTATCTGGTGGCTACTCGGGGACGGGCCTTCTCTGTTGCTGCCTCAAGGCTTTGGAATGCGCCCCCTGCTGAAATAAGAGCCCCCTCATCTCTGACAATTTTTAAAAAATCTTTAAAGACACATTTGTTCACCCAGGCTTTTAATTAAATACAATTTTAATAGTTTTAACTTTGTTTTAAAATATTGTTTTAAGGTTTTAAATTGTTGTAATGTTTTAACTTTTTGCTATCATTTATTTTAACCAATATTTTAATTTATTTGTTGTCAATTATCTATTTTAACTAATGTATTCACTTTTTTGTTTTTGTTGTAAACTGCCCAGAGACATAAGTTTTGGGCAGTATAAAAAATATGTTAAATGAAATAAAATAAATACAAATAAAATAAAATGACAAGATTTAAAGCATGACCCTATCTTCTGAGTGATATCTGCTGCTCTGCACTTGCGCAGAGCATGCTGGAACTTCCGGGGACCTCACAGCCCCTAATCCTTGCAGTCCCTGCCGGCTCCACGATGGAGCTGGCAGTCATGTGGGCGGCCAATCTGGCTGCCCAAGGCTGCAGCCTGCTCGTGTGTGGGGAGAGCAGGCTATGCCTGTTCTTCCCGCTAACCCTCTGGAGGCTGGTCTCACCGATCATGAGACCCGCCTCTATATGTTACTAATTTAGTAATGAGTAACTTATAGCCTGATGCTATGCATGTTTCTCAGTAGTAACTTCCTTGAAGTTGGAATTCATTCCTAATGAAGTTTGCATGGGAATATTTGGCCTATTAATTTCAATGGGACTATTGTCCATCCTACCTATATTGGGCAGCAGTGATATAGGAAGATGCTGAAAGTCATAATCTCATTCTGCAGAGGAGATGGTAATGGTAAACTCCTCCTGTACTCTATCAAAGACAACCACAGGGCTCTGTGGTCACCAGAACTCAACACTGACTCGACAGCACTACTTTAATATCCATCTAACCTTCTCTTGATAGTATGGTGTCAAAACCCCATGCCTATCTGCGGCTAAACAATTGCAACCAGAAGGGTGATATTTAATTCTTTTGCCTAATCTTGTTTGCAGCTGCTTTCTTGATTTCCAAAAATATAGATTGTAAATGTATGCAAAAACATTTTACTTTTCATAAAACCATAATTTACGATCTAATTGAACCAATTTCATGAAGTTATTTTTCTCTGCTGGTATCTCCTTTAATTTTGGGTGCGCCATTTCAGAGAAAACAAGGATGAAATATCAGATGCTAATGCAGATGCTAGCCTTTTAAGAGAATATGCTTTTAAAAGGCCTTTTGAGAAAAACTGACATGTCAGACCACGTTGGCTTTACTTGGACACTTTTCATTGCTCTCATGCTATACTGTAAATCTCAAACATATTAAACACACATTAATCCCTCATTACTACTCACCCCGAGCTGAACTCTCAAGAAATCATTCTACCTGAAAGATGTTTGGGGAGAGAGCTGTCTTTCCATCTCTGTTTGAAGCATCCACTTCACTCCATTAAAATATTTTCATCCTTATGCTAAGCACAATTTTGGGATCAGCAGGGCAGAACACTAGTAGCTTTAATTATCACTCTGAAATGTGCATTGACATGGAGAAATCCTCGTTTGTAGCCTACCAGTTGGCTAGCCGAACATTCTACTCCAGGGGATACTGCCTGAGAAGTAGTATGCCAAGCATTACACCTAGATTCATATTGTGCTCTTGGATCAAATTGCATCTGATGCTCAGTTACCTCAATGTTTTTCCTTATGTTTGATGCCCATATGCTATCTCGGTGCATCTTAAATTCCAGTTGCATGCAGCAGCAGAGCGTTCTTGAATAGTACTGTCTTTAAAGTAACTGGCTTAAAAACGGTGCATATCGAAGTAATTGCAGAAGCAATTACATTTTTTGCAGAGACATTTCACAATTGTCGACTTGGGAACCAAGGAAGGAAATGGCCCTAGTTGAAATGTCATCATATTGTAAAACTAGTAAAATTATTGTGGAATTGTTCTCTAGATACACAGCAAGATTATGTACCTTTTGTGCATTAGTTCAGATCTGATCTTCCATGTTGTCTTTGTGTTCTTAGAATAACTTCCTCTCACCATGAGCAACAAAGTAATTGCTTTTCCAGATAGCCAGCTCAGTTCCCCTTTTCAAGGTTCGTATTCAAAGACACATATTATTACTTAGAGCAATGTTCCCTGTTATTTTTAACATGCAATTTTGTTCCACCCAAACAAAATCATAGGCTTGACGCTGCTTTTTGAAGAGAAAACAGTAGAGTGGTTCACACAGTGATTACTAGAGTTGGAACACCTCCTACCCTAGTTTGAGAACTGTGCATACTCCCAAAATTTGATTGTCTGCAAGGGGAAAACAAGGCCAGAGGCTCCTTATGTGATCACGTGCTGAGTCGGAGGGCTCTGTCCTACCCAACAACTGTACCCAGCTGGTGAATGAGGTAGGAGGAAAAGCCCTCTGACTCAGTTGCTGGTTACTACACAATCATAGGAATCTCTGACCTTGTTTCCCCCTGACAGATGATCAAACATTGGGAATGTGCACAGCTTCTGTGCATAGTAGGAGGTGTCTCCTACTCTAGTACTCATCAGGTGAAATGCTCTTAGTATCTTTCCTGGTCAAATGTAGAAATGGGGATTGGTTTTCAAAAAGACCTACTTCTTGGCTCTCTGCATGTTACTTTATTCTTGGCTCTCTGGAGTAGCAAAACAACTAAAGGTGTCTATGTGCCCCTCTCATATGCCATTACAACGTGACAGGAGATCTTGCTCTCTGCATTATTGGTCCAGATGGAGCAAAAACATGTGGCCCACCAGCCTGCCTGCACCAACCTCCAGAGTAGCACCAATGAGGAGGGTGCCGGGGAGCAGAGCCGGGGCTCAGACAAGGTTGACAGCAGCCCAGGGAAGGGTGGGGGTGGTGCAGGCATCCGAACTGCAGCAGATGGCCTGGTGGGTCATTCAGCACCTTCCAATGATGCCAGCCAGGAGGCGCAGTTCATCAGGACTGTTGCTGGTCAGGGAACAGGTGCAGGGTTGCTGAGCAGAGATTGAGGGAAAGGAGGAGAGAGTGTAGTAGTGGAAAGGATAATAAAACTCATGGGGGAGGATACAGGAAGGGTGGGGCTTGGATGCTCAGAACATGAAGCTGCCTTTAAAAATGGCTTGGCCAATGATGAGGGCAGAACTGTATACGGGAGGGCTGTAGTCTCCCAGTGAAGAGCCAGCTCAAGGATATGACTGCTCAGGAGAAGGACCTGGGCAATCCTAGCCCCCTCTCCTATCTCTGAGGCCTTACCCTAGGTCCTTCCAACTGTCCTTGATGAGGATGTCAAGGGCTTGCCTGGACTGACACATGATATTTGATTTTCAAAAAGCCCCACTTTTCAGATCTTGTCTGGCACCTCAGAGGCTACACAATGGAAATTTATCCTGGCTCAATAGAAGTTGCTGCATGTAAAGATCTCATGTCAACTATCTGTCTCTCTGGTCCAAGGTGAGCAAAATGTGATTGCTGGTTTTCAAAAAGCTCCATTTCACAGGATCCATTACTTTCATAACCTAGGGGTAGCAAAATGACCTAGGGTGTGCTTGTGCTATTCTCATTGTTAGACAGAAATTGCTACATGCCAAGATGCATACTTAGAACCTTATCTTCCTCTTTAATCAAAGTATGAAAACTGAAAGATGACAGCTGACTATGTCAACAGATGATGACTAAGCCTCTCTTTGGTCCTATTGACTGATTTCCAACAATACAAATTATTCCAGCCCAACAACAAAGCACCCTGTTCTACATTAATAACTAACAAAGAGAATAGACTCTTGGAGAGGGACTTGAAACCTAGACCACTGAGTTAAGAGCCTGATGCTCTACCGAATGAGCTACCCAAGCACAGAAAGGCTCACCCTTCACTCAGCTCAGACTCATGTTGCTGTGACTCAGGTGGAGGAGAGAAATCCCTAGAAGGCCATCCTCCTCCACCTTTGGAAGGTGTTGTCAACTCACTCCTCCTTCTCTGTCGGCATTGGCAAGACCCGATAATATGTATGGAAAGCTTGGGCCCTCAGATTAAAAGTCTGATGTTATACCAACTGAGGAAAAGCCCACTTTTTCTGATGCATGTAAATATGTTATTTTCAATTGGCCCACACTCCGTGAAATTTAAAGGGTAGTAGTTGATCTGTCACAAATCTATGCAGTGCTCAGGCATATACATGATGAGGAAGGATCACCCTCCACAAATTGCAGACTCTGGGAGTTTTCCATCATGCCCTGAAACATCTATTCCCTACCCATCCTCCTTTTTATTTAATTTTTATATGTATATAGCACCTGATTTGTTTGTTTGTTTGTTTGTTTGTTTATATGGTGTGAAAAAATTTTAAAACAACAAATAAACGTAGTGAAACAATTAGAACAATTCCACACAATTAAAATGTTAAAATAATTTCATGCGATCGAAACAATTAAACAGTTTAAATTTAAACATGTAAGAAAACAGGTGTGCCTTGAGGGTCTTTTTAAAAGCAAAAAGAGAGAGAGATGAAGATGCTTTTATTTTGACAGGGAACATATTCCAAAGTCCCAGGACAGCCACAGAGAAGGCCCAGTCCTGAGTTGCCACCAAACAAGCTGGTGGCAACTGTTCGTGGACTAGGGGTATGCAAACAGGTTCAACTTGAACTGGGGTTTGATTCAAACTGGCCTGGAGAGTCCAGTCCAAGGTTGAGCAGAACTGGGCCCAGTTTGACAGGTTCTAATGTTTGTAAAAAGGAATCCAGTAAGGATTCCCCTTTACAAGCACCAAGGGAATCCTACAAGGTTTTAAAAGGGCAGGTGGGGTTAAAACCCTACGGGTTTTTTAAAAGGCACCTTACCCGCAGTGGCGCATGAAGGAGGCTCCTTGGAGGTGACAAGGAGTGGCAGCTCCCCTAGGCCCCACTGGTGCTCCCCCATCATTTCGGGCCAGCAGGACTCAAGATCAGGCCTCTGCACAAGCATGGAGGGCATTAGTCTAATGGCTGCTGTGACTGCATGGAGGCCCAAACTGGGCCCCCGCCTGCCCAAGATGATGTGGGGGAGCACTGGTGGGGCCTAAGAGAGCCACGACTCTGCCATCCCCCGTCTAAGGAGCTGTACCACCACCACAGATAAAGTAACCTCCGCCTCCCCCACCCCTTTTTTTAAACCTTGTAGGGTTTCCCTGGTGCTTCAACACCAATTCTAGGCACATACTGTACCACCGGCCGGTTCATCAGAACTGGTATGCAGACTTAGCTCATTGGTTCAACTTTGGTTTGAACCAAACTACCAGAATTGGTTCATGCACACCCCTAAACTGGACCTCCCCAATTGATCTAAATAGGTGACAGAGTTCATGGCAAAGAAGGCACTCTCTTAAGTACTCTTAAGAACATGTTGCCTGGAGAATCTAGCTCTGCTTCTTTTTTGAGCTCTTGGGGAACTCAAAAACCTGCTCACTTCTTTGTAATATTTCACTTGGACCTAATAACAGATATTACACTACTGGCATTCCCTCCCCCCAACCAGTAAGGCTACTTGTATTTCTTTTTAAAAAAAAATTTTTTAATAAGAAATGTACGACACAGTTGTGCACGTTTACTCAAAATAAAGTCCAACTTGATTCAATTGACTTATTTCCACATTAGTACTCATAGGACTGCAGCCTAAAGTCATCCAGGAGAGGGATCCTATAATTTGAGGACAATAACCTTCTAACAATGGGACTTTGCCTACAGGAGTTATTATTTTGAATCAAATTGCCATTAAGTAATACTGTCCAATTTGTATTCTATTGATTCCTTGCCTAGTGCACCACCAAAGGTTAATCTGCAGCTTTACTAATGTAAAGACTAGATTGCTACAGTGTTGCTGTTTTACGTCCTCTCTCTTTCTTAGAAAGGACCTGTGTATTCCAATTAGCATGAGCAGCAGATCCAAATTGTTGTTATAGTTTCAAAGAGAGATGCTTGGTAAACTGCTAACTTATAACTGAGCAAAGAGGCACCTTTTAAAAGTGGTGATTCTCTTTATTTAGCAGGGGGAGAGCAACTGGTCCTATCCATCCCCAGCACAGCATCTCTTCAGTGGCTTTGGCTGGTGTTTATCTTGTGTTTTTTAGATTGTGAGCTCTTTGAGGACAGGGAGCTATTTTAAATCGCTTCAGGAATTTTGGTTGAAAAATGGTATATAAATATTCATCATAATCGCATTCATATAAATCTAAAATCTCTTCTGTACCTTGTATGGTCTTAGCTAATTAAATCTGCATTACACCTCCACTCCTTAAGATTGTTACATTAAGATTATGATTAAGATTGTCTTAAAATAGTTACAACTGCAGACTATTAGACTTTTTCAGTGTACCCTAAAACACCCTTTCTCTTCCCTATTCATTGTTGTTGTTTGCTTGTTTTTGCTGAACATGTAGCCTGAAGAAGAATTCTGTGGAAAGCTTGTTCACTTCTCTGTGATGTTTTAGCTGGTTCTTAAAAAAAGACATTACACTACTGTTGCTTTTGGATCTATTCAAAGGGCATCCATTATTGGATTACCAATGGTAATAAAATCTTTCTTACTACAATAATTTAAAGAGGGAACAATACTCTCTGTATTGGGAAAGATACCCCCAAATTTTAATCCTGAAACCATTCCTATCTGGCCACATGTTTCAAAGCTTATCACTGGCTTTTCAAAAGCTAAGAACATAAGAACAGTCCTGCTGGATCAGGCCCAAGGCCCATCTAGTCCAGCATCTTGTTTCGCGCAGTGGCCCACCAGATGCCACTGGAAGCCACAGGCAGGAGTTGAGGGCATGCCCTCTCTCCTGCTATTACTCCCTTGCAACTGGTAATCAGAAGCATCCTGCCTTTGAGGCTGGAGGTGGCCTTTAGCCCTCCGAAGAGTAGCCGTTTATAAACCTCTCCTCCATGAAATTATCCAAGCCCCTCTTAAAGCCATCCAGGTTGTTGGCTGTCACCACATCTATAATACAGCTCCATCTGTAATGATTGCCTACATAGACACAAGAAGAACAAGGACACGAAAGCACAATGTACATGTACTCTCTGTGTACTGACAAGGGGTTGTAGCTCAGTCGTGGAGCACATATTTTTCATTCAGGAAGTCTCCGGTCCAAACCCCAGCATCCCCAAGGCAAGGAGAGGCCCTGTCCAAAAACCTAGAGATCTGCAGGGTATGCTATTGAGCTAGATGGACCAATGGTCTGACTCGGTATAAGATCACATAAGACAGGTTGCTCTTGCACAGTTCTGGAGTAGCAAAACACGGTATGTTGCTCCTTTATCTCTGTTGTGAGAGGTTGTCAGTATCTTACATCTGGAACATTATCTGTGCCCCTGGCCCAGGTGTCGCATATATGAAATACACTTTTCAAAAAGTCCCACTTCTCGGGAGCTACACTCTATATGTTATCTCATTCTCCTTTTAGAAATTGCAAAACAGTGTAGGGTACCCATCGTGCATAGCCAAAAACAGTGACATTTCAATTGCAGGAGAACTTCAGGAATGGAAAATGCATTTGTCAGAATGCATTTAAAGTATATGACACACTATGAACCACACAACAAAGATTTCAAGCAATAGTAAACATAACCTGAAAAGAAAACAAGCCTACAGCAGGAAGTTCATTCTTTAGAATTAGAGTTAATTATACTGTGTAAACTTGCAGTCTGGAAAGCTATTGTTGTTCCCAGTGGAATGAACTACAGGAAGAAAGTCTGCAGGAACTGAGCAAGCTACTAGAGAACAATCTTCAGAGCTATCAAAGTTCAAACCTGTGATTCCATGGGTGATATTTATTACTGAGAATGTGCCTACATTTTGTCATTCTCTCCGTGTCTGATGTCCTTGATTTAAGAGACCAGAAACTGTAGCATAAAACACTTCTAAATGAAGGCCGGCTGATGACATTTTGCTGCCTGAAGCAAGGCACAAAATGGCACCCTCTCTTTCCTCTCCTTTCTTTTCCCCTATAAAAACCACATACCCCACTCCCTCCTTTCAGATCTCTCCCATTTACTTCCTTGTCTCTTCTGAAAGGAAGATGAAGAATCTGTGGGATGGAATTTCACTTTCGTTCCTCTTCAGACCATCCATGCTGGGTGTGCTAAGTTGACTGCTGTGCCACCCTTGAGCACATGGCCACAGTCTGCCCCCTTAAGTGGTGTGCTTTGCCCTGGTTCATCGTAGGGCCAGCCCTGTTCCGCATCATTTTTGTGACAGGGCAGACATTGTATATCACACTGACAATGTTGTCTCTCCTGTCTATACCACACTGTGCCAGTCTCACATATCAGAGGTGCACCAAATCACATTGGATGTGTGTTGGACCTGCACAATTCCACTGGGGCAAATAGGGCTTTATTCCTTAAGGCAATTTCACATATTACTAGGCATCTTTACATATTCTGTTCAATCTTGTATCTTTTCGCAAAAGCATAGATAATGTTATCATCTTTGTGTAGGAAGGTACTAGCAGACTTGCACTAACCTGCAGATTTGTAAATTTCACAAAAATCTGGAGAGAGAGATAAAATATAGGGGGCCAAGCCTTCTCAAACTGTTCCGGTGTAATTCAATGGAGTGGAATGTTTGCAGATTCAGAAGGCACTTAACAGAGAACCAGGTGGGTGAAGCTGATGGAACTCAGTGATGGGGGAAAGGGGGACTTGAACAAAAAGAGCTGAAAGTTTCTCAGTTTGAAGAATACTCCCTCTAGACAGCCACAACAGAATGAAAATGAGCTAGGACTGAGCATCAGTGCCCCTCCCAACCCACAAAACAGAAAAAATAAAATTTGCATTTGAATTAAGATCCAGGTTACAAGAGGGACTCTTGTCTTTTGGGGTTTTTTTTACCATGCTCAGTCACAGGCTCAAATAACACATGTACACCAAAGACATACTAGAACATTTTGTTGTGCGCCCATACTTGTGTGCATATAAACTGTGTACAATGTACATGTGATTGCTAATCCATACACACATGCAGTTATTCGCATGTTACATTCAATGAACGTAAATGTGATCTATTCTCTACATGTTCAAGGGGGTCTAGTGTTGACTTTTAAAATGATGCCTGTACAGCCATTCACAGAAATATAAATAGCCCTAGATTCAAATGTGTTGGGGAAACATAGGACCAGACTTGGGGTCATTTCCCCCTTGCTGACATGTTCATTCTGGGAGTAAGGGGGTACAATCTCGCTGGGGTTCATAGTACTCTCTACAAAAGCAGAAGCCAGTGTGTGCTTCCCTTTTGGTATGCAGGCCTTACGCAACTTGTTACTGTGCATCCAGAGATGTTTATGTTCAGGATTCCAGGTATTATCGCAGGAAGTAAAATGGTGGTTCCATGGACAAAATGAAGGGAAGAGAAGGGACCTACCACACAAACAGTAACTCCAAAACTTCACTCTATGCATTTAGATGAAATGTTAAAATGGCCATGCTCGGGGTGCTTATTTTTATTTGTTATTATTTATTTATTTAACATATTTGTATACTGCCCACAACTTTCATCTCTGGGTAGGGGTGTGCAATTCGGGAATTCGGTGATTCGGTTTGGGACCCGAACCGAATCACCCCTGTTCTGTTTTGTGCCCAAATATGGGCCACCCGAATCACCCTTGATTCGGTTCGGATCTGGATTTAATCTGAATCCAAATCTGAATCAATTTGGGGGGTAAAAAAGGAGCCCAGGGGCAACATTTTGGGGTGGGGTGGTAGTGCCCAATGGGTAGAGTCTACCACCCCAATTTCAGGGGGATTGGGCAAAGGGCTGATTTTTGGGGAATTTTTGAAATTTTAGTGACTTTGGGGCAGTTTGGGGGCATAGCATGGGATCTGGGCAAAAGGAGTGGGGTGGGGTGGTAGTATCTAATGGGTGCAGGCTACCACCCCAATTTCAGGGGGATTGGGCAAAGGGCTGATTTTTGGTGAATTTCTGAAGTTTTCATGTCTTTGGGGCAGATTGGGGCAGATTGGGGCAGATAGGGGCAGAAAGTGGGGACTGGGGCAGAATAGTGGGGTGGGGTGGTAGTGCCTAATGGTTGGAGGCTACCACCCCAATTTCAGGGGGATTGGACAAAGGGCTGATTTTTTGAGAATTTTTGAAGTTTTAGTGACTTTGGGGCAGTTTGGGGGCAGAAAGTGGATCTGCCCCAAAGGAGTGGGGTGGGCTGGTAGATAGCGCCTAATGGGTGGAGGCTACCACCCGTCCCCAGTTTCAGAGTGATTGGGCAGAGGGTGAATTTTGGTGAATTCAGAGGTTTGTCTTCATAAGGTGAAGTGTGCTAAATTGATTACTTCCTCATATTCATAGTAAATGTGAAAAAGCGAAAGTGGGGTCATGAGAGTTGTCTAATTGAAAAAAATCTCATTTGCTATGATAGAATGAAAATTCACACCTCAGAAGTTTTTTTATCATAGCAAATGAGATTTTTTTCAATTAGACAACTCTCATGACCCCACTTTCACTTTTTCACACTCTCAATTACTATGAATATGAGGAAGTAATCAATTTAGCACACTTCACCTTATGAAGATAAACCTCAGAATTCACCAAAATTCACCCCTCTGCCCAATCACTGCCTTTGTCCAATCCCCCTGAAATTGGGGTGGTAGCCTCCAACCATTAGGCACTACCACCCCACCCCACTATTCTGCCCCAGTCCCCACTTTCTGCCCCAATCTGCCCCAATCTGCCCCAAAGACATGAAAACTTCAGAAATTCACCAAAAATCAGCCCTTTGCCCAATCCCCCTGAAATTGGGGTGGTAGCCTGCACCCATTAGGCACTACCACCCCACCCCACTCCTTTTGCCCAGATCCCATGCTATGCCCCCGAACTGCCCCAAAGTCACTAAAACTTCAAAAAAATCCCCCCAAATCAACCATGAACCAAATCACCCGAATTTTTTGTGCCCGAAATTCGGGTGATTTGGCTCGGGCCCGAAAAATATCGGGGGACATCGGGGGTGATTCGGTTCAGCCCCGAATCACCCGAAATTGCTCATTTCGGGCACAGATCGTTCTGTGCCCGAAATTTTTTGCACATCCCTATCTCTGGGCAGTTTACAATAGTATTTGAAACTGTTCTTGGCTTCTGAAATTACCTTGGGCTTGATAGTATCCTGTGATCAGGTTTTCATTGCAGCACTGATGCTGATGATTTGTTGCTGATGTTTTGTTTTTATGATAGAGTTTTATATAGTTTCCATATTATCTTTTTATGTTATTTTTAAGCAGCTTTGAGATCCCTACATTAGTGCGGATTTTAAAAAAAGTATTATCAGTCATAAATAAATAAAATAACTTGTCAAACTTTATAGGAAGAGATAGATTGTAGCAATACAAAAAATTAATCAACATTTGAAAACACAGATAGATTACATCTCAATCAATTTAGAAGTCTTTTTTTCTAAACACAACAAAAACATTCATTATTCCCAGCATAATGAAACATCAACTCTTTTGAAAAGGTAAAAAGTCATTCTGACAGGTTCTCAGCACTGGATGAAAACCAATTAGCCAGCAAGGGCCCCTGTAGTTCATTGATTTTTTTGGTTGTTAAATAAACAAGCTGATGAAATTAAAAAAACAAAACACACACTCATATGGACCATAATAATACCATCAACATAGAGGAAATGTCTATTTTTCCTCATTTTCAAGGCAGGCATGTCATAAATCCATAAAATTCCATTTTAGCTATAACAAAGCCCTTTAATGAGAAACTTGAGAAAACATATCCATTCTGTTCCAAAAGAGGTTAGACCATATCACTACTGAACACAGCACAGTACTTTTTTCAGGCCAGATTGCACCTACAAATGGGGAACTAAGTTATCAATCATGAGCAGATCATGAGTGCTGTCATTCCAGAAAGAGTGGGAAAGCTTGAAGAGGT